>NW_027507748.1:449048611-449648611 GCF_037356315.1 Lithobates pipiens | reverse complement strand
TTGACAGATTAGAAATGTGGTTTCACCACAATGTCTCTGGGTAGGTCATCAAATCTCGGAGGCCTCAAAGCCAAGTGAGCCTGGTCTAGCTCCAATCTATGCTGTGGAATGTCAGGGAGTAGTTCCTTGAAAAAAGTGCAAATTGTTTCTGGGACATCTTTATAGGATTCAGGGAGTCCTCTTACTCTGAAGTTGTATCTCCTATTCCTATTCTCAAGTTCATCAATTTTAGCATAGGCCGTCTCGAGTTGCTCGAATTTAATGCAATCAGTATTTTAATTAGTTGTGGCAATGGTGGCTTCTAAGTTGTTTTCTATGATCTCCATGTGGGTTCTTATAGTTTGGCGATCCGCTTTGATATCACCGGTGATTTTGTTGGCAGTATTGTGTAGCCCCCTGTCAAGGAGATCAGCATATTTAGCAAATAAGTCACCCATATTAACTGGCTGAGTTAGTACCAATTCCCTGGGCTGTAGTAGTTGGTGGGGCTGGAGAGGACTGGCCTCTATGGGGAGAAGTCTGGGTCCGCCAGGGACTGTTCAATAAGGGATTCTGGGGACGCTGGGGATGCGAGATCCAGGGGAGGAGTACTCACTGAGAGTCCCAGCTGCAAGGATGAAGAAGATGATGTGGCATGTGCGCTGGCGAGGCGAGCTGCAGCTGGGCGGTGTGGCGCGGCCGTCCTCTTGGAATTCACAGCCTGAGGCTGTTCAGCTTCAAATGCGGTGCTTAGATTTCTCCTTGCTGAGCCCATGGACATTAGGGGGGTCCTCGGAGTATCTGCTGGCCGGTGGGATTGTGGGTACTCATGGCGCTGAAGGGTCTCAGTCGGCTGGAGTGGGACGGAGCTCCAGGACTGTGCATCCATGTCAGGAGCCACCACACATGTGCCCTCCGCAAGGCTGATTTAATCTTTGTCTGCTTTCCATGGATGGATCCTTAACAGGGTGTGTGAATCCATGCTTTGCTAGGCTCCTATAATGTTAAGTTTATCTATCCAGTAAGGGCACATGTTTTATACTTCACGGTGGAAGGTGCACTATAGGTGTCTATTATCCTTCATTCCAGGAATCACAAGGTGTCTATTTATTAAGATAAAGACACATGTGCAAACCAAAAAACAGCAAACCATAAACAAGTAATAAATACAAAGAACACAGCAAACCCCAATTAACACCTAATTAGCTAACTAAACAATTTTTTACAAATGAAGGAAAAACACATAGGAAAAACAACAGGGATAAGCGAAAAGGGGAACAGAAGCCAGGTACAGGGAAACAGACTGTAATGGGAGCAGGGAGCAGGCATCAGGGGGCAGGTCTCAGGATCAGGATACAGGATACAGAGTCTAGGACAAAGGACCAGAACAGATCAGGCTCAGGCAGGGATAAGGCTTGCAGGGGGAATTCTGAAGCCCTGAGCCTTGATGAACTGGAAAGGGTGAACCGGGACATCAGGCTGGAAAGCGGGCACCAGATCAGTCTGGACAGCAGGCAGAGGCACTGGAACAGCAGGCTGGACAGCGGGCACTGGAACATCAGACTGGGCCATTGTCACCAGAACATCAGACTGGGCATCGGGCACCGGAACATCAGACTGGGCAGCGGGCACTATATCAGACTGGACAGCGGGCACCAGAACATCAGGCTGGAAGACGGGCACTAGATCATCAGACTGGACAGCAGGCATCAGAGCATCAGACTGGAAGGCGAGTACTAGATCATCAGGCTGGAAAGCAGGCACCAGAGCATCAGGCTGGAAAGTGGGCACAGAAACATCAGGTTGGAAAATGGCCACCAGATCAGGCTGGACAGCAGGCAGAGGCACCGGAACACCAGGCTGGAAATCAGGCACTGGAACATCAGACTGGAAAGTGGGCACCAGAACATCAGACTGGTCACTGGACAGTGGGCACTGGGACAGGCTGAACAGCGGGCACTGGAACATCAGGCTGGAAAGCGGGCACCAGAACATCAGGCTGGAAAGCGGGCACTGGAACATCAGGCTCAAAGTGGGCACCAGAACATCAGACTGGAAAGCGGGCACCAGAACAACAGACTGGAAAGTGGGCACCAGATTAGGCTGGATAGCAAGCAGAGGCACTGGAACATCAGATTGGGCAGCGGGCACCAGAATATCAGACTGGGCGGTGGGCACTGAAACTTCAGACTGGGCAGCGGGCACTGGAACATCAGACTGGGTAGTGGGCACTATATCATCAGGCTGGAAAGTGGGCACCGGAACATCAGACTGGAAAGCAGGCACTAGATCATCAGGCCGGACAGCAGGCACTGGGACAGCAGGTGTAACAACATATTCGGCGACCCAACGTAGTTTGCTACGGAAGTGACGTACCCACTGGAGTTTTGCATTTTACACATATTTATAACAGTAAACTGTGTTTATATAGTAAAATACAGGATTTGGAACTCCATCTGACTGGTTAGATGTTGAATTTTTAAAGCAGCGGCATCCCTGCTCATCTCATAGGTTTAGTAATCTGACAGAGGTTCGCTGATTTTAAAATTAAACATCTAACCAGTCAGATGGAGTTCTAAATCCTGTATTTCACTATATAAACGCAGTTTACTGTTATAAATATGTGTAAAATGCAAAACTCCAGTGGGTGTAACAACATGTCCACTTTCCCCCTGTATTCTTACTGTGGACGAGTGTGGGGTGTAGCAAGATGGCGGTGATGGAACGTCACTTCCGTAGCAAACTACGATGGGTCGCCGAATATGTCGTAATAAGTAATATATATACTAGTGAGAAGTATATTATTATTAGTATAGTTTATATGGACAGCCACCTCTACATATCCTCTTCTTTAATAGAGAAGATATCTTGTCCATACTAGGTTTAGTATATTGTATATGCATAGTATATTTTTATATAGTATGTTTTTTAATTCTGCTGTAGTACAATGCACATCAAAAAATAAAGCCCACATCTATGGTTCAAAAAGAATCTCACTCAAAATCGTCCATTAGGTCACTTGTTTTACATATGTTAAAAATTGTGTTTTTATATGAAACTTGTACATAAGCACTAGCTAATGCAAATATAGTGATTATCACACTGACCTGCACTGTAATTACATGTTATTTTATCAGGGCATAATGCAGAGGATACAACTACCACTGACTATAAATGTATAGGGTGCTATTTACAAAGTATATTAAAACCCTAAAACTGATCCATTGCACACCCCCATATCTGAAATTTTAAGTGGCTATTCTCATCACCATTCAAGTGTCCAGATGTTGGCATTGTGTCCACTGATTTAGATGTTAAAATACTTTATTATTAGTTTGAAGTTCAAACTTTGAACCTAGTTATTTTCCGCCTCAGCGAGGACTGCATTTTTTCAGGCTTGTTGGCCATTTAATTGCTGAGTGTTCTGCTCCTTGTCTTCTGTTTGGGCATTCAAAGTGTTTATTTAATATGCCAAGAAAAAAGCACAAAGCAGTTTTGTTAATGTTGAAAATAAAACAAAACCTTTCCTGAACACTGACTTTTAACTCATTTAACCACCTCAATACAGTGCAGTTACACCCCCTTCCTGACCAGACCAATTTTCAGCTTTCAGCGCTCTCACAGTTTGAATGACAATTACTCAGTCATCCAACACTGTATCCATATGAAACTTGCGTCCTTTTTTCCACACAAATAGAGCTTTCTTTTAGTGGTATTTAATCACTAGTGGGTTTTTTATTTTTTGTGCTATAAATAAAATAAAACGTAAAAAATGCCTTTTTCTTCGTTTCTGTCATAAATTTTTGCTAATTAGTAATTTATCTTCATAAATTTTGGCCAAAATTTATACTGCTACTTATCTTTGGTAAAAATAACCCACATTAGTATATATTATTTGGTCTTTGTGAAAGTTATAGAGTCTACAAACTATGGTGCCAATCACTGAAAATTGATCACTTCTGATCGGGCCTTCAGTATATCAGGTGTACCTCATTTCTTGAGACACTAACAAGTCAAGAAAGTACAAATACCCCCCAAATGACCCCTTTTTACAAAGTAGACATCCCAAGGTATTAAGTAAGTAGCATGGTGAGTTTTTTTAAGTTGTCATTTTTTCCCACAATTCTTTGCAAAATGAAGATTTTTTTTTTTTTTTACAAAATTGTCATATTATCAGGTTATTTCTCACACACAGCATATGCATACAACAAATGACATCCCAAAATACATTATGTTACTCTTCCCGAGTACGGTGATACCACATGTGTGAGACTTTTACACAGCCTGGCCACATACAGAGCACCAACATTGATGTAGTACCTTCAGACGTTCTACGAGCAAAAATGACGCATCTCATTTCTCAACCACCTATTACACTTTTGAAGTCCCTGGAGTACCAGGAAAATGGAATTTCCCATAAAATGACCCCATTTTGGAAAGCAAACACCCCAACGTATAATCTGTGAGGCATAATGAGTCTTTTGAATGGTTAATTTTTTTCCAGAAGTTTTTGGAATATGTGGAAAAAAATTAAAACGCATTTTTTTTTACACAAAATTGTCAATTTATAAGATATTTCTAACACATAGCATGTATATAGCAAAAATCACCACCCAAAATACATTCTGCTACTCTTCCCGAGTACGGTGATACCACGTGTGTGAGACTTTTACACAGCCTGGCCACATACAGAGCACTAACATTGATGTAGTACCTTCAGACGTTCTACGAGCAAAAATTACGCATCTCATTTCTCAACCACCTATTACACTTTTGAAGGCTCTGGAGTACCAGGACAATGGAATTTCCCATAAAATTACCCCATTTTGGAAAGCAAACACCCCAACGTATAATCTGTGAGGCATAATGAGTTTTTTGAACGGTTCATTTTTTTCCAGAAGTTTTTGGAATATGTGGAAAAAAATTAAAACGCATATTTTTTTTACACAAAATTGTCAATTTATAAGATATTTCTAACACATAGCATGTATATAGCAAAAATTACACCCCAAAATACATTCTGCTACTCCTCCCGAGTATGGCAATACCACATGTGTAGGACTTTTACACAGCCTGGCCACATAGAGAGGCCGAACATTGAAGTAGTTTGTTCAGGCGTTCTAGGAGCATAAATGACACATCTCATTTCATTCCTACCCATCACACTTTTGAAGGTCCTGGACCACCAGGACAGTGAAATTACCCACAAAATGACCCCATTTTGGAAAGCAAACACCCCAACGTATATTCTATGAGACATGGGCTGCAAATAGGTACTCGGGTACTCTGATGGACTGGAGATAGGTACTCGGGTACTCTGATGGCCTGGTGACAGGTACTCGGGTACTCTGATGGCCTGGTGACAGGTACTCGGGTACTCTGATGGCCTGGTGGCAGGTACTCGTGTACTCTGATGGCCTGGTGACAGGTACTCGGGTACTCTGATGGCCTGGTGACAGGTACTCGGGTACTCTGATGGCCTGGTGACAGGTACTCGGGTACTCTGATGGCCTGGTGACAGGTACTCGGGTACTCTGATGGCCTGGTGACAGGTACTCGGGTACTCTGATGGCCTGGTGACAAGTACTCAGGTACTCTGATGGCCTGGTGACAGGTACTCTGATGGTTTGGTGACTGGTATTTGGGTACTCTGAAGGGCGGTGACAGGTACTCATATGGACTGTGACAGGTACTCGGGTACTCAGATGAACTGTGTCAGGTACTCGGGTACTCAGATGGACTGTGACAGGTACTCTGGTACACAGATGGACTGGAACAGGTACTCAGATGGGCTGTGACAGGTACTCGGGTACTCAGATGGACTGTGACAGGTACTCTGGTACACAGATGGACTGGAACAGGTACTCAGATGGGCTGTGACAGGTACTCGGGTACTCAGATGGACTGTGACAGGTACTCGGGTACTCAAATGGACTGTGACAGGTACTCTGGTACACAGATGGACTGGAACAGGTACTCAGATGGACTGTGACAGGTACTCGGTACTCTAATGGACTGTGACAGGTACTCGGTACTCTAATGGACTGTGACAGGTACTCGGTACTCTAATGGACTGTGACAGGTACTCGGGTACCCTGATGGACTGTGACAGGTACTCGGGTACGCAGATGGGCTGTGACAGGTACTCGGTCACCCTGATGGACTGTGACAGGTACTCGGTACTCTAATGGACTGGGACAGGTACTCGGTACTCTAATGGACTGTGACAGGTACTCGGGTACCCTGATGGACTGTGACAGGTACTCGGGTACTCAGATGGGCTGTGACAGGTACTCGGGCACCCTGATGGACTGTGACAGGTACTCGGTACTCTAATGGACTGTGACAGGTACTTGGTACTCTAATGGACTGTGACAGGTACTCGGGTACCCTGATGGGCCGTGACAGGTACTCGGGTACCCTGATGGGCCGGGACAGGTACTCGGGTACTCTGATGGGCTGGGACAGGTACTCGGGTACTCAGATGGGCTGGGACAGGTACTCTGGTACTCAGATGGGCTGGGACAGGTACTCTGGTACTCTGATGGGCTGTGACAGGTACTCGGGTACTCTGATGGGCTGGGACAGGTACTCGGGTACTCTGATGAACTGTGACAGGTACTCGGGTACTCAGATGGACTGGCACAGGTACTCGGGTACTCAGATGGGCTGGGACAGGTACTCGGGTACTCTGATCAACTGTGACAGGTACTCGGGTACTCAGCTGGACTGGGACAGGTACTCGGGTACTCAGATGGGCTGGGACAGGTACTCGGGTACTCTGATGGGCTGTGACAGGTACTCGGGTACTCTGATGAACTGTGACAGGTACTCGGGTACTCAGATGGACTGGGACAGGTACTCGGGTACTCAGATGGGCTGTGACAGGTACTCGGGTACTCTGATGGGCTGGGACAGGTACTCGGGTACTCTGATGGGCTGGGGCAGGTACTGGGGTACTCTGATGGGCTGGGACAGGTACTCAAATACTCAGATGGACTGTGACAGGTACTCTGATGGACTGTGATTGACAGGTACTATGAGGGGTGGTGACAGGTCCTCTTTATTGGGGGGGGCAATCAGTGTGATTGGTGTACACTAGGCGGTAACGAGATGTTACCGCAATCTCCTCCTCACACACGATCGGTGTGTGAGGAGGAGAACCCGGTAACATCCCGTTACCACGGTTTGTTTACATTTTAGTGATCGGCTGTGAAAGGATCACAGCCGATCACGTGGGTAAACAGCCGGCCAATGGCTGTTTACCAGCGTCGGTGAAGAGCAGTGTTCCCGGGGAACACGCCGCCACCGACGTGCACGCGCAGCGCACTCGCGATCACGCGCATGCGCCGTGCACGTTCCGGGGTGTGACCATCTGTGATCGGCCGTGACTTCATCACGGCCAATCACGTGGTAAACAGCCATAACGAATGGCTGTTCACCCCCTTCGGTGGCGAGCGGTGTCTCCGTGACACGCCGCCACCGAAGAAACAGGGATGCGCGCGCACGATCGCGCGCATTCCCTGTTTTAAGAAGCCCGGGCTCTCCAAAGTCTAGCAAAAAATAACTCTATTGTCATCAAAACAGCAGACAAAGGAGGTGGCATAGTAATCCAGAATTCGGAAGACTATCTAAATGAGGCCAACAGACTACTCTCCGATAACAACACATACAAGCCCTTAAAAAGTGACCCGCTCCCCCTCTTCTCTATAGAAGCTGAAGCACTCATAAAACGAGCCCTTGGAGATAATATTATTACAAAAGCAGAAGCTTCCTTTCTATCCAAAACATATTATAACACTCCCTATTTCTATCACCTTCCCAAAATACATAAAAATTCAGAGAATCCCCCGGGGAGACCAATTGTTGCCGCAATGGAAAGTATAACCAGCCCCTTTTCTATCTACATTGACCATTTCCTGCAACCACTGGCACAGAATCTCCAAACTTACATACGAGATGGTACACACCTACTAGAGATCCTAAAAACCTACTCCTGGGAGCCCACCTACCAATGGGTGTCCTTAGATGTCAATTCCCTCTATACTTCAATTCCCCATGCTGTTGGCCTTCAGGCAGTAAAACACTTCTTAGCCCTAGACCCATCCCTAAAAACTGCACAAGCAGAGTTTATCTTAGATTCCACAAAGTTCTGCCTCACCCACAACTACTTCTCCTTCAATAAAAAATTCTACTTACAAACCCAAGGGACAGCTATGGGTGCCAATTTTGCACCTAGCTATGCAAACCTGACAATGGGCTTCTGGGAAACTCTTTACATTTGGAACAACAATCCATATACAGAGCATATTATATACATAGGTCGCTATATAGATGATATTATCATCATATGGGACAACACCGGACCACCCATAGACCACTTCGTCTCACACTGTAACGCTAATGATCTAGGCCTATCTTTCACTTTTGAATCCAGTCCAGATACCTTACCCTTTTTAGATCTTGAACTCTGTCATATCAATAAAACCATCTTCGCAAGAAACCACATAAAACCCACTGCAGGAAATTCATATTTACACTTCCAAAGTTGCCACCACCCAAGGTGGATCACCAATATCCCAAAGAGTCAATTTAATCGTTTAAAACGAAATTGTACTCACAACTCAGATTATATCGAGCAGGGCACTCTGTTTAAAAGAAAATTTGAAGACAAAGGCTATCCCCCCACCCTAGTAGATGAAGCCTTCACCAAATTCCTGGACACCCAGCCAGTAACACACCCGGTCACACCCCAACCACATGAAACCACACCGAACAAACCGACTGTCCATTCCCAAACTCACAGCACCAGATTCATTACTCAATATCACTCCCAACACAAAAAAATGGAAAAAATCTTCAAAAACCATTGGAGTATCCTTCTAGAAGACCCTCTGTTAAAAACCTCCATAACAGATACCCCCAAGATAACATATCGTAGAGCACGCAACATAAAAAGTTTTATCGCCCCGAGCAAATTAAAAACCGATAACAAACCAAAGCCACTCAGGACATTCCTCACCCTGAAGGGCATGTACCAATGCAAGAAACAAAAATGTCTCACCTGTAAATTTGTCCAACACCGCCAAAAATCTTTTACGACAAAGGGCAACACATACCAACTAAAAGAGTTCTACAACTGCTCCTCTGAGTTTGTAATATATGCAATCCGCTGCCCTTGCAATCTACTTTATATAGGGCGTACCATTCGTACCCTAAGAAAAAGGTTTGGCGAACATCGCCGATCAGTAGAAGGGGACTCCAATCTCACTATCCCACGACACTTTAAAGAACACCATCAAGGGTCCACAGAGGGCATGCAAGTATGGGCCCTTGAACAGATACCTGGATCCTTCCCCCTCGCAGAACGTTTCAAACGTCTCTGCGAGAGGGAAACTTTTTGGATATATACGTTAGACACCCTCACGCCTGGAGGCCTCAACGAGGACATAGAAATCAACTCAGTTGTCTAATTTTTACCCATCACACTTTTTCCATGAGATTTTTTTAATGAGACTTAAAATTGCTTAGCCGCCCCCGCCCCCCTTCTCCCCCCTCCCCTCCCCCCCCCCCCCCCGCCCTCACCTCCACAAATCAGTATCCACGCGCCTTTTTCTGATCCCACTATAAGTGGGTTCACACACGTACGAGTGCGTGTGCATGCGTATGTATGTATGTATGTATGTGTATGTATGTGTATGTATGTGTGTATGTGTATGTGTATGTATGTGTATATGTATATGTGTATATATATATATATATATGTGTATATGTATATATATATGTGTGTGTGTGTGTGTGTGTATGTGTATATATATATATATATATATGTATGTGTATGTTCTGCTCTAACATCCACGTCTCATTTTAACACCATTTTATTGTATTTTACAGTACCAAATTCTCACAATATCAAATCCTATCAATATACATGTCTCTCACCATGTTATGTCATAATACCCACCATAGAAATATACCTTCAGCAATTTAATTAACAATTTTTTGCCCCTTTTTCATTTTAGTTTTATTTTTATTCCTAGTTCTATTTTTATTTTTATTTTTATTTTTATCTTTATTTTTATTTTTATTTTTATTGTTTTTTTATTGTTATTTTTATTCCTATTGTAATTTTATCCTTATTTTTACCTCTATTTTTATTGATTCTTTATATATTTTTTATATATATTTTTTATATATAAAACCTTTCTTTTTTATATATATATATATATTCTTTATATGTATTTTCTATGTATTTTTTCAATTTTTAACAACCTTCTTTTAATTCTTGCAAAATCCACTTCTATTTTTTACCTTTAACAAGTATTTTCATAATTTTTTAAAACAATTTTTAAAACAATTAAATAAATAAAAAAGTTCCAACTCTTATCACTTTTTCCCACATCTTGTCCACACTATCCAACTTGTATCCACATACATTGATGGACACACACACAATAATCACATACAACCAGCCTGCAACACATGAGCAATCAACACCATGCTTTGGTCGGAACAGCTCCGCCCCATAAGGTGGAACCTAAACGACTAATTAGAACTGCCCCCTTTCCCTATTTAAACCACTCCAAACATAGTACCCAGATGCCTGATGAAGGAGCACGCATGCTCCGAACGCGTGCAACGTAAACCACAACGAAACGTCATCGCAGTGCGCCCCTCAACATAACAACGAACGGACGAACGGACCTCCCTGACGCTGTTACACCAAGCCGTGCGACGCTGGGAACCACCGGCGCCACCGGACGAGAGATACAGCCGAACGAGTTACCGCTTCTCCTCGAGAGCCCTGCGATGCCCTCTAGATACATGATGTGCCTGAAACCTTCTGGTAGAGTGTGAGTGCATAACTTCACAAATTAAATGTCTTTGATTCAACAATACTGCACTTAGATTGGCGCTGTTTTTTCTTCTGTTTATATGTCTTTTACAAGGTACCTTCTATCCTTGAACATGCTGCCTACCTGCCTGTGCTAAAGAAATCATCCCCTTTCTATGACTATTTTCCACAACCAGTAACTGTGGACTATAATTTGTGATCCTGCCAGCTATCCATTACTTCTGCTGCATTTACTGACATACACAGCAAGGATTGCAAAACTCTGTGATAAGCAGACTTGACATCCCTAAATCCGCCACACCAATTTATCAACTTCAGCGGTTTTTTTCCCCCAAACCTTTTTCCCCTCCCCCATAAAAAACCCCCTCTTTTTTCCTTCCTCACTCCCCCCATCCAGGACATATATAATCCAGCAGCGCAACGCACAAAAAAACAATTTTTTCTTACCCTGTTTAAACGGGAGGCCATCATATGACGGCCCCCCGCCACAATAGGTGCGCCGCCTGGCCGTCATTTGACAGCCGGTGGTCGGCATCTAGTTAAAGGTGGAAATGGGGTGGATCAGTATTTTGACTTGATTTGTGACTTGACCAAAATAAATTACTTGACTTGACTTGCTTGATTTCTGGCAGGGATTTGACTTGACTTGCTTGCTTTTGGCCACAGTGACTTGCTTGTGACTTGATGGTTAAGACTTGAGACTTGCTTGGGACTTGCACATGTATGACTTACTCCCATGTCTGATTCTAATGGTACAATTATAACTTTCTCAAATAAATACTTTTAATGTTGAGATGAAATGTATCTTTCACTCAAAGAAATCGTCAATGCAACAATGTTGCTTCTACTTAATCTATTTTGTTTTTAAGACTGCTAGAAAGTGTAATGTTTTCATTTTTTGGTAAAATATATTTTTCTCTGTCACTTTTCACTTGTTGCTCTACATCTCACAAAAATATTTACCCAAAATCACACAGGTGTCTTTAAAACCATAAACAATACCATTGCTGTTGCAAATTTAAAATGAGTCACAATTTGGTGTGTTTTTTATTATTTACAAATAATCATAAAATAATCATAATTTGAGCCCCAAAAAATTGATATGTGTACCAACATCAGAAATAAAAATGTAATTCCCCAAATTTAGCGGGTAACATCACTATTCTACACTCACCCACCAAGAACCACCAAATACCACGAAGAAATCATGAAGAATAACTCCTGATTAATGTAATTCCACCACCTATATGTCCAAAGAAATGCAGTATATGTGTATTTATGTGTAGGAGGGTTCCACATGTAGCAGCACAGTGGCTTACATTTCCATCTACCAGCGCTGAGTTTCTGGGTTTGCATCCCAAACATGCCACTTATTGTAGAGAAGTTCTGTTCAGTGACTTGTCTAAATGTAGTATTTATGTTAAGGAGGGCTCCACCACCCATATGTTTTCCATGGGCTAGGTCTATAATCAGCCTTAACATTTCCCACCACCACTAATTTCAGCCTCTTATGCCGCGTACACATGACCGGTTTTCCCGTCTGAATAAACTCCGAAGACAGAGTTCCGCTGAAACTGTCGTGTGTAAACATGATCACACCAAAGTCTGATCGTTAAGAATGCGGTGACATACAGCACGTACGACAGGACTAGAAAAAGGAAGTGCAATAGCCAGTAGCCAATAGCCTCCGCCTTGTATTTGCTTCAGAGCATGCGCCCTTTTTGGTCCGTCATAACAAAATACAGACAAACAGTTTTCCCGATAGGAATTGGTTCCGTCGGAAAGATTTAAAACATGTTCTATTTCTAGGTCTATCAGAATTTTCATTAAAAGAAGTCTGTTGAAGCCCACACACAATTGGAATATCCGATAAAAAGATTCCATCAAACTTTTTCTTCCAGAAACACCGACCAAGTGTACACGGCATTAGAAAGCCAAATCCCACAAAATGACAGCTGTTAATCTCTCAGCACGCTCACAGTAATCAGCCATAAAAAACAGCATATGCCAGAAACAGGTTTTTCACTGGCTCTCTGGCTTTCCACAGTACATATTGTGGCAGCAGGCAGGTAAAATCACCTGGTTGTATCCAGGATGGAAAATATGTATGCCCTAGATTCAGGCTTTATGCGGACTTGTACAACTAGAGGGGAGTGCTGGGAGTCCTATAGGGGAAGAGTTAATGAGCCCAGCTGAAGTAAGTGGGCTCATTAAGACCTCTACAAAAAACCCCAGCATGCTTAGGGAGATGCTCCATCCTGGAACCAGTTTTGTGTTTGTATAGACTGGGGAGTGTGACACCTGTTCTGTGCGGTGAGTTAACGCCTGTGTGACAAACCTCTACAACAGAGACAGAGACAGGGACTGGTGCAGCACAAGGCTGCACTCAGTTGTTAGACAGGGAATCTATGTGTGTAATTAGAGGTCAAGCTGACCAGGATTTATTTCCATGTTTTTTTTTTGTTTGGCTGTTATACTTTTCACTGCATGTAGCATAAATAAAACTGCACCGTTTGTTTTTTCCACCTACAACGCTGTCTGCTGTGCCTGATTTTGTGTTGTGAACCCATCCAGGGGGTCACACACACCCACTGCCGAGTTAACCCCTCACAGTTGGTGGAGAATTCGGGCAGTTTTTTTTAAGGCCAGCATGGAGGAGATACTGAGACAGCTGGCTCTAGCAAATGCAAATCAGCAGCAAACCAATGCGGGTTTACAAAAGAGCCTTGCAGCCCAG
The DNA here is from genome assembly GCF_037356315.1 of Lithobates pipiens. Classification (NCBI taxonomy): domain Eukaryota; kingdom Metazoa; phylum Chordata; class Amphibia; order Anura; family Ranidae; genus Lithobates; species Lithobates pipiens. The sequence continues at coordinate 449,635,040 of NW_027507748.1, read as the reverse complement.
CAGCAGACAAATGCAACTTTGCAGCAGAGTCTGGAAACTCAGCAGAAAGCTCACCTGCAGAGTCTGGAAGCTCAGCAACAAGCCCAGCAGCAATCTGAAGCCCGCTTCATAGACCTGTTGCAGAAGCAAGAGCAGAGTTTTCAACAGCAAATAGGGACATTAATATAGCAACGTCCGCAGACCAATGAGGCAAGTGGTTACACTAATACCGCATCCTTTGGTGTGAGCCGTTTACTGACAAAAATGACTGGAGAGGATGATCCGGAGGTGTTTTTGACCACATTTGAAAGGACTGCTGAAAGGGAAAAGTGGCCTACGGAGCAGTGGGCTGGACTGGTGGCCCCTCTGTTAACTGGGGAATCGCAGAAAGCTTATTATGACCTAGAGCCTGACCAAGCAAAAGACTATGTGGTGCTAAAAACAGAAATATTGGCACGGCTGGGTGTCACCCTGGCCGTCCGGGCTCAGCGTGTGCATAATTGGACTTTTCAGATTGGAAAACCCCCCAGGTCTCAAATGTATGATCTCATTCACCTGAGCAAGAAGTGGCTGCAGCCAGAGACGTTGACCGCACCAAACATTGTGGAACGTGTGGTTATGGATCGTTTCCTGAGAGCTCTTCCTACTGCCATCCAAAAATGGGTAAGCCATGGAGACCCAGAAAATGCAGATAAACTTGTGGATCTGGTTGAGAGGTACTTGGCTACAGAGAACCTGACCACCTCTTCCAGGGACTCACGGACTTTCCACCCTAAGACCAGATCATCCCCAGTGGCGGGTAAGATGACTCCAAGGGGTGAGGGTGGAGAGAGTGAAAGGGTGGGAGTTCTACCTAAGGTCTGGTGGGAGCAGCCCGGGAAGCCCAGGCTGCATAAGGGCAGCAAAAAAGATTATTTGCTACCGCTGCCGGCAAGAGGGACATATTGCAGCCAATTGCCCAGTTGTGGATGAGCCTATGCAATGTGACTTTATAAGGGAGAGACGTCAGTCGCTGTTTGCGACAGTTGCATGCACTGCCATTCGGGGACCTGAGAAACATTTATGTAAAATGTGTATTGATGGTAGAAATGTTGATGTGTTGCTGGATTCAGGTAGCCTGGTAACATTGATAAAAGCTGAATTAGTTAGTACAGAGGTCTATGAGAAGAACAAGGTGGCTGTTATTTGTGTGCATGGGGACACCCGAGAATATCCTGTAACTTCAGTGTTTTTTGAGACCCCCAAAGGTAACCTCTCTCATCAGGTTGGGTTAGTGTCTCACTTACCACATGATGCTATTGTGGGAAGGGATTTTCCAAAGTTCTGGGAACTCTGGGATTGTCCTGAGCCCCCCACTGGTGCCCCTATAGACCAGGAAGATGACCAGAATTCCTCTGGGAGTGGTGAGGACTCTCCTGAATTTCCCTTGTCGGTATTGGCGGGGGAAACTCGAGAAACTGGGGAGGAGCCAACATCCTCAGATGAAAACATGCCGTCTGTGGAGTTTTCGGATCTTGAGGTTCACAGGGAAAATTTTGCCACAGAACAGTTAAAAGAGCCCACCCTAATAAAGGCACGGGAAAATGTGGTGAAAATAGATGGCGAGTTAGTGAACCCAGATAAGACTTGCACTTACCCGTACTTCACTATGGAAAGGGACCTGCTGTATCGAGTGGCTCAAAGGGCAGAAGAAACCATTGAGCAACTTGTGGTGCCCAAACCTTACAGGAAGTTGGTGTTAGAATTGGCCCATGGGCACATTCTGGGAGGTCATCTGGGGACCGAGAAAACCAGAGAGAGGGTATTGCAGAGATTCTATTGGCCTGGGGTCATGAAGGAAACAGAAAATTATTGTTCCTCCTGCTCTGTGTGTCAGAAGTCGGCACCTATGCCACATTTCCGTAACCCGCTGGTACCTCTTCCTATCATTGAGGTCCCCTTTGAGAGGATCGCAATGGATTTGGTGGGTCCGATAATGAAGTCCGCTAGGGGGCATCAGTACATTTTGGTTATATTGGACTATGCCACCCGTTATCCGGAAGTAATTCCTCTTCGAAATACCTCGGCCAAAACCATAGCCAAAGTGCTATCTCTTGTTTTTAGCCGCGTGGGTATTTGTAAGGAACTGCTTACGGACCAAGGTACACCCTTTATGTCCCGGGTTATGAAAGAACTATGCAACTTGTTCAAAGTGACACAGTTGCGTACATCTGTGTATCACCCCCAAACAGATGGATTGGTTGAAAGATTCAACAAAAGCCTAAAACAAATGTTAAAGAAGGTGGTGGATAGAGATGGAAAGAATTGGGACTGTCTAATACCCTATCTGATGTTTGCCATTAGGGAGGTACCCCAATCCTCTACGGGTTTCTCACCCTTCGAGTTGCTCTATGGGAGACACCCAAGAGGGCTGCTGGATATCGCCAAGGAAACTTGGGAAAATGAGAGTTCTCCTCACAGGAGTGTGATTGAGCATGTCGCCCTGATGCAAGATAGAATTGCACAGGTAATACCAATCGTAAAGGAACATTTGACCCAAGCACAGTTAGCACAGCAGAGAGTGTACAACCGTGGGGCCAAGACCCGTACCTTTTCCCCGGGGGATAGGGTCTTGGTGCTAGTCCCTACGGTTGAAAGCAAATTTCTGGCCAAATGGCAAGGTCCATACGAAGTAATTGAAAAAATTAGTGAGGTGAATTACAGGGTTAGACAGCCAGGAAGGCGAAAGCCGGAACAGATCTATCACGTCAATCTGCTGAAAGCCTGGAGGGATAGGGAATCCCTAGTCGCAGAGACTTTGTCACAAGCCCAGTCTGATTGCTTAGTTCCTGAGGTTGGAATAGCAGTCACCTTATCGAAACCCCAACAACAGGAGGTAAAGAGTTTGTACTTCGTAACAAAGAGATTTTCTCTGAGCTGCCAGGACAAACATCTGGCGTAGAGCATGACATTATCACCCCGCCAGGAGAAAGGGTAAAACTAAAACCTTATAGAATACCAGAGGCCCGACGGGAGGCAATGCGTGGGGAGGTTCAAAGGATGCTGGAACTGGGTGTGATAGAGGAGTCCCGGAGTGACTGGTCCAGTCCTATCGTACTAGTGCCCAAACCTGATGGGAGCTGGCGGTTTTGTAACAATTTTCGACAATTGAATAAAGTTACAAAATTTGACACCTACCCCATGCCGCGTATAGATGAGTTGATTGACCGGCTGGGAACAGCCCGATATATGACAACTCTTGATCTCACCAAAGGGTATTGGCAAATTCCTCTGGCCGAGTCGGCCAAGGATAAAACTGCGTTTGTAACCCCAGATGGGGCATTCCAATATAAGAGAATGCCGTTTGGGTTACAGAATGCACCGGCAACATTCCAGCGGAAAATGGATAAGATTCTGAGGCCCCATCAGAAATATGCTGCAGCTTACCTGGATGATGTGATTATCCATAGCACAGACTGGGTCTCACATTTGCCAAAAATAAAAGCAGTCCTAGACTCTATCCGGGAAGCTGGGTTTACGGCCAATCCAAAGAAGTGTACCATTGGACAGGAGGAGGCCAAATATCTTGGGTACACTATTGGGAGGGGGGTGATAAAACCCCAAGTCAATAAAGTCGAGGCCATACAGAGTTGGCCACGTCCCAAAAGCAAGAAACAGGTACGAGCCTTTCTGGGAATCGCTGGCTATTATCGACGATTCATTCCCCATTTTGCTTCTCAGGCTGCGCCCCTCACCAACCTGACAAAAGGGAAAGAGTCTGTCATGGTTAAATGGTCCCCAGAGGCTGAAGAAGCATTTCAGTCCTTAAAAACAGCCTTATGTAGCCAGCCAGTGTTGTACTCACCCGACTTCTCTAAGGACTTCGTTGTACAAACTGATGCATCAGACGTTGGGTTAGGAGCAGTGTTATCCCAGGTCTGGAACGGGGAAGAGCACCCAGTCATTTACCTCAGCAGGAAGTTGAAGTCCCATGAGGTAAATTACGCCACGATTGAGAAGGAATGTTTAGCAGTGAAGTGGGCTCTAGATTCCCTTCGGTACTATCTGCTAGGTAGGCGCTTTGACCTGGTGACTGATCACGCTCCTTTAAAGTGGATGGCTCAAAACAAGGAGACCAATAGAAGGGTAAATAGGTGGGTCCTGGCCCTACAGGAATTTAACTTTACAGTTAAGCATCGCCCTGGTGTTAAAATGGGGAATGTGGATGCTTTGTCCCGGATCCATGCGTGTCTGACTGCTTGTGTTACAACCCCAAGGTTGAAACAAGAGGGGGGGGGGGGGGGTTATGTGGCAGCAGGCAGGTAAAATCACCTGGTTGTATCCAGGATGGAAAATATGTATGCCCTAGATTCAGGCTTTATGCGGACTTGTACAACTAGAGGGGAATGCTGGGAGTCCTATAAGGAAAGAGTTAATGAGCCCAGCTGAAGTAAGTGGGCTCATTAAGACCTCTACCAAAAACCCCAGCATGCTTAGGGAGATGCTCCATCCTGGAACCAGTTTTGTATAGACTGGGGAGTGTGACACCTGTTCTGTGCGGTGAGTTAACGCCTGTGTGGCAAACCTTTACAACAGAGACAGAGACAGGGACTGGTGCAGCACAAGGCTGCACTCAGTTGTTAGACAGGGAATCTATGTGTGTAATTAGAGGTCAAGCTGACCAGGATTTATTTTCATGTTTTTTTGTTTTGTTTGGCTGTTATACTTTTCACTGCATGTAGCATAAATAAAACCGCACCTTTTGTTTTTTCCAACTACAACGCTGTCTGCTGTGCCTGATTTTGTGTTGTGAACCCATCCAGGGGGTCACACACACCCGCTGCCGAGTTAACCCCACACAATATGCATTGATTAACTTCTTGAACCCTTGGGACTTAGGATAGTTTGACACCACAGAGATGCAACCTAAAAACATGCAACAGCATGGTAGCTCACAGCATAGCGCTTCAGCCTTGCAGCACTGAGTTTCATTGTTTGAATCCCAATCTTACTAGCTGGCTAGAGGTTTATTTTTTGTGGTGTTAAACTTTCTTTTTCACCAGTGCTAACATTTTGATGGGTTTCACATAATAGAACCCCAAGAAATCACATTATAAATCAAGCACGTGGGTCTAGAACTGGGATGTTTTGGCCCAGATATGGATGTATAAGCCTGGTGTGATGCTGCACACATATTATAATGTTGTATGCACATGATGAATGGTGAATGTGCTTTGTCACCAATTTGTATGAAGCACCCCTCACAAAGTTGTAATTTCTCATGCACAGATATTATTATTATTATTATTCAGGATTTATATAGCGCCAACAGTTTGCGCAGCGCTTTACAATATGAGGGCAGACAGTACACTTACAATACAAATCGATACAGGAGGGATCAGAGGGCCCTGCTCGTTAGAGCTTACAATCTAGAAATCAATGCTGAGCCATTTTTTCATTTGTAAAGAGTGAGTATTCCTAATGACTAGGTGTGACCACTTGGGTCCTCAAGACACAGAATCCATTACACTGGTGGGTGTGTCCTTTACTGAGTGGGTTGAGGTGAGCAAGATTGTTAAGTTATTTAAAGGCTAGCATTTGTGGTGGCTGGCCACAGAACAGGCCTGAATTTCTGTTACAAAGATGGCTTCCTGGCCTCCTGACTCAAGAGCGGGTGTCATGTACGCCTAGGCTTTGGGTTGGGGGGTATTCTAGGGGGACCCCTGGATAAATGTGATGCCAAATAAAGATGAAACCAATAAAGGACGTCACTATGTTGTGGGGTTCAATGCTTTTGTGAAATTGTGGATATTGGTTTATTGTTTGAGCCTGGATTGTAGATCATGATTGTATATTGTTATGTGAAAGAAATGTTGCATGATTATTTTTTATTTATTATTAAAATGTGCTGTGTATTATTGCTAATTTTTTTGGTGCTCATATGATGTGGAGGAGGCTATCACTAAGTACTGACAGTATATGTTTGCTGTTGTCTGTTTACTGAAGTGAAGTGTTTTTTGATATATTCGCATGATTATTAAAATGTCTGTTTACTGAGACTAATAAAAAAAAAAAGTAAATGTTGGGTTACAAATAGATGTGGGTTTTGGGGGTGTGCATAATGCCTAACCCTGCTCACCCCACTAAGGCTGTTTGATCATGGCTTGTAAATCTCACATGTTAGACTTACAACTGCTATGTAATGTTTGAGATAAAAATGAATGTTCCTGCTAATTCATTCCTGCTGTGTGTGTGTGTCAGTATAGTTTGTGCTTTGCCTTTTGTATTTATTTATTATTATTTTTTTGCTTATGATAATTCTGTCATGTAACTTTTTTGGAGTTTGGGGCGAGGATTTCTGATCACAAAAAAGGTTAGTCATTCTTGTTGCTAGCTTGGTTTGTTTGTTGGCTTTGATCCCTGCATTTCTAATGTGATTTGTTTAATGTGTATCATTTTTAGTGTCCTACCCTTTTTTTTAGCAGGGCCCTTCTAACTATATTGTCAAATTCTGGAGCATCACGTTCTTCCCTTTTTTTGGCCCAAGTATATTCATGTAACAACAAATGTTTATATTAATGTTGAAATAAAAAGTTGATTCTTTTTTGCTTTGTTTAACTTTTGCAGACTATAAATACATATTTTCAAAGCGCAAACTATTCATACCTCTTCAAATCCTTAGTAAATCGAGTTGTATTTGTATTTAAAGTATTTGTGCATGCAGGCAAGTCCTTGAGTAGAAAGTGTATTGGGGAGAGGGGGAAGAAAAAAAAAAACACAACCCTGCTCCAAAGCAGAATTTCAGGGCTCTAGTAATTCTTTTGTGGACTAGGTAAGCCATGAAATCTGGCAAATACATGTGAATTTTCTCTAAGAAACAAATAAAATGAAAAAGAAAAAAAGATTTGCCCTGCGGTAGCGCTAATTCAAATTTTCATTTGTGAGTGCGCATATTTATTAAGACAGGCCGCTTTTTGACCCAGAAATGCATCATCTTGAAAGGGCATGCGCATGCCCCAAGGAAGGTCGATCCACCAAGATAATCGCTTCTCTTCCAGACGGAGAGCCCCAGTTGCTGGCTAATGCATGCACAGGTGAGAGAGAGTGAAAAAACTCTGGAGAGCCGCACTCCAAAAAGGATCTATTTTCTTGTGCCTTTTATTGTAGAATAAAAATCACATAACACGATCCACAGCAAAAGTGATACAGAATAAAATACTGATGCGTTTCACACTGAAATCAGTGCTTACTCATAGTGTGAAACACGTCAGTTTGGTTCTGTATCACTTTTGCTGTGGATCGTGTTATGTGATTTTTATTCTACAATAAAAGGCACAAGAAAATAGATCCTTTTTGGAGTGCGGCTGTCCAGAGTTTTTTCACTCTCTCTCACTCAAACTTTGTGTGTCGGAAATTCCGACGGAAAAAGTCAGATGGAGCCCACACACGATCGGAACTTCCGTCAACACAGTCCGATCGCACATTTTCCATCAGAAAGTCTGACCGTGTGTATAGGGCATAAGGCTGGATTAACACCTATGCAGTTTTAGTGCTTTTTGCATTTTGCAGATTTGTACTACAGAACGTGTTCCATAGGAAACCATGTTAAATGGACTGTAGTACAAATCTGCAAAATGCAAAAAAGCACTAAAACAGCATAGGTGTGAATCCAGCCTAAGTGTAGCATTTATTAGACATAGCAATAATAGCAATATAAACTCACAGGAGGGGGATGTAACTTTGGCTCATCTGTATGTGGAAGCATCCCGATGGGAAAGATGTGCAGCGTGCTACTCCAGGAACGCCAAAGACTGCGGTGTCACAAGAAGAGAAAGGCCAGCAGCAGTCCATGTGGTTCTGGGTAAGATTGTGTGGATGGCAGCGTGGAGCGCAGCGTCAGAGATGGTGTGTGAGGTCACCAGGAGGCTCAGAGGGCATGGAAACACAACATGTTTCAGAGCATGCGCAACACCCACACTGGGCATGCACGCTCCTTTGTCAAGTGTAATAGGAGTAGAGAGTGGCCACATATATGTATAGGGTTGAGTCGATTGTCAGTCTGAGTAAGTGGACAGGGATAAAAACTATCTAATTGATAAAACACTAAATATAAATATATCATGTGATATATGTCAATATATTTAGTGTTGTTTTATCAGTGTATTAAAAAAAATCAAACATATGTTCTGAATATTCTATGCAAGATATGATGTATTTTGTTAATGAATCCTATTTATATGACAGATGGGACATCATTCCATCAATTTATTTCCCTTTGTTTTGCCTTTTGGCATTTAAAGAAGGAAGATTTTGAGATGTATACAGTCCTATTACAGGGCAAAACCATCCTTCTGACCATTTTCTGCTGCAATTCCAAGCTGAACCCCTTCATCACCACTAGGGATGAGCTCGGTGTTCGATTTGAACACATGTTCGACTCGAACATCGGCCGTTCATCGAATTCAGAACTTTGTGGACCGTTCGCACCAAAATCGTGTGGCATGAACAGCCCACAATGCACTAAGCCATCGCAGTGCAGTACATTGCTGGCTCATGATTGGCCAAGCATGCACTGTGACCCCGCATGCTTGGCCAATCACAGCGCCGGCAGCGAGAAGAGCCATAATTGCCCATAATTGGCCACAGGCAGGATGCCTGTGGCCAATTATAGCTCAGGGGGTTTAGTACATGCCCCACACTATATAAGGCCGCCATCGCGGCAGCCTTGTGTAGTGTGTTGGCGTGCAGGGAAAGAGCTAGATAGGCAGGGACAGTGTGTTCTTTACTCAGCCATCTGCAGGAGTTAGTGGGTGTTGTGTGCCTCCAGTGCAGTATACACCTGTATCTACCCTTTTTTGCTTTTGCTCTCTAATACAGCCATCTGCAGGAGTTAGTGGGTGTTGTGTGCCTCCAGCGCAGTATATACCTGTATCTACCCTTTTTTGCTTTTGCTCTCTAATACAGGCATCTGCAGGAGTTAGTGGGTGTTGTGTGCCTCCAGCACAGCACAGTATACATCTGTATCTACCCTTTATTGCTGGTGTTCTCTAATACAGGCATCTGCAGGAGTTAAAGTGGGTGTTGTGTGCCTCCAGCACAGTATACACCTGAAGATACCCCTTATTGCTGGTGTTATCTGTTGCATAGCTTGCAAATTAGCCTTTAAAATTAGCATTTTCGAACGTTCGAGTCCCATAGACTATAATAGGGTTCTAAAGTTCGTACAAATTTTCAGTCCATTCGAATGTTCTGGTGCGAACCGAACCGGTGTTCGGCTCATCCCTAATCACCACATGCCTATAGAAAGGGGTCCTGCGCAGCTCCAAAACTTTGCATTATGACTTCTGTAATGTGATCTTTCTTTAACCACTTCCCACCTGGCCAATGCACATATACGGCCGGGTGGGAGCCGTCTACTCCTGATAGGACGTTCAGGAACGTCCATCAGGAGGAGCGGGATCGCGCGCACGCGTGCCCGCGCAGCGGCGCGATCCCGATGCGCCTGTGTCACCGGGACACGGCGCATCTCAGATCGGCAGGAGGGCTCTGTGATTGGCCCTCCTGATCACATGACGGCCGTGTCCAATCACGGCCGTCATGTGATGTAAACAAACAGCCGGTTGCTAGGCAATCGGCTCCTCCTCTCCTCACACAGAAGTCATTGCTGAGGAGAGGAGAGCAGATTGCTGCAGCCGGCTGATGATCAGTGAGTATGAGCTGTTTTTTACAGCTTTTTACTCACTGATCTTCAGTCTAGTGTAAACACACAACACACCACACAGTGTAAACACAGTCCCCACATATGTCCCCATAACACACATGTCCCCAAAACATACATGTCCCCAAAAAATAAAAACACATGTCCCTAATAATAAAAACATGTCCCCCACATATGTCCCACTAAAATCACTTGTCCCAATGATTATGTGCACACATATGTACGTGATCACCTGCACACATATGTACATGATCATTTGCGTACATATGTCCGTGATCACACAAACCAATTATTATACACTTAACGGAATTTTTTTTACCAAAAACATGTAGCAGAATACATTTTGGCTTAAATTTATGACAAAATTAGATTTTATTGGATTTCTTTTAAAATAGAAAAAAGAAAATATTGTTTTTTTTTTTCCAAATTTCCGCTTTTTTGCGCTTATATCGCAAAAAATAAAAAACGGAGTCGTGAATAAATACCACCAAAATAAATCTCTATTTGTGCGAACAAAATGATAAAAATTTAATTTGGGTACAGTGTAGCATGACCGCGCAATTGTCACTGAAAGCACTAGAGCGATGAAAGCTGAAAATTGGGCTGGGAAGGAAGGGGGCGAAAGTGCCCTGTATTGTAGTGGTTAATAAAGATTTAGATATAATTTATGATCTGCGGTGTGCCGGCAAATATGTGCATTTACTTTATAGTATAAAAAAACAATTGATTATGCTGTAAGATACACAAAATATAACAGGAAATAAAAGTGTGACTTTGCACAGCCATCATAAATACTTTTTTTTAAAAATAAGACTCTACTTTTCCTTAGGGCAGATTTAAAACATTTATCTCAGCCCCTTACAATACAATACAATATTCCTGCCACAGCCATAAAGTGTTTTTCCTACTAGCAGCTTTTGGACTATGGACCTAGAGGACTATATAAACCCTCGATTCCCACCAAGCATTGTGGGAAATGAACCCAGGACTGCAAGAGACTGGCACTAAATCACATTCTTCGTTTATATTGTTTTTAAGGCTGCAGCAAGAAATTAGAGTATGGAGGGATAATTTGAGTTAATGTGAAAAAAGAGACCTGATCTAGAGCACCAAACTGGCAGTGATAAATGGTGTAGCAAAATGATTAATATGTGCAATTACATAGCTGCCACTCATACCATATATCACTTTAGTCAACATGAATAAAATGTGTCAGTGTGCTGCATAGATCCATGATATGATAAAATAACTTTGTGTGACAATAATTTAAGTAGAGAAAACAAGAAAAGGTTAAAAGAGTAAAAGAAAGTAAGAGCAAATACAAATTATGAAGTCAGGTCATCTTTCAGTTTAGAACATGCATTTAAATAAAATTCAAGGTTTCTGACTAAGAAGCTGTGTGAAAATGATCCAAGATCAGCTGTGTATTAAACTATTTGTGCAAGTAAGTGCAAATGCGGGACCGCAGCGCTAAGATACAAAAAGGGCAAGGTCAAATGTGGATGTGTCAAAAAATTAGGCTCTTTGAGGGTGAAAATATATTCTTTAGTGCAAAATGCAATGCAAGTGCATTGTAAAGTTTAAAGTACAGTAACCCAGTAGCTAACTGGTTTGACCTAAGTAAACTGGGATGTGAGTAATAGTTATGAGTCTCTGCACTTTGCATATCAATATTTTTTATCACCTTATGAACATTTCCTGAAAAAAAGTACTATGTATGAGAATACAAATATGTTTTAAAGTACTTTAAATGTGAAATTCTGACATTTTTAATATAACTTTAAATTTATCATGGCAACATTTTCAATACTCACAATTTAACATATCTAATGGAAAAAAATGTCCCATCTGTATAAAATGTATACATGTTATAGGTAAAAGGGATGTTTGATTCTCAAGCATAATCAAAAGCTGTGTGTTTTTGAGTAACTATAATTCTTGATTCTGTGTTTTACAATAAATAAATCATACTCAGCAGCTATAAGGATATGGTTAACAAGGGTTGGTCTGCACACTATTATATTTGAAAAGTGCAGAATTTAAGAAAAAAGTTTTTGAAACTTCTTTAATTACAGCTTTTTCAAATGCTGATAATGTTTTCCAACAAACTGCAAAGCAAATGTCACTTACTAAAATATGACTGCAGTAATAACTGGTCATTATTGTGACTGCTAATATGAAAACCAATAATTATGTATTGTTACTGTGTAAGACAGGGCTGATTTTAACCCCATAAAAACATCCCTTTTTATAAAACATTTGAGATGTTTGAACTTACTTTTTTAATGTTCAGGTTAGTGCTGTATTGAATAAAATATTCTGTTAAAGAACAATTCTGGGAAATTCTGGGCAACAAGTTAAATAATTTGGTTAGTTACCAGTAAATACAACTTTGCTAAAATCAGAAAATCAACCCATCTTGTCATCCTCTACAGCATAAGAACACACAATTCCAGAGATGGTAGGTACTTCTCCGTGTTTGTGTTTTGTGACAACTCCTTTCTGCTTTCTTGTGCCACAAACCATTGTTAGACTTCCAAGGAAGGTTTACATTAGATTTGAAATTTCCTGTGTGAGATATTCAATTACCAATAGTTGTGTTACAGAATCACCAGATTACAGAGTAGGAAGACTGGTGCAGTTCAGCAATGTCTGTACTACACCAGTCTTTAATCCAAACCTGATTTCCTATTATAGATTTCCTATTATAGATGGTAACTCTGTAAGATCTGCAGAGATCCACAGCTCAGGTGGGAGAATCTGTACACAGGACAACTATTAGTCATGTACTCCACAAAACTGGCCTTTATGGAAGAGTGGCAAGAAGAAAGCCATTGTTGAAAGAAGGCCATAAGATGTCCTGTTTGCAGTTTGCAATAAGCCCTGTGGGGAAAACAGCAAACATGTGGAAGAAGGTGCTCTGGTCAGATGAGACCAAAATGTAATTTTTTGGCCTAAAAGCAAATCGTCATGTGTGGCAGAAAACTAACACTGCACATCACCCTGAACACACTATCCCCACCGTGAAACATGATGGTAGCAGCATCATGTTGTGGGGATGCTTTTCTTAAGCAGGGACAGAGAAGCTGGTCAGAGTTGGTGGGAAGATGGATGGAGCCAAATACAGGGCAATCTTAGAAGAAAACCTGTTACACACGTACACACGAACAGAAATTCGGCCAGCAAAAGAGCGATGAGAGCTTTTCATCGGAAAATGCGACCGTGTGTATGCTCCATCGGACTTTTGCTGGCGGAATTTCAGCTAGCAAAAGACTGAGAGCATGTTCTCAATTTTTCAGAAGGAAAAAGTTTTGAATGGAAATTCCGATCGTCTGTAGCAATTCTGACGGACAAAATTCCTATGCATGCTTAGAAACAATTTGACGCATGCTCGGAAGCATTGAATTTAATTTTCTCGGCTTGTCGTAGTGTTGTATGTCACCACATTCTTGACGGTCGGAATTTGGTGTAACCGTGTGTAGGCAACACAAGCTTGAGCGGAATTCCGTCAGAAAAACCATCCAAGGCTTTTCCGACAAGAATTTTGATCGTGTGTTCTTGGCATAAGAGTCTGCAAAAGACTTGAGACTGGGGAGGAGGTTCACCTTCCACCAGGACAAGGACCTGACTCTGACATACAGTCAGAGTCACAATGGAATGGTTTAGATCAAAGCATGTATTAGAATGGCCCAGTCAAAGTTCAGACATAAATCCAATTGAGAATCTATGGCAAGACTTGAAAATTGCTGATGATCTCCATCCAATCTGACAGAGTTTGAGTTATTGTGCAAAGAAGAATGGGCAAAAATGTCACTCTCTAGATAAGCAAAGTTTGTAGAAACATTCCCAAAAAGACATTTTTTTCGGGAGCGTGATTTTTTTAATGCTTAAAGTGAAACAATAAAAATGAAATATTCTGTTAAATATTGTGCCTGGGGGGTGTCTATAGTAATCCTGTAAAGTGATGCATTTTTCCCATGTTTAGAACAGTACCACAGCAAAATGACATTTCTAAAGGAAAAAAGTCATTTAAAACTGATCGCGGCTGTAATGAATTGTCGGGTCTTGGCAATATAAGTAAAACTCATTGAAAAAAAGAGCATGGGATCCCACCTCAAGTCCATTTCCAGGCCCTTTGGGTCTGGTATGAATATTAAGGGGAACTCCGAACAAAAATGGTGCAGGGTTCACCTTAAATCCATACCAGACCCTTAAGGTGTGGTATGGATTTTAAGGGGAACCCTGCGGCAAAATAAAAAAAATGCCATAGGGGTCCCCCCAAAATCCATACCTGAGAGGGGGGCGAGAGTGGGAGTACCCAGGGAGTCCATCAGGCTAAAAGGGGTTTTGGCCACTTTAGGCAGTCATACTTGGCCATGGCTCACCAGCAGAAGTGCAGCTTCAATATCAGCTACTACCCAACTGCCTCATCTGTGACAATCCCATATGATGGAACTCAATATTGGTCATGCTGCAGAGACTAAATAAACTGCAGTTTTCTATCAAAAAGTGCCTGCCAGTTTTGGTATAAGGACCACAATTGCTTTGGCAGCTGGGGTTCTTTTCATTGCTTCAATGGCTAATTCAGGGAAACATTTTGGCACCACCTTGACTTTTCATCCCTGTGAAACCCCAGGTGTTATAAATGGGTAGGGTAAGATTCATGGGGACTGCATTGTCCTCAGTGATACCAAAGATTTGAGGTCCACTTCTGCAGACACATTGTGCTCAAATGCCTGCACAAGGATCCCCAGATATGGATCATTGAAGAGAGGGATCTACTATTGGGTGATCACACTATTAGATCCCCAATACAATGTGTAAAATGATAATCTCCTGCCTAAGTGTAACCAGGTCCAAAAAAAATTTTTTTAACCAGGTCCAAAAAAATTTCATACCTGCCACTATTACTCGCTCCTGCAACCTCTCCTGGCCTATTCTGGTACTCTGGCACACAATGTTTTTACAGCATAAACCACAGCTGCAAACTATCTAATGTTTGAAGCACCTCAGACTTGAACCTCAGAGTTTGTGGCCCATTCCAATGTTCCAGCACTCAAATATATTTGTGGCTATGGTCGCTCAGATAATACACTGTAATATTTATTTAAAGATAAAACCTGCTTAATTTCTTCCTTTTATAATTTGGCCTACTCAAGCTGATTCCATAATGTCCAGCCACTGTACAATATTTGTGGCTATTGTCTCTAAGATAATACAATTTAATGTAGCCTGTCTTACCATTTAAAACACTGAGCAGCCTGTAAAAGAGAAGAAGTATGGGAATCAGGATTACTGCAGATTCATACTTACCTAGGTGAATGCAGCATTGGTCCAATGCTGCATCTGTCCCTCAGTGCCTCTTCACTGAGAACCGAGCCATCGAACACCGGCTCGGTTCTCTCAGCTCCCTGAGTAGAGAGCTGTTGCCTGTCAATCAGTAGCACTCCTGCTCTGCTCCTCCACGCTCACTGGAGTGCTGAGCTGTGCAGGGGCAGGGAGCAGTCGTCTCAGCAGCTTGTTGAGAACTGAGAAGGCTATCAGTCCAGGCACCTGGCGGATCCAGACTACCAGAGGACTTCAGACCGCTGTCTGCTGAAAATGGGTCACAGGAGTGCGAAACGAATTACACTACTGTGATCAATAGTAGAAGCCCAGCCAAACGAGCTCAGGCTGGACTTCTCCTTTAAAATAATTTTCTGGAAACCCCTGCTAAAATTTACTATATCTCCAGCATAAGATACGTTATTGCAATGGTCAGTGGGAAGAATGCTCCTTGTGCCTCATACACACGATCAAACAATCCGGTGGAAAAGTCTGGTGGACTTTTTTTACCCAAAAGTCCAACAGACTAACAAAGTATTTTTGCACTCCAATCTGTCCGCCGGACTCACATTTCGGCCGTGTGTGTGCCAGTCCGCCGTACTTTTGAAATGAACAGACTTTTCCCACCCGGAGAAAAGTCAGCTCATTTTGAGCACGTCTCCAGGTAGCCGGGGCCAGTGAAGGAGGCGTTGCTGGCCCCGTCACCTGGTATGGACTTAAAGGGGAATTCCTACCCCGAAAAATCAGTGTGGGGGTCCCCCCAGGCCCATATCAGACCCTTATCCGAGCACGCTACCCGGCCGGCCAGGAAAGGGGGTGGGGACAAGCGAGCCCCCCTCCTGAGCCATACCAGGCCGCATGCCCTCAACATGGGGGGTGCCCCACCCCAAAGCACCTTGTCCCCATGTTGATGAGGACAAGGGCCTCTTCCCGACAACCCTGGCCGTTGGTTGTCGGGGTCTGCGGGCGGGGGGCTTATCGGAATCTGGGAGCCCCCTTTAATAAGGGGGCCCCCGGATTCCCAGCCCCCCACCCTATGTGAATGAGTATGGGGTACAATGTACCCCTACCCATTCACCTGTGAAAAAAAACACAACACACAAGGGTTGAAATAGTTTATTGCACAGCTCCGGGGGTCTTCTTCCGTCTTCAGGGGTCTTCTCGCCGGACTCCTCCGCTATCTTCTGCTCTTTTGCTAGCTCTTTCACTAGTGGAGGAGCCCGTTTTCTTCTTCGCCCCCGCCCTCTTCTTCCGACTTCGGGGGTATTGCCCCCCTCTTCGGTTCTTCTTGCCGGGCCACCGCGCCTTCTTCTAGCTCTTTTACAAGCGGTGGCACGGTCTTCTGTCGCGGCTGTCGCCGTCGCCGTCTTCTGTTCTTCTGTTCTTCTCTTCTGGAGATGTTGCCTAGTCGCTGTCTCTGGTCACAATGGCAGGGATGCGGCGCACGGAAACTTATATAGGGACATTGCCAGATGATGTCCCCACCCATTATGATGTCACAGTCCCATCATCCTCTGCATGCATATCTTGCAACACTGGTAGATATAGGAGGATAACTAGGAATTTTATTAAGTTATACACATAAGCACATTTGTGCACCTGTCTGTGCACATTCACAAGGTCTTTATGAAATATAATTTACATTTTTTACTATGGATCTTTCTGCTTGCAAGATCTTGCTTATAACCATCCGTAAATTTTTATTATTCACAATTTTTTTAGCACCAACAATTTACGCAGCACTTTACAATGTAGAGGGGGGACAGCGCAATTACAGTACAATACTGAAGGGACAGGAGGGCTCTGCTCGTAGAGCTTACATTCTAAAGGGATGGGGTGGTGGTACAAAAGGTAATAGATGTGGGGAATGATTTGATTGGGTTGTTAGGTGGGTGTGGGATAGGCTTCCCTGAATAAGTGAGTTTTCAGGGATCTCCTAAAGGTGGACAGGGTTGGGGCTGATCGGATATACTGGGGCAGGGAATTCTAGAGGATGGGAGATACTCTGGAGAAGTCCTGAAGATGAGCATAAGAGAAGTTAACAAGGGAGCTAGAGCAAATGATTACGTCTGTGTTCATTGTTAAAAATTACCTCACTTTTTCAATCTGCAGCACTGTAATTTTCTGTAAAATGCAATATGGCAACCTTGAGGAGTTCTGTATTCAGATGGTGAACAGAACGCCCCCCAGAAAATGTAATTTCTTGCTTGTGTGATTGGCTTGTTGATTTCCCCAGAAGCCTGCATACAAGTCCAATTTCTGGGAATCCCCTGCAACAAAAAATGACATTTTTTGTTAGATACTCTAAAATGGAAATCATGTCTAAAAGGATGCAGACCCTGGCTTTTTTCTCATTAATAACCTGCAAGTGCAGCAGCTGATTTGATAATTAAAAAAAACATTCACATTCATTTTGCACATGGACACAGACAAACAGCTATATCTTCAGAATAATAAAAGGTAGGAATCTGCACCCAGATCACCCAGAGGGGGTTATTTTTTTCTCAAAAAAAGTGAAGCTACTCTTTAAATATACATAGAATATACATTTCTGCCACATAGAATCAAGCTGAAAAGTGCTGAAAATGTGGATATATTTACAAATGTAGTTATCTGCTCTCATTATTTTCAAAAGTAAATTGCTAATAATTTATTGATGTCAGGGATCTGAGTGAGGAGCAATCAAGGGTCATTGGGAAAAATAGAGCTGCACATACACCAAGCAGAAAAATGAGCTGAAACACTTTGATGTGGACTGGAGTAATTGCTCAACAGGGATGGATTCTACTTCATATAGTATACTCCTTTTAGCCTTAGAAAATATCAATGCTATTTAATGGTGAAAAAAAAATACTAACTTGAACGACAGTAACCTTTTGTAGCATTAAAGTTTTATTGAATGTAAATTTGTATTGTGCTTTGTTTTTACTGATGGTTTCAGTAAGGAAATTACTGGAAAGCTATTAAGTTTTAAAGACATAATTTGTAGCCAGGGAAAAATCTTATAGATGGTAATTCTAAGAAGGCATGCTTTCCCCACATACTACATACACAAGAGCTGGTAATATGTAAATTTTCAGCTCACTGACTCTGGAAACCCTGAAAGAATAATTTCCAGATTCAATTAAAAATTTGGAATGTTGATGCGGCCCTAGGCAACACTAATGCTTTTGAAATACCAGTAGCTGGGGTTTTCCTGCCATTTTAGCCATTTTGGGTAGAGCGTCTATAATAATTTAACAACATTTTGAAAGTTTTTGTATCTAACATCCTTGTTTGTCTCTAGCAAATTCTCTAGTGCTCACTTGCTATGTTTACTAATTCTTGCAATGAACATTTATGTGTTTCATAACGATTCCATAGATATTTGGAAGTTCTTGCTTAATCTCAAATTTCTTTAAATGAGTGTCTCTTAAACTTGCTTTAATTGAACATCATATTCTAAGCCCTGACAATTCTCAAGTCTCACCCATTATACACATCATCGCAGGACTGTAAACTAAAGTTAATGCACATTTCATATCTGGCAAGTATTTACAAAATTGTTTTCCATGAATAAAAATGTATACTGTACATACCGTAGTAGTTAAACAAAATTCTAGTAAAAGCCACAATGTATATTTAATTTTCAACAACACTAATCCCAAATGAATAATAAACAGGAAAAGGTTGAAATGCACACGTGAAAACACATAGGATGCTTGAGAGAATTGTCATGAGTTCCATTGCTATTAGGTTTTTTTTAAGGTCATATTTTTATTAAATTTCCAAATGTATTACATTAAAATAAACTGCAGTAAGGCACACAAGTGTACAGCAGTGTAAATCATTACAATACATAAACACTGACCCAGGAAGAGCATGCTGTTATCATTAGACCTTTGTAAGGCCTTTGACTCCCTGTCATGGGACTACCTATTTTATGCACTAAAAGGCTATGGGGGTGTTGCAGACTCTTTATAGTTTACCCATGGTGAGAATCCAGATCAAGGAATACACTTCACCTCAAATCAATATCCATAGAGGAACTTGACAAGGGTGCCCCCTATCACCGATTCTATTTTTATGGGTCCTGGAACCGTTCGCGATTAAAATAAGGAGTCATCCAGACATAAAGGGCATAAATAGTGGTGAGCCCAAGCACAAGTGTACAATGTTTGTTCTTAATTGAGGGTGGGTGGCCTGCCTTCAGTTATATAAGAACTGTCACCAGAACAGAAGTGTCACACAGTGGGAGACTCCCATTGAGGTGGATTATCTGGAGGACGAATTGGGAAAGAAGAAGCCACGGAGGAAGATGCTGGACGAGGATACCGGAGGAAAAAGCAGAGAACCGGAGGAAGAAGCAGAGGAAGAAGTGGGGAAAGAACAAGATGGAGGAAGAAAACTGAAGGAAGACCAGAAGAAGATGGAAGAAGAAGCAGGGAAAGAAGAAGACATTAATAAAGGAATTGTCAAAAACCAGCTATTGTCTTTTTTTATTTTTGACACCTTTTTTGTGAATTGGCAGGGGTACATGTGGGGCGGGATCTGGGGATCCCCTTGTTAAAGGGGGCTTCCAGATTCTGATAAGCCCCCCACCTGCAGACCCCCAGAACCACCGGACAAGGGTTGTGGGGATGAGACCCTTTTCCCCACCAACATGAAGACACCTTCCCCATGTTGAGGGCATGTGGCCTGGTATGGTTCAGGAGGGATGGGGCGCTCTCTCGTTCCCCCCTCTTTTCCTGTGGCCTGCCAGGTTGTGTGCTCGGATAAGGGTCTGGTATGGATTTTTAGGGGGATCCTCATGCCATTTTTTTAATTTTGTCATGGGGTTCCCCTTAATATACATACCAGACCTGAAGGGCCTGGTATGGAATTTGGGGGGACCCCCACACATTAAAAAAAAATTGGTTTGGGGTTCCCTTAATATTCATACCAGACCCAAATGCACAGGTAATTTTTTTCAATGACTTTTATGTGTATTGCAGAGACCCGACAATTCATTAATAGCCGCAAGTACTTTTCAATTACTTTTGTTTCCTTTTGAAATGTCATTTTGCTCTCAGACTGTTGTAAACATGGGTAACATGCCCCACTTTACAGACATACTATAGACACCCCCAGGTACGAAATTTAAAGGAATATTTCACTTTTATTGTTTCACATTAAGCATTGCCTCACCCACAAATGCGTGCATAGAGAAGCTCCGCAATACCTAATGGAGAAAATAAATCATTACACACCAAACCGCAGTCTTCGATCAGCCAACAAAAACCTCCTCCTCGCGCCCAAAGCCTGGTATAAATCCAAAGGGGATCAGAGATTCGCTTTCCAAGGGCCTCGACTATGGAATGCTCTACCAATCAACATCCACCTGGAAGAAAATCACCTGGCTTTTAGGAAAAAACTCAAGACCTTCCTCTTTTAGCAGATAATCAAAGCTCGCCACAGCGCCTAGAGGCTATTCAGTTTGCATTGTGCGCTATACAAGTATTTCATTCATTCATTATTAAAATCACTGCTCCCGAGAAAAAAACAGCCGTTTTCTAAAACTTTTTTTGCATTGATACATATCCCCTGGGGCAGGACCCAGGTCCCCAAACACTTTTTATTTTATTTTTTTCCATAAAAGTTTTTATTTTTCATAAAGGAAAAAAAATACAGATTGCATTTCAGAGTATGCCAGAATTACATTCAGATAGGTAGCAAACAAATATCCCATACATTGAAAACTGTGTAGCAATCATGTTTCTAGGTTTGTGGTCTATTGATCAATCAATATACATCGTCTGGAAAAATCCCCTTACCCCAAGAACTCTGTCTAAAAATAGGAATATAAACTTTGGAGGGGAGAGAGGGAAGAAGAGGTATCCTAGATGTCAGCATTCGCGCTATAATGAAGTCTATCCAAAAAAAAAAAAGGAAAAAAAGAAGCGGTGGCACTTTGTGTGATCGGGGTCAGATTGGTCAACCCTGTGCTACAGGGTGGTCTCTCCTGGGTATCGCACGTGTGGAGTGGCATCAGATTTTCCTGGCAGCTAGCACACTCACGACGGTCTTCTGTGTATGGGCATGGGGGGTATGCGTCTGGCGTCAAGTCATAAGGCATGCGGGTAACAGTAGGGGTTACTGGAGTGAAAAGGGAAAGGGGATATGAGGGAGGGGAACAGGGGGGCACATAAGGGAGAACAGGGAGAGGGAAGGAGGGGAAAGGATAAGGACCTTCATGATCGACTCTCTGACTCCCACCGAGACAAACCATCGAAAGGGGCCAAGTATGGTAGCCTTGTCTCCGAAGGTGGGCACCCCCGTTAGTGTTGGGGCTGGTATGAGAGGCCCTGTCCAGACCTGGGCGCACCATCGCGTCAGGGGTATGTGGGATCAATTTTACTCAGAGGTTTGAGTGCTCCTGGAGTCATGCGTGATTGGACTTGTAAAAGCCCCGAAACCAGCAGACGAACGGAATTGGCTCCATCGTTCCCAGATATGGGCGTATTTGTGGGGAGAGTCTCGAGCAATATGGATGAGCTCCTCCATTTCCGCTATCTTCCCCACCCTATTCAGCCACTCAGAAATGGTCGGAATCTCTGTGGATCCCCAATGTATCGGTATGCATAGCTTGGCTGCGTTCAGCATGTGCAGGCCCAGGGACTTTCTATAGGAAGAGTTGGAGGTGGAAGAGTGGTGAAGAAGGAGCCTGGCCGGTGCGAATTCAATTTGCTGGTTCGTGACTTGAGAGGTGATCGTATGAACCTGGGTCCAGAAATTCTGGATTTTGGGGCATGACCATCAAATGTGAATGAATGACCTCGGTTCCGTCCGGCATCTCCAGCAGGTTTCCGGTACTGCTGTGTTAAATTTGTGTAGGCGAGTCGTGTACGATACCACCTGGAGAGAATTTTGTAGTTATTTTCTTGTGTATGTACATTTAAAGAGCCCTTGTGTGTGGTGATTAAAATGCTTTCCCAGTCGGCTTCTGAAAATTCAGTTTGTAACTCTTTCTCCCAAGCAGGACAGGCCCACCCATCTTTCGGGGAGTTCAGCCAAAAAAACATAGAGTGTATACTCGATATCAAATGTTGTTGTGGAGTAGCTTGGGAACAAAGAGTCTCAAACGGGGTGAATTTCCGTGATAGAGCTTCCTCTCGGTTAGACGTTCTAAGAAAGTGGCATATCTGAAAATACGACCAAAATGGGAGAGGCTCTCTGTCGGGCATAGTAGGGAGGGCGTTATGATCTAAAAGCTTTCCATCCTGGTAGAAGTGGTGTGCTTGTATATCTTCATGGGGCCATTCAGATTCTAAAAAGCTGTTGGTCATGCCAGGAATAAATGCGGGATTCATGCGAATCGGCGTAAGTGGTCCTGGGTTTGATGATAGTTGGAATTGTTTGTAGGCTGTCCTGAAGCTATTCAGGGTAGCTCCTACTAGGGGATGTTCTTTAGCTAACTTAGGTATGTGGGGAGGGAGAATCCATGGTAAAGTCTTAATAGGTAGGTTTGAGAACAAGCCCTCAAAATGAACCCAACCCTTGGACTTCTCATGGGTAGCCCAATCTACGAATTCTACCCAAGTGGCAAGCAAAAGAGTAGTTCCGTAGATTTGGAGGGCCGATGCCACCCAAGTGTTTGGGCTTTGTGAGTTGGGAAAAGCTTATCCTCGGCTGTTTGTTCTTCCAGAGGAATTGTTGGGATAGGCGTTTGATGTGTTGGATGAACGAGTTGGGGATCAAGACGGGAACCGTCTGTAGCAGGTAGAGAAAACGTGGGAGAACATTCATTTTTAAAATGGCCGCGTGGCCAAACTACGAAAATTGGGGCTTGTCCCAGCTGCGTAAAGTCCTCTGCTATTGTGCGAGCTAGTGGGAGATAATTTTTCGAGAATAGAACAGATAAGTGGGTGGGGAGCTGGATACCTAGATATGTAATTGAATCCGTCTTCCAGGAAAATGGGAAGTTCTCCTGACATTGTATGACTATGTCTGGTGGGAGGGAGATATTCAGGGCGTTTTCATTTTGAAAAATTTATTTTTAGGTTAGATAGGCGGTTGAACAATTCAAAGTCTTTCAATAAGTTGGGGATAGATGTTAGCAGGTCACTAAGGAATAGGAGGATATCATCTGCAAATGCTGCTAGTTTATAAGTGTGTCCAGCTACGTGTATTCCTTTGATGTTGTCGTTTGCCTGAAGGCATCGTAATAGTGGCTCGAGTGTCAGGATGAAAAGGATTGGGGAGAGAGGGCATCCCTGTCTCGTTCCGTTTTGGATGGGGAAGGCGCCTGACAGGTGGCCGTTGATCCTGATTCTTGCCGTTGGGGTGGTGTAAAGGGACATAATCATATTGTATAACCTGTCTGGTAAGCGCAGGTAGCGTAGTACCGCCCCTAAATAGTCCCAGGCCAACCTGTCAAATGCCTTCTCCGCATCCAGGGACAGGAAGAATCCCTTTTGTTTATTGGATGTTAACCAATGATGAAGGTTGATCACTTTTATGGTGTTGTCCCTGGCCTCTCGACCAGGGACAAAGCCCACCTAATGGTTGCCAATTAGTGTGGGGAGAAAAGGAAGGAGGCGGTTCGCCAGAATCTTGCCGAATTGCTTGAGGTCTACGTCCAGTAATGAAATTGGTCTGTAGTTAGTGACAGCTGTGGCGTCTTTGACGCTTTTCGGGACCACTGTGATGTGAGCCTCCAATAGCCTGTGAAAGGGTGGGGTTGTTGCGTTTAGTGAATTGAATGCTCTAAGGAATGGCTTCGTTAGTATATCGGAGAAGGTTTTGTAATAGGGAGCTGTAAGGCCGTCTGGACCAGGGCTTTTGCCTGGTTTAAGCTGTTTAATAGCAGATTTAAACTCTTCCTCAGTAATTGGATGGTCCATGTCTTGAGCAACCTCCCTAGGCAACTTGGTAGGGCTATATTTATTTAAAAATTGTGTGATGATTGTCTCTCTTTGTTTGCGTTCCTTGCCGTTTACGTGTGTGGGGGTAAAATTATAGAGCCCTTTGTAGTATCTCTCGAACTGGGTCGCTATGTCCTTAGGGGAGATGTGGGCAATACCTTGGGAATCTTTAATGGTATGTATGTTTGTGCTCGCTTTTTGGGCTTGGATTGCTCTCGTTTGTAGTCTCCCACATTTGTTGCCTTGTTCATAGAATAGTTTGAGAGTGAGGGTGATTTTACGACGTGCTTTGCGAGTTGCTCTCTGGATTCTATCAGGTCCTGAAGGGTATTCTGCGCTTGAGTATGTTTGTGGGAAGATTCCAATCCCCTAATTTTAGTGATTAATGTGGTCATACACTCTTGATGTGCTTTTTTTCTAATGGCTGCGAGTTTGATAAACTTCCCGCAAATGGTACACTTATGTGCTTCCCATATCGTCAGGGGTGCAATATAGGGGGTGTTGTTCTCCTGGAAGTAACTGGTTAGACTGCTGTGGATCGAGTTGATATCAGTCTCTGAGGTGAGAAGGGAGGTATCAAGTCTCCAGGTTTTAGTGGACCCGTTTTTCTCAGTAAGTGAGAGAAGGAGAGTAACAGGGTGATGGTCTGCTATGAGTAGAGGCTCGATCGTGGCTGCCTTCAATAAGGGAAGATCTTTTTGGGAGAGGAATAGATAATCGAGCCGGGAGTATCGATTATGTGGTGCAGAAAAGAACGTGTAATCTTTATAGTGTGGGTATAAAGTGCGCCAGAAATCATGCAAGGCGAGATTATGAAGGAGCATTTTGATCTGTCTCAAGGTTTTATAGGGGAAAGAGGAGGAGCCTGAGGAGGAATCCAGGAGGGGCTGGAGTGCCACGTTAAAGTCACCTCCCAGGATAGTGATACCAGATTGGAAGTTTGTCAGGTGTTCGGTAACCGAGCGAAAAAAGCTGATTTGGGCCGTGTTAGGACTATAAATGTTCGCCAGAGTGACGGGCCAGTTGTGAATGGTACCCTTAAGGAATAGGTACCGGCCTTCTGGGTCTATAAAAGAGTCGAGCAGTTGCCATGGGGTAGACTAGGATATTAGAATTGAGACACCCTTAGTTTTTGCTAGAGGATTGGTGGCGTGAGAAGCTGTGGGGTATCTATGGTTTGTCAATTTGGGAAAAATTTTTGCACAGAAGTGGGTTTCCTGTAGGAATATAACATCTGCCTTTAGGGCATACATCATATTTAGGATCTGACTGTGTTTTTCAGGTATATTTAACCCCTTTACGTTTTGTGATACCACTTTAAGGGTGGTTGATGGGGCTTGTGGGTGTGTCGGAGCCATGGTGTTCAGGTTGTATATGAGTATATGGTTAAGAATGCCAGAAATCTGGGCTATAGTATCTCGGTGCGTCCGGAAGCAGAGGGGGCCAGGAGTGAGTGAGCAATTTAGGGGAGTGTCCTGATCAGGAACCCAGAAATGTCTCGGCGGGAGTCAGAGGGACCGGGCCCAGATATTAGGGGAGTTGGAAAAGGAAGAGGGGTAGGAGCGAGGGGGAGGGTGTGAAGGGAGGAGTCAAGGGTAGGGTTTGAGAGGAAGGGAATGGTCAGTAAGGGGGGTGAAGAGAAACCAGAGGGGTGTGTGGCACTGCTACCTTACCCTAAGTCAAGATGAGAAGTCCGGGGTATGTCAGCGGTTGGGTCGTTTCTCCCGCTGTGTGGAGGTGTGGAAGGTAGTCCGGGATGAATAGGTGTGATGTCCGATCCTACGGGAGTCCTCTTAAATCTCAGTTAGATAAAGGGAAGGAGCCTACTAGTAAAGAAAACACATCAGATGGGGAGGCCATAATTCCAGTCGAGCAAAGATCTCAAGATATTTCGAATACAAAATGATTCAGTAACAACAGTAAAATGTTAACCAGGTACAACATAACAACATGAGCATAAAGAGATTACACGCGAGTTGTAAGCAAACTGTTTACAGTCTAGAAGTCCCTCTCGATGTAATAGATTGAGAGAGGCAGGTATCAGAAAAACTGGGTGGAGGAAGATGGGGAAGTGAATCCACTTATGGACTTACTCACCCCCTCCAGGTAGGCGGTCAAATCAATGGATAGGGTTGCAAGTTGCATAATAATGCCAGCTGTGGCGGCCTGACTGACAACATTGCAATATATGGATATTGATAGCCCAAAGGGTGGACCTTATGTCTACTCTGTTAATTGGGGCATTAACCAGCAATGCAGTTGTGATATGTTCATGTAATTTACAACATCTATAAAAACATCTCATCTTGCCAGGCATAGGAGCGAGGAGCTAGGGGTAGGAAAGCCAGCCACCTCAGGGTAAAAAGTTGGCACGTAAGCAAATTGCCTTGTTCAGGGAAGGTGGCAAGTCGCTTATGGAGTGTAGAATGTGAATCCGTTGTCTGCTTGTGTATCTAATGGAGGATAGGCTGCAGGGTGTAGGGAGATGGCTGGCTGTCTCTTTGTAGCCCCCTTTCTCTGTTTGTAATCTATTTTATTCCCCTTTTTTTCTTCTTTCTTTCCTTTTCCCTTTCCCCCCCTTATCCCTTCTTTTTTTTGTTCCCCCTTCTCCCTCTCCCCTCGGGTTGAAAGAGGGTCACCAGTGGACCATGTCGTTTGAGGAAGTCCCTGGGCGGTGGGGTCAGTGCTCGAGTACCTTTTGGTCCAAACACTTTTTATGACAATAACTTGCATATTAACCTTTAAAATTAGCACTTTTGATTATTCATGTTTGTGTCCCATAGACTTTAATGGTGTTCGAACACATTTTTTGCCTGTTCGCATGTTCTGCTGCGAACCGAACAGGGGACTGTTAGGCCCATCCCTACTTGGGAGTCTCGGACCTAGCCAGATATTTTTACACAGTGCAATTGGCACAGTTAATTTGCTTTCACTCCTCAACACCCCTGCCCATCTGGATGAAAATGTAATCTACTTTATATCCCACTAAACCAGTCACTTGATGTGGCTGAAACCAAAAGACAGACCAGTCATGATGTGTGCTACATTATCATTAAAATTATTATTATTATTTAATGAAAATTATCATTTTCATTAAACCTATGGGATAGACTGACAAAATCACATAATTTTAAATCCCCACATACTCACATGGCCCCCCTAGTGGGTAATCCAGATTTCACCCCAGGTCTCAATTCCCAGTCCCTTGCTTGGTGGACAAACAAGGGTTTGATACGCATAGCTGATCTATGTGATCATAGGGGGATTCTAACACAAAGATCCCTTCAAGAGAAATACCTCCTTCCAAATTCAGAAATTTTTCATAATGTGCAAATGCTACACTTTTTGCACAACTTGCAACACGCAGCCTATATAACCACCTTCACCTCCATGGAGTACTTATGTAGATCCATTGATAAGCACACTGGCTTCATCTCCAAAATATATAGTTTATTGACCTCTACCCCAGAAAAATTGCTTTACATGAAGAAGTGGGTACAAGATATAGGTGAGCCACACACTCTTGCTGAATGGTCCACAACGTCACAGTGTGCATGAAAATCATACATAAATACCTCATTAATCAAAGCAAATTACAAGGTCTTGCTTAGATGGTACATGGTACCGACAAGAATAGCCTCGTTCATTCCAGGGGCCTCTCCCTCCTGCCTTTGGGGGTGCGGATTGGAAGAAATGATGATCCATATATGGTGGTCCTGTCCCAATGTCAAACATTTTTGGATCCGTCTTTACAATTTTATCTTCTCACTTACACAGGTGAATTTAATTAAATCACCACAAAAAGCTCTTCTGGGACGCCTGGTAGAGGGCACACCTAAACAGGCAAGGAAACTTGTAGCCTTTATATTCACAGCAGCCAGAATAGCAATTGCCAGATCATGGAAGACACCAACGATCCCATTCGATCTGGTAAAATATAAGTTGACATGGATCATGGTAAATGAATGCCTCTCGGTGATCTTACAGGACAAATGGACCCTATTTGAAAAAATATGGGAACCCTGGGTAAAATACTTGTGTGACCCCCTGTGAGACATCAAGGAGTAGCCAAATCAATCTTAGGGAGTGCATTCCCCTCTTTGAAATTCCTTTCTTATTACTTCTATTCCTTTTTCTTCTAGAATTTATTTGGAGTAATAGTAACTTGCACGAAAGTACTTCGATAGGAAAGAATAAAGAATGGGAAAAGCAGGGAATCAAAAGGCTGAGTCAACTTTATGTGGATGATACCCTTAAAAAATTTGCCGAGCTGAAAAGAGAATTTAATATCCCCAGAATACATACTATTATACTACTATACTAATACATACTATACTTACCTGCAGATAACTCATGCTTTAGAAGCCCAATTTAGGAATTATCCTCTAGAATGGAGAGAATTCCCCCTAGCACAATGTATACTCCGGACGGGCACTACCAAAGGCCTAATTTCAGAAATATATAGGCAGATAAATAGAGAGGTGAATGGGGTTGAGAAATTAGACTCAGTAAAACTAAAATGGGAACAGGATATAGGAGCAATATCCCAGGACCAGTGGAAGAGAATTTTGGAGGCTAGCCCTTCCGTATCGATTTCATCTCGCAGAAGATATCACATCTAATGCTATTGAACAGAGCATACTATACTCCTAGTCGTTTATTTAAGTTCGGTAAAAGACCAGACGATAAATGCCCTAGATCCACCCGCAGACCTCCCTGAGACAGGACAGAAGGCACAGTATGAAGTTAGTCCTCTTTATTACCAGAAACTGAAGACATACAACCTGACTACATTTTTTCAAATTTCGTTGGACAACCCTGAGAGGCATATGTATGTCATTTTATACATAGATAAAACAGTTTTTACAAGTTCAATCAAAAATTAGAGGATGGGAGGAGAAGATTCCGTCAATTTAATTGCTAGAATTTTTTTTGCATTACTAAAATAGGAGCGGAAGCACCATTTTATGTGGACCATGCATCTTTCCAAAGCTCACATCTACACCTCTTGTCCACAACTCACCTCTGCACCCCTGTATGAAACTCACTAGATATGTACAGTTTGTTTTGTTACAAATCAAAATTTGGATTCAATTTTCATTATTCAGAGATTCAGATGTATCCAAACAACAATACTAACAAATTTCAATGAATCCGAAATAAATAACGCAAGGACAAAAATCAATTTGTTTCATTCAGATGGTTGAAGCATTCAAAGTAATGAATGATCTGAAATGATTTGTAAATAGCTGGTTGTTAAGGACTGGAGAGGGTGTGCACCGCATACTTAACAACTATGGCTCATTGGCTGTCAGTGTGTTCCCAGCTGACAGCAGAATGTATACAAAAAAAAGAGCCAGCTTTAGAAAATTAAGAAATTTGGATTTTTAGTATAACCCCATGCCAAAATGTGAAAAACAATGGCATGGGATCCCTTCAAAGTCCATACCAGACCTTCATCCAAGAATATTGCCCAGTAGGCCAGGAAAGGGCCTCCTGAACCATACCAGGCCACATGCCCTAAACAAGGAGGGGTGCTTTGGGTGATGGACCACCTATGACAACATGCAGGGGGTCCTCCATGGGGGCTTGGTCACATCACTAGGTGACCCCCACAACCATGCTTATTTACTGGTAAGGGAGAAGTTGCTGTCATTTGGCGAGTTTCTCTGAACGGGACCGGTCGTGTTCGGCAGGACTTTTTTTCCTTTGGGTTTGGGTCCTGCGTCATCTTCCTGGTGCTTATCCCTAGAAAATGCACCTCTTATTAGCTGACTCTAGTACCTCCTGTGGCTGCAGTTTGTTTCCCTACACGGTACACCAGGTGCACACTTATCTGTGACTCCACCTCTCTCACTTGCAGCAATAATCTGGCTAGGGCATTTGCAGCTGGAAGAGGTTTACATATCTCCAGAAGAGCAGCTGGGCTTCTGTTTTTACAAGTGAGCAGTGTGCACAGAATCAGCACTGTAGGTGGCAGAATTAAGTTCCACCACTTTCCAGCTGAAAAAAAAGTCCTGTATGTATACAGTATATTTTATATATATATATATATATATATATATATATATATAAAAAATTATATACAATTATACAAATAATAAAACATAAAAAGTATAATAAAAATTTATTTTATTTTATTAACTGTACCTTGGGAAGTAATATTTTACCGGCCATCATCTGTAAAACTCTGGACTGGTATGTTGTATCATTTTTCAAAAAGGAATTTGAAGCTCAATCAAACCACAAATAGAGCACTGTGGTGTGTCTGTGGTCTGTGGGTGGGCATGTGTGACCTCAGAATGATGTTGTGCCATGCATTTTAAAAATGTGTGACTGTGTATAGGGGTTGTAAACCCACAAAAAAAACCCTGCAAGACAAAGGCATAATGAGCTAGTATGCATAGCATACTAGCTCATTATGTAATACTGATGTGGCTGGCGACATGTCTCCCGGCGTTATTTCCGGGTATTGTGGGCTCTGGCGCTGTGATTGGTCAGAGCCGCAATGACGTTTACAGCACAGCAGCTGTAGAAATGGCACAAGCGAGGCGTTTCTTCAGTGCACGTGTCAATGATGTGGGCACATGCTGATACAGGGAATATCTCCTAAACGGTTCAAGTTTAGTAGATATTCACAGTACCTACAGTTAAGCCTTATTATAGGTTTACCCGTAGGTAAAAGTGGTTTGTAATGCCCTGTACATATGGTCGGACTCTTAGATGGAAAATGTGCGATCGGTCTTGTTGTTGGAAAATCCGATCGTGTGTGGGCTACATCGGACTTTTTCCGTCGGAATTTCCGACACGCAAAGTTTGAGAGCAGGATCTAAAATTTTCCAAAAACAAAATCCGATCGTTTAAATTCCGATTGTGTTTAGACAATTCCGACAGACAAAGTGCCACGCATGCTCAGCATAAATTGTGAGATGAAAGCTATTGGCTACTGCCCTCTTTATAGTCCCATCGTACATGTTCTACGTCACCGTGTTCTGAACGATCTGATTTTCTGACAACTTTGTGCGACCATGTTAATGCAAGACAAGTTTGGGCCAAAATCCGTCAGATGGGGCATAAGAGTTTACAACCACTTTAACTGCAGTTAAGAAATAATCACTTCACAGAATTAAAAAGTCAAAGCAAACAGTAAGTAGTTCATGTCTGTGGTCAGAGTGCAGACAAAGTAACTGTAGATAATGCAAAGTTTACAAAAGTGGTCTGGATCTGTGATAACACAGCTCCGATAACCCATGAAAAAATGGAAATAAAGGGTTATAATGACAACGTGGCTTTGTATACCTGATTTTATTAAATAAGCAACTGTATTTTGAAAAGTACACAATCCATTAAGTCCTGATGACCTTGTGAAACCCAAACACTTATTTGTATTCATATTTTAATATGCAGTTCTATTGAAATGTAATCAATCAAGATCTAACATTTTGTTACCAGGCAAACTAAAAGTACACAGAGCAAATGTAAAAGTTGGGTCATCTATAGAGATCAGGATATGAAATGAGAAAAAACTCTGAAGACATGCAGGAAACATACAAATACCCTAATGGATGACAGACTATTGGCCAGGAGGTTACACGGTTGGCAGGAGGAGTTGAGGACAAAATAATGCTTGAAGCTATGGATTGTTCTTGCGTATAAAATGAAAATTTGACTGACAAGAAGTAAATTGACATAAATGATATTGTAAAAGAATGAATATCTAGTTATACTGGGTACATGGACAAAATGAGTACTCATATCACACAATATGATAAAAAAAAAAAAGGATTATGGTGAGGTGGACTAAAAACAAAAAAGCGATCTAAACCAGAGTAAAGAGGCATATACATATCGAACTTCCATTATAAAACTAAAAATAATTTTTTTTATTTCTCATTTCAGGATAGTAGATGGAGCCATGCAAATTGTTCACTTATGCTGCTGGGCCAAATGTACATTCAAACTTCCAATTTATAGCACAGATGTAAACATGTATTCCAAAATCACATACAGCTGTTTTAGGCTTGGGAATGTAAGAAAAAAAATGCATAATGAAACAGTTTATAGCGAGAAAGGATTAGGGTTAAAACCGGAACACAGTCCATGAAAGGTAAGTTCCATGAGTGATTCCTGCACTGCATTTAAAAGTACTGCCTTTGCAATCCGCTGAAGACACCAATCGATTATTAATGGCACAGCAAATGCAAATTGCAAACGCAGTGCATTTGCAAGCACCAGATTGCATGGTACAACAGTGCCATGTGATTTTGTGGGGCGTGTTTTGCAAAAGTAGTGCATGCACTACATTTTGTGCTTTCCAGTGCGATATGCCAAATTGCACTTCAGGGGAATGCAAAGGAACATGGATCTCATTCCTATGAGATTCTGGTGTGAACTAGCCCTTAAGGAACAAAAATGTCCTCCTTTAAATTACAGTGAAGAACAGTCCTAGTTCCTCTTTAGTTACTAAGCCCAGGACCCTGCATTCACTATATCTGGTCTCTCACAGTATACAGAATGTGGAAATGCAATTATTTTAGTACATATAAACTGCTAAATATCTTTTCTCATCAGCAGTATATAGCAGTCTTATGACTTCTATGCATGTCTGGTTAAAGCTTGTAGGAGGAGGACCCTGACTGTCCTATAAGGCTGCAGGTCCCCTGACCCTCTTTCTGGACAGTGCTGATTGGCCCTCTGCTGATCACATGCACCATCCCAGGAAAAAAATAATACTCTCTAGCAATATACACCAAACTGAGCATGTGCATAGTGCTCTCAAGGCTCTGTTCCATCAGGAGTTGGATTGGGGATGGTGGAAGTAGGTTGGGATCAGAGAACAGGGGATCAAACAGCCTTTTTACACAATATGGAGGATTAACCCTTTAGGTTCCACAGTGAATATAACAAGCATTATGTACTGCACATACAGACTTATTTTACTGTTGTGGGTTTAGTAACATTTTAAATGAAAAGGTATCTACTGTACATGCTTCATTCCATAACAAATCTCAAAAACAAGTAGTTTATTCCTCTTTTTAAGAGAGTAGATAGAGCCATGCAAATCATTCTGCACATTCAAAAGATCTAGTTTACAGCACAAAGGTAGTCTATTATTATAAAATAATTTATTGCAAAATACATTCAGCTGTTTTTTCACTTGTTAATCATCATCAGGTCAATGTATATATAAAGTTGGGCTGGGGAAAGAAAAAAATATATAAATGATGTATAATTAGACAATTGATAAAGAATGCACAGAATCCAAAAAGCCCTCTGCAAAACCAGCGTGAAGCACATAAGATATTTACAGTAAATGTCTCACATCCATGACAAATCCCCAAAATAAAACACAGATTACTTTCATAAAAATGTATTTTAGTACATGAAATTTTACAGTCCAGACTGTAAAATCATGCTGTCCTAAGTAGATGTAAAAGATAAAACCAACATCCGAGTCAACTTTAGTTGTCCTCAACCATGTTCTGCAATTGCTATCTCAAACATAGAATAGTAAGGAGTCCATTAGTCACAAGTCTTGTAAAAAAAGAAAAGGTTGGCTGAAGAGAGTCTAGTGACTTATTTCTATACCTTTTGCAACCCTTCATGCTTCATTTCCCTAATTGTATTTTTGCACATGCAGAGATGTCAATCAAGTGCAAGTGCTAAAAAAGGAAAGCATGTCTTACAATGAACATCACTAATGCCATAACCTAACATGCAAATCAGACATCATAGCAAGAACCAAAGGGGTATCTGTACTACCTTTAACTTGATGAAGGCGAGGTCAACCAAAACTGTCCTTATTCACTTGGAGACTGACATGTTACACACCCTTCCGGTCTAGGCCATTTTTTAGTTTTCAGCACAGTCATAGTTTGATAATTACTTGATCATGAAACACTGTACCCAAATTAGTTTTAGATTTTTTTGAGGCAGATAGAGCTTTATTTTGGACAATTTTTAATAACCCCTGACATGTTTTTTTTTTATATATATATATATATACAATAAAAGATGATAAAAAAGTTAGAATAATTCTATAAAATAAAAACATACCAAAAAAAAATATAAAAATGGAAAGACAGTACAAAAAGCTACAAAATGACCTCTTTATGAAAAGTATATACCCCAAGGTGATCAGATTTTTTTTTCCACAATTTAGCGGAAATAAAGAAATATTCTAGTATTGAGTGGGATAAAACATGGAGCTTGGTAATGCACATTAGATTCATTAAATGTACAGTTAATTTTCAAAGGGAGGAGGAAGTGAATGAGTTATTGTACATGTCACATACAGTACAGTGGGGACATGGCGAGAAAGGTGCAAGATAAGGGTGGTATGGAGTTAATATACAGGGCTGATCAGAGACCAGATGTAGCTGGCACACACTGTAGAGGAGAGATAATATTTTTTGGTACTGGATGACATTGATACTAATTTACGCTGGTGCTAGCTGTGAACAGGAAATATTCTTTCCTCTAACACGTCGATTGATGTCTAAGAAGAAATGTGAAAGCTGTCTACTAACCACAGCCATTGTTTACATTCTGTAATGCTATGATTGGTCATGTCATGTCAAATGCACATATTCGCCAGCACACCACAGGTGCCTAATGCAAGGGGCCCTGCGTGACTCAGAAACTTTGTACTATGTCTTCTGTGAGGTGAGCATTCTTCACTAAAGATTTGGACATAATTGATGCAGTGTGCTGGTGAATATGTGCACGCCAATGTACATCGGCAGAATGGCACGGCTGGGCAAATGGGCATACCTATACGTCCCTTTAAATTTTCCGCTGTGCCATCGCGTGTGAGCCGCCGATGGCGCGTGTATGCCATCCGGGACCTCCGTGACTCGGGTCCCGTGGACTTGATCGCCGCTGGGATACCCGCGATTGCCTCACAGAGTGGAAGAACGGGGAGATGCTAATGTAAATAAGCATCTGCCTAGTGACAGTGTCACTGATCTCTGCTCCCTGTGATCGGGAGCAGAGATCAGTGATGTGTCACACGTAGCCACGTCCCCCCCCCCACAGTTAGAATCACTCCCCAGGACATAAGTAACCCTTTACATTGCCCCTAGGGGTTAACCCCTTCACTGCCAGTGTCATTTACACAGGAATCAGTGCATTTGTATAGCACTGATTTCTATATAAATGACAATAGTCCCAAAAATGTGTCAAAAATGTCTGATGTGTCCACCATAATATCGCAGTCACGATAAAAATTGGAGATCGCCACCATTACTAGTAAAAAAAAATTATAAAAATGCCATAAAACTATCCCCTATTTTGTAAACGCTAGAACGTTTGTGCAAACCAATCAATATACGCTTATTGCGATTTTTTTACCACAAATATGTAGAAGAATACGTATCAGTCTAAACGGAGGAAAACATTTTTTTAAGTTATTTTTGGGGGATATTTATTATAGCAAAATGTAAAAAAAATTTTTTTTTCAAAATAGTTTATAATACAGTGATCACTGGTGACGGGGTGATCAAGGGGTAATTGTTTATACCGCAAAAAATAAAAACCGTAGGGGTGAGAAAATACCACCAAAAGAAAGCTCTATTTGTGGGGGAAAAAAAAGACATACATTTTGTTTGGGAGCCATGTCGCCCGACCACGCAATTGTCAGTTAAAGCATCACAGTGCCGAATTGCAAAAAGTGCTCTGGTCTTTAGCCAGCAAAATGGTCCAGGGCTTAAGTGGGTAAACTGCGATGTCTCCAGCTGGTTGTTGCTGCAGCATCCACTACTCCTAAAGCCTTATCCAAAGTGTGCGATGGGAATATTGATACTACATTAGTCACGTGGCGCAGAGCCAATTTTATATAAATGGACAGTGCACTCAAAGTACTTTTCTTGTGTGCATGCTAGGGGCATGCAGAGCCCAAAAGAAAAAAAAAACGGTGTTTTCAAATGTTGTCTTGTCCTCAAGAGTGTGCCACGGTGATTTAGGTATTTAAAGAATGTGGAAACCA
The DNA here is from genome assembly GCF_037356315.1 of Lithobates pipiens. NCBI lineage: Eukaryota > Metazoa > Chordata > Amphibia > Anura > Ranidae > Lithobates > Lithobates pipiens. Next base: position 449,599,171 of record NW_027507748.1, on the reverse strand, counting down.
AAAATGTAATATTCCCAATATCTTACTGCTGTACCATGTTCTGTAATTGTATGAAAAAGTATCCTGTCTCTTTGTGTTGCTTCCTTTGTGTGAAATTCTCAATGTCCCTGCCAGTCCCTCTGCTTTCCTATTAAAAACTTACCACACTAAACAGAATAGCACAGTGTGGTCAGCTCTCTAGCTGTTCTGGGAACTCAGCCTGCTCTTCTCCAATGATCAGACTTGTCCTAACATGCTCCTCCTGCACAACTATTCACTGGGAAGTTCAGTGTACTGCTGTTTCTCCTCCCCCGCCTCTCTAAGCAGCTGAGAACAGAGGGAATGTGATCACTTATAAAAAATAGGGAAAAACGTGTTTATAATGTTTTCATACCTATACACAAATGTTTTGCCTTTCATTTTCTATTACAAACTGAATGAGTTGTTTTACAAGGTAAGGGTCTTTTCACATGGGGCGGATCCGTGATGATCCACCCCGTGAACATCTGCTTGCTCAGCAGGGATCGCTCTGTTGATCCTCGTTGAGCCGGCGGATGACAGGGTGGTCTCTGCACACTGCGCTGGGACCGCCCTGTCAGATCTCCACTCTCCCCTATGGGGGAATCGGATGAACACGGACCATCTGTCCATGTTCATCCGATCCGCTCTGCAGACGGATAGAAAAATAGGATTTTCCTCCGTCTGCAGAATCGGACCATAGCGTAGATGGATGATATCGGGTATCAGCAGATGTTCATCCGCTGACACCCGCTATCCCATAGGGATGCATGTATTTCTGTATTTCATCCGAAAATGGATGGATGAAATACGGACATACTGTCCACACGTGGGAAAGGGGCCTAAGGATTTACATACACTTTAAGTTGATTTATACAAAACACACACATAAGCATACATATACTATGAATAGTAAGCTAGTGATAGGGCAGCTGATAGCAATAAGATGTTATTTTTATCATTATTATTGTTTATAACAGTACTAATATTAGCAACACTAGCTGTACTAATATTTTCTAAATGTTTGTTGCAATAGTAACAAAAAACAATAATATATTTTAAGTGTTATTGTATATAGTCTAAAACTTTTCTCTTAAATCAGTTCTGGAATAGCTGCCACAGTTGTAATGCGGCAGCTTCGCTCGGCTGGGAGAAGCAACGTAGCTATACGGTGGCCTCAATGATCGGATTCACTTCAGAACTAATCAGTCTTCAGGCCCAGGCCAATGATTTCTGGCCTGGACCTGGTGATCGGTTCTACCAAATTAAATCCTTCCCCTATCTGTAAATGCAAACACAAGCAAGGGAACTGATGTCACCTCCCCTCGTGGAATTCTTTTCCATTCCAGAGAGAGGACAGAAGACATTTCACACTAATGGCGCGTACACACGAGCGGATTGTATGGCGTACTTAGTCCGTCATACAATCCGACGGACAGTCCGTCATACTTTCCACTGAACGGACTTGACCACACACGGATAGCCAAACAGTCCGACGAAAGCTTGCGCGATGACGTGTACAGCACGTACGACGGGACTAGAAATAGGAAGTCCAATACACAGCAAAGCACCTTTCCGCCGTGTAAATCCTTTCTGAGCATGCGCCATTCTTAGTCCGTCGAACTAGCCTACTGACGAGCGGATTGTCCGCTGAAACCAAAGTACGACGGACAGAATTTCCAAAAATCCAAAATACTTAGTACGCCAGACTGCACGCTGAAAAAGTCCGCTGAAGCCCACACACGAGCGGACTGTCCGCTGAAATGTGTTTCGGCGGACTAAGTAGGCCATACCGTCCGCCCGTGTGTACGCGGCATAAGTTGCACCAGCACTACACTAACACCAGTATACATAGGTACACTTGTCACTCCCCAATCGCGCCCCCCCCCCCCAGTTAACCCCCTCACTCCCTGTCCCAGTGTCACCTAATGCAGTGTTCATGTTTTTCTTTGATCACTGCACTGGTGTCATTTGTGACAATAATCAGTGTTAGGGTACTTAGTAGTAGCCCCTAGACCCCCCTTGTTTAGGGGGGTCTTGGGACCCCATAACAATGTTTAACCCCTTGATCAACCCGTCACCAGTGATCACTGTATTAGTGTTACAGGTGACGCTGGTTAGTTCGTTTTTTTATATAGCGTCAGGGCACCTGCCATATATTACCTAATAAAGGTTTTAACCCCCTGATCACCCAGCGGGTGATATCAGTTAGGTTTCAGTGTCAATTAGGGACTGCATCACCCCTGGCAGCATCAGATCAGTGCCATTAGCGCTAACACCCATGCACGCACCATACACCTCCCTTAGTAGTATAGTGTCTGAACGGATTGATATCTTTGATCTGATCAGACCTATATTAGCGTCCCCAATAGTTTAGGGTTCCCAAAAACACAGTGCTAGTGGGATCAGCCCAGATACCTGCTAGCACCTGCGTTTAGACCCTCTGCTCTGCCCAGCTCAGCCCACCCAAGTGCAGTATCAATTGATCACTGTCACTTACAATACACTAAACACATACCTGCAACAGTCACAGAGTCAGGCCTAATCCCTGCAAATGCTAACAGTTGCTGACAGTCAGGTGTTCTTTTTTCCTGTGCGTTTCACTAGTTGTACCAGTACATTTTGAGGCCAAAATGTCCAATTAAAGGTACACTAGTGAAGAAGCCTACACATTTATGAGCCTGACAGATGAGAGTGAAGAGGAAGTCACCCATCTTTCAGATTCAGGCTCAGAATATGAACCTGTAGACAGCAGCGGCACCCTGACAGATAGCTCTGACGATGGAGTAGTGGTCCCTGCCAAGGTCAGGCATATCTGACCCTGTTTTTCTGCTGTTGTTGAGGTGCAAGAACGTCAGAGCTCTCGTATGGAGCAGAAAGCCATTACTAGTGCCGCTCATCCTTCTGGTGAACTTGCCAGAGATTGGAAACCCATTACTGTCTCCGAATTTAAGACCTTCCTGGGCTAATCACTCCTCATGGGCATAACTAAAAAAAGTAAGTTGGGGTCATATTGGTCCGCTGACCCAATTCACCATACAGTATGCCCATGTTCTCTGCCTCCATGAGCAGGACATGATAGAAGCAGATCTTGTGGTTCATACATTTCAATGACAATGAACTCTGTCATCCTCTGGGTGACCCTGAATACGATTGGCACTACAAAATTCGGCCCCTTGTAAACCACTTCAACCAGCAGTTTACAGCCTTGTTTACTCCAAGTTGTCTACGCTGATCAAGTTTTCTACATTGATGAGTCCCTGATTAAGTTTTCTGGCCACTTATCATTCAAACAGTATCTTCCTAGCAAGCATGCCAGATATGGGGCAAGATGTATAAGCTCTGTGACAGGGCAACAGGCTATACATATATTTTTATGGTTTATGAGGGAAGAGATAGTTATGCAGAGCTGGAAAACTTCCCAGACTACATATGGAGCGCTGGTAAAATTGTGTGGGACTTGGTGTCACTCTTATTCAGAAAGGGGTACCACTTGTAAGTGGACAATTATTACACAATCACACTTTTTAGTCACTTGTTTGATCATGGAATTGGTGTATGTGGCATTGTGCGATCTAATCACCGGGGCTTACCCCAGTGGCTTGTAGATTCCCATCTTAGGCTGGGGGAGAGAGCCTGCTTGATATGTAATAATTTGCTCTTTGTGAAGTGGAGGGATAATAAGAATGTTTTCATTCTGTCCTCCCTTCATGCAGATGCGACTGTCCAAATTTCTACAGTGACTGGTGTTGTGGAGAAACCCTTCTTTGTCCACAAATACAACCTTATTAACTTGTCGTTGAGGGGTGGACCTCAACGACAAGTTATTAGCACCGTACCTAATTGCACATAAGGCCAGACGCTGGTACAAAAAAGTGTCTATATTGTATATTTATTCCAATTGGCTCTGTTGAATGCTTATGTGCTATACAAAGCTTCAGGATGAACTGGATCCTTCCTTAAATTTCAGGAAGAGATCATTACAGCCCTTCTATTTCCAGATGGTGCTGTGGCCCATTTTCTCTACACAAATGCAGTAAGCCAGCTGCTGAGAGGCATTTTCCATATGTCCTCCCTGGTACCCCTACCCAAAGAAATCCCCAAAGAAGATGTAGTGTCTGCATAAAATGCGGATTTAGGCATGACACCCGCTTTTATTGTCCCTCCTCTCCTGACCAACCTGGTCTCTGCATAGGTGACTGTTTCAAATGCTACCACACACTAATGGAGTATTAGCATAGGGTACAGCATTGCACAGTCCTAGGGCACACTTTCTCAGGGTCTCAAAAGATGAGATGGCCATCACATTTTGTGAGACCCTACTCTTGAACATTTACAGTTTATATAAAAGTACAATAAAAAAACAATAAAACACACAAAAAATAAAAAAAGCCAAAAATAGTTGTGGTTTTATTTTTCTTCTTATGCTCGCTTTCTATTGTTATCTCTCTATTGTTACTGTATTTTGTCTTACGGTACGTCTTACTGTTATACTATAATGTTACTTTGTTTTTTTTTGTTAATTTGTTTCACAGGTAGACCATTCAGCTGCAGCACGGGTTTATCTATTCTGACAATAACGGGTTTGCTCCCACAATACATAAAGCCATGACTCCAGCGCTGTAGGAGGTGATTTCACCACCACAGTTAAAAAACAAAATGTCAGGAAAATTAAGATTTTTTTTTTTTTTTTACACAAAGTTGTCACTAAATGATATATTGTTCAAACATGACATGTTTATATATGGATTTGCACCCCAAAATACATTCTGCTGCTTCTCCTGAGTATGGAATACCACATGTGTGAGACTTTTTGGGAGCCTAGTCGCGTACAGGACCCCAAAAACCAAGCATCGTCTCACTCCTCACTACCTATCACAGTAACGGGGGCCCTGAAATGTCTAGATAGCACAACCCCCCCCCCCCCCCAAAATGACTGCATTTTGGAAAGTAGACATCCCAAAGTATTTGCTAAGAGGCATGGTGAGTGTTTGCAGCTCTAAATTATTTTTGAAAATGAAGAAAGAAAAATGTATTTTTTTTTCTTTTTTCAATTTTCAAAACTTTGTCACAAAAATTAAGATCTGCAAAATACTCAATATGCCTCTCAGCAAATAGCTTGGGGTGTCTACTTTCCAAAATAGGGTCATAGGGGGGGGGGCGTGCTATCTTTGCTATCATGAAATGCCTCCGAAACTGTGATAGGCAGTGAGGAGCGAAATCAAATTACGCCCTTAGAAAGCCTGAAGGTAGTGATTGGTTTTTGGGATCTTGTACACAGTTAGACTGCCATAAAGTCCCACACGTGGTATCCCCATACTCAGGAGAAGCAGAATGTATTTTGGGGTGTAATTACACATATAACCATACAATATATAATTTAGTGACAAAAAAAGTTTGTACATTTTCCAGAAACTTGTGGCAAAATTGAAAATATTCCATAGACTCCACATGCCTATCAGCAAATAGCTTTGGGTGTCTACTTTCCAAAAAGTGGTAATTTGGGGGGGGGGGGGGGTGCTTTCTTGGCATTTTATAGTCTTCGAAACTGTGATAGGTAGTGAGGCGTGAAATCATAAATTTAGGCCCTTAGTAATCCTGAAAGCATAATGTATATTGGGGTGTAATTTCGCATATGCCCATGGCATGTGTCAGAAATATATCATTTAGTGACAACTTTGTGTTTTTTTTTGTCATTTTTCAATCACTTGTGACAAAAAAAAAATATTCAATGGGCTCAACATGCCTCTCAGCAATTTCCTTGGGGTGTCTACTTTCCAAAATGAAGCCATGGGGGGGGGGGGAGGTTGTACTGCCCTGCCATTTTAGCAACTCAATAAATTAGATAGGCAGCCATAAACTAAAAGCTGCATGAATTCCAGAAAAAGTACCCTAGTTTGTAGACGCTATAACTTTTGCACAAAACAATAAATATACACTTATTTAATTTTTTTTTAGAAAAGACATGTAACTGAATACACATTTTGGCCTAAATGTATGACTAAAATGGAGTTTATTGGATTTTTTTATAGCAAAAAGTAGAAAATATTATTTTTTAAAAATTTTCAGTCTTTTTCCGTTTATAATTGCAAAAAATAAAAATTGCAGAGGCAATCAAATACCATCAAAAGAAAGCTCTATTTGTGCGAAAAAACGATGCAAATGTTTTTTGGGTACAGCATTGCAAGGCCGCTCAATTACCAGTTAAAAAACCGCAGTACCAAATTGTAAAAAGTGCTCTGGTCATTGAGGGGCCAATTCTTCCAGGGCTGAAGTGGTTAATATATTAATTTTACAACATGTAGAAATATAAACTGAAATGTTATGTGGCAAGGAAAAAAAAACCCAGACTGCTGAAATTGACTGAATAATTATTTGCCAGGCTAGAGAGAAACAAATTATTATTTTACTGCGTTCACATCAAAAGAAGTGCCATATGAGTCTAAGGGAAAAGTAACAATGGAAAATGCCACTTCAGGACTTGCACATCTCCTAATTGCTGCAGACTCTGACCCCTACTTATGTATAGCCGACAGGGAACATGAATTCCTACTGACTAGATAGAAAGTTCACTGAAGTTTATTATTTTGTCCTATGAAATAGTGTCTTTAGTGTCTCTGTATTGTGTACTTAAGATGTCTATTTTATAACAGAGATTTATGACTGTAAAGACTAACAATATGAAAGCTATTTACAGGCCTCAGACCCTTTGAAGGAAGACTGGTAAATGATGGATTCCAAAAAGGCAAGAGATTAACGGTATATAAAACACAAAACACATGACAAACAAGTGTTATGCAAAATTGGGAGCTGCATGTCAAGAATGGCACAGGACAATGTGACCATAGTCCAAATATGTCATAAAATTACTATAGGAAATTCAAGTGACAAAAAGAGGTGATTCACTAAAGGACAAAAGTGTAAAATGTATTTTTGTGCAGATCAAAATAAGTTAAGTGAGTGGAAGAAAACCAGCTATATGGGCCTAAGGCAATTTATCTGCCAATTCTGTCCAGATTTCTGCAATCACACTGCTACTGTAAAGTTCCATTCAAATCTTAAAAACTAACCAAAACAATTATGTATTCTTCACTTGCAAATGAGGGCTGAGGAATTTGTTTTTTATATAGCAGTTTTTACTAGAAGTGAATCCTCCTTTTCACATACTCCTCATTTGTCCTGTGTTTCTCTTTCTCAATTAAAAACCAATTACATGGTTCACTGTCTATAGTCCACATGTACAATATGCAATAAAGAGCATGTGAGCGATATAGGCACATGACAATAGAAAATCTACTGTAATTCATAAAGCCTGTCAACAGTGTGCTCCTTTAAGTAATTAATTTCAACCAAATATGTACATCAGATATCAATCAACAAAAGTTAGTTTACTGACTGGCCCACGGGACAGCCATGATTATAAAAAGTAAAAAAAAAATTAAAAAATAAAATCTTTAGTAGGGATGGGCCAAACGACCCCCTGTTCAGTTCGCACAAGAACTTTCGAACATTCGAAAGTTCGGAACCGAATAATGAACCCCATTGAAGTCTATGGGACCCAAATGTGAAAAATCAAAAGTGCTCATTTTGATTGCTTATATGCAAGTAATTGGGCAAACAATGGTTATGGGGGTCTGGGTACTGCCCTGGGGGACATGTATCAATGAAAATAAAGTTTGTAAAAAATGCAATTTTTAAATGAGCAGTGATTTATTGATGCTTAAAGTGAAACTACAAAAAATTTAAAATTCCTTTCAATATAGTAAAGTGGCACATCTGTACTGTGTAAAAAAGCTGCTGCAGCAATAATTGTGTTTATAAAGCTCAAAAATTTTTCCCTGCAAGCTTTCTTTATTTTGTAGGCAATGTCTTGGGCAGCCAGTCTGTAGGATGAGTCCACAATGTAGTGCACTGGGAACAAGATTAGAGATTTTTTTGATAAATTCTGGTGTCTCTACCACAGACTTTGGATTTCTACTTCTATAACGGGTGTGAAAATGTATTCTTTGGGTGTCATGGCACCTTCACACCATGACCCTATAAAGGCACTCTTGATGAAAGCAAGAATTGGCCTTGCTGTCAAAAATTGTAATAATATGCACCTACCCATGAAACCTACACCAAAATCATTCTTTCAGCTGAAATCAACACCCACAAAACTAGGCAGCCTAGAAGTCCTTGGCATCATTGGGCAAGGCAGTCAGCTGCAAAGTTCACATTACTGCTGACACATGGTCCAGCAAGCATGGGCAAGGACAATATATTTCATTCACAGCACACTGGATAACTCTGCTTGCAACTCGGAAGGGTGCAGGACAGGCCTCAGTGCTGCAGTTTGTTGTGCACCCACATCTCCATATAATTGGTGATGATGCAAGATTCGTCAGCTCTACCTCATCCTCCTCCTCCATGCCCTCCTCTGCTGAAATTGTCCTATGAACCTCAAGTACCCCCTAAGCTTTCAAAGGGCTATTGAATGAGTCAGGCTAAAAGGTGCCATGCAGTGCTTCAGCTGGTGTGTCTAGGGGACAGGAACCACATCGGAGCAGAGATTCTTGCAGCTCTGCAAGGACAGGCCCACAGGTGGTTCATGCCATGCCAGCTGGAGCCGGGAATGGTGGCGTGTGATAATGCCACAAACCTCCTGTCCACCCTTAGACAGGGAAAGTTGACACATGTGCCATGCCTGGCACATGTCCTTAATTTGGTGATGCATCATTTCCTAAATAGGTACCCAGTGTTGGAAGATCTACTAAAGCAGGCCAGAAGAGTCTGTAACCATTTTAGGCGGTCATACACAGCCAGTGCTCGGTTGGCTGCAATTCAGCGGGAATTCCACCTGCCCGTAAACCGCCTGATTTTTACATGCCCACCAGGTGGAACTCGGGTTTGGCAATGCTACAGTGGCTGCACATGGCACGACCACAGCCTCAGGCCAGCTTGGCTTTTTTTCCCCATGCCAATGGTTGCTCATAAAGGATGCATGCATTGTACTTATAGAGAAGGAAAAGCGGTGGTCGGTGGGTCTTTATATGAGAAATGTCACTTAAAAAATAAAGATATAAAAAGGTATATAAAATGTAAATTTTATTTTGAAATCAGATTCAAACCATCTCATAATTAAGTACATGATGCAATACAATAATAAAATCATAAAAAACCATTAAAACAGCTGACATATATCGGCATGAGCGATTTCATAAAAATAGGGTTAAGATCAAGTTGTCTTGACTTTATGGAACTCTATGCGTTTCATGGGTCATGTCCACTTTTTTTTCCACTGCAGTAGATGGGGCAGATATATTTTCCGGATATACTCTACGGCTGGTGGCAAACACCCTGCACTATACCATCATCCCTGTCTGTGGAGGCTGCTGAGAAGTTATGAGGTATAGCAGGGACAAACTGAGGTGTGTAAGGAGGAGGGACAGATTTGTGCCCCTTTTGTGTGGTTTTAGATGCTCTTGCAAATGGGCTGAGTGGTGAGAGGTTAAATGCCCTGTCACCAGGCCCAGACTTACCATTGGGCTTGACTGGGCTCAAGCTCATGGGCCCCGCCCAATAGGGGGCCCCCGTGGGCCCCGCCGAAATACATAGCCGAGTGTGCTTGGCTCGGCTCCGCTCACAGTCACGCCCAGTCTCGCCCTATGATGGAAATAACACAGGGATTGGGCTTGACTGCGAGCCGAGCAGAGTACACTCGGCTCCACTCGGGACTGCAAGAGGACCTGAGAGCCAATGTAACGACATATTCGGCAATCCATCACAGTTTGCTATGGAAGTGACGTTCCGTCGCTGTCATCTTGCTACACCCCACACTCGTCCACAAGAAAGATACACTAAGAAGGGGTAAAGGGGACATGTTGTTACACCCACCGGAGTTTTGCATTTTAGACGTATTTATAACATTAAAGTTAGTATATAGTGAAATACAGTACTTACAACTCCGTCTGACTACTTAGATGTTGAATTTTAAAAGCAGCGAACTTCTGTCAGATTAGCAAACCTGTGAGATGAGCAGGGTTGCCGCTGCTTTTAAAATTCAACATCTAAGTAGTCAGACGGAGTTCTAAGTCCTGTATTTCACTATATAAACTGACTTTACTGTTATAAATTTGTGTAAAATGCAAAACTCTGGCGGGTGTAACAACATGTCCGCTTTCCCCCTTTTTAAAGTATTGTTACTGTGGACGAGTGTGGGGTATACCAAGATGGCGGCGATGAAACATTACTTCCATAGCAAACTGCGATGGGTTGCCCAATATGTCGTTACACCGCCGAGAGGACCGAGAGCCGCCGAGATACACAGGGCTCTGTATCTCGGCGGCGCTATTTTTAAACTTCAAGACTGCAATGACAAGGCTGCAAATGACAAGCCTACACTGACAAGGCTGCAAATGACACTGATAAGGCTGCAATGACACTGGACAAGGCTGCAGATGGATAGACAAGGCTGCAGATGGACACTGATAGTGCTGTATTGATGGCCATTTAAATGTAGGTTTTTTTACTTAAACTTCCCTCCTAAAAGTTTTTTTCCTTAAGATTCCCTCCCAAACTGCGTGTTATACACCAGCGCATGTTATAAGCCGATAAATATGGTAATGTATAGAAGGTAGGGCCCAAAAGTGACTCAAGCCCAGGGGCCCACACCACCCTAAGTCCTGCCCTGCTTGTCACGCATTTGTGGTACCCAAATGGTTGGTGTTTTTGCCATGCTTGATGTACTTGAGACAAAGTTTGCAAATAGAACCAGTGCGATCAGCTGCACATGTATTAAAAAAGGCCCAGACAACTGAGCTGTGGGAAGTGGGCCGGGAGATAACAGCTCCACAATGGGATGGAATACGGTCACTGCTCTTTACTCTTCCATGAAGGCTGCCTCATTGAGGTTGTGCCTCACCCTCATGTTCCTCCTCTTCTCTATCTGGCACCCAAGTCAAGTCAGTGACCTCATCATCTCCTCCATCCTGATTACCACTAAGTAACTTCAGTAACATGAATGCCAATTTATATAACAGTGTTCTCTGTAGGCTCATGTTCCTGCCTTCCTCAACCTCAGAACCAACATCTGAATTGGGTAATGACTGTGCATCGGCAAGGAGCAAGTGGCTGATGCTGTCTTCAAATAACTCCGCTGACTCTTCCATGCCTGATGCTGGGGCTATGCCAGGAATAGCTGTGGAAAAGGAGGCAGGTTTTACCACTCTGGCAGCTGCAGGGGACTGCTCACTAGTCTCTGCTGGGGTGATAGAAGATGAGGACAGTTTAGTATGCCAGTCCACCACCTCCTCTGCATGCTGTGACTGGATACTACGGGCAACATCACTAAACAGAGGAAATGATGCCCTGCCTGAGGACTGACCACGTCCACCTTTGCCTGTGGACACATATACTGCTTGCCCCCTTACAGTGCCATGGGAACGTCTGCCTCTCCTTGCTAGCCTCCCAGACATGATGGGGGAGTGGGGGGTGCTTATTAACAAAATGTAATAAAGATGTGTACATGTGCACGTGGATGCACTTTAAATCAATGGAAAGTGGTGTTTGGTGCACTTTAATTTGAATATTCACTACACAGACGCACTCCATGGATACATTATAACATCCCTCAAATTTTCCACTTGCCTACTCACATTTTGCGAGTGGAAAAAGATTGCTGGCGAGTGTGGGCTGCCTCAGAGTGGGGGGTAAGCACCGCTGGCAGGTGGGGTTGAATGGGAACTGTTCTCCCAGTGTTGTTTAGGGGTGGAATTAGAGGCGGGGAAGGGTAAGGGGTTGGGTTGGGCAACTGGTGGCGAGTAACCTTAAGGCCTGGCTAGTAGATCAGGACTTGAAATTTTGAGCCCTGCACTATAAAATACTGCAACATATTGCGTCAAACTATTTGGCGTTAAACTTGCAGTAACACAATGAAATATATGGCGTTAAACTTGCTGTTAAAAGATCATATGCTGTACATCTTTTTGCCTTCAGATACATTGTTTATTTATTTTGTGTGGAGGAAATTGAATGCCTATACCCTTTTTTTTGTGTGTGTGTGTAATATATATCTATACACACACACACACACACACACACACACACACACACACACTATCTCACAAAAGTGAGCACACCCCTCACATTTTTGTAAATATTTTATTATAACTTTACAGTTGAGAACACTGAAGAAATGATACTTTGCTACAATGTAAAGTAGTGAGTGCATAGCTTGTATGACAGTGTAAATTTGCTGTCCCCTCAAAATAATTCAACACACAGCCATTAATGTCTAAACCGCTTTCAACAAAAGTGAGTACATCCCTAAGTGAACATGTCCAAATTGGGCCCAAAGTGTCAATATTTTGTGTGGCCATCATTATTTTCCAGCACTCCTTTAACCCTCTTGGGCATGGAGTTCACCAGAGCTTCATAGGTTGCCACTGGAGTCCTCTTCCACTCCTCCATGATGACATCACAGAGTTGGTGGATGTTAGAGACCTTTTGCTCCACTGCCTTCCATTTGAGGATGCCAAACAGATGTTCAATAGGGCAATAGGGATTAGGTCTAGAGACATGTTTGGTCAGTCCATCACCTTTACCCTCAGCTTCTTTAGCAAGGCAGTGGTCATTTTGGAGGTGTGTTTTATGTTGTTATGTTGGAATATGGCCCTGCAGCCCAGTCTCTGAAGGGAGGAGTTTGTGCTCTGCTTCAGTGTGTCACAGTACATGTTGACATTCATTGTTCCCTCAATAAACTGTAGCTTCCCAGTGGTGGCAGCACTCATGCAGCCCCAGACCATGACACTCGCACCACCATGCTTGACTGTAGGTAAAACACACTTGTCTTTGTACTCCTCATCTGGTTGCCACCACACACCCAGGACATCATCTGAACCAAATAAGTTAATTTTGTTCTCATCAGACCACAGGACATGGTTCCAGTAATCCTTGCCCTTAGTCTGCTTGTCTTCAGCAAACAGTTTGCAGGCTTCCTTTTGGGACGACAGCCATGCAGACCAATTTGATGCAGTGTGAGGGGTATGATCTGAGCACTGACAGGCTGACCCCCACCCCTTCAACCTCTGAAACAATGCTGACTATGTCTATTTCCCAAAGACAACCTTTGGATATGACGCTGAGAACCTGCACTTAACTTCTTTGGTCGACCATAGCGAGGCCTGTTCTGAAAATAACTTGTCCTGTTAAACCGCTGTATGGTTTTAGCCACCATGCTGCAGCTCAGTTTCAGGGTCTTGGCAATCTTCTTATAGCCTAGGCCACCTTTATGTAGAGCAACAATTCTTGTTTTCAGATCCTCAGAGACTTCTTTGCCACAAGGTGCCATGTTGAACTTCCAGTGACCAGTATGAGAGAGTGAGAGTGATAACACCAAATTTAACACACCTGCTCCATATTCACACCTGAGACCTTGTAACACTAACGAGTCACGTGACACCGGGAGAGAAAATGGCTAATTGAGACCAATTTGGACATTTTCACTTAGGGGTGTACTCCCTTTTATTGCCAGTGGTTTAGACATTAATGGCTGTGTGTTAAGGTTTTTGAAGGGATAGCAAATTTACACTGTTATACAAGCTGTACACTTACTACTTTACATTATAGCAAAGTGTAATTTCTTCAGTGTTGTTACATGAAAAGGTATAATAAAATATTTATAAAAAAGTGAGGGGTCACTGAGATATGACACTTTTGTGACATATTGGGGGTCATTTACTATAGCGCTAGGAAGTACTGGGCGCTTTTTAACATGTAATAGCACCCATTTTTGGCAATTGAGATTTCAACAGGTGACTGTGCGAATGAAAAAGAGCGCTATTAGTGGCTAACATACGTTAGTAACTTCAGAAATCAGTGCTAATTAGCGATTCCATGGATATGCAAATATCAATTTCTACTAAGCTATTATATAGCACTGCACAGCCACCATGATCCACGTATGTGAAAGAAACATTTTTATGTGAGATGCGCTCTACCTCGTGTGCATCTACTAATGTATATTGCAATTAGTATTCCTATTTTTTACCTTCTTTTTCTAACAAATGCAATTATGAATGATTATTACAGAGCAATGTCTGCTATTCTGTAAAGTAACATATATTAAACATTTGTTTTTTATTTATTTTTTATTTAGGTGACTATACAGCGGTAATTATTTCTGTTCATTCTTTAATCATACTACACTATTATGCAGGTCTCAGTGTACTTAGCACAATAGCTCGGTGGTCTGCTCAAATGTCTCCACAGCACTCAAGGTATAAGTTCAAATCCCAGCCAATGTACCATCCACCAGCTGTGTTTATTTTTTAAGTGCACAAGCAAATTAAAATAAACAAAGAAATGTAAACTGCCCATTAACTAGTGTGTGATGTTTGGAATTCCACACCATAATAATATTGAATACTTACATACCATTGCATGCCTTTGAAGACTTAATATAATAGAAACTAAAGTGCATTGGCATTCGCCTATTTTCAGCATATACTGCTTTTCTAATTGTCATTTGCCTTTTTTTTTCCATCATTGCACTCTGTTGGTATCTCTCCTGTGGGATTTGAACCCATGAGTCCTTCAAGGCCTGAGTGGTTGTTGACCATTAGCCTGTTGGTCTTAGCAGAATCATACATCGAAAATACATTTACTAGTGTTTGATGTTTCTTCTCCCGGAGCTATCTTCTCCCCAAGCCTTCTCTCTTGCCATCAACTTCTTTCCCCACTCCTGTGTTCTTCCGTGCAGTTCGTTACCCGCTAATTAAAAAAAAAACTCTTCTTCTGTGTCGGTCTTCCGTGGTCATCCGACGACGTCACCTGGAGAAGCCACCCCATGGCTTTATAGGAGATGTCACACAGCGGAGGATGACTGACAAAGAAGAAAAGCAGCTTTTTTTAAAGCGGTAACCAGCGGCGTGGAAGAACACAGTGGATTACCTTGGCGGTCCTTTTCCTCAATTTTTCTCCCAAGGCCCTAAAATTGTTCTTTAGGACACCCCATTTGGCTCTGAATTTGTCATTGGTGCCAACGTGCACCGTGACAACTGGGTTTTCCCCAGTCCCTACCAGTAATCTGTCCACCAGATCCATGATGTGCTGAATCCAAGCACCCCGTAGACAGCAGTTTGGTGCTTCAGGTCTTTGTCACAGATTGCCCTCTCTGTCCTTCTAAGAATTGAGTCCCCCACCACCAGAAACTGTCTATCCTTTCCCTTTGCTTCCCCTCGCACTCTCACTTCTCCCGAACGTATTTCATGACTCTTTTTTAACCATTTTGGCAATACAATTTTAGTTTGCGTCACATCTACACAATTTTAGAATTTGTTTATTCTTTTTTTGGGTGCTTTTTTTTTTTTTTGATTTCCTAAAAATCTCCTTTAAAGACAGTTTGCTAATTTCTCCTTTTTTTGGGGTGTTTTTTGTGTGTAAACTTACCACAACAACATTATTGTATTTTTTAGCTTTGATTTTTCGTTTTTAATCTACAGGAGGTTGTTTAGTGTTGGTACCCCTTGTTATTCACTTTGTATTTTTGAAATGTACCTGCCTGCTCACAAATAAACTGGCCTTTTGGAAGGAAAACACATACACAAGTATTTCATCAAACAAAAAAAAAACTTTATTTTGGTCGCAATAAAATAAAAAGAGGAACACAGCGCTGGAGAAACTTGTTACTTTGGTGCAGCCTTTGGCCCCCAGGGCAGACATGAACAAATTAGAATAATAAAAATTGGTGGCCTGAGGAGTACATATCTCAGGGAGAGAAGTCTGGTCCAGAAGTCCTAGAGAACAGGAAATTCAGATGCCATTTATGTCCCCAGGATGTGGTTCTTCAAGAGGCTACATCTTCTGGCAGACCAGACTGAACCTAGGCCATCACTCTCTCGTCTTCCTTAGGCACTTCCCACCAGGCATCCTTCCAGGCTGTGGCTGGGCTCCTGTAGTTGGGGCAGGAGGAGGAGGGCGTTGGCCGACCTCCTGGCTGCCACTTGCCACAGCCTCCCCCTGACTGAGGTCTTCCTGTGTATGAAAAGGGGACATAGTTTTAGTTTTTTGCTCATCAATCACACCATTTTGTGCTCCTGGCTTTTGAAAATTGAATGTTACCAAATAGAACAGATTATCAGTCTGAGCCCAGCATTTTTCTTTCCCGTCCCAATCATTTTTGGTCACTACTGTCTCTTGATATGTAAACCACTTTGTTAAATCACAACTTACTGATCAATAAGAACATCTAGTTAACATCATTAAATGTAACACAAGAAATATGTTCAACAATGCAATACCTGTCTCAAGCTGGGCCCCAACATATGTTGCTGCCTGGAAGGCCCAGGTTGGACATCAGAAGCCTCAGCTGGGGGTGAAGGATGCCTTGAAGGAAGACTGGAGAGTGGTGGCCTGAGTGGTGGCCTGGGTACCCCCTGGTCTACCAGAAAATGCAGCCTCTCAAAGTAAACCATCCTGGGGTAATAAACGGCATCTGGATCTCCTGCTCTCAAGGACTCCAGGTGCTTCTTTCTCTCCCTGAGATATGTAATCTTCATGGCCCCAAGTTTCCTTTTCAGATGTCTGCCGTGGGGACCACGATCCGCACCAAAGAAAGACGTTTCTCCAGCGCTGCGTTCCTCTTTGTTATGTCGTTGTAAAACTTGTTGTGGAACTGCCACTGGCAGGGCATCTCCTTGTATAGTTCGAGGAATAGCCCCATAAAATTTTGTTTTTTTAATGGATCCATATTGTCTGCAAGTCACAACACAAGACAAACCCTAAAATACTAATAATGCCATGAAAAACCTTCCTAATCTTGTCCCAACATCGGCCTAGATAGAAGAAGTCTAGTCTAGTGATACACCAAGTTAAAAATATTACCTTCTGCAAAAAGAAGTTTTAAAAACAGCAGTTTTTTCGGGAGCAGTGATTTTAATATTGCTTAAAGTGAAACAATAAAAGTGTAATATTCCTTTAAATTTCGTACCTTGGGGGTGTCTATAGTATGCCTGTAAAAGGGGCGCATGTTTCCCGTGCTTAGAACTGTCCCTGCACAAAGTGCCATTTCTACAGGAAAAAAAGTCATTTAAAATCACGCGGCTATAATGAATTGTCAGCTCCCCGTAATACAGAGAACAGTCATTGAAAGTCATTGATTAAAAAAAAAAAACGTGGGGTTCCCCCAAATTCAATTACCAGGCCCTTCAGGTCTGGTATGGATATTAAGGGGAACCCCGCATCAAATAAAAAAAAAAAATTATGTGGGCTTCACGTGGTGAAGCTACTTTGTTGGAAACAGGTGAAGCTACTTTGTTGGGCACAGGAGAAACTGCATTGTTGGACAGAGGCAGGCTGCATTGTTGGGCACAGGTAGGCTACATTTTTGGGCATAGGTAGGGTTCAATATTGAGTTGGCCCACCCTTTGCTGCTATAACAGCTTCAACTCTTCTGTGAAGGCTGTCCACAAGGTTTAGGGGTGTGTGGAACTTGACTGGCCTGCACAGAGTTCTGATCTCAACCTAATAAAACACCTTTGGGATGAATTAGAGCAGAGACTGCGAGCCAGGCCTTCTTGTCCACATCAGTGCCGGACCTCACAAGTGTGCTTCTGGAAGAATGGTCAAACAATCCCATAGACACACTCCTAAATCTTGGGGACAGCCTTCCCAGAAGAGTTAAAGCTACTAAAGCTAGAAAGGGTGGGCCAACTCAGTATTGAACCCTAAGGATTAAGACTGGGATGCATCTAACGTTTATGTGTGTGTAAAGGCAGGCGTCACAATACTTTCGGTAATATAGTGTATATATACTGTATATTCATGTGTTTGTTGATTAAAAAAAAAATACATAAGGATTTATAGATTGTTCATTTATTAGTTATAATCAGTTCTGTTCTGTTATTATATTTATATTTCTGAGGTTTGATTTATATATAGCTGCTGATTATTACTATTGTTTTCTACACTTTTACATTGGAGTGATTTTTTATTTTTGCGCTGAAGATATTTATTAACTACAATATTCATGCAGCATAAAATTGGAATAGGCTGTTCAGTTTTGGGCATCAGTTAACAAAAAAAAAAAAAAAGTTATTATAGAGCTGGAGATAATGCAAAGAGGTACTGAAGATTGCCATTGTTGGCCTCTACAAAAAAAGTGTGCATGTTTAATCTTTTTACTGACATAGTTAAATTAAATTTGTGATTGGCTGATTCTAAGATGCTAACTTTAGTACTACTAAAATTGCAGAAAAAGTTCATCAAGATCACCAAAGCATTAGTATAACTGTATGAGCATTCTACAATTCTACCTTGAATCCTCCCTCAGTTACTGCGCCTCGGACCAGCCAGTTCCGAGACCCGGGAACAGACGGATCCCTACCCCAGACCAGGCGGGTCTATCAGGGGTAACCAACAGAAGCATGTAGTGGAGCGTCGAATGCTCCGTGACCCCTCAGGGGGCTAGCCTGGTCCAGGAAACAGGAACAGACCGCTAGGGCCTCACAAACGAACTCCCTGTAACACGTGACCTCAACATCTTAAGTACCCCTCTCCAGACTCCTCAGCGGGGCCCACTGATTGGCTCAGAGGAAGCTGATACCCAAAAGTCCAACGAGGCCTGGTTCTGGCCTGTCATTTGCACCTCACCGTACACATGACCAGGCAGAACTCTAACACAGCCCAGTCAAACTGATGTTAAAGTTAACCTACATAATTAACCCTCAGAACCCCATTACCGCTCTGAGGCAAACAACTAAATTTACACATAAATGACACTTTGTCCAAAATGTCTTCTGCTACACATATATTTTGGACGTGGCACTCTTTATTCTAGACCCTGTAGAAGACAATTTTCACATATCATACTGTAAAGAATCCTCTTCTCCCCTAGTAGAAAAAAAAATCTCCCATATCTTTGGTGGTCACCATAAAATTACCAATTTTAGTTTACTTTATTCCCAATGAATATACTTATAAAAAGTAATCATACTACTCTTAGTAGCCTCTTCTGAACCTGTTTTCCTTTTTTCACATGTCCTCAAAATTATTAAATTGATTAGAATAGCAAAAGTAATTGCTTGTAATTCTCTGTGGAGTCTTGTAAAACTGACTTACTTGCTTAGCTGCTTTCTGCATATATAATAGCATTAATTATCACACACTGCCACACTGACATTAATTGCTTTGCAAGGCAGATAAATGAGCTATGTAAACTATGCAATTCTTTGCATTTATAAAAGATTTGAATGACAAGTTTGAATATAATGAACTGTATTCACTGTTGTATCGTGTAATGAGAACAATAAAATTTCATTGCCGTAAATTAAATTAAATTGTGGAATATAATATAACCAGATTTCTTATGGATTTACTACTAAAGAATATTCACAAATTATGTTTTGTTTGCCAATATACCATCTGTTTGAATACATTCTTAATTGTTTTACTGTTTTATAAAAATAAAAAAAGATTGTGTATACTCTATATGGGCCTTATTTTCCTTTCATTTGATGGTACTGTGGTATGTGAAAAATGTAAATGAAGGCAACTAATGTACAGAGCCATTGGACAGGATTGTCTGAAGGATAGTGATTAGGTGATAAAATTGAACCCTTTTTTTTTATCTTCCATGAATTATAGCCACACCATATCATTCCCACATTAGTTCCAGCTCATGACCAGTTAAGGCAATGCTCTGCAATAATGCACCATTAATGCAAGGCAAAGTTCCTGGAACTCTAAAAAGCATGAGTGGTGAAGTATGCTGTGCCTAAAGCCAGAGTCCAGCCAAAATGTTTATTTTTGTTTTTGATTTAGTGAAGAATGATTAGAACCTGTCCCAGGTTTTTATTTTTATTTATGTCCCTGTTGTGGAGACTATTCTTTATTTCTTGTTCTCTTGTCACCAGGAAATTGAGTGGATGGAAATCTCTTCAACAGAGACACAAGCAACAATATAAACTCCAATCAGGTTATAATGGTGCCTATGATATTTCTGCAGAGATTTCATTTGACTTCCTCTCATGCTAAAAACCTGTGTCTCAAAGTGTGACAGGAAAAATCTCCCCAATGAATATGCAGACAGCGATTAACACTTGAGTTTGTAACCCTTTCACTACATACCTAAAGCTGACAGTTGTGACTGGAGATTTTTTTTAGGGCTTCTCAATAATAATAGCTAATTTAAAAACACTCCAATCAAATTTTAGTATATTGTTTTAAAGTGATTTTAAAAGCTGAAAGTTTTTTTACCATAAAGGCAAAAAAAGTTCAGTGTGCAGCTCCCGCTCAGTCCCCCTCCCCAATACTTACCTTAGCCTGATCTCCATCCAGCGATGTGAACAATATCCAAGGCTCTCCTGGGTCTCTACCTCCTGATTAGCTGAGGTGCAGCGGCAGGAGACATTGGCTTCCACTGCCATCAATCACAGCCAGTGAAGCAAGAGCTGGGGGTAGGGCTGAGCCCTGCTCTGTGTCTTTTGGCTCAGTAGCGAGCATGCATGAGTACCCTCACAGCAACTAGCTTGCTATGGGGGCACTTGACAACGGGATGGGGCCCAGAGAGCTGGCAGAGGGACCTGGGAAGAGGAGGATCGGGGCTGCTCTGTTCAAAACCAGTGCGTAAGTAGGACATGTTTTTTTTTTTATAAAACATTTTATTTTACAGTCACTTTAAAGTGGTTGTAAACCCTTACAAACCACTTTGACCTACAGGTAAGCCTATATTAAGGCTTACCTGTAGGTCCAAGAAATATCTCCTAAACCTATACGGTTTAGGAGATATTTGCCCGAAGACAGGCACCGCTGTCTACGGCGCATGCGCCGTAGACAGTGGCGCACAGGCGCACTGAGCGCGGCATTTCCAACAACGGAGCTGCCGGCTCCCGTGCGCATGCACAGGAGTGACGTCATCGTGGCTTCGCTGAATGACAGCAGCGGAGCTGCGAGACCCCACCAAAAAGATGGATGCGCTGGACTACAGGGGACAGCGGTGACTTCGCTGGCTCCTGTGTCAGGTAAGTGACACATAATGGACTACTATGCGATGCGTAGTAGTCCATTATGCTTTGCCTTTGCAGGGAATGAAAGAGGAAATAAACCCATCAGGGTTTACTTCCTCTTTAAGTATGTATTTACAACACAAGAACATGATTGTAATAAATTACTTCTGCAAATAGGCCAAACTTAAAGTGACAGTAAAGTCTAGTTTTTCCTATAAAAATAACAAACATGTTATACTCACCTGCTCTGTTACAGTAAATTTGCACAGAGCAGCCCAGACCCTCCTCTTCTTGGGTCCTTCTTCTGTCATCTTGGCCCATCCTTCCTGTTTAGTGTCCCCAAAGCAAGCAACTTGCTATGGGGGCACCCAAGCCAAGTCACAGTTCCCTGTGCCCACTCAGACATGAAGCCCTGACCTGGCATAACCCCCTCTCTCCCCTGATTGGCTAGCTGACTTTTATTGACAGCAGCAACAGCCAATGGTGCCACATCTGTGTCTCAGCTAATCAGGAGGGAGAATCTCAGATGGCTGAGACACTCATGGTCATCGCTGGGAGGGATAGACCTCAGGTAAGTGTTAGGGGGGCTCAGAGGGGCTCCTACACACAGAAAGCTTTTATCTTTAAGATAAAAAAACATTCTGACTTTACAACCACTTTAACATTCCTTTTTTTAGGTATCCTCAAAACAGAAAGTGAAGGGAAATTTTCACAGCAGGATGCAGACCAAAAAATGATAGGAATTTTAACTTTTCCTATGCTATCCAAAGCAAAAAAAAAGCTTTGGTCATACATCCATTCTAAATGTATTTTTAAAAATACAAGCAGTGTGAGTACCTGAATTTGACTTAGTATTGGCCTTTTCCAACTACCGTACAGTGTATCAGAGCATAAACAGAAGGAGGAAGAATCAATGCAAGAAATTAATCAAGTGTGCTGCAGTGCTTTGGGCTTGATGGTATGTGTATTCACAATGAAGTAATCATTGTGCTGCTTCTCCTTTTACTGTCCATTCACAATGTGGACTAGGGAAGAGAACTGTAAGTTAAAGTGAAATTGCGGTAGTGAAAAATCAGGTCTCCTGTGCAAAGTTTAGGACTGGCTGGACAGAAATAGAAATTCTAAAGCAGATATATTTAGGTTTTGCTTTAAAATGAAAATTGATGCTTCAGCATGTTTACACTGGCTAAGAGATTTTTTTTAATTGTTAGTTTGGTAATACTCATTACTTTTTAGTGGTTGTCCCACCAATACAAGTAGATGAGCAAAAGTGGTAACAGATCATGCACTTGATTGTAATAAATGCCAATTTTAAAATAATTTGTGTAACTGAAATGATGATTTTGTATAAATAAAATAAATATATTTTTTGCTTCTATCACATAAGCTAGGTTATATCCATGGAAAGCAAAGGGTTTTGCTATAAATCATCAAGTAAAATATAAACTCAAGCAGCAGCTGTGTGTACCATACAGTAAAATTACTTGACTTTAGGAAGTGTTTGAAAATAGCCAACTGGCCCACACTGTTCCAAGGTTTTCTGATTTTTTTTTAATTCTTCAAGCTGAAATGTCGAACAGAACTTTTTATTAGCCTTTATCAACTCTATTATTTAATTAGTAAATAACAACTCACCCTAAAGCTGAACTTGAGGGAAATTTCAAAATGACCCTTGCAATGGAGATCCCCTGCACTACAAAGGGTTACATGCTAATTTTTGTCTAAGGTACCGTCAAAAGCAGTTTTACACACCTTATCCCCTGCTCTCTTTCTCTTATTTTGATGCTGCAGGTTGGGGGTAGCCAATCAGCATCCACACTTACAATGCAGGACTGCTGATTCTACATTGTGTAAAAATTTACATCAGAGTGCCTGTAACCAATGGAGAGCCAAAAATAAGTGACTTTGGGGATGGCCATTTATGTACATACATAAATAAACATGTGTCAGGTAAAATTATATATTAAAGTGGCAATGATTCCAACGTGAGAACAGTAAATCTTGGGCCATTATTAGTAGTTAGTTGTTGACCTGTATAGAGTTGTCCACGGTAATTTTGGCTACTTACATTTGTCACAATTTCATAGGCCCGTGCAATTTTAAGGCTTGTATACATGTATACATTTAACCAACACATCTTTTATATTTTATGAAAAAATAGGGGTAATATATTGTGTTTGTTAGCAACAAACCCTTAAAGGAATTGTAAAGGTAGAAGGTTTTTTATTCTATGCATTAAGATAAAAAGCCTTCTCTGTGTAGCAACCTCCCCAGCACCCCCTAATATTTACCTGTGCCCCATCTCTGAACAGCAAAGTCCACGAGTCCCTTGGCCACCCAGGACTATTCCTCCTGATTGGCTGAGACACAGCAATGGCGCCATTTGTGCCCCATGGCTGTCAATCAAAATCAGTGAGCCAATCAGGAGAGAGAGGGGGCAGGGCTGAACAGCAGCTCTATGTCTGAATGGAGCTGAATGCTGCTTGCTGTGTGCGCATTCGACATGAGGGAGAGGCAAGGAGCAGCTAAGAGGGACTCATGAAGAGGAGAATCCAGGATGCCCTGTGCAAAACCATTGCACAGAGCAGGTAAGTATAACATGTTTGTTTTCTTTTTGTAAAAAAAAAAAAAAACACGACACTTTACAGTCACTTTTATTCTTTTATTTTACTAAAAATATGAATTTGATAGATGTGCGGTAATATTATGTGACATAAAAACATTGCAGCTATCTTGGACACTGTTTATAACAATAATCAAAAATAGCTGTTTGTGTTCTTCAAATGTAACTAGAGTGGAGAGGGATTAAAACACCTGTCAGTCCACATGTGAAAAGCAATAAAAGCTCCCTGCTTCAAGTTGTTGACAGAGCTTGCCTGCTGCATAGCCCTGGCCACATGGGCAGGAGGTGATTATAGGACTCTGCAGACCCTGCCGGGCCTACCCTACTGCTGGAAAAGAAGTTCTAGAAAACTGTGCTAATTTAAAATATGCTAAGTTACATTATAAGCATGATCAATGCTAGTACATCTGATAGCAAAGGTGCTATACCTGTACAACGCAGCATTGGTTGCCACTTCCTACTTCATCTGAACATACTTAACCACTTGCCACCCGCCATATAGCAAAATTACAGCGGCAAAGTGGTTGCGATATCCTGACCAGACCTCATATGACATCGCCAGGATATCAAGCCGCTGCGCACACCCGGGTGCACGCATCAAGGCGATCATTGTTGCAGTGTGTCAGCCTGACACACTGCAACTCCGATCTAGGTAAAGAGCCTCTGACAGAGTCTCTTTACCATGTGATCAGCTGTGTCCAATCATGGCTGATCACGATGTAAACAGGAAGAGCCGTTGATCGGCTTTTACTCTCTCGCATTTGGCAGATGCGAGTAGAGGAGAGCTGATTGGCTGCTCCTCTGACAGGGGGTCTGTGCTGATTGATTATCAGCACAGCCCCCCCCCCCCCAGGATGCCCACACTGGACCACCAAGGATGACACCAGGACCACCAGGGATGCCCACCACTAGTCACCACCAAGTATGTCACCCAGGGCCACCAGGGATAACAATCAGTGCCCACAATGAATGCCAATTAGTGCCAACAATGGATGCCAATCAGTGCCCACAATGGATGTCTGCCAATCAGTAATACCCATCAGTACCATCCATTAGTGTATATCAGTGCCCATTAATGCCCATCTGTGCCACATATCAGTGCCCTTCTGTGCCACATATCAGTGCCCATCCGTGCTACCTATCAGTGCCCATCAGTGCCGCCTTTCAGTGCCTATCAGTACCGCCTATGTGTAACCATCAGTGCTGCATATCAGTGCCACCTATCCGTGCCCCATCAGTGCTGCATATTAGTGCCCATCATCTGTGCCACCTCATCAGTGCCACCTCATCGGTGCCCATCAATGCTGCCTTATCAGTGCCCGTCAGTGAAGCCCCATCAGTGAAGGAGAAAATTGACTTATTTACAACGTTTTGTAACAGAAACAAAAAAAAAATTTTAAGTGATCAAATACAACCCAAAGAAATCTCTATTTGTGGCAACAAAATGATAAAAATGTAGTTTGGGTACAGTGTAGCATGACCGCGCAATTGTCATCCAAAATGCAACAGTGCTGAAAATTGGTCTGGGCAGGAAGGTATAAGTGCCCAGTATTGAAGTGGTTAAAATGAATGTCCTTGCAACCATAATCTTTTGTTCCTATGGGTAACTGACAACAGCATGGTGACTAGTCACGCACTTAATGTGGTCTTCTTCCTCACATTGTTCCAGATACAAGAGAAAACATTATTCATGCCAAAGTTGTCTTTACTCAGCTGTTCTCAAATGTTTTCTGTCAAGCTCTGCTTCAAAACTTTTATTATCCCCCACCCACTCCCTACACAACAGTCTTTTTATGCAACAGACATTGGAAACAAAATGGGCCAAATTTTATTTTTAACAAATTAAAATTATTGGTCTTTATTTTCTCATTTATTTTATCACCTCTACATAGACATTAAGGAGTCAATATAATGATGAGTCCAGAGACAAAGCAAAGCATGACACTCAACTCTTGGAGCTGCAGGACCTGGTAAGGGCATTACAAAATCGGCTGATGATGCAGAGGACAGACAATGTAGGAACAATGTGCGGGTGGTGGGGCTGCCTGAAGAGGCTGAGGGTGTGGAGCCTGTAATTTTTGCAGATAAATTCTTTAAGCAAATATTAATCCTTGACAATCTGCCAATGTGGTGGGGAGGGCTCATCATGTCTCTACTGGAAACCAACTGCCTGGTGCCCCCTCCCGGCCATTCCTTGTGCAATTCGTGAATTACAGAGACAGAGACATGATCTTGGCTGAAGCCAGAAAGCACCCTGATCTCCAGTTTGATAATGCCAAGATTATGATGTTCCTGGACCCCTCTGCGGAACCCAGAGGAGACATCATTCCTTTAACAACATCAGAAAGAGGCTGAGGATAAAGGGATTCCAATAGAGAAAGCTTTATCCCAGCAGGCTCTGAATCCAACATAACAGCTCGGTAAAGTTCTTTGACACCCCTCAGGATGCTAGTGATTGACTCGACACAGATTCATAAACACCTTTCTGTCATGGTTATGCAGTAATCTTCCTCTGTGTTCAGACTAAGAGGCCAGCCACTTCCATCTGGTGGTTTTTATAACCTCCTCTTTAAGCATGGCGCCACCCCAGGCCCTATCAGGGAACCCTATATTAACCTGTGTACTGCAAGCCAGCGGTGCTGATCAACCATTGTGTATTCATTGTGTGTTTGGCTTCCTGTTTCCTGCTTGCCGTGTGCTCTACGTTGGTCTCTGTTACCGACCTTGTGATAAAAAAAACAACACAAGATACTAGCGCTTTAAAAGATACTGGTGTGTCCTTTTCAGTTCAGTCTGTATTGTTCATTAAAATAAATTCAAAACAGTTTTTATCAAAGCAACATGTTTTTTTTTTAAAAGTTATCTGAGAAAACAGTACTTGGAATTTGCTGAAAATCCAGAAAGGTTGCTTGCTGTCCTTAGAGGATAAGGGATGTATGTGCACAATCACCTGCGGCAGCTGCTTCTTTAGAGTGAAGTCATCTCATGAATAGGATACCAATAAAGGAATATACAGAAGAGCGCCAAATCAGTAAAAAGTGCATTTATTTTATACAATTAATAAAAGTCTCACTTACATCCATAATTATTATTGTCCTCCGTTTGATAGTCAAATCACTGTTCCCTTTCGCTGGTGCTGTTACTGGATGAATCCTCCTCCACAGCGCGCTAGGGGAAGCTCTGCTGTATTCTGTGATGCACAGAGACACAGACTGGCTCGTAGACAGCGTGTGACGTCAGCCGGGGGGGTACCCGAAAGCACAACACGTTTCTGAGCTTGCGCAAGCCTCGTTCGGGCATGCGCGCTCCTTTCTCAAGTGCAGGTATAGGCAATGCTGCAGTGGACTGCTCTTAAATAGGAGAGTGAATAGATAATGACAGACAAGATAGCAATTAACCCTATAATCGATGCAAGCTGGTTGAGAGGGTTATACTAATGATAATACTATGGCAAGTGAGTAAAATATATGGTAACGAAGGTGAACTTGAAAAAGGTGAAAAGTTTTAGAGAAGAGTTATATATATAGGGAACAAAGAATGTATGTATAAAAGAGTTGTGAAAAATGAAGAGAAATGAAAAAAACTATGAAAATGAAAAAAAAAATGAAAAAAAATTTTTATTTTTGCAAAAATACTAATAAAATTAATAATGATAATAATAAAAATAATAACAAAAATAGTGATAATAATGGAAATAAAATAAAAGTAAAAATAAAAATGAGAATAAAGATGAAAATGAGAATTTAAATAATAATAATATTAATAATAATGAAAATGAGAATGAAAATGATGATGATGATTATTATTATTATTATTATTAATATTATTATTATTTAAATTCTCATTTTCATCTTTATTCTCATTTTTATTTTTACTTTTATTTTATTTCCATTATTATCACTATTTTTGTTATTATTTGTATTATTATTATTATTATCATTATTAATTTTATTAGTATTTTTGCAAAAAAAATATTTTTTATTTATTTATTTTTTTTTCATTTTCATTGTTTTTTTCATTTCTCTTCATTCTTCACAACTCTTTTATACATACATTCTTTGTTCCCTATATATATAACTCTTCTCTAAAACTTTTCACCTTTTTCAAGTTCACCTTCGTTACCATATATTTTACTCACTTGCCATAGTATTATCATTAGTATAACCCTCTCAACCAGCTTGCATCGATTATAGGGTTAATTGCTATCTTGTCTGTCATTATCTATTCACTCTCCTATTTAAGAGCAGTCCACTGCAGCATTGCCTATACCTGCACTTGAGAAAGGAGCGCGCATGCCCGAACGAGGCTTGCGCAAGCTCAGAAACGCGTTGTGCTTTCGGGTACCCCCCCGGCTGACGTCACACGCTGTCTACGAGCCAGTCTGTGTCTCTGTGCATCACAGAACACAGCAGAGCTTCCCCTAGCGCGCTGTGGAGGAGGATTCATCCAGTAACAGCACCAGCGAAAGGGAACAGTGATTTGACTATCAAACAGGGGACAATAATAATTATGGATGTAAGTGAGACTTTTATTAATTGTATAAAATAAATGCACTTTTTACTGATTTGGCGCTCTTCTATATATTCCTCTGTTACCGACCTTGGCATGTTCTCAACAATTCCTGTCTGCTTGTGACCTTGACCTTTTAGCATGTCCCCGACCATCCCTGCCTGCCTGTGACCCTGAACCTTTGGCGTGTACTCTGTTGTTCCTGTCTGCTAGTTGCCCTGACCTCTGCCTTATCCCCTTACTATCCTTGTTGTTCCAGCCTGCTGCTTCCTTCTCCTGTAATCTACTGTGAGCGTGAGCTGTGAGACCCTAGGGGCCGTGACTTGGAGCCAGACTGCAATGAAGTCCATCCTCACCACTGGAAGCTCTGGCAAACACCTGCTGGCTCTTAGACCCCGTGTCCTGGGGAATCTATGCTCTAGCTCCTACTGGGATCTGTGTTAGTGATCCAGTAGACCTGTGTCCTGAATCTCCCTGGGTACAATCCGCAGCAGTCAGTCCTAAGGTCCACTACCTAACGGTGCACTTCGGACTCCTACGGAGTGCATCTGTCATCTGGTCTCAGGTGACCTAAAACTTTCCTGATCCCCGACCGGGTATGAGCCACTCCCTTTTGCTGCGATATGCATTGCTTCATAATACTTGTGCCTTGATAGCTCCAGTTGGGGGGTTTTAGTTGGTGATATTGTTGCTCACCAGTTGATGAGATTACAGCACTTACCTCCACTGGTATGTTATCCTTCCTGGAAGATTTGGGCCCCCTGTTACCCTGTTTACAGGTGTAGATACACTGCTTTATTTCCCAGTTGCCTCGGCACCTCCATAAGAAGCACAGCTTGTCAACAAGAGCAGCCAGACTTTTGTGAAGAGCGGTTAGGCTCCATTCAGCTACTTTATTTTCCTGAATAGGCTGCATACTGGAACTTTTCTTTTTCATTTTTGTTTTGTTCTCTTTCTAATATAACAGCAGGGATAGTTCTTATTTCAGCTCACAGTTCTCCTCATCTTTGTTGCACTGGTCCCTCCTTCGGTCAGAGGTATCTCCATCCTTATAATTAAAACCATTCCATGTACTATCCATCAAGTGATTTCTCACCTGGGAGGTCGATATGTGGCTGTGGTCTTTGACATTTGTTATAACAATCTGGTTATAGTAAATGTGTATTTGCCTCCACCATTCCAGCCCCAATTGCTGTATGACCTGCTTGATAAATTAGCTCCTTATGCTCATCTTCCTATTGTGTTTGGGGTTAATTACAATACTATTCTAAATTCTTAGACACTTCAAACCCTAACAGGCTGGCTTTTACTGAGCTCAATTCCTGGGCCTCTACAGCATGGCTTTCTGAGGTATTGTCAGGGCTGGACTCAGCCCTCCCTTCTTAGTGCTCAGGTTGCTCAACTACCGGTTAATTGGCAGCACTCATCGTTCCACAAAGGCTCACCTGGTGATCATTTCCTGCTCGTCAGCCAGCCCCTTCAGGCTATTTAAACTGCTTGTTTCTTTCCTTCGGTGCCTTTGCCTTGGTCAAACCCATCTGAAGACTCTCTGCTGTGTTACTGTTGTCAGCAATCACCTATGTGTCAGTAATCATCTATCCACAACCTATCCACAACCTAAGAACCATATGAAGCTGGCAGTGGTGGTGGTTGTGTTTACATGCAATTTATCCTTGTACCTATGTAACTAGATGCACAAATACTTATTACAATAAATCTGTAGTTGCAATATTATTACAATAAATCTGTGGTTGCACTGTAGCCCCTTTAACACTGGGGTGGTGGGTGCATCAGGGGTAAAGCGCCGCTATTTTTACCAGCACTTTACCGTCAATTTTGTGGTGCTATTCAGCCGCTAGCAGGGCGCTTTTACCCCTGCTAGCAGACGAGAAAGGGTTAAAACCACCACAGAGCACAGCAGCAGCAGCGCTATGCCGGTGGTATAGCCGCGCTGCCCCATTGACTTCAATGGGCAGGAGCGGTGTATACACCGCTCCTTCACTGTTCCAAAGATGCTGCTAGAAGGACTTTTTTTAGCATCCTGCTAGCGCACCACTCCTATGTAAAAGCCCTATTTTTAGCGCTGTAGCACCTGCAAAGTGCCCTAGTCTGAAAGGGGTCTATGGAATGCTTGCTTATCCCTTACATGGTCTAATGTACATGGTGGAAAGGTGCAAACAGTGAAATTTCTGTTGATATATGCTGGAGTTCTTGAAGTGCCACTGAACAACCTATATTATCGGAAATGTCTGCCTTGTTCTTGTAACTAAATATGTTTGTCTTAAGTATTTTATGTCCTACTGTTTGTAGATTAATGTTTTATGGAATATACTTTGTATTCCTTCATGTAATCCATGACTTTCACCCTTTTCCTGTACAAATAGATAGATTGTGTGTATTAGTCTAGGCCTACTTTACTATATACCAATACATTTTTGTTATTGTGTTAAAGCTTTCACTCATGGTCAAAGAACTCTAACAGATACTTCATCAATTTTTGTTTGTCCATAATGCAGGACTGCTATGTCAGTGTGGGAGGATTAAATGCAGGCCCAGTGATAAGAGCTATCAGGACATGTTTGCTACGGGGCTGTCCAAACCACGCTTGACAAGCAGTTTAACTCAGAAACTTAGCTATTGGGCAACAAAACTTTTGAACATTCATGAACAAAACTAATTGCATACATTTTTCAAGGCTTCTGCAAAGGAAATATATTATGCTATAGTCTCTAGTAGCCTAAGTATAATACTGTATAAAGATTTTTTTTATAACCATCAATACCTTAAATGCCCAAAGTCTCCAATACAAAATATACAATTTCATTTGGATACATCCTATATTTGTCCAAGTTATAAAAAGAAAACTCAATTAGGAGTATTTAAATCGTAAATCTCTTACTTCTACGAAGAAAACACAAATGAGTATTAACCTTTTAAACACCATAGTGGCAGCATTTGCAGGTTGCAATAAATACAGCAATAACAGCACAACTATTTTTTTTTAAATTTAATTGAAGGAATCTCTGGGATGCCTCATATGCCTCATGGCTTTTTAAATATTTTTTTAAATAATTGTATATGATATATTTAATGCAAGATAGTGTTAAATTATTTAAAAATATATTCATTATTTAGAAATATTGCAGCAAGACTAACTTATTGATTGCGTTAGTTACTAAAACAGTTGCTTTGTTTGAACACAATCCCACTACATGTTCTTCTCCTCAGAGGATTTTATTGTGCATGAGAAGGTGACAAGCATGTAAATCCTGAAAGCCCATTGGGTGAGCTTCTCACTTTTATATTGTTTTCTCCTTTGATGATAGAAGGTGATGGTTGACTAGGTTTTTCAGTGGGAGTTATCAAATATGTGACAAGTATTTTTTTAACATCAGCCTGAAAACCAGAATGCAACATTTTTTTTCAAAATGGTAAATTATGCAAGAATCCACATTTATATTGAATATCTGTATGTATGTTTGCAACTCAACTTCTAATTCTTGTATTGATATTTGATGTGACTTAATGAATGGTAGCTGAAAATGTGTCACCATTCCCTTGGCAAAACAAAGAATAATAAAAAAACAGGGATTTTTGGCAAGTGGATATGCACTACTAAAACTTTCAATTATACCACAAGCCATAAGTCAGAATAAAATTCTTCTCACATACAGTGCCTTTGAAAAAGTATTCATACCCCTTCCACATTTTGTCATGTTACAACCAAAAACATAAATGTATCTTATTAGGATTTTATGTGATAGACCAACACAAAGTGGCACATCATTTTAAAGTGGAAGGAAAATTATATATATATATATATATATATATATATATATATATATATATATATTACAAGTGAATATGTGCAAAGTGTGGCATGCATTTGTATTCAGCCCCTTTACTCTGATACCCTTAACCAAAATCTAACCCCTAAGAGCCGGTTCACACAGCGACAACACGACTTTCAACACGACTTTTGGAGGCAACTTGGACACGACTTCAACACGACTTGGGGCGACTTACAACACGACTTTAAGTCGCCCCAGGCCAGGCGACTTTTGCCGTGGCCAATCAGAGAATGAGCTCTCAAGGGGGAAACTCCACGCCAAATTTATTAAAAAAAATTGGCATGGGTTCCCCCTTCGAGAGCATACCAGGCCCTTAGGTCTGGTATGAATTTGAAGGGGAACCCCCTACGCCAAAAAAACGGCGTGGGGGTCCCTCCCAGATCCATAGCAGACCCTTATCCGAGCACGCTACCCGGCCGGCCAGGAAAGGGGGTGGAGATGAGCGAGCACTCCCCCTCCTGAGCCGTAGCAGGCCGCGTGCCCTCAACATGGGGGGTGCCTTGGGGAAGGGGGGGGGCACATGGCCCCCCACCCCAAAGCACCTTGTCCCCATGTTGATGAGGACAAGGGCCTCTTCCCGACAACCCTGGCCGTTGGTTGTCGGGGTCTGCGGGCGGGGGGCTTATCGGAATCCGTGAGCCCCCTTTAAAAAGGGGGCCCCGGATCCGGGCCCCTCACCCTATGTGAATGAGTATGGGGTACAATGTACCCCTACCCATTCACCTGTGAAAAAAAGTAAAAAAAAAAACACAACACACAAGGGTTAAAAAAGTTTATTGCACAGTTCTGGGGGTCTTCTTCTGTCTTCGGGGGTCTTCTCGCCGGACTCCTCCGCTATCTTCTGCTCTTTTGCTAGCTCTTTTACTAGCGGAGGAGCCCGGCTTTCTTCTTCGCCACTGCCCTCTTCTTCCGACTTCGGGGGTCTTGTCCCCCTCTTCAGGGGTCTTGTCCCCCTCTTCGGTTCTTCTTGCCAGGCCACCGCACCTTCTTCTAGCTGTTTTGCAAGCGGTGGCCCGGTCTTCTGTCGCCGCTGCCGCTGCAGTGCAATAATCAATTTTAACCCTTGTGTGTTGTGTTTTGTGTTTTTACATTGTACCCCATACTCATTCACATAGGGTGGAGGGCCGGGATCCGGGGGCCCCTTATTAAAGGGGGCTCATGGATTCCGATAAGCCCCCCGCCCGCAGACCCGACAACCAACGGCCAGGGTTGTCGGGAAGAGGCCCTTGTCCTCATCAACATGGGGACAAGGTGCTTTGGGGTGGGGGGCGTGCGGCCCCCCTTCCCCAAGGCACCCCCCATCTTTAGGACACGCGGGGGGGGGGGGGCGCTCGCTCGTCCCCACCCCCTTTCCTGGCCGGCCGGGTAACATGCTTGGATAAGGGTCTGGTATGGATCTGGGTGGGACCCCCACGCCATTTTTTTGGCGTAGGGGGTTCCCCTTCAAATCCATACCATGCCACATTTTTTTAATAAATTTGGCGTGGAGTTCCCTTTTGAGAGCTGATAATTCTGTGAGAGTCGCCTCCGTATAGACGGAGATCCGACTTGGAGGCGACCTCCATTGAAATCAATGGGTACCAGTCGCCTACAAGTCGGATTGAATTTGTACAGGAACCTTTTCTGAAGTCGGAGCGACTTCAGTAGTGTGCATTAAGACGGCTCTCATTCACTTACATTGATTTTTACATGTAGAGTAACTAGGGGTGACCTGAAGTCGGATCTGAGTCGCCCCTGTGTGAACCGGCTCTAAAACAGAAGTCACCTAATTAGTAAATAGAGTCCATCTGTGGTTCTTCAAAGTATTGCCTTAGGGGGGCTGAATACAAATGCACGCCACACTTTTCACATATTTATTTGTAAAAAAATTTGAAAACCATTTATCGTTTTCCTTCCACTTTACAATTATGTGCCATTTTGTGTTGGTCTATCACATAAAATCCCCAAAAAATACATTTACGTTTTTGGTTGTAGCGTGACAAAATGTGGAAAATTTTAAGGGGTAGGAATACCTTTTCAAGGCACTGTATACAGGGGCCAGCTTCACAAAGCAAATAATTGTCTCCTGAATTGGAAACATGGGACTTTTGGGAACCACATAAGGTTTAACCACTTAAGCCCCGGACCAATTTGCAGCCAAAGGACCAAGCCCCTTTTTGCGATTCAGCACTGCGTTGTTTTAACTAACAATTGCGCTGTCGTGCGACGTATCTCCCAAACAAAATTGGCGTCCTTGTTTTCCCACAAATAGAGCTTTCCTTTGGTGGTATTTGATCAACTATGCTTTCTGCAGTCATTCAGAAAATATTTTCCATGGCTTACTCCCATGTTATTCCAATTAGCACATGGTAAGCACCCAGGCACATATCACAGACACTAAAATTAATTATATAAACTCTGTTAATTAAATGTAAAAACAAACATTTGATATTGAGTACAGCTAGTTTAATATATTTGATTAAAATATCAGCAAAATATTAATTTCATATGAAAGGGATGGTTCAGATTGACTTTAGGCTACATGGCCGCCATGGAGGTCCGTTCAATTTTGTGTTGCTTTTGTGTTTTTTTTGGGGGAAAAAAAATGAAGTTATGATGGCGGTGTTTATATTAAAGCTATTTTTATTTTGAGTTTCACATTTTTACATGCTTGCTGACACATATTTTTTAATAAACCCAGGGAGCGCCTCGCTAAAAAAACAGAGGAGGCGAGGTGAGTATAGTTCCACTTTAACAGCTGTTGAGACAAGACAGCAAAAAGTGAGTCAGCTAACACACAAACTTGTCTTGTGAATTGAAGCAGCAAAGCACAACTATTGTGTGGCACTGCTAAGCAGAATGCAGGACCTAAGCAATTATGGCTGCTCTAATGTATATACAGTATATTATAACTAGGTTTTGGTTTACCTCAAACAATAACTGTTCACAGTTTTCCAAATGTGCAAACTAAACGTCAAGAGTTCTCCAATTTTGGAAGCCTGCCTGAATCTCTGGCTGCTGCAGTCAGTAGTCATTTATTTAGTGGTGAAATTACTATCACTGGCCTGGTCCCAGTTTCTTATTTTAGCTACATACACTACTGTATATTATCCAAAGTATTGGGACGCCTGCCTTTACATGCCCATTAATATTATTATGCACAATTTGTATAACACCAAAATATTACGCAATGTAGAGGGGGGAAAGCACAATTACAGTACAGTTCAATACAGAAGGGACAGGAGGGCCATGCTTACATTCTAAAGAGAGGGGGTGGTGGTACAAAAGGTAATAGATGCAGAGAATGATTTGATTGGGTTGTTAGGTGGGTGTGGGATAGGCTTCCCTGAATAAGTGAGTTTTCAGAGATCTCCTAAAGTTGGACAGGGTTGGGGCTGATCGAATATACTGGGGCAGGGAATTCTAGAGGACTGGAGAGGCTCTGGAGAAGTCCTAAAGGTGAGCATGAGAGGAGGTAACAAGGGAACTAGAGAGCAGGGGGTCCTGGGAGGATCGGAGGGGACAATTAGGGCGATATCTGCAGATGAGGTTGGTGATGTAGCTGGGGGCAATGTTGTGGATGGCCTTGTATGTTGTGGTTAGCATTTTGAATTTTATACGCTGGGGTTGGCGAAGCCAGTGAAGGGATTGGCAGAGAGGGGCAGCAGTCACAGATTGGGTAGTGAGGTGTTATAGTCTAGCGGCAGCATTCATAATAGATTGAAGGTGGGGATAGCCTGTGTAAGAGTAGGCCATTAAGGAGAGAGTTGCAGTAGTCAAGGCGGGAAATATTCAAGGAGTGAATTAGTTGCTTTGTGGTGTCATTAGTCAGGAAGGGTCAAATTCTGGAGTTGTTGCAGAGGTTATGGCTGCAGGATTTAGCCAGTGATTGGATGTGGGGGCTGAAGAGATCAGAGTCAAGGATTACACACAGCACCCTGGCATGTGTGGAGGGACCAATTGTTGTGCTGTTGATCTTAATGGTAAAGTCATGGGGGGGCCTGGGAAGGAGAAAATATAACAAGCTCAGTTTTAGAAAGATTGAGTTTGAGAAAGTGGTGTGTCATCCATACCGATATGTCATTTAGTAAGTTTGAGATTCATGAGGCGATCGAGGGGATGAGTTGAGGAGTGGAGAGATAGATCTGGGTGTCATTGCCGTAGAGGTGGTATTGGAAGCCATGGGAGATTATCAACTGGCCCAGGGAAGAGGTATATAGTGAAAATAGGAGGGGCCTAAGGAGTGGCCCAACATGGGTATTAATGACATCCCAGTCTTAGTCCGTAGGGTTCAATATTGAGTTGGCCCACCCTTTACAGATATAACAGTGTCAGGATCACTTACGTGCTCCTGCTCCTCATGCCAACATCTGTGTGTTGGCTGTTCATTCTCCCTGTCTGTGTTCACCTGCAAGATGATCGATCTGGTTAGTCACCTAAACATAAGCAAATCGAACACGCTATCCCTTGCTTGTGATAGAGACAGTATACCTGCATTGTTCCTGATCAAGCTTCCCGTTTTTCTGCCCTGCTTTGCCAATCTGTATTTCCCTGTGTATGACCTGGATCCGATATTGGACTATTCCCTGAACTCTGCCTGCCTTTTACTTGGACTGTCATAGTACCACACTATCTGTCTGTTAAACTGCAAGTATCTGTTTGCTTTGCTCTGTTCTCATCTGCCTTGGAGTGGTGGCCAGGCACTATAGCATTGTGTATATGTCCTGGGGGCAACCAAGCATTGGTAGGCCTGATTGTCTTATGCCTCGTATACACGATCGGAATTTTGGCTGGCAAAAGACCGATGAGAGCTTTTCATTGGAAAATGCGATCGTGTGTATGCTCCATCGGAATTTAGCTGGCCGAACTCCAGCCAGCAAAAATTTGAGAGCATGTTTACAATTTTTCAGACTGAATAACTTTCTATAGGAAATTCCGATTGTGTGTATGCAATTCTGACGTGCAAAAACTCATGCATGCTCAGATTCAACTACGAGATGGAAGCTATTGGCTACTGTGTATTGAACTTCCTTTTTCTAGTCCCGTCGTACATGTTGTACGTCACCACGTTCTTGACGGTCGGAATTTGATGTGACCGTGTGCATGCAAGAAAGCATGAGTGAAATCCCATCGAAATCCCGTCAGGAAAACCATCAGAGCTTTTTCCGACCAAAATTCCAATCATGTGTATGCGGCATAAGGGAAAGGGGGCTGCTATAGGTGAAGCACACAGTAGCTATCTAGTGTCTAACCCCCTGCATTGAGGTAGACGTGACAAACAGCTTCAACTCTTCTGGGAAGGCTGTCCACAAGGTTTAGGAGCTTGTCTATGGGAATGTTTGACCATTCTTCCAGATGTGCATTTGTGAGGTCAGGCACTGATGTTGAATAAAAAGGCCTGGCTTACAGTCTCCGCTCTAATTCATCCCAAAGGGGGTTCTATCAGGTTGAGGTCAGCCAAGTTCCTCCACCCTAAACTCCACCCCAAAACTGGTGAAAAACTTTTGACACCGACCAGAACCAGACCCCCATTTTACTCACCTGAGCCCATTCGTTCCCACAGCAGAGACACACTCTACCTCTCTGCCTGTTGTCTCACGTCTTTATTGGATAGATTGATAGCAGGGCAACCATTGGCTCCCGCTGCTGTCAATCAAATCCAATGACAGAGGCACTGGAGGGGCAGGGCTGAGTCCAGCATTCTGTTTCTATGGACGCGAAAGCTGGACTCGGGAGTGCACCCTCAAGGGGGCCCCGAAGGAGAGCGCTTCTCCTATGTGGTTTCCCGATGTGGGGAGGAGCTGATAGCACAGCCGGGGGACCCCAGAAGAGGTGGATCTGGGCAATTCTGTGCAAAACAAACTGCACAGAGGAGGTAAGCATTACATGTTTGTTATTTGAAAAATAAAAAAACAAGGGTTTAAACCCCCTTTAATTGTTTCAGATTGATGCTTACACGTCTTTAGGTTTTATTTTTTTTAATTAGATATATAAACTGGGTTTTGGACTATTGCTAATTTTTTTTTTTTTTTATTTCAGTGTACATTGAACTAGAATACATGCTATCCTAGCTTTTTATAGTGAGTTTCTAAATATAATGTTTGTAAACATCTGTAAAGTATTATATAAATATAAACGACTTATCTTTTTCATTGAATGTCGCATGTTATCCTGTAGTGTCTTGCTGACCATATCTGCTGCATATAAGCTGCTAACTTGAGATATGAAATGTTTTTGTGAACTTACCTCTGAATCTGACATTTTCTGTGCAGATTTGTACTTTTTACAAAACACTGCAAACAGAGATATAACATTTTTTTTTATCTCCTTTTGGCATATTCAAATCATTACATTTTTTTTCTCCTTCAACACTTTTCCCTTACTGTGCAAAGCATATTAAACTCTGAATATATGATGCTTTAGACTGCAAAGCATTTTCCCCCTACCCTCCTACCTGCAGGAGAAATAATTATTTGGCATTGTGATTTGAATAGCAAGATTGAGCTGAATAGTTATTAAAATGATTTTGTAAAGGATAAACAAAAACATAGCTGGAGGTGATTTTAAATAACAAAATAATTACTCAAGGCTTGATTTTTGGCATATAAATCTCAACTTATTATGGGCCTAAAAGATTAATCTTTCTAACTTGTCAGCAGATAAGTTAAACAAAAAACTCTAATGCCATAAAATGCGAATTACATTTAGTAATATCCATACTTTTCTGCAGTAAGATAACTATAATGTTACAGTAACTACAGAACAAAGTTTAGGGAACACAATCCTTTTGGTAGTTGACAGCTACATTATTCTGAGATTTGTATTTAACAGTGCTTTTCTGAACTCCTGTTTTATTTATTTGCATATACCACTAACAACATCTTTTATCTCCTCCCAACTGGATAGATTATATGCTGATTATATTAAATAGCACAATACATTTATTGACAATCCTTTATTAAGTCTGACTATACCAGAGTAGTTAACTATTAGAAGTAAATTATTTATACTTATATTTTATATACTTCAAATAGTGCACCTTTTATGGAGCAAAGAATAATTAATAATAATGGCAAATTTCCAAAGTATCACAAATGGTACTGTATGTGTTTTTATATTGTTTGTCTAGCTACAAAGCACTGCTTTGATGCTAAACATACACACCTGTAAGAATGTTAAAGAGCAATATCATTGCAATGTGCATAACCTTGTCTGTTAGGAGACACCTAGGTATATAAGATAACAGCTATTTTGGCCTCAACTTAATGCATGAAATTGTCTGATACACAGCTTTTATGTTGCTTATCTATATTCCTGCAAGGCAAATGCATATACAGGTATTTATTATCACTTAAAATGATAGATCTATAACTTATCTATTCAAAATCTGCTCATTTGTTTTAAATACCAAAATTTGCATTTTATGTTCTTCAATTGTTTGGGTTATTTTTTGCATTTCAATATATTTGTTCTATAGTATAATATATATATAATATATATATAATATAATATAGGAGCCGCCCCCTTAATCCATGTGCTCGACCCCAATCTACATGAAAGGTACCGGACGCATGGATTCCAATGGTTTATTTTTTCGATGCACATGATTAGAGCACAAGGCTCTAATTGGCTTGAAAAAAGGTGGGTAGAGCACTGTGCCCAGAGCCCACCCAGTTGTGTGACATTAGCAAATTAATATTCGCTAATGTCTTCTTGTTTCTC
This sequence comes from Lithobates pipiens, assembly GCF_037356315.1. Taxonomy (NCBI): domain Eukaryota; kingdom Metazoa; phylum Chordata; class Amphibia; order Anura; family Ranidae; genus Lithobates; species Lithobates pipiens. The sequence continues at coordinate 449,559,506 of NW_027507748.1, read as the reverse complement.
CTCCCGGGCCAATCAGGAAGTGGGTCCTGAGTCCTGATTGGCCTGGACTCCTAAGAACCAATTGGCCGCAAATCCTAAGTCCTGATTGATGGGAAGGAGAAGCGACTGTCAGTACTCTGGAGGAGACGCGGGGGAAGCCACCAAACCCCTGACCCGGATGGGATAGGTGCAGAGCTGGCGGGGGGCCTGGTGGTGGGTGATGGACAAGTGATGCTGCAATCGAGCGATGGGGAGGTAAGTGGTGAGTGCGCGCCGGAGGGGTGGCTGGCTAGCTGGGGAAGCCATGGACTGTCCCCCCCAAGAAAATTGAGCACCAGCCACCACTGAATAACTGTCATAATAATAGTAAAAATAACAACAACAACTTATAAATAAATAGTGATAATAATAAACAGTGATTTGTTTCATTGTGTCAGAAAAATCGAAAAAACCTGGGGGTTAACCATGGGCAGCAACTTAATTTATATTTTTAGTTAATAGACTTTAATAGACCCTTTAAAGTCACTACAAATAATCCAGATCTCTTGTAAGGTAAAAAAACAACATATTGTACATTGATTTCTTTGAAACAGGAAACAGGTGCTGGCAACTCCAGGAATATACTTTTTGATTTCTTTGTAAGGGAGGTATTCTGGATTTTTAAGCTTCAGACTAGAAAACCAAATAAGTTAAATTTCGAGTGGAATGTCACACACTGTCAACAATAGGATTGTGGAATTGTGTATGCTTTTCTTATACCCTGTACACACGGTCAGAAATTTCGATGGAAAAGGTTCGATCAGATTATATTGTCAGAAAATCCGATCATGTGTGGGCTCTATTGGACTTTTTTCGTCAGAAATTCCAATGGAAAAAATTTGAGAGCAGGATCTAAAATGTTCTGATAAAAAAATCCAATCTGACTTTTCTGATCGTTTGTAGAGAATTCCGATCGGACAAAGTGCCACGCATGCTCAGATCAAATTACGAGACCAAAGCTACTGGCTACTAGCCTCTACATAGTCCTGTTGTACGCAACGAACGTCATCACGTTCCGAACTATCGGATCTTCCGACAACTTTGTCCGACCATGTGTATGCAACACAAGGTTAGGACAAAATCCGTCTGAAAAAATCTGACGGATTTTGCGGTCGGAATGCCTGGCCCCCCTTCCCCAAAGCACCCCCCCATGTTGAGGGCACGTGGCCTGGTACGGCTCAGGGGGGCGCTCACTCGTTCCCACCCCCTTTCCTGTCCATGCGTGCTCAGATAAGGGTCGGCTATGGACTTTGGGGGGACCTCATGCTGTTTTTTCAGTGTAGGGGTTCCCCTTTAAATCCATACCAGGTGATGGGGGTAACGAGGTGTCAATCTCGCCGATGGAGGCGTCGACATTGACTTCCTTCACTAGTCCCGTCTACCTGGAGCCACGTTCAAAATAAACAGACTTTACTCCGTGTGTGGGCAAATCCGTTCTTTTTAAAAGTCCGTTAGACTAGCACACAGATGGGCGGATTGTCCGCTAGACTGCCGAGTCCGGCGGACAATTTTGAGTCAAAACTTCTTTCTAAGTCCGCCGGACTTTTGGGAAGAAAAAGTCCACTGGAGCCCACACATGGGCGGATTGTCCGGCGGACTCTGGTCCACAGGACCAAGTCTGCCGGATAATCCGATCGTGTGTATGCGGCATAACACATCTGGTCCCTGCAGAAGAGCCTTTTTCACTGGATTTATGGCTTGGAATTCTACTTCTACCAAAATAAAGCAATCATGATCATGGCAGGGATCTGCCCTACAAAACTCATGAGAAAAATCATACCTGTGACATTTACCTGTAAGGGTACCAATAAATTTCTCCCCCCCTTCATCGTTCTCCTGTACTGCTGAGTTTAGCACAGTTCCCCTTTTTATAGTTACATTAAGAGTTGTAAGTAATGCAACTTCACATTTTGTCAACTAAGCTATAGAAAGATGGTTTGTCTTAATTTAATCAAAAATTTGATGTACTGAATGTGGGACCATTATGGTTATTGGATGGTCCAATACTGTGTGACACTTTGTTTAGAAGTAGAGCATAAGCTGACATATCTTTAACATAAGTGGGTGTACTCATGGGTAGGGATGAGCTTCGTGTTCGAGTCGAACATACGTTCGACTCAAACATCGGCTGTTCGTCCGTTCAGCGAAGTCCGAACATTTTGGTCCGTTCGCGCCAAATTCGTGTGGCGCTCACGGCCCACAATGCACTGCGATGGCGCAGTGCATTGCTGCCTCATGATTGGCCGAGCATGCACTGTGACCCCGCATGCTTGGCCAATCGCAGCGCCAGCAGCGAGCAGAGCCATGATTTGCCACAGGTAGGATGCCTGTGGCCAATCATAGCTCAGGCTGTGTAGTGCACGCCCCACACTATATAAGGCCGCCAGCGCGGCGGCCTTGTGTAGTGTGTTGGCGTCTGAAGCAGTGGGTGTTCTGTGTACCTTCAACACAGTACACACCGATCGTTTTCGGCCGATTTTCGATCTTGCTGTTGTGTAGTGGTTGTTGTCTGCGTGCCCTGACCGCAGTATACACCGCTATATTCACCTCCCCTATATAGCTAGTGATCTATCTTTTATAATAGAGCTTGCAGTCAGTAGTGTTAGGAGCTTGTGCGCGCTGTCTGCGTGCTCTGTACCCAGTACATACCGCTATATCCACCTACATAGCTGTTCTCTATTTGAGCCCACTTGCCATCTGCAGGAGTTATTGGAAGTTGTGTGTGCCTCCAGCACAGCACAGTATACATCTGTATATACCCCTTTATCTCTGGTGTTCTATAATAAAGGCATCTGCAGGAGTTAGTGGGTGTTGTGTGCCTCTAGCACAATATACACTACCCAACTGCTTTTTTACCCAACTCCCTTCAGGCCATTACTATGTCTGGAAGGCCAGCAAGGAGAGGCAGACAGGCGCGAGCCGATAAAAGAGGGCAAGCAGGCTCTGTGTCTAGAGACAACAGTGCTGGTCGTGGACGCGGTGCATTGTCATCAGCATGTGGCCATGGGACACGCTTGTCCTTCTTTTCGGCAGCTGGACATGTTGAGCCGCAACATGCCAACGACTTGGTAGAGTGGATGACCAAGCCCTCTTCATCCTCCTCATCCTCTCTCATCCAGTCTCAGGGTACTAGCAAAGCAGCTGCCAACGCATCGTCTTCCCTCCTCTCAATGTCATCATCAGTGACTCCTTCCCTAGACCCACCACGTCCTCCTGAGGAGTCTCCTGAACTCTTTGAGCACAGTGTTGGGTACATGCTCCAGGAGGATGCCCAGTGTTTTGTGGGCTCTGATGATGACACTCAGCTAGAGGAAGGCAGTAGCGTGAGCGCAGAGAGAGGGGCTGCTCAAGAAGGACAGCAATCTGGCAGTCATATTCAACAAGCTGCAGCATACTGCCAGGTTTGATACAGCGATGAAGAGGGAGGGGATGATGAGGGCACTGACTCCACGTGGGTGCCTGGAAGGAGAGAGGAGGAGGAGGAGGAGGCACAGGTCCAACGAGGCAGGATGCCCTCCGGGGGCCAGCTTAGGGGCAGCACACCGACTGAATCACACCGCAGAGCTCCGCCTGTGCAGGGCGCTGCCTCTGCGCGTTATTCTAAAAGTTCTTTGGTGTGGGCCTTTTTTGAGACGAGTGCATCAGATGGCACCGCTGCTATTTGCAACATATGTCTCAAGCGTATCTCGCGTGGCCAAAACATCAGCCGCTTGGGCACCACATGCTTGACCAGACATATGTTGACCTGCCATGCAGCTCGTTGGCAAGCGTACCTCAAAGACCCACACCAAAGAACAAAGCGGACCTCTCCTTGCTCCTCATCAGCTGGCATCTCCAACCCCACTAGACCTTCAGTCCTCTCTGAAACCTGCTCTGAGAGGAATGAAGGTGTAGAATTAGGTGTGTCACAGCCAAGTGCTTCCGGGAACTCTGCTAGCGGTACACCCACGTCCGATTATAGCAGGCAGATGTCCCTGCCCCAGCTGCTGGACCGGCGAAAGAAGTTCACTCCCAGCCATCCACATGCCCAGCGGTTGAATGCTAGCTTGGCTAAATTGCTAGCACTTCAACTGCTGCCTTTTCAATTGGTAGACTCGGCCCCCTTCCGTGACTTTGTACAATGTGTGGTTCCTCAGTGGCAGGTCCCCAAACGCCACTTTTTCTCACGGAAGGCGATTCCGGCTCTCTACCGGCATGTGGAAGGCAATGTCCTTGCCTCGCTGGACAGGGCGGTCAGCGGTAAGGTGCATATTACCGCTGACTCATGGTCCAGCAGGCATGGACAGGGACGTTACCTGTCTTTCACGGCTCATTGGGTCACTCTTCTGGCAGCTGGGAAGGATGCAGGACAAGGTGCAGTAGTGTTGGAGGTTGTTCCGCCACCACACCTCCAAAATGCTACTATTGGTTGTGACACACCTCTCTCCTCCACCCCCTCCTCTTCTACTTCCTCCATGGCCTCTTCCAGTGCTCTGTCCTCAGAACCAGCGGTGCTTCATAGGCGTTCCAGGGGCTACGCAAGTACGCAGGCAAAACTATGCCATGCCGTGCTTGCGCTGGTTTGTTTGGGGGACAGGAGCCACACTGGGGCGGATGTTTTGTCAGCTCTGCAGGGGCAGGTCGAGAGGTGGTTGGCGCCACGCCAGCTTAAGCCAGGAATGGTGGTTTGTGACAATGGCACCAACCTCCTCTCCACCCTCCGACAGGGACAACTGACCCATGTGCCCTGTGTAGCTCATATCCTTAACCTGGTGGTGCAGCGGTTCTTGGGCAGGTACCCCGGCTTACAGGATGTCCTGAAGCAGGCCAGGAAAGTCTGTGTGCATTTCCGCCGATCATTTAATGCCTGTGCTCGGCTGGCTGAGCTCCAAAAGGAGTTGAACCTGCCCAAGAACCGCCTTATATGTGACATGCCCACCAGATGGAATTCAAAGTTGGCCATGCTGCAGCGGCTGCACACGCAGCAGAGGGCCATCAATGAGTACCTGTGCGACTACGGCACCAGGACAGGGTCAGGGGAGCTCGGTTTTTTCTCACCACGCCAGTGGGGCATGATCAGGGATGCATGCACTGTCCTGTCACCGTTTGAGGAGGCCACAAGGATGGTGAGAAGTGACAGTGCATGCATCAGTGACACTGTACCTCTTCTCCACCTCTTGGAGCATACGCTGCGTGGAATAATGGACAGGGCACTTGAGGCAGAACAGAGGCAGGAAGAGGAGGACTTCCTTGCCTCTCAAGGCCCCCTTTATCCAGACAGTGTTCCTGCTGTGACACCCATCACACAGGAAGAGGATGAGGAGGAGGAAGAGGAGGAGGAGGAGGATTGTGTCAGCATGGAGGTGGAGGCTGGCACTCAGCATCAGCAGCAGCAGCAGCAGCAGCAGCAGTCTTGTAGGGATGATTTACAGTCCCAAGAAACCCGTGGACTTGTACGTGAGTGGGAGGAGGTAGCTGCTGCTGATCATGTTGTCCTTAGTGACCCAGAGGACTCCGGACCGAATGCCTCAGCTAACCTACGCTGCATGGCCTCCCTGATCCTGCAAAGCCTGCGGAAGGATCCTCGTATTCTTCGGATCAAGGAGAGGGACCATTACTGGCTGGCCACTCTCCTTGATCCACGGTACAAGGGTAAGATTGCCGACCTTATCTTGCCATCGCAGAGGGAGCAGAGGATGAGACATCTCCGGGAGGCCTTGCAGAAAGGTCTGTGCAATGCGTTCCCAGAGACTGGGAGGTCACAAACTCCTGGTCCTGGACAACGTGTTGCTGAGGCATCGGTCAGAAGGAGCGGTGGAGAAGGTGGCCGTCTGACTGATGCTTTCAGACAATTTTTTAGTCCGCAGCCCCAAGGTATGATCGGTTCCAGCACCCATCGCCAGCGTCTGATTTACATGGTGCAGGAATACCTAGGGGCAAGGTCAGACTTGGACACCTTTCCCACCGAGGATGGATCACTGGCCAGAGCTTGCACAGTATGCAATTGAGCTACTGGCCTGTCCTGCATCCAGCGTTCTTTCGGAACGCACCTTCAGTGCTGCTGGTGGCTTTGTTACCGATCACAGGGTGCGCCTGTCCACCGAATCAGTTGATCGACTGACCTTCATCAAGATGAATCAGTCTTGGATCACCCACAGCTACCAAGCACCTGAAGCTGATGTAACAGAATAATTTGTTTTGAAATATAACATCCCTTCAAGACTGCCTATGCTGATGCTGAGTGACTGTCCTGTTATGTTGATTGTCTATCCTCTTCCTCCTCCGCTGATATGTTGGAAGAACATTTCTGGTTCTGAGTGATGCCATTAGCCCAATTTTTCTGCCCCTGTTTAACGGGCATTTAAGTACAATTTTTGATGCAATGCTTTGCAGCAGGGCTAATTCCTGCAATCAAACAAGAGTATATGGGAGAGGTTGCAGTGTGGTGGCACCAGCACCAGTGCCTAAGGCCCAATTTTTCTGCCCCTGTTTAACAGGGGCGTTTAATTACAATTTTTGATGCAATGCTTTGCAGCAGGGCTAATTCCTGCAATAAAACTAGAGTATATGGAAGAGGTTGCAGTGTGGTGGCACCAGCACCAGTGCCTAAGGCCCAATTTTTCTGCCCCTGTTTAACAGGGGCGTTTAAGTACAATTTTTGATGCAATGCTTTGCAGCAGGGCTAATTCCTGCAATAAAACTAGAGTATATGGGAGAGGTTGCAGTGTGGTGGCACCAGCACCAGTGCCTAAGGCCCAATTTTTCTGCCCCTGTTTAACAGGGGCGTTTAAGTACAATTTTTGATGCAATGCTTTGCAGCAGGGCTAATTCCTGCAATAAAACTAGAGTATATGGGAGAGGTTGCACTGTGGTGGCACCAGCAGCAGTGCCTAAGGCCAAATTTTTCTGCCCCTGTTTAACAGGGACATGTAATTACAATTCTTGATATAATATTTCACAGGAGGGCCCCTTCCTGTGCCCACCCAGAGTAACGGTGAGGACTTATAGTGTTGTGGCACCAGCACCACAACCACCAAAGGTCAATTTTTCTACCACTGTTCAACAATGGCATGTAATTACAATTCTTGATATAATCGTTCACAGCAGGGCGCTCCAGCGCCCACCAAGAGTCACTTTGAGGGCTTACAATGTTGTGGCAAAACCAACACCTTGTTCCGCCATTTCTGCAGAGCATATAGGGCAGGCTCCTACTTTCAAACATCCAATTTACAGACATCTCCTACTTGCAAACGGAAGGAGACCACAGCAAGTGAGATGAAAAAAGATGGACGACAAAACAAATTATACAGGGGTGATAACCCTTCCCTATGTTTTCCAAAAAGCTTAAAAATAGATTTTTTGACTGGAGCTACACTTTAAAAATGTACCAGTTGAAAATTACAAACAGATTCAACTTAACACAACAAACCTACACAGTCCCTGTCTTGTTTGCACCGCCTGTATACTGCTGTTCTGAGTATATAGGGCCTGGGGGCCACACACATTTCCTTTTTTTAATATGGGTACAGGTTTCCCCTTAATATGCGTACAAGACCCAAATAGGCTGGTAATGGGCAGGGAGGGCTACCCATGCCATTTTTCTCAATGATTTTCAACCATATTGCAGGAACCAGATATAACATTAAAACCGCAAGCAGTTTTAAATGGTGTTATTTCCGTTTAATGTCATTTTGTGCAGGGACTGTTCTAAACAGGGGAAACACGTGGCACTTCACAGGCATACTACAGACACCCCCCAGGCACCATATTTAAAGGAATATTTCACTTTTTTTTTCACTTTAATCGTCATTAAAATCAGTGCTCCCGCCAAAACGGCCATTTTTTAAAATATTTTAGGCATTGACCCATGTCCCCTGGGGCAGGAGCCAGGTCCCCAAACCCTTTTTAGGACAGTATCTTGCATATTAGCCGTTAAAATTAGCACTTTTAATTTCGAACGTTCGAGTCCCATAGACTTCAATGGGGTTCTAAAGTTAGTTCGAATTTGGGGTCCGTTCGAAAGTTCTGGTGCGAACCGAACCGGGGGGTGTTCGGCTCATCCCTACTCATGAGGACTTCATAAAGGGGATTGGAAATATAAGTCACTGGGTGCTGCTCACCACCATACATCTGCATTAAAACTCCTCTGGCATGTCCTTTCAACTCTGTACATAAAAAGAAGAATGGTAGGTCATAATTTGGCAGGCCAAGGGTAGAGGCTTCTAAGAGAGATGAAATTATCTCATCAATCAGGTTACATACCTTGCAAGTTACAGTGAGGGGTTCTCTGGTGGTGGCCTGAAAGAGAGGCTTAAGCAATTGTGAAGCCTCTGGGAGCCAATTCCCCACCATTCCCAGGAGTTGGAGGCAGGAAATGTCTAAATCCTGGTGAGACTAACTTTGTTCGTGCAGTATTGAATTTTGTGTTTGCTAACCATGCACATGTTAATCTCCAAGCGAGACAGTAGGCTGAGAGTTTCTTTTGCATATTGCTCTTCACTGCCAGCACATATCAAAATGTCATCAATATAGCTCAAAATCACTGTTGTTTCTTTGTTAGGAAACCATAGATCAAGCATCACCTTTATGACAGCACAATATTTGTTTGGCAAAGATACGCACCCTTGTGGTAGGTGGGTCCAACAATATTGTTTCCCACAAAAACGAAAGACGAACACATATTGGCTTTCTTCCACTGTAAGAACACTAAAAAAGACTTTGGCCTTACTAAAATACAGGAAGAGGACGGTGGTATTTGCAATAATAATGTATGTGAATTAGGCACAATAGGTGTATATGATAAAATAATGGCATTTATTGCTCTGAGGTCAAGTACCATTCTATAAACTGTAGGCTGTGACTTTTTTGCCACAGGAAAAAAAGAGTGTTTGCAACACTAGTGCATTCCTTTACAACACCAACACTGATCAATTTGTCCAATTGTTCTTTTATACCCTGTATTTGGGCACAGGAGAGAGGATCTTGCTTTAATCTAGGAGTTTCTTCACCTTTGTTAAGTTGGTTTCTCACTGGTCGAGCATCAAAGATAAAAACATCTTACTTGTCTGTAGCCCATAATAATGCTAGTAAACCCCAAAAGGCATTGTATAGATTGCTAGTAGTCTGGACCATCATAAACTGGAAACATGTAGTTGCTTCAGCCAAAACCTCCTTAGTGAGGTTGTATGTTACCCTTACTCCATTATCAGTATATTTCACAGATGCTCTAATAACTGCTAGTGCATCTGCCCTTAGTAAATTACCAGGTATATCATCTGAGACCAAAACCAGAAGGCATAAAGCGGTATCTTTCCTAAGGCACAATCGGAGGGGATTTTGTTTCTTTGAGGGGGACCCTCAGAAAAATTTTATCATTGAGGCACATATATTTATAGTAAAAAGGCCTGCGCATGTAGGACCTTTACAAAATAATCTAGAGTGGGTGACTAGAGACAAAGAGAAGGCAAATGTATTAAATACTTTTTTCAGCTCTGTGTATACACAGAAGCATTGTATTGACACAGCCCCAAATGATCCACAAAGGCTCAAAAATGATATGGCCCAGAAATATTTCAACAGAATGAAGGAGGATAAAGCACCTAGACCAGATGACATACACCCACGGATCCTAAAAGAATCAAGCTCTCTCATTTCACAGCCATTGTACCACTGGATTGGCGTAAAGCCAATGTGGTGCCTAAATTTAAAAAGAGATCAATGTCTTTACCAAGCAACTATAGACTTGTTAGTTTGATTTCTATGATTTTTATAGTTGGGAAGATACTAGAGAGTTTAATAAAAAAAACACATAGATGAGTTCTTGCTGGAAAAAAGTATTTTAAGCAATAGACAGCATGGATTCATAAAGGACAGAATTTGTCAAACAAATCAGATTTTTTTTTGGGAAGGAGGTAAGTAAAACCTTGGACAGAGGGGTGGCTATGGACGTAGTATACTTGGATTTTACAAAAGCCTTTGAAACAGTTCTACACACACAGCTAATGTGTAAGGTAAAGTCTATGGGCTTGGAAAGATCAGTTTGTAAATGGATAGAAAATTGGCTAAAAGATCAAATTCAGAGAGTAATGGTCAATGATTCATACTCTGAATGGTCTAAGGTTATTACTGGCATACCCCAAGGTTCAGTGTTAGGACCCTTACTTATTATTATATTTATAAATGATATAGGGTCTGGGACTTTTTCAGTGTTTGCAGAGGACACTAAGCTATGCAGTAGAATAGCGTCCTTAAATAATGTCTCCAACTTACAGACCAACCTCAATGCACTGTTTAATTGGGCAACTATGTGACAAATGAGGTTTAAAGTTGATAAATGTAAAGTTATGCACGTGGGGGCTAAGAATATACATGCATCATACATGCTAGGGGGAGTACAACTGGGGAAATCAGTGGTGGAGAAGGGTCTGGATATTTTAGTAGATCATAATCTTAATAATAGCATGCAATGCCAAGCTGTGGTTTCCAAAGTTTCTTTTCTTGTATTGAGAGAGGTATAGACTCCAAAAAGAAATGTAAAACTTTGACCCCATGCAAATCATTAGTAATACCTAATCTGAAATATGCATTCAGTTTTGGACACCAGTTCACAAAAATGATATTGGGGAACTGGAGAAAGTACAGAGAATGGCAACCAAACTGATGAGAGGCATGGAGGAGCTCAGCTATGAAAATAGATTAGAGGAACTGAATGTATACTCTATTGAGAAGAGGAGATTAAGGGGGGATATGATCAACATGTATAAATATATAAGTGGTCTTCATATAGTGAACTTGGTGTCGAGTTATTCACTGTAAAGTCATCACAGAGGACAAGGAAGCAGTCTTTACATCTGGAGTAAAGGCATTTTAATCTCCCAATAAAGTAAAGTTTCATCACAGTAAGAGCTGTGAAAATGGGAAATCGACTCCCTCAAGAGCTGGTTTTGGCTAGCTCAGTAGCTTGCTTTAAAAAATGCCTGAATTCTTTCCTAAATGTACATAATTTAACTGGGTACTAACATTTATAGGTAAAGTTGATCCAGGGAATATCTGATTGCCTCTCGGGGGATCAGGGAGGAATTTTTTCACATGCTGGAACAAATTGTATCATGCTTTTCAGTTTTTTTTTGCCTTCCTCTGGATCAACTGTGGGTATAGGATTATATAAAGAATTGTGTATATTGTATGTTTTTTTTCTCTTGGTTGAACTAGATGGACTTGTGTCTTTTTTCAACCTGACTAACTATGTAAGAAGGGGGCACTTCAGAAGAACACAGGACTGCATGCTTGGTGCTTGTATCAAGAAGGCATTCGAAATCTTTGTTCCTTTTGGACAAGGGCATCTCATCTAACAATGACATTAATCTTGCCTCTGCCACTTCTCTAGACACAGACTTGCCTGTTTACTAAGCCACAGTAACAGTGTGGCTGTACAGTTATTGGAGTCCTTGGCAATGTGTCCATAATTGTGACATGCATAGATAGCATTGAATCTAGGACACGTCATTTGAGGTGGGTTTTTGATGATTCTGTTTACTTCCATGCTCCTTACCCATACCACACCCTCTACTCTGTCCTTGGGATCCATCTTGAAGGTTTTGATCACCACCCTATTGACTCAAACTAATTTTTGGACATGCTGATTTTTTCGCAATGAACTGCTGTTCAATCCTGCTAAACATGCACATATAACATCCAGAGACAAAATATGACACTGTAGTCTTACTTTAGTATAGCTTTCAAATTGGGTAGCAAGCCCATAATCAATTTTTCTCTTATCATACACGTTTTTTCCTTATAGTTCTTTGGTTCTGGATCAGTGATATCTACTTTTATATATGCAGAGTCTGCCATTTCTGACAGTCACCAGTTGGTATTGTGATCCCCATACTTTTAGACCCCATTCACACCTGAGCGTTTTGTAGCTTGACGCCTGAAGCTACAAAACGCTGGAGGGGAAAAAATCCATTATTCTCAATGGAGATGGTTCACATCTCCACTCCAAGTCGCCTGAAGCCCTACGCCTGAAGCTCAAAGAAGTTCCGGACCCTTTTTTGTCGCGTGAATCGGGCTGATTTGGGCGTTTTTCTTCTTTTAACATTGGTGACCTTTTGCCCTGCACAAATTCGCGACAAAACGCGGCAAAAAACGCCGCGAATCGCGGTAAAAAACGCCGCAAATCGCGTTAAAAAACGCCGCGGATCGCGGTAAAAAACGCCGCAAATCGCGGTAAAAAACGCCGCAAAAAACGCTTGAAAAGCTACGCTCAGGTGTGAATGCAGCCTTAAAAAGGGACTCTGCAGTAGAGCCTCCTAAAGCTGCCACCATTAGGCCGGGTTCACACCGCTGCGATGCGGTAACGCCGCGAATCCGCGGCGTTTTCCCGCATCGCATTACTCCCGCCGGCAGTTCACACTGCCCTATGCGGATGGCTGGGAGTGTCAATGATATGTTAATGACACCCCCAGATCCGTCCGCATATCGCAGTGCGATTTGCCGACTCGCACAGGAATCGGATCGCATGGTGTGAACACCCATGCGATCCGATTCTGTTGCGGACCAAAAAAAGGGTCCCGTGCGAGTTTGCTGCGGGAGCAATGCGAATTCAGCCATACTATCTGTATGGCTGAACTCGCATCGCTACGGAGATCGGATGTGATTTGCGGTGCGAATCACATCCGGATCTCCCCCCGCAGCAGTGTGAACCCAGCCTTACTGATTTTAAATCCCTAGCATTACAGTCTTGAGTTTTCTACAAGAATCACATCTTTTTACAAAAAAACACAGATTCCTTAAGGTCATTTAGACCCTGTATCAACCCTGCCAACTGCCCCCCCCCCCCCAAGCTGCAATAGATAGCAGACTTTATGTTTACATGCTGCAAATTTGACATGTAGCGACTGGTGGCCAGCAAGCCCGCCAAACTCTACATGTGGTTGTGGTGCATTTGTCAACAACAATGGGGTTAAAACAGGTGGTAAAGAGGCGTCACAATGCTTCCTCACCTCCTGTCAGTAGCCTCTGGAGCGTGATTCGAACATTGATTGAGTTTCCAGGGCAAGGAAGATTTAGATGCATGTCTAACTCTACCCTAATTGGATTGGGCAAGTCAATAAGTATGACTCTCATTTCTGAAGAGAACATTGACACATGCCATTGTGCAATAGATATTACTGTTTTTTTACTTTTTGTCCTAGGACCATTTGGCTCCTTACAGGGAAAGATTAGTAGCCTCCTGTCCTATAAAAGTCTGAGCTGTTCCACCTAATTTTCTGCTTTTCCCTTAAGTATGTCACAATCATTTGTGAACATTTTACATCCAACATTAATCTTCCCACAGAACTATCAAACGTTTCAATAATGTCATTTAAATTAGTGCCTCTCCTCTTTAATTCTTGTGTTAACTACCAATTTAGATGCTTTCCTTCCTGAATGTACATAATATTAAAAACCTTTCCCATGTCAAATACTCTGCCATCTGCTCAGCAGTTTTAAGGTAGCTTGTAGATTCAAACAGTAACATCCTCATCCATTTCTATAGCAGACTTCTCTTTTTGCTCCTGAATTAATAAATGGACTTTAACCTATCAGAATTGACTTCAACATACTCAGCTTTAGCATGAAATTGAGATTGAGCAGTTTTAATTGATTGAGCGGTTTTAAGTATACCTGCTCCAATGAGGGGAGCATAAGATGGGTGGTCTTCTTCATAGGGGCCATGAAAAGTTAAGGCTTTGGCAAAGTATTTGATTTGTTCTCAGGTACTGCAGGAGTTACATAAAATATACCCTTGCAGTAGATCAATGCAATAATCTCTAATCTGCTTATTATATTTGATTCTGTCTGTAATTGTTGAAATGCATCCCACATACCCTTATTTTCAATTAATTTATAAGGCATACCATTTACATGCTTTTCCCATAATTGTAGATCAAAAGTGCCATCGTTGGGAATCAGTTTCTCCCAATTCCTTTTCTAAAAGCTCCAAACTGATAGAGGAACAACACATGGAGATCTATACTTCTTCTGCATATACAAAGAAACTGACATACCCTTCTCCTTGCATGGTCCCAGACCTGGAGGCTCTTAGACTGCCCTCTTAAAGAGTCCTTGCCCTTTTATATGTTCATTTCTCATGTTTGCATCAACTTCTGTCAGTGATTATATAGTATCCCTTGTCTCACTATATACAGTATGTATCACCACACAGATACTAATTGCTGGCGAGCAAATATATTATGGAGTGGACATAGGAATTCTGGGAGGACTTGAGCACAACTTTAACACTCTCACATATGTAGACTGGAGAATAAAATTTCTCTACGACAGGACAGGCTGTACACAGTCCAAAAAAGGACACCGACAAAACTGATCATCAACTGCAACTAGGTGCTTAAAGCCATGTTTCTCCAGTTCACATATAACAATTATTCTGTTACTTAACAATTTTCCTATCACCCATGATGGCACCAGTCCCAAATGCCCTTCTAAAGTCAATTTGGGAAACCACAGTCCCTTGTTCTGCCACGGTCAAATAAGCCACGCAGACAGGTTTTGCTTACATCCACTGTAGCCCAACATACACAAACTCACTTCATTCCAAGAAAATCAATAAAAGGTCTTCTAGGTTAGTAGGGTTTAAGCAAAGGTAGACTTGAGGAGAGCCCCACATTGGTAGACAGAACAAAGCAGAGAGATGTGTGCAAAAAGGATCACCGCACCATGGCTGTGTTCTGTTAACTTATTGGTCGATCTTATTAACACACAGCTGCCACTGGGTTTACTTTGCTCCTGACTGATACCTGCCCAAATTGTTGGAAATAACTTTGAATTCAATTTCACACCTATCCAAGAAGAAAATGTTTAAGGTGCATCCAAATATAGCATAATGCTAGAGAAACTTTTTGAATTGTAGGAATATATCTTGATAAACAATAATAATATATCTTGAAAAACAATAATACGTTTTAGGTGCACTGTAGGTATTTTTAAGATATTAACTATTAGATTGTTTGATTAAGAAATCAACATTCCAAAAAAATGTGCTAATACACAGAACTGAAATAAAATGTTCTACTACTCAAAACTTTGAATCGTTGGGTCACAGTGACCCATAGTCATTAGATGTAGCTCAAGCAAAACCTCATATGTAAAAAGAAAAAAAGAAAGGAAAGAGAAAACAAAAGTTAGACTAAAGTATTTTAAAAGCTTCATTCTGCACAATAGTTAAAGCAGTACTCCGTGATATCTTTCTCTTGTTCAAATCCCCTCTATCTATATTAAAAAGGCAAAAAAATAAAAACAAACAATCTGTGTTTAGTTATACTTTAAACCATTACATACAGTTGCACACCTATAAAATGTACTTTCATAAAAGCTTAATTTAGAAAAAAAAAAAACAAATGCCACCAAAAGACAGTTAAAAGACATATCAGGGGTATTGTTCATCATGACTGATGTTGGATATACATTGCTGGGCTACATGGTCATGATTTGATTTACATTGTTGGACATGGTTTATTATTTTTATTATTATTTTAATGAATGGGCTTTTTCACAATGTCTGTGTTTTTATTTGCTATGGAACTTTTTGTAAATGAGTAAAAGATCTTGATAAGTCCCCTCCACTGGGCCAGGGATGTGGGTTGAAACCCTTGTTCCCATCAACAAGTTCCTTTCAATATTGAGGGCACATGGCCTGGTATTCAAACAATACAAATACAACACAAACAATAAAGGTTTGTTATGGATTTTGAGGGAGAACCTGTGCAAAAAAAAAAAAAAATTACCAAAAAATGGTGCGGGCTCTCCTTAAAATCCATACCTTAACCTATTTAAGGCATGCAGTTTGGCTGCCAGGGAAGAGGTGAGAAAACATTAAATCCCCCTCCTGAACCATACCAAGCCTATAACTTTAACATTGGGAGGGTACCTGCTAGGGGGGTTTACCTCCATATTGATGGAGATGAGGGCCTCATTCTCGCATCCATTGCCCAGTGAATGTGGAGGTTTATAAAATTTGATTATCAAAATCTGTAATTTCGAATAATGGGGTCCAAATATCTGCTCCCAGGTGAATAGGAAAGGAGGTGCATATACCCCTTGTCACTCAATTACAAAAAATAAATAGTAAATAAAACAGTATGCTTCCAGTATGGTGGCTAGTGGCTGTCTTGTCACAGGTGCTAAGCAGAGAACATCCTGTAGTCTATTATAGTCAAAAGCAGATATTGACCTAATGGAACTATAGCATTGTAGAGGAAGAGTGCCTTGGTATTAAGCAGGGTGCGTTAGAGAGAGAAAGACTGCCTTCAGGCAGTTGGAAGTGTCTGCAAGTCTAAAGAAACCAAAACTGTCTCAAAGATAGTAAGAAGGCTGAATGGTTTCATGTGTATTGGATTAAGCAGAATCAGATCCCCTCCTTTTTTGAAGAATACATATGGACATAAGACCCTTAAACATACTTTGGTGTCTGCACTACCTCTCTGAGAACCTAGAGAGGATATATACAACTGAAAACAGGCTTTCAAGGAGTTTGGAGGTAAAAGAAAGCAAGGAGATTGGTCTTAGATTGTTAAGATTGGGGGGAGGGGGTTTGAAGGGAGGGTTACTAGTACATGTTTTAGAGGGTTGGGGAAGAAACCAGTAGAGAGGGAGAGATTGAAGATGTAAGTTAAAGAATTTAGGAGTGAGCAAGGGGCTGACCGTAGTATTTGCGAGGGAATAAAGGCCAGGGGGCATGTTTTTAGGTGTGCATTAGAAAAAAGTTTAGTGACCTCTAAAGTATCAGAGTTAAATGAGGGAAGTATTGAGTATGCAGGTGCAGGTGGTTAGGCGGGTGATATATCTGTACAGTGGAGAGTTCTTCATGAATTGTATCAATCTTATTTTTTAAGTGCTTTGTGATCTCCTGGGCAGTGAGTGAGTAGTGGCTGTAGGTAGTGAAGAAGTAGGGAGTTAAAGGTAGAAAAGAGTTGACAGGGATTGTGTGAGAGGGTGTTAATAAGAGTGATAAAATAGGTCTGTTTGGTATTGAAAAATTGCATTTTTGGAGGGCATATTTACAATATATTGGATGAAATTTTGACTGTGTCTTAGTTTTTTTGAGATTTCTGGTGCAGCCTGTTTAAACGTTTGCCGATCAGCTGCCATCGCAATACTGCGATGGGTCGGCATGATCTCGCAAACCGTCGTAGCTATACGTTGGTCCCTTTAAGCGGGATAGCTGGCGTGCACGTGCCTGCTGCACAGCGGGGGGGTCGATGCTTGTGACCACTGGCCACGAGCGATCGTGGGCACGAGAGGCAGAACAGGAACATGTTTGTGTAAACACACGCATCCCAGTTCTGTGAGGAGAGGAGAGAAAGATAGTGAGTTCCTATGAGCTAGGAACCATGGTCTCTCAGCTCCTATAGTCACTCCTATCCCCCACAGTTAGAACACACATCTAGGGAACACAGTTAACCCCTTGATTGCCCCCTAGTGTTAACCCCTTCCCTGCCAGTGACATTTATACAGCAATCAGTGCATTTTTATAGTACCGATCGCTGTATAATTGTCAATCGACCGAAACATGTGCCAAAAGTGTCCAATGTGTCCGCCATAATGTCGCAGTCTCGATAAAAGATCATTACTGATAAAAAAAAAATCTAAAAATGTCATAAACTTATCCCCTATTTTGAAGATGCTATAACTTTTGCACAAACCAATATATGCTTTTTGCAATTTTTATTACCAAAAATAGAAGAATACATATCAGCCTAAACTGAGAAAAAAATTAGCTTTTATTTAAAAAAAATTGGGCTGTTTATTACAGCAAAAAGTACAAAATATTGTGTTTTTTTCAAAATTGGCACTCTTTGTTTATAACACAAATAATCAAAACCACAGAGATGATTACATACCACCAAAAGAAAGCTATATTTTGTGGGAAAAAAAGGACATCAATTTTGTTTGGGTACAACGTCGAACGACCGCAGAATTGTCAGCTAAAGCAATGCAGTGCCGAATCACAAAAAATGGCCTGGTCATTGAGCAGCCAATTCTTCAGGGGCTGAAGTGGTTAAATTATTATTATTTTTTTACTTTGGAACATATCATGCATTGGAGCGTCCAGCTTCTCATGCCTATCTTTAACAGATCCAGAGTCAGAAAACCTTCTTTAGAATCAGGGCAGCTTAGCCCTTCACACACATCTATATATATATATATATATATATATATATATATATATATATACACACGTATACTATATTACATACAGTATATGTGTGTATGTATGTGATACATGCTGTACAGCAACGTTGACATATGCCCAAATAATTTGTAAATGGATGAAAATGGTACATACCTATATGGAGGCTTATTATTATCTTATGTCTTTAGCTTCTGACTTCAAAAACAAGATGCAGCAAGCACTACTGAATACAAGGTGACAACAAACAGCTGGTGGGTGTGTATTCTGTATGTCTAGAAAATTCATTGCACTCCTGATGTTGGTGTTACTCCCTCAGCTGCCAACATATGCAATGCTTGTTGGAAGAAGAGTCAAAAAAAATCTGAAAGTCATAAAACTTCTGTTGTGCCTGCTGTTGCCTTCATTGAAATAATAACCTAAACTTATTTATTTGAGAATAGGGAAGCTGTAAGTTACTGAGTGTCAAGTGCAATGTGATAAATTCCCAGCAGGAGTTTTGAAGGTGTTAATAACATAAGGACCATGAGCAGCTGTTATGTTTTTTTCTTCTTCTGGCAATTAACATTGAACACGTTAGTAAATTTGAGAAAATGAGGAAACATTAAAAAGGTAATGATATAATAATTTGATCATCCATCCCTTGCAATTAATTATAATAAACCTTATCTAATTTACAGTGACACTGAAATGGAATACTTTTATTGACAAAACAAAAATATGTACAATTATAAACAAAGTTAGATATTAGCATAATGAGGTCAAATAAAAAGAAATACCATGGGAATTAACTATTGAAGTTTAGGATTAGAATGGGTTCATTACTCAATAAACAGAATTGCATGAAACAATTTGTGAAGTTTCTGTTTGCAAGGAATTTTAGTGTTTTGTGGCCAATATGTAGCGATCAAAAATAATTTCCCAAAACAAAAACTACTCCACAGAAGAGTTAGTAAAATGCTTAAAGGATAACTGAAGAAAAATTACAGCTTACCAGTCCTTAGTAGGTGCAAGGTCCGGGTTCATGCCGATGCAGCGTTCGACCTGTTCAATGTTCACCTGAATGCTGAACTTTTATGCCTGTTCACAGCAGAAACCCCAAAAATCCCCCCATAATGCTTTGAAATACACCATGAACTGTGGTCAGGTGGAATAGCCGAACCCAGTGATGGTGAACCTTGGCTCCCCAGATGTTTTGAAACTACATTTCCCATGATGCTTATGCACGCTGCAGTGTAGTTGAGCATAATGGGAAATGTTGTACCGAAACATCTGGGGTGCCAAGGTCCGCCATCACTGGTCTAACCAATAATTTGGTTCTAACAATGTGCCATCACCCTCACTAAACAAATTCTGCTCTGCCATAAACGTTTTGTGAAAGTGTGTTTTAGTTGATAAGGAACAGCTAACAGTGGCTGGAGAGACCGTTAGGCTAGCCATACATGGTTAGAATCCTGGCTTGTTCATGAGGAACTGGCTGAGATTTGAACCAATAATGGGCAGGTTGAGTGTATCAAGTTAAACGTTTGATCATCTTGGGTACAACCAGCCTGTCGGATTCTCTTGTGCTTATCGCTAGTAGCTGCTAGATAATCACTGTGTTCTCCTGGTGGAAATAGTTGCCCTCGCCCACTTCTGCCCCCCACCGGGAGAATACAATGGCCCAGCAGGACACTGTCTGTGTTGATGGGGGAATCAAGAAAATTTATTTTCTGTGGAAAATAAATTTGCTCCGTGTATGACTGGCCTTAGTTCTGCTGTACTGTACAGGGCTAGTGCGATAACACAGAGATATGTAGTGCTGTAAACTCACCCACACCTACATTACAGTGGGATTCAGTGTAGCAGGCTACAGAGAGTGGAGTGTATACACCATATATTCACTGTGTTGTTCAGTGGCATCATTGCTTCATTGCTGTAAATTGCATTGTATTGTGACTGTACCAGCCATTGTTTTCACAGAAAATAGACCCAACAATCCTTTTTAGGATTGTTGCTGTATAGATGTTGTTCCCAATATTTTTTATTTTTCATTTCTAAAAAATGCTTGAATTGTTGTGTCAGTGAATATTGGAAGCAGCAGTAGCTGTCACTGCCTAAGTGAGGCTTTCAAGTCCTTCTTTAGTATGCATCACCCAAGACTTCAGCTGGCTGCTCAGCTGTCAGTTAATTTCCAGCTCCTATCTCTCCACAGTTACTCAGTTGTTGATGGATACCTGCTTGTCAGTCCTGACTACTTAAGCCGTCCAGTCCAGAGGAGCTCTGCCTTCGCCTTGGTCAACATCACAGAAACTGAGACGCTCTCCTGCAATCCAGTTCAAGACTTGCTTTGCTGACATCCCTTCTGGCTCCAGATCCTGTTTGCTGTTCCACTACATCGATCCTTGACTTCTGGCTTGGCTGACTATCCGTTTCGTTACAGAACTTTGGCTATGTTTTGACTACGTTTGTTCTTTTTACTTTTATTATTAAACATATGAGATTTAACTGTATTTCTGTCTCGGCCTGATTTCATGGTTTCTGACAATTCTTTAGCAAGATCTATTCCCAAGTTTATACAGCCTCGGCCTCGACTAAACATCGTGGTGTATTTATTGCGTTTCATCGTAGTACCCCATTTACACTAGTAATAGAGATTATAGACCCTGAAGGCCAATATTTGATTCTTACAGGTCACTTATTGGATACTGCTATCATTGTTGTGTCTTACTATGCCCTTAATAAATTACCTACTTCTTTCCTTTCCCACCTACTACAAATAGTAGATTCACATAATATAGGTACTGTAATAATTTGTGGGGCTTCAAATAAGACTCTTTATCCCTTTTTAGACAAATCAGCTATACCTCAATTGAACAGGCCTAATAAACGTTTCTTTTCACAAAAAATTACGAAATACAATTTAGTGGATTCTTAATCCTCCTAAAAGACAATATACACATTCATATCCCTATCAATCATTTTCACAGATTGACCATATATTCTTGACTAGGACTGGCGCCTGAAATTCTGACATCCAAAATGTTACCAATTCCATGGCCAGATCATAGCAAAATTTATACTGTTATTGCCTCTACTATTCCTAAAGCACGTGATCCCATGTGGATTCTCAGAGATTATTTACTCAAAAATTCAGCTAATAAAATAAATATTGAATTGACACTTAAGGAATATTGATAATTTATTTCTTCTCCCGACATTTCCCCGATCACTAAATGGGAAGCACATAATCCAGTTCTTCGGGGTATGTGTTTAAGACAAGCTGCACTGTTTAATCATAAATGTAAAACTCTTTCCTGTGAATTAGAAACAAATTTTAATGGAAGCTTTATGGCATTTCAAAATAATCTATCTATGACATTGAAAATGAAATTAGATAAAGCCAATCTAGAGTTTGATCTGTTTCTCACAGCGTCCACAGATAAAACTATTAAAAAATCAAGACATAATTTCTACATGAAAGTGAAAAAAATGGATACATTATTGGCCTGAGCACTCAAACCTAGTCATATCTCCTCCAAATCAATACACCTTAAAATATCCAAAGATGTATATTCCAATAATCCTATGAAAATTCTCCAAAAATTTTAATCACATTTAACCATTTTATATTCATATGATCATGAGCTGGATACCTCCAAGGCAAACAATTTCTTTCCCCACATTTCTCTTCCATCATTATCTAAAACACAATGGGAAATTTTTGTTGAATATGTATCGGTTGATGAAGTGTCTAATGATATCAATATCTGAAATTGAATAAAATACCTGGTCCAGAAGGATTTTCTGCTCTTTATTATCGAACACTTTTGGACATTCTTTCACCCATTTTAATTAGTGCCTTCAATTCTCTCCAAAATGGACACTCCTTTAGATAGGAAACCCTAACAGCAATTATTTGCATGCTTCCCAAACCTCATGTAAACGATACTCTATTGTAAAATTATTGTCCAATTTCCTTATTGAATTTGGATATTAAAATCCTAGCGAAGATTCTTGCCAAAAGACAAAATTATTGGTAATCTTATACATTGTGATCAATTGGGTTTCGTCCCTATTTAACAAGCCAGTGATAACATTAGACGTGCATCTCATGCTCCTAAAATACATTGTGTTCCTACTTGCTTTCTTTCTCTTGACATCAAAAAAAGCATTTGATACTATATCATGGTCCTACATGCAATTCACTCTCCATAAATGGGGATTTGGCCTACATTTTTTAAAATGGATCTCTGCATTATACCATGAACCTAGAGCATATATTAAGTTTGCAGGCTATAAAATGGAAATGTTTAATATACAGAGGGGCACTCGACAAGGATGCCCACTCTCCCCACTTTTGTTTGCATTGCTTATTGCTCTGGCACAGAATAAGAATGAAACCCACCATTACCCATTACTGGTATTGAACTAGGTGGTTGCCATCACAAATTATGCTTATCTGTGGATGACAAGCTCCTATTCTTATCTTCACCCCTAATCTTATGGTTATATTAAATAAATATTGAATCATTTCAGACCTTGAAGTCACTGTTGAAAAATCAACCGCATTGAACATCTCATTATCTGAGAATGAGAAAAAAGCTGTACAAAATTTGTTACCCTTTAAATGGTCTGAACATAGTCTTCCATA
This sequence comes from Lithobates pipiens, assembly GCF_037356315.1. Lineage (NCBI taxonomy): Eukaryota > Metazoa > Chordata > Amphibia > Anura > Ranidae > Lithobates > Lithobates pipiens. The sequence continues at coordinate 449,536,683 of NW_027507748.1, read as the reverse complement.
TCTGAACATCCAGCTTACTGCCAATATTTCAGACCTATTTGCAGCTAATTATCCTGCTTTGTTGAAACTAACCACAAGTTTTTTAGCAACATGGTCATCCATACCATCGTCCTGATTCATGAAAAATACATATACCTGCCTGCTTTTTAAGAATTATACAACAAAAAATAGGTAAATTTACTCAGGGGAAAATCAAACCAAGATTACCTAGAAAAACTTTGTACCTCCCTAAGATAATGGGAGGCTTGGGTTTTCCAAATTCTTCTTTACACTATAGGGCTGCTCAGTTGGCACGATTATCCAAATATCACTCTACTATAGAGATTCCTTTATGGGTAGCAATTCAAGCAATGGATTGTGACCCTCTTTCCATAAATTGCACATGGTCTACAATCTACTTATAACTAGACATGTGTGCACTGTCAAAAAATTCATTCATTTTCATTTCATTTTATTTATTTTTTTTCATTTTTCAGGTCATTTATCATGATCTCAATTCGTAAATTCGTACACTCATTAATTCGTACATTCGGAAATACGTACATTTGTACATTCTAAAATTTGGAAATTTGGAAGTTTGAAATTCATAAATCCAAAAATTTGAAAATCTGAAATAACAAATTATTAAATTATAGGTATTGGAATTTCCTTTCAAAATTGGCTGTTAGTGAATGTAACGAATACAAATTTATCTGAAGTTACGAATTATCCAAAATAACGAATGCTGTATCTAAGCAAATGGAACAGAACAAATTAATAATAAATAATAATAATAATCAGTCTCCTCACACATCACTGATTTACTAGCAGACATAACAGCCTGGATGTCACACCACTTCCTCAAACTGAATCTAAAAGCAAGCTCATAATATTTCCTCTCCCACGTGTCCCTTCCCCTGACTTCTCTGTCAAGATCAATGGCACAACTATCAGTCTGTCCCCACACGCCAGGGTGCTAGGGGTACTTCCACAGGCCCACATCCAATCCCTGTCCAAATCATGCCACCTTAGCCTCCGCAACATCTCTAGAATACACCCCTTTTTAATAAATGACACCACCAAGCTTCTAATTCTCTTCCTGGTCATCTCTCGCCTCGACTACTGCAACTCACTCCTCATTGCACTACCTTTACATAAACTATCCCCCTTCAGTCCATAATGAATGCTGCTGCTAGACTCACCCACCTTACCAACCATTCAGTGTCCTCCACCCCTCTCTGCCAATCCCTGCAGTGCCTTCCAATCACCCAACAAATACAATTCAAAGTACTAACAATAACTTACAAAGCCATCCACAACTCTGCCCCCAGGTACATCGCTAACCTAGTCTTAAAATACAAACCAAGCCAGCCGCTCTCTTCAGTCCTTCCAAGACCTCCTGCTCTCTAGCTCCCTTGTCACCTCCTCCCATGCTCGCCTACAGGATTTCTCCAGAGCTTCTGCCATCCATTGGAACTCCCTACCCTGATCTTTCTGACTGTCCCTGAATCTATCCATCTTTAGACGATCCCTGAAAACCCTTCAATTTAAGAAGTTTATCCTGCTTCTAACTAATACATTGTTTTACTTTCTCAATCAGCTTATACCCCACAGCTATTACCTTTTGTATCAATTGACCCTCCCTCCTAGATTGTAAGCTCTAATGAGCAGGGCCCTCTGATGCCTCTTGTGCCAAATTGTAATGTAACTGTAATGTCTGCCTTCATTTTGTTAAGTGCTGCGCAAACTGTTGGCACTATATAAATCCTGTATAATAATATACTACTAATAATAATACGTTTTTATTATTATTATTATTTATTATTATTAATTCATTACGTTCCATTCGTTTAGACATGAAATTTTTTACTATTTCGGATAATTTGTAACTTCAGATACATTTGTCTTCATTACATTCACTAATAGTGATGGCCGAACGGTTCGCCCGGCGGTCGTTTCGCGGCGAATTTCCGACTTTCGCCGTCCGCGGGTTCGAACGCCTTTTTCCGTCGTTCGCCCCGGCGGACTTACGTGTTTAATGTATACAAGAACTTTAACCTTTCGTGACACGTTTATCATGTGTTACAGGACAACCAATTGAGACATGACAGCTCATGGACACTTGGACATTCCCCCTAACCTATAAATACACCCGATCCGGTGGCCATTTTACATTCTTTCTTCTGTCACTGTAGGGAAAGGATCCTGTGTGGAGTAGGGACAGAGAAAACGCTAGCTATTTGGTACACAAAAGTTCTTTTCAGGACTGGTATAGGTGTTAGGTCAGCAGCCTGAGTTTCTTTTGTCAGTTTAGATAAAGGGACAGAGCGCTGTATGCTGCTATTTTAGGGACAGCTCAGCCAGATTAGTCTTTCTTCATCATCATCATCATCATCATCATTAGCTGTTACTATCAGGTCCACAAAAGAGCTGTTCCAGCTAATCGTTCCAGCCTACTCTTTTTTGCCAATTTGTATAGGGACAGGCAGGAAGCAGTGTGTCAGGCAGTGAGGATAATTTTAAAGACTTGCTGTTACTATTAGTTCCACAAAGGTTCTTTTCAGGACTGGTATCAGTGGTACGGTAATAGGCTTGTACACGTATAATATTCTTTCTTCCAAATATAGAAAGAATATTATACTTGACTGCTGCCCTTCTGCTGCAGTCTGCTAATCATTCACAACTCACTTGTTCCACAAAGCTCTTTATCAGGACTGGTAACTTGGTCTGTCTAGGGTGCTACGGTACATAGGCTTGGGTGCGGTACAGTCTGCTGTTCTGTAAGGACCGCTATCGGTCCACAATACATAGGGTTGCCGTGCACTACTGCTGACCGCTGCCCTATACTGCAGCAGTCCTTCATTGGTATAGGGACTGACGTACAGTCTGCTAATCACTAACACACAACCTGCTTGGTCCACAAAAGTTCTTATAAGGACTGGTAACTTGGTATAGGGTGCTACGGTACATAGGCTTGAGTGCGGTACAGTCTGCTGTTCTGTAAGGACCGCTATCGGTCCACAATACATAGGGTTGCCGTGCACTACTGCTGACCGCTGCCCTATACTGCAGCAGTCCTTCATTGGTATAGGGACTGACGTACAGTCTGCTAATCACTAACACACAACCTGCTTGTTCCACAAAAGTTCTTATAAGGACTGGTAACTTGGTATAGGGTGCTACGGTACATAGGCTTGAGTGCGGTACAGTCTGCTGTTCTGTAAGGACCGCTATCGGTCCACAATAGATAGGGTTGACGTGCACCACTGCTGACCGCTGCCCTATACTGCAGCAGTCCTTCAGCGGTATAGGGACTGACGCACAGTCTGCTAAACACTAACACACAACCTGCTTGGTCCACAAAAGTTTTTATAAGGACTGGTAACTTGGTATAGGGTGCTACGGTACATAGGCCTGAGTGCGTTACAGTCTGCTGTTCTGTAAGGACCGCTATCGGTCCACAATACATAGGGTTGCCGTGCACTACTGCTGACCGCTGCCCTATACTGCAGCAGTCCTTCATTGGTATAGGGACTGACGTACAGTCTGCTAATCACTAACACACAACCTGCTTGGTCCACAAAAGTTCTTATAAGGACTGGTAACTTGGTATAGGGTGCTACGGTACATAGGCCTGAGTGCGTTACAGTCTGCTGTTCTGTAAGGACCGCTATCGGTCCACAATACATAGGGTTGACGTGCACCACTGCTGACCGCTGCCCTATACTGCAGCAGTCCTTCAGCGGTATAGGGACTGACGTACAGTCTGCTAAACACTAATACACAACCTGCTTGGTCCACAAAAGTTCTTATAAGGACTGGTAACTTGGTATAGGGTGCTACGGTACATAGGCTTGAGTGCGGTACAGTCTGCTGTTCTGTAAGGACCGCTATCGGTCCACAATAGATAGGGTTGACGTGCACCACTGCTGACCGCTGCCCTATACTGCAGCAGTCCTTCAGCGGTATAGGGACTGACGCACAGTCTGCTAAACACTAACACACAACCTGCTTGGTCCACAAAAGTTTTTATAAGGACTGGTAACTTGGTATAGGGTGCTACGGTACATAGGCCTGAGTGCGTTACAGTCTGCTGTTCTGTAAGGACCGCTATCGGTCCACAATACATAGGGTTGCCGTGCACTACTGCTGACCGCTGCCCTATACTGCAGCAGTCCTTCATTGGTATAGGGACTGACGTACAGTCTGCTAATCACTAACACACAACCTGCTTGGTCCACAAAAGTTCTTATAAGGACTGGTAACTTGGTATAGGGTGCTACGGTACATAGGCCTGAGTGCGTTACAGTCTGCTGTTCTGTAAGGACCGCTATCGGTCCACAATACATAGGGTTGACGTGCACCACTGCTGACCGCTGCCCTATACTGCAGCAGTCCTTCAGCGGTATAGGGACTGACGTACAGTCTGCTAAACACTAATACACAACCTGCTTGGTCCACAAAAGTTCTTATAAGGACTGGTAACTTGGTATAGGGTGCTACGGTACATAGGCTTGAGTGCGGTACAGTCTGCTGTTCTGTAAGGACCGCTATAGGTCCACAATAGATAGGGTTGACGTGCACCACTGCTGACCGCTCACCTATACTGCAGCAGTCCTTCAGCGGTATAGGGACTAAGAGTTTTGTCACAGGGTCATTTAAAAAATGACATGCAGAGGAAGAGGCAGGCCCTTCCGCAGGGGTGGTAGGGGTAGGGCAGGAGCAACAGGCTTGAGCCAAAGTGGGAAGTTGCAGAAGGTGCGTTCAATTACTTTAAAGGATGCACCAGACTTGGTTGAGTGGCTCGCTCAGCCTTACTCTTCTGCACCCTCCTCATCCTCTCGATCTGCACCCTCTTCTTCACTCTCTGCTATGTGCACCCCCAAAGACACTACCACCAACAACACGACCACCACCACCACCACCACATACCTTCCGCTTGAGTCACTGGAATTATTTTCCGATCCATATCAAGAGGACATTTCTGATGCGCAGCCACTCTTGGTATTGGATCAGGAAGAGGAGGTAGCAACAAGCGCTACTCAGCAGTCTGACGCCAGTACCCAGATCAGCCCAAGGAGGAGGTTGGTCCCCGGTGTTGCTGCCTACTCTACTTATAGCGGTGGGGAAGGTGACGTTGATGATGACGTGTCTAGTGATGTCACGTGGGTGCCCACAAGAGAGGAAGAGGAGGGGAGTTCAGAGGGAGATATGGACCAGCAGATAGGGAGGAGAAGCAGCAATGACTTACATTGCACAGCAGGGACAAAGCAGACTGCAAATGTATCAGGAGCGAGTCATCGACCATGTACGGTCACATCTGGCGCTCCCAGGACACCGGCACATGGCTCCGCAGTGTGGGCTTTTTTTAACGTGTCCGCTGCTGACAATAGCGTTGCCATCTGCAATCTTTGCAGTCAACGCGTTAGTCGCGGTAAGCCCAATACTCACCTAGGGACGACCGCCTTAAGAAGGCACATGAGCAGCCATCACCGAGCCCAGTGGGAGCAACGGAACACACAAAGCCACACTGCAGGCTCTCACCGTCCAGCCTCGTCTTCTACTTCTCCTTCTCCTCTCTCCTCACAATTGTCCTCCACTCCACCTTCCATCACGCCAAGCTCACATTTTTCTGCAAAAAGGCAGGCTTCCGTGGGCCTAATGTTTGAGCGTAAAAAAATGATGACGCCGGATAACCCTCTTGCCCAACGGTTGGCGGCTGGCTTGTCAGAACTCATAGCCCGCCAACTACTGCCATATAAACTGGTGGACTCGGAGGCCTTTCGCAAATTTGTGGCCATTGGAACACCACAATGGAAGGTCCCAGGAAGGAAGTATTTCTCAGAGAAGGGCATCCCAGAGCTATATGGCCATGTTCAGCGGCAAGTGAATGTATCTCTGGCACACAGTGTCGGTGCCAAGATACATCTGACCACAGACACGTGGTCTAGCAAACACGGGCAGGGAAGGTATATCAGTTTTACTGCCCACTGGGTGAACCTTCTGACGGCCGTCAAGCATGTAACCCGTGGCACCCGTGTAGATTTGGTTTTACCGCCACGGATTGCATGCAGGCCTGACTCTTCTTCTCCTCCTCCTACTCCATCCTCCTCCCTCTCCTCCTCAGCTGCCTCCTCCTTTTCCGCTGCTAGCGTCTCTTCCACTGCACCGCCCAAGCTCCCCAGAACCTATTCCACATGCCAGGTGAGACGTTGCCATGCCGTGCTGCGTCTGTTGTGCCTGGAAGCAAAGAGCCACACTGGCCCGGCACTCCTTTCAGCTTTGCGTTCACAGGCAGATGAGTGGCTAACACCGCTCAATTTGACAGTTGGTAAAGTGGTGTGTGACAACGGTGCCAATCTGCTTAGCGCATTGAAACAGGGCAAAATCACGCACGTGCCGTGCATGGCACACGTCTTAAACTTGGTCGTGCAGCGATTCCTTGTCAAATACCCTGGGGTCCAGGACATCTTGCGGCAGGCAAGGAAAATCTCGGCCCATTTCAGAAGATCTTACACGGCCATGGCTCGCCTTGCTGACATTCAGCGGCGACACCATCTGCCGGTCAGACGTCTTATTTGCGATTGCCCGACGCGATGGAACTCAACCTTCTATATGCTTGATAGGCTGCTCCAGCAGAAACGTGCAGTTAACGTCTACCTGTATGAACTCTGCGAAAGAAACGGTTCTGGGGAGCTGGGTTTTTTTTCACCGCGCCAGTGGCTGCTCATGCGCGACACATGCAGACTTCTGCGGCCATTTGAGGAGATCACCAAACTGGTCAGTCGCAGCCATGGCGCCATCAGTGACATGGTACCTTATGCCTTCTTTCTGGAGCGTGCATTGCGTCGTGTCATTGATCAGGCTGTGGAGGAGCAGGAGCGGGAAGATGAGGAAGTCGCAATGCTGGATGAATTCCCAGGGGGGGCTACTCTATCTGAGACAAGTCAACAACAGGAGTCTGATGAGGAGTCAGAGGAGGATGGTGCCGGGGCGGATGAGCAGGAGCAAGAAGAGCATGCTTTAAACCTTTCTGGGATCCCTGTTGTGCGAGGATGGGGAGAGGAGAATGAAGAGGACGACATTATCCTGGATGATGAGCAGGAGCCAGGCCACCACACCGCTTCCACTTTAGTGCAAATGGGGGCCTTCATGCTCCAGTGTTTTAATAGGGACCCCCGTATAAAAAGCATGAGGGTCAAGGACCAGTACTGGGTGGCAACGTACTTAGACCCCCGGTACAAACACAAAATGGCGGAAATGTTACCGCCGTCGCAGAGGGCTGTCAGAATGCAGCACTTCCAGGCCTTGCTTCGAGAAATGCTGCATTCTGCTTTTGCGTGCGCTGGCAGAGGAGCAATTCCCACTCCCAGAGAAGGATTTGCGGGTACCAATCCAACAGCGCCTGCAAGAAGAGGCCGGTTTGAAGATGTGTTGGTGACTTCGGATATGAGGTCATTCTTTCAGCCGACCCATCGACAGGTGTCATCCGGATCCAGCATCAGGGAACGCCTAGACCGTCAGGTGTCCGACTACATTGGGTTAACGGCCGATGTGGACGCTCTGAGGAGTGATGAACCCCTAGACTACTGGGTGGGCAGGCTTGACCTCTGGCCAGAGCTTGCCCAATTTGCAATCGAACTGTTGGCTTGCCCCTCATCCAGTGTCCTGTCCGAAAGGACGTTCAGCGCAGCAGGGGGGATTGTGACCGATAAGCGTACTCGCCTAGCTCACCACAGTGTTAACTACCTCACATTTCTAAAAATGAATGAGGCATGGATCTCGGAGGAATTCAACACATGTGATCAGTAGACCATGTATATGTCTATAAACAATTTTTGGAATCAAGCACACAGACCTTCTTAATTCATTTGGCTCACTTCCCTGACCCAAAAAAGCACACCGTACTATATGCCCCTACCCTCCTCTTTGAAGAGGTTGAGCGGTGTCATATTTCTACTGGGGCTGCTTATTATGAGGGGTTCCCACCATCCCTGTGCTGTGCTGACTTCCTCCTGGGTGTTCTTATTATGAGGGGCTCCCACCATCCCTGTGCTGTGCTGACTTCCTCCTGGGGGTTCTTATTATGAGGGGATCACACCATCCCTGTGCTGTGCTGACTTCCTCCTGGGGCTGCTTACGGTGCTGCTGTCAGCGCTGTATGTCACGGAGCTGCTGTCAGCGCTGTATGTCACGGAGCTGCTGTCAGCGCTGTATGTCACGGAGCTGCTGTCAGCGCTGTATGTCACGGAGCTGCTGTCAGCGCTGTATGTCACGGAGCTGCTGTCAGCGCTGTATGTCACGGAGCTGCTGTCAGCGCTGTATGTCACGGAGCTGCTGTCAGCGCTGTATGTCACGGAGCTGCTGTCAGCGCTGTATGTCACGGAGCTGCTGTCAGCGCTGTATGTCACGGAGCTGCTGTCAGCGCTGTATGTCACGGAGCTGCTGTCAGCGCTGTATGTCACGGAGCTGCTGTCAGCGCTGTATGTCACGGAGCTGCTGTCAGCGCTGTATGTCACGGAGCTGCTGTCAGCGCTGTATGTCACGGAGCTGCTGTCAGCGCTGTATGTCACGGTGCTGCTGTCAGCGCTGTATGTCACGGAGCTGCTGTCAGCGCTGTATGTCACGGAGCTGCTGTCAGCGCTGTATGTCACGGTGCTGCTGTCAGCGCTGTATGTCACGGAGCTGCTGTCAGCGCTGTATGTCACGGAGCTGCTGTCAGCGCTGTATGTCACGGAGCTGCTGTCAGCGCTGTATGTCACGGAGCTGCTGTCAGCGCTGTATGTCACGGAGCTGCTGTCAGCGCTGTATGTCACGGAGCTGCTGTCAGCGCTGTATGTCACGGAGCTGCTGTCAGCGCTGTATGTCACGGTGCTGCTGTCAGCGCTGTATGTCACGGAGCTGCTGTCAGCGCTGTATGTCACGGAGCTGCTGTCAGTGCTGTATGTCACGGAGCTGCTGTCAGCGCTGTATGTCACGGAGCTGCTGTCAGCGCTGTATGTCACGGAGCTGCTGTCAGCGCTGTATGTCACGGTGCTGCTGTCAGCGCTGTATGTCACGGAGCTGCTGTCAGCGCTGTATGTCACGGAGCTGCTGTCAGCGCTGTATGTCACGGAGCTGCTGTCAGCGCTGTATGTCACGGAGCTGCTGTCAGCGCTGTATGTCACGGAGCTGCTGTCAGCGCTGTATGTCACGGTGCTGCTGTCAGCGCTGTATGTCACGGAGCTGCTGTCAGCGCTGTATGTCACGGAGCTGCTGTCAGTGCTGTATGTCACGGAGCTGCTGTCAGCGCTGTATGTCACGGAGCTGCTGTCAGCGCTGTATGTCACGGAGCTGCTGTCAGCGCTGTATGTCACGGTGCTGCTGTCAGCGCTGTATGTCACGGAGCTGCTGTCAGCGCTGTATGTCACGGAGCTGCTGTCAGCGCTGTATGTCACGGAGCTGCTGTCAGCGCTGTATGTCACGGAGCTGCTGTCAGCGCTGTATGTCACGGAGCTGCTGTCAGCGCTGTATGTCACGGTGCTGATGTCAGTGCTCTGTATTACGGTGCTGCTGTCAGTGCTCTGTATCTCCTGCACCCTCTTGTTTGCCTACCCTGGTCCCTGACCTTCCCTCTCCTCCATTGCCTTCATTAGCTCCATAGTCCTGAATTGTCAGAACAATTTCCCAAATAAAAAAAAAATGCTTGTAGTTATCGATCCCAAATTCACCTCATACATGTATTATGCTATTGTCCAGGTGGTGGGACTACGTGCTACCCCCTAATAATTACCCCGTGGCCGCAAATTCGACCTAAAGGTTTGCGAAATTCGCCTCCCATTGAAGTCAATGGAGCCCGCGGCGAACGGTCGTTTTCGCGAACGTTTGTGTCCGTTCGCGTTTCGCGTTCGCGAAACGTCCCGTCGGAAGTTCGTCCATCACTATTCACTAACAGCCAAGTTTGAAAGGAAATTCCAATACCTATAATTTAATAGTTAGTAATAGTTAAGTTATTATTAGTTAATTATTATTTCAGATTTCCAATTTTTTGAATTTATGAATTTGCGAATGTATGAATTTTAGAATTTACGAATGTATGAATTTACGAATTTGCGAATGTAAGAATTCATTAAGCGGGTTTCATTAATTTGGATGTTTCCGAATAAGTCGGAAATTCTCTAAAAAACGAATTCGGAATGAAACTAATTGCACATGGCTATGTATAACCCACTTATTTATTTTCACAACAATCCAGCCTTTTATTCAGCATGGATATCTCCAAGAACTCTGTTTTCGCAGCTGTCCTGAGCGGGGCACATACATACATATTTGGTGGCATTACCCAATTGTACATACATTTTGGAGACAAATATTTTCCTTAGCCTCGGAAATGTTTGGATGTTCTATTACCATATATGTGACAATGGCTCTTTTAAATTTAAAGTCAGACTCACTAACAAATACACATTTCAAACTAGTCCTTCAACTCTCGACGGCAGCGAAACAGACAATTGCTATGGCATGGAAAATGTCTATATTGAACATCACCGAGATCAAGAACAGAATGAATTAATCATTAACTACAATAGATGCTTTAGATAAAAACAAATTGAAAGCGTTTGATACTATATGGAGACAATGGATTGCACATTGTCTCCCTAGTAGCTTTGACAATAGAGTACTCTCGTACTGGTAATAGACTTTTTCACATATGTTTATACTGTTGACTTCTATAAGCAATTTTGCCTCTGGATATATACTACTCCCCTTACCCCTTTACTCATCTTCCTTCTTCCTATTTTCCTTTTTCTTTTAAAGTTTTCGCCTTAACTTCATTATACATCATTTTACATATAACCAAGTGTTATTGAATACATTTGGACTTTTTTTTAAATTTCTTTACATTACAAATAGATACATTTAATTCTATTGTTTGTCACTATGACCATTTAAGCATAAACTATTACTGATTTTTACTTGGTAATTATATTTATTTATTGTTAACATAACAAAGGATTGTTCTGATATGTTGAATCAAACAAGTTCCACACGATAGATCCTCTTTTTCCTTTTTTTTCCCTCTTATGACATGTCATATATTCATAATAATGTAATAACTTGTACTTTCTATGATATAAGTAATTATTTTGAAAATTTTGTCTAATATATTATAACTGTTATTTTATGATGATCTTTCAAATAAAATTTTGAACAAGAATCTGTAAGATATTTACTACTCTTTAATTTGGCATAAATTAATACACTCATTTTTGTGTTCATCCCTCCATCTTATATTGCAGCCTACTAAATCTGCTTACATAGTATGCAAGTATGTACTGCATTTCTGGCTTATGCCACAACACTAATAGTGTTGTAGAGCACTCTTGTTCTCTCCAAGTTATATTGTGGTCTGCAAAAGCTGTTTTAGGTCATACGCATTAAACTTGTAAAGTACAGTATTTCTGTCTTTTACCTTATAAAACATATACTCTAATTTTTATCTCTGGTTAACACCTGCCTGGTCTCTCTTGCAGAAAAATCAGCCTAGTTAAAAGGCTTATATTGCTACTGTTTGCTACTCTTTGAGATTAATTAGGTAAGGGAAGTTTCATTTTCAAAGAACACCAATCAAAAAAAACAAAAAACACATTTTTGCTTGCACTCATTTAATATTCTTCACTCTTAATATGATTCCCTCTTTTAACCCTGTTACCATAGAGCAGGGGTCTACAAACTTTGTAAACAAAGGGCCAGTTTACTGTCCTTCAGACTTTAGGGGGGCCAGACTAGGGCCAGTGGGAGTAGAACATGTCCTGGCATCCAGTGGGAGTAAACCATGCCCCATCTTTGGTGTCAGTGGGAGTAATAGTGCCCCATTGTTGGTGTTGGAGAAATTGTGCCCCATCGTTGTCAATTAAAATAATTCATCCCCATTGTTGGTGTCAATGGGAGGAATTGTGCCCTTTTGTTAGTATCAGTGGGAGGAATCGTGGTCCACCGTTGGTGTCAATGGAGGGAATAGTGCCCCATCGTTGATGTCAATGGAAGTAAATGTGTCCCATCATTCAGTCAGTGGGAGGAATTGTACCCATTTGATGGTGTCAGTGGGAGGAATAATGCCTCATTGTTTGTGTCAGTGGATGGAGTAGTGCCCCAGGGTAAAGGCCCTAGGGCCACAGTTTAGTGACCACTGCCATAGAGGATGTTGCTAAAAAAATTGTTAATCCCACCTATCCACCTGCCTCCTGGACCCTGTCCCCTCACAACTACTACAGTCACTCTCTTGTTTTATCCTACACTTTCCAACTCACATGTATGTACAAACAGTCCCTTTTGACAGACATATTTCCCAACAGTTCCTATAAAATGTATATTCACTACTCTATACTCCTATTGTTAGACCTTCCTTCTGCCTTTGATACAGGTGACCACCCATCCCCTCAAAAAGCGCCATTCTCTTGGCCTCCATTACTGTGCTTTTGCTGGTTCTTGTCTTGCCTATCTCTCTGCAGCTTTAGTGTCACAACTTAAATCCCCCACTCTTGCTATAGTGACAGGGTTTTTTTCCTTGGGCCTATTTTATTCTCCATCACACCGCATCCCTGGGTCAGTTGTTAGCCTTCCATGGCTTCCAGTACCATTCCTATGCTGAAGACACCCAAACTTATCTATCAGGACCTAGGTATGAACTCGCAACTTATATGGTGTCTGGCTGCGGCTCTTCTCACTGTATCACCTGAGATACTGGACAGCTTCCTGTCTGATCCCTTGGACAATTTTGCCTTGTATCTTTTTCTGGTGAACCTTGACCTTTTTGCTTCTCCCATGAACTTCCTGTTCTCTCCACTTCCTGTTTGCTAGATTATTGTGCCTGCTTGTACTGATATCTTCCTCCTTGCATACCTATTGCAGTCCTTATCTTCACTACCACTCTTTACCAACCTTTGGCTTGTTTATTAATTACACTTCTGTCTGATCCCATCCAGCTACTACTTGTGACCCTTGGATTATTTACTGACTATGCTCTTGCCTTATCCTTACCTGCTATATCTGCTCTGGCTTGTTCACATCCTGGTAAGGCCATCCCAAGGTCTGTGATCTGGTACTAAAGCTCAACAAAACCCATCCCCACCATCAGGAACTCTGGTGAATACCAGTTATCTTGTACTCTGACCTCTCCTTTTGGCTCCACATCCAATCACTGTCCAAATATTATTGCTTTAATCTCTGCAACATCTCAGAAATATGCTCCTTCTAAACTACTGACACCACAAAGCTAATAATGCACTCCTTGGTTAGCTCTCACCTCAACTATTGCAACTACTTCCTTCTTGATCTATCTTTACACAGGCTATTCCCCTTCAGTCCATCAGAAATACTGCTGTCAGACTCATCCACATTACCGACCATCTCCAGGACTTTTCCAGAGCCTCTCCCATCCTTTGCAACTCCTTACCCCAATCTGTCCTGTGCATGCGTGTGGTGGACTAGGGCCAAATCATCACATGTACTCCCTTTGAAGCACCACCCCAGGGATATATCAGACCTTGCTGCCCTTACAAATTGATGAAAGACTTACTCACAAACAATACAGGTTCACAGCATATCAAGCCACTAGTTCCTGGCACATTGGTTAGTCAGACACAGAGCATTCCAGTGCCAGAAAGACACTGTCCAGGGTCCAAACTGGCCTCATCATTTCAAGGGTAAAAAGTCTTCTTCAGAGCTCAGAAAGTAGCTACAGGGATACAAGCCTTTTTCTTTCACAGTGGTTTAGCTGTTATCCCTTAAAGAGCTCATATGGCTGGAGGCCTTCTTCTATGGGTCGCGTGAGTGCAATTTGTTTTGCACTCCTGTTACCTGTTTCTGAAGTCGGCTCTCTGCTGATGTCACCAGGATCATTCCAGGCACTGCGTCATCCCGACTTTTGAAGCCTGGATCTGCCAGGTGCCTGGACTGATGGCAGTCTCAGCCTCTCAGCAAGTCACTGAGACGGCCGCTCCCAGCCCCTCCACAGCTAAGCGTGCCGATAAGTGTGGAGGAGTAGAGCAGGAGAGCTGCTGACTGATACAGCATTGATCTGATGCTGCATCCACCTAGGTAAGTATGACATAAAAAAAAATCCAATACTCTTTTAAACTGTCTAGGACTCTACCCATCCCACCAGGAAACAGTTCAGCAAACACAAACACATAATCTCAAAGTGATTACGCTAATTTATAATCTGTTTTTCTCTCGTTCTGGTAAAATTTACTGATACCACACCATATTTATCTCATATCTCTTAACTTTCAATTTACAAGGACACTGTTTAATTATACTGCATTGTACTGCTCATACTATTAAATTACTATCTAGAAACCAGTTCTTATGAAAAACCCATTGTTAAAAACGTATTAACAAGGGTTACTACACAGGTTTGTCACCCTTTAAGGCTCATTTACACTTGCAGAGGTCATCGCTGCCCGTCTTAAAGCTGATCTGAGGTGGATATTTTTTTTTCCTGGTTGCCTGTTTTAACCTATGAAAGTGTGCAGCCATGCAGTCTGTAATAACATGTAGATTTGTGTCTGCCTTTGGATTCCAGTCTAAAAACAGATGGTTAGATACAGCAAGAAAATTATTTTGTCCAGAACAAGTTATTTGGAGTGCTCCCTATATTGGAAGGGGAGGGGAAACAGGCTGTTAGAAACTGCAGATGCTGCTCAGTAAGACAGTGACAGTGTGAAACAACTCTATTCTAACTCAACCTAAGCAAACAGTATGCACCTTTTTTGGCTCCTGAATATTGAAAAAAAAAAACTTATGCTGGCCATACAGGGTTAGAATATCGTTCGGAAAACCGTCCGCTACGCTCGATCGTTCGACATTCTAAACGTTAGTGGTTATGTTTCGATTCTTGAAATGCAAATTTTGTGCCAAAAAAAAACGTGTTGTTTTTTCTTTCGCAAAAACGATTGTTTTTCGAAAGATAAGTAGTTTAATTGAACGAAAATAGTTCGAAAAATCTACAGCGCATGCGCATGTTAAAATCTAACCACGGGTTTCCGTGGGAGGATTCTCAAAGGTCGAATCCTTGTTACTTAATTTCCGCTGCTTATATAATCGCTCAAGGACAATTGTACTATTTATGTTGTTAACGATCGCTAATATGTTGAATATTGGGCGACATCTATTGATACAATGTTGGCATTCTCACATGCACGTTCAACAAATTTTACAATTTGCAAATTTTTTTTTTCGAACGATATTCTAACCTTTTCATTTCCCACTATCTTCTGTTGTTGCACAATATTTAGTCTCAAAAACTTGGATACGTCAATTTTTTTTTTTCATTTGACGTGGGGTTCCCCTTAATATCCATACCAGATCTGAAGGACCTGATAATTGAATTTGGGGGAACCCCTCGCTTTTTTTTTTTATCGATGACTTTCAATGAGTGTTCTCTGTATTACGGGAGCCAACAATTCATTATAGCCGCGAGTGATTTTAAAAGACTTTTTTTCCTGCAGAAATTAGACTTTGTGCAGGGACAGTTCTAAGCACGGGAAACATGCACCCCTTCACAGGCATACTATAGACACCCCCCAGGTACCAAATTTAAAGGAATATTACACTTTTATTGTTTCACTTTAATCATTATTAAAATCACTACTCCCGAAAAAACTGCCATTTTTTTTTGCATTGATCCATGTCCCCTGAGGCAGGACCCAGGTCCCCAAACACTTTTTAGGACAGTAACTTGCATATTAGCCTTTAAAATAGCACTTTAGATTTTTCCCATAGAAGTGTACAGGGTGTTTCCGGCTTTTCAAATTTGCAGCAAACACCCCAAATTGTTCACTGTTCGCTGAACAGGTGAACAGGCAATGTTCGAGTCGAATATGAGTTTGAAGCTCATCCCTACTCTTGTCACAGAAACAGGTGCCCCCATTGGAAGGTTTGTCCTCTATCTGTCCTCTATTCCTGTTCTGGTGACAACTCAAATTTTTTGATTTTTTCTCATGTCCAGTCCTGGTAAAAATGGTTACCAGGACAAATAGAGAGGGCACATCTGTGCAACTGGCCAGCAATTCAAATTAAAACTACAACTAAAACAAATCATAGCCCATAGACAATTTACCACTTCCCAATTCAAGGGAGTCCTGTTTTACCCTGTACCATTGTGCTATGGTTAAATAGAAATGGTTAATAAAGTGCCATACTGTACTCTCAAGAAAGTGGACTGCAGATGTCACCAAGGTGTACAGTCACTGGCCCATAAAACAAATAACAGCTTATGTAGAAGCTTATCTTGTGACCTAACAGGACTATAGGATAAGATTCACCTGAACTTTCTTCCTTCAATAGCACCAGCAAGAGACCTCAATGCCATCCTGCTGTGCAGAGCTACAGTTTCTAGCAGCATGAGAGTTGCTCTCTATGCTAGCTATTTTATTTTATAGTTACCAAGAAAGAAAATAAATGAAAGTTGAGCTATTTAGGTAACTGAGTGCTGATTGTTGAAAGGTATCCTGGGATATAAAATCTATGACATACAATACAGTTCAAAAATAATGTTCTGAAAGTTTTCTAAGTTTTGACAGCAATTTATGCCACTACAGAATCATAGCATTTTTGTTCAAATATTTCAATCACAAACTGTCAAAGTTAGCCTTCAAATCTTTATAAAATCTCTTTATAAAAACAGAGAAGAGTATTTTACAGTGAGAAAATCTCTGAAATCAAAATTTTGCAATATAATATAAAAAAAAAATGTAGGCCTATATAAAGCCTCATACACACTCGGATTTTCCACAGACAAAACGCCAGACTTTTGTCTTTGGCATTGGTGACCCCTGTATTACCCCATTTTATCATCATTTAAGTTTTCTCCTTATGTTGGCTAACCATATTTGTGTCAAATCTGCTTGCAATTCTATGTGCCGAAGTAGTATTTTTTTTCTTCTTTTAATCCACAGTTTCCTTTAAACCCACAGCAATGGCAGGACGTTGCAGCCCAGTTCCAGCACCAGTGGAATTTTCACAACTGTGGTGTTGCTATTAATGGAAAACATGTCCAGATTGTCCCACTACCCAACTCCGGCTCATATTATTTTAATTATAAGAGCTTTTGCAGCATAGTCATGCTAGCTGTAGTATCTGTCACATAAGAGTTCATGTATCTGGAAGCTGCGAAGAACGGCCACAACTATGGTGGAGGAGTCATTATGAGTTCCAGAACGGTACCTTAAACTTGCCACCTGCTGAGGAAAATGTTGAGGACCTCAATTTTGTATTGTTGCAGATGAGGCCTTTTCTCTGGCGGAACATTTTATGAAGCCGTTTCCTATGAGGAACCTCACCCCAGAGCTGAGAATATTTAACTACAGGCTCTCTCATGCCAGAACAACGGTTGAAAACAAAATCAACCATGTGGTATTGTGCTGCTGTATCCTCCATAATTTTTTATGGAGGAAAGCCCTAAACCCACAAAACACACAGTTTGTCAAAATGTGCTAGTTTCCATCACGGGATATCAATGGACGGGTTTTGGGGGTGCAACCCCTTCCTCTGAGCTTCACTGAAAAATTTCAATTCACATTAGCTAGGGCGGTGTTTTCCAACTCTCCTACTCAAGATGCAAACCCAGGTCATGTTTTCTATACTTGTAGAATTTGGCACAGATGATGTTGTCATTTTCAATGTTAGTAATTCACACAGGTGTTTTTAGAATCTAGAGGAGTGGAGTGGAGAAGCACTGAGTTCGGACACTAAACTTGCTCATTTAAAAGTCAGAAAAACATGGTAAATATTCAAAGTGCAATCAGGAGGCAAAAAGTGGAACAAGAAAATTCTGAACAGTCAAGACGAAAATAGGATTTGGCAAGTATGTCTACAAAATCTCTGATTCTTTACTGTAAAGCAGTGGCAGCCTCCTTTATTTGCTCCAGCTCCTTCAAACAATGTACCATATCTGCACTCATTTGGCCAATTGTGCAACTTGGAAGATCATGTCCTATTAAGAAGATAAAAAAGGATTAAGGGAACGATGGTCAAGTGGCTGAGGCCCTACATAGTGAGTTATGGGCAAGTTACTAGTCAAATTCAGGAAATACTTACCTTTCCACTCTATTGTTGCTTGCAACCTGCTTGCCCTCCAGACACCTACACTACATGGAATGTACACACTGCAACTACTCAGTAATCTTGGCCCTGGTGCCTGGGTCTCTAAAACTCGGGTACCTAGCAAAAATAATAGCTCCCTCGACCTCTTTGTTCTCTGTGCTAATGTTAAGGGACTACACACTTTGCTAATGTGTGGAGTCAGTGTTTTGTTTGTTTAGGAAAACACTCAATATGTAGACACATTTGAAACCAGATTCCATGAATACTTACTTGCGCACACAAGAGGCTCCCGAATACTTGCTTCCTCTTCAGGGTCACTTTGGCTGGAAGTGTGACTTGCGTGAGGGGATTTTACATCCACAACGGACAGGTCTGTGCTGGGTCCAGGAGTCAGATCCCATGCCTCCAAACCCACATTGTGGGGGAGATTACCTCACTCACTTTCCTCTAAAAATAACCAATACACCATTCATTAAGCCACCCTTAGTCCCATCTGTTTCTAGCATCCATTTTGCTACATTAGTTGACCAACCTTGTACTTGGTCTGGGGAGGGGCCAGGATGGAGCGAGAGACAGTACACCTGCCCAGAGGAGATACAAACCATACCTATACTGTTTACAGTATTTTATTGAGCTTTATGAAGTACGGTGCACTGACGCACCTTACACATGTGAGTACCCCGGCAGGGGAATGTTTTTTAACTTGTCTATTAAATTTTGAAAAATGGTATTGCACTATTAGTCTTTTTCCTTTTTTCATGCGCTTCTGAGATCATTGCATTGAGGATACTACTGATCCAGTGTAACAACTGAGAACCCTATAGTGGTTCCTACACGTGTTTTGACTCAGTATAAAAGCTGGTCACACGCTCTGAGGTGAGCTTATTACCATAAAGGGTTCCCAGATTTCACCTATGCATGATTCAGAGCCACGGATGGATGTAACAAGCATGTCAATAGTATGATCACTGGAGATCACATCATCTGCATCTAGTCTCACATCAATCAACATTTTGTGTTTCTTATCACAGCCTAAGACAGGCTGCCACAAAGAACTGTTTTTTAATAATATAGAGACACTTGTATGGTTTATGCACTTTCACCTTCTTAGAAGTTTTTTATTTATACATGTTTGCTATCACATATGTATGCATTTAGCACTTTTTTAATCCATTATTATTATTATTATTATTATTGATATTTTATTTCCTGGTGTGTTATTGTGCATGGCACCTTGTAACTCTTAGCCCTTGTACACACGGTCGGAGATTCCGACAACCAAATCCGTCGGATTTTGTCTGCCGGATTTTGAGCGACGGATCTTGTCCGAAACTGTTGCATACACACGGTCGGACAAAGTTGTCGGAAAATCCGATCGTTCAGAACGTGATGACATTTCATTACAATGGGACTACGTTCAGGCTAGTAGCCAATAGCTTTGATGTAGGAATTTGATCTGAGCATGCGTGGCACTTGGTCCGGTCGCAATTCTCTACACAGAGTATGTCCGATCGGACCAGTTTGTCGGAAAATATTTCCAGCAAGTTGGAAAATTTGGTCCGACGGATATTCCGACGGAAACAGTCCGATGCATACCACACAGTCGGATTATCCGACAAAACGGTCCGATGGGACACATTCCGACGGATTCTCCGACCGTGTGTACAAGGGCTAAGGGGTCCATATAACCTCACTTGGCACTTGTGCACTTTATATTTAGTTGTGCGTTTTAGTTGTGCATTTACAGATTTTGTGCACATTATTTGTTTTGCTATATTTTTCACTTGCATTTACACCAGTTGTATGTTTACTATTTTATGCACATTATTATATTCTTGTGGATCTATAGCTATAGATTAAGATACAGATTATTCAGTGCATAGCTATTCCAGCACAGTGTATATTCAATTTTGGTTTTAATGTGCACGAACGTATGAGACGTGTTTAACGTTTGCAGCTTGTTAGTAGCAGATAGATAGGGGGTTATTTAAGGCTTGCAGGATTTTTTTGTTTTGTGGTCTGATGACAATGTTTGCTCCTGACTAGTGGACTCCACCATGCTGCACTGTTTTTTTTGACAATGAAAAATGCATAGATTTTTTACCCCAATTCATTGACCCATACCAGGAGCTGCCCTGTCTCTGGAAGGTCAAGACTTGGAACTACTCAAATAAAATTTTGAGAAAGCAGCGTTGGAGAAACTGCTTAAGTTGGTGAAGCCAGTGTACCCCAGGGCAGACATCAACTATGTGAAGACAAAAATCTCAAACCTGAGGAGTACATTTAAAAGGGAGCACAACAAGGTGATTGACTTACCGAGATCTGGAGCATCAGAAGATGACATATATGTGGTATTACCACACCCTGTGGTATTTGTCAGACCAGACAGAACCCAGGCCATCGCTGTCTACACTACCTTAAATGTCTGCCGAGGCCACAGCTCCAGAGGTCCACCAAAGTCCTGCTGCATAAGATGAAGATGTGCAGGAGCCCAGCTTGACCCATGTATAACATTGTTGAACATATTTGTATCCAAAAATACAATGATGATAACTATACATTATTGTTAAAATATTTCTGCCTTAACAAAGTGGTTTCCATACCAATAGACAGTAGTGACCAACAATGATTTGTACAAGAATAAAAAATGATAGTCTTTTCTATTTGTCCACATTCAATTTGCAACAGTGAGGAGATCAAAATTGTGTGTGATTGATGATCAAACCCTAAAAAAGATTCTAATTATGTCCCCAACAAGGCTGCTGGACTGAGGATTTTCAGCCCTTCACAAATTACTAATTTCCTTTTTTTTTTGGTTTTGGAATAATGATTTTTTTATTTGTTATATTTTCACAATTTTTGTATGCATAGAATGCACTTTTGTTTAAGTTCTTTATATTTGGATGGCAGATAGCATCTCTAATTTAATTTTTTAATTTTTTTTAATGCACAATAAAAATGTGTAGAATAATACTTGGCTATGTGTTTTACTTCAAATGACAGTTTTGGGGTAGGCAGTTACATTTGAAAACAAATACAAGGCAAAATTTACAAGGGAAACAAACATAGTTGTATCTTTGATCTTAAAAACTACAGGATAATGGTGTTATGGTAAGTTGCCCAAAAAAAACAAACAACCATAATAATATTATTCTCGATATGACTAGAAAATAAAAGCCTTTTAAAATACATTCGGCATAACTCCATCAGTATCACCAGCAAAGCAGCTTCATTATTATCCCGTTACAGAAGAAGAGAATGTGCACTGCATTTTGAGATTTCATAATTTGCCATGACAAGAATGTTAATTCTCCATTATGATTGCTAGTTTTACAAGACCAACCGCTTCCGGCTCGTCCTTGCTTCTGAGCATGCATGTTTGTACGTTGGACTTTTGTGTGACAGACTTGTGTACACACGATACGAAAATCTGACCACAGACTGTTGTCTGCCGAATATATTTACTAGCCTGTCATCCAACATTTGTTGGTGGAAAGTTGGCCAACAATTGTGGAGCATAGTAATGGTTGGATTTTAGGCAAACAGTCTGTCATCACACAATTCCCGGACGAAAATCCGATCACGTGTACAAGGCTTAACAACTTGCCGACCGCCCCACGCAGATATACTGTGGCAGAATGGCACGGGCAGGCAAAATAACGTATGGGTAAGTTACTTGCCTCCCGCGGGCACCCCCTGGTGCCCGAGATGGTCAGCATTGTTCCAGGAAGGATCTCTGCTGAGGGGGAGGCCACTGATTCATGGCCACCCCTTGCAATCGCTCCTGACGCATGGAATGCTTCCTCTGCTTCTGAACTGTAAACAGAAACAAAGAAGGAATTTATGTCAACTCTCCCTGTGTCAGTCTTTTCGTTCCGGCACACTTTTCACCCCCCAATCACCCCCGATCTTCCCCCTGCACCACCTGTCACAGTGACACCAATAGCAGTTGTTTTTTTTTACTTATTCCTGCATTGGTGTCATTTGTGACTGTTATAAGTGGCAGGGCAGTTATGCCCCGTACAACGACTGGACTTTTCAACATCAAAAGTCTGACGGAATGATTCCGGCAGACTATTCGATCGTGTGTGGGCTGCAACGGACTTTTGATTCACAATAGTCTGACAGACTTTAGAAATGGAACATGCTTCAAATTTTTCCGCCAGAACTCTGCCGGACCCAGAAATCCGCTCGTGTGTGTGCTAGTCTAACAGACTAAAACCGACGCTAGGGCAGCTATTGGCTACTGGCTATGAACTTCCTTATTCTAGTCCAGTCATATGTCATCACGTTCGAATCCGTCGGACTTTGGTGTGATTGTGTGTGGCCAAGTCCGTTCATTCAGAAAGTCCGTCAGAACTCCGTCAGAACTCCGTCGAAAGTCTGCCGGACTTAAGTCCTGTCATGTGTACGCGGCATTAGTGTTAGGCCCCTTTAGGTCTAGGGTACCCCTAACCCCCCCAATAAAGGTTTAACACCGTGATCACCCCCCCATTGCCAGTGTCACTAGGTGATATTTTTTCTGATCGCCGTATTAGTGTCACAGTTAACTCTAGTTAGGCAGGTAAGTATTTAGGTTCGCGTCCACTTTTTATAGCGTCAGGTACCCCCATATATTACCTAGTAAAGGTTTTAACCCCCTGATTGCCCCCTAGTTAACCCTTTCACCAGTGATCACTGTATAACTGTTACGGGTGATGCTGGTTTGTTTTTTATAGTGTCAGGGCACCCTCCGTTTATTACCTAATAAAGGTTTAACCCCCTCATCGCCCTGCATACCGCTAACACTCACGTACACAGCATACACCTCCCTTAGCGGTATAGTATCTGAATGGATCAATATCTGATCTGATCAGATCTATACTAGCATCACCAGCTGTTTAGGGTACCCAAAAATGCAGTGTTAGTGGGATCAGCCCAGATACCTGCTAGCACCTGCATTTTGCCCCTCTCTCCAGCCAAGCTCAGCCCACCCAAGTGCAGTATCGATCGATCACTATCACTTACAAAACACTAAACACACATAACTGCAGTGTTCGCAGAGTCAGGCCTGATCCCTGCGATCGCTAACAGTTTTTTGCTAGCATTTTGATACAGTCGCTAACAGTCAGGAGCTTTTTTACCTGTGAGTCTGACTAGTACACCACTAAATTTAGAGCTCAAAATGGCAAATCGAAGGTACACTAGTGAAGAGGCCTACACATTTATGAGCATGACAGATAGTGAAGAGGAAGTTACTCATCTGTCAGATTCAGGCTCAGAATACGATCCTGTAGATGACAGCAGCTCCATGACAGATAGCTCTGATGAAGGAGTTGTGGTCCCTGCCAAGGTCAGGCGTACCAGACCCCAATCTTCTTCTTCTGTCTTTAAGGTGCAAGGTCCCTCATATGGAGCAGAGATGTACTAGGGCCGCTCATCCTTCTGGTGAACTGGCAAGCAACAGCGGCCTAGTATACCCTGGTCATAGTCAAACCAGCACTGCAGTATCACATGGTGACGTGGCAAGTGCCATAAGTGCAGTTCAAGCTGGTGAGGTGGTAAGTACAAGTAGTGTCCTGCTGCCACCAAGAAGAAGACAAACACAGGCCCATTGTGCCCATAGTGTCCTTCCTGCTGCATTCGCCAATCCTAATTGGGAACCCCGTACTTCCCCCATTTACTGGCCAACCCGGCATTCAGGTGGAAACAGTTGATTTTACGTCACTCGATTTTTATTCGCTGTTTTTCACTGAAGATCTCTATAGATCTATTGTGGACCAAAGCAATTTGTATGCTGGTCAACACATCACCACTATTCCCCAGGCCTCCCTTGCCAGAGATTGGAAACCAATTACGGTTTCAGAATTTAAGCTCTTTCTGGGCCTATCCCTCCTCATGGGCATAACTAAAAAGAGCGAGTTGCGGTCATATTGGTCCACTGACCCAATGCACCATATGCCTGTGTTCTCTGCCTCCATGACCAGGGCATGATACGAGCAGATTTTGCGGTTCATGCATTTCAACAACAATGAACTCTGTCATCTTCGTGGAGACCCCTCGTAAACCACTTCAACCAACGTTTTGCAGACTTGTTTACTCCCCATCAAGTTGTCTGCGTTGATGAGTCCCGATTAAGTTTTCTGGCCGCTTGTCATTCAAACAGTACCTTCCCAGCAAACGTGCCAGATATGGGGTCAATATTTATAAACTCTGTGACAGGGTCACAGGCTATACATGTAGTTTTATGGTTTATGGGGGCAAAGATAGTCACGTAGAGCCGACAAACTGCCCGGACTACATAGAAAGCGCTGGCAAGATTGTGTGGGACTTGGTGTCACCCTTATTCAGAAAGGGGTAACAGTTGTACGTGGACAATTATTACACGAGTGTGCCACTTTTTAGTCACTTGTTTGATAATCAGATTAGAGCATGTGGCACTGTGAGATCTAATCATCGGGGCTTTCCCCAGCGGCTTGTAGATTCCCGTCTTAGGCTTGGGGGAGAGAGCCTGCTTGAAGTGTAATAACTTGCTCGCTATGAATTGGAGGGATAATAAGAATGTTTTTACCTCCCTTCATGCAAATTACTACAGCGACTGGTGTTGTGGAGAAACCCCCCTGTGTCCACGAATATAACCTTAACATGGGAGGGGTGGACCTCATTGACCAGTTGTTGGCGCCGTACCTAGTTGCCCGTAAGGCCAGACTCTGGTACAAGAAAGTGTCTGTTTATTTATTTCAATTGGCTTTGCTGAATGCTCATGTACTTCAGAATGGACTGGATCCTTCCTTAAATTCCAGGAAGAGATCATCAGTCCCCTCCTGTTTCCAGACAGTGCTTCTTCAAGTGGTTAGAAGAGTGGGTGATGTGTGACATAAGCTTCTAAATGTTGTGCATAAAATGCCAGGACAGTTCCAAACCCCCCAAATGACCCCATTTTGGAAAGTAGACACCCCAAGATTTTTGCTGAGAGGCATGTCGAGTCCATAGAATATTTTATATTGTGACAAAAGTTGCGGGAAAAAGACAAATTAATTTTTTATTTTTTTTGCACAAAGTTGTCACTAAATTCAATATTGCTCAAACGTGCCATGGGCATATGTGAAATTACACCCCAAAATACATTCAGTTGCTTCTCCTGAGTATGGGGATACCACATGTGTGAGACTTTTTGGGAGTCTAGCCACATACGGGACCCCGAAAACCAAGCACTGCCTTCAGACTTTCTAATACCGTGTACACACGTAGCCAACTTTCCGGCGGACTTAGTCTGACGGACTTCCCGCCGGACTGTCCGCCGGACTTTCCGAACGAGCTACTTGCCCACACACAGCACTTTTTCAGCTGACTAATACGGCGTACTAAGTCCGCCGGACTATCCTCCGTACTTTTGAAATGAGTGGACTTTTCCCGCACGGAGAAAAGTCCGCTCATTTTGAGCGCATCTCCAGGTAGCCGGGGCCAGCGAAGGAGGCATCGCTGGCCCCGTCACCTGGTATGAGCTTAAAGGGGAACCCCTACGCCGAAAAATCGGCGCGGGGGTCCCCCCTAGGTTCACATCAGACCCTTGTCCGAGCACGCTACCCGGCCGGCCAGGAAAGGGGGTGGGGAAAATCGAGCGCCCCCCTCCTGAGCTGTGCCAGGCTGGTTGCCCATAACATGGGGGGTGCCTTGGGGAAAGGGGGGCCCCGCGGCCCCCCCACCCCAAAGCACCTTGTCCCCATGTTGATGAGGACAAGGGTCTCTTCCCGACAAC
Organism: Lithobates pipiens; assembly: GCF_037356315.1. NCBI lineage: Eukaryota > Metazoa > Chordata > Amphibia > Anura > Ranidae > Lithobates > Lithobates pipiens. The sequence goes on along the minus strand of NW_027507748.1, from coordinate 449,510,879 downwards.
CCTGGCCGTTGGTTGTTGGGGTCTGCGGGCAGGGGGCTTATCAGAATCCGGGAGCCCCCTTTAATAATGTGAATTAGTATGGGGTACAATGTACCCCTAACCATTCACCTGTAAAAAAAAAAGTAAAAAAACAACAACAAACAAGGGTTAAAATAGTTTATTGCACAGCTCCAGGGGTCTTCTTCCGTCTTCGTGGGTCTTCTCGCCAGACTCCTCTGCTATCTTCTGCTAGCACTTTTACTAGCGGAGGAGCCCAGCTTTCTTCTTCGCCGCCGCCCTCTTCTTCCGACTTCGGGGGTCTTGTCCCCCTCTTTGTGGGGTCCTGTCCCCCTCTTCAGTTCTTCTTGCCGCTGTCTTCTGTCGCCGCTGTCGCTGTCTTCTGTTCTTCTGTTCTCTTCTTCTCTTTTTTTCTTCTCTTCAGATGTTGCCTCGTCGATGTCTCTGCTCACAATGATGGGGACGCGGCGCGCGATGACATATATAGGGACATCGCCGAATGATGTCCCCGCCCATTATGATATCACAGTCCCAGAGGATGCTGGGACTGTGACATCATAATAGGCGGGGACTTCATCCGGTGATATCCCTATATAAGTTGCCGCGCGCCGCGTCCCTGCCATTGTGAGTGGAGGCAGCGACGAGGCAACATCTGAAGAGAAGAGAAGAAGAGAACAGAAGACAGCGACAGCGGTGACAGAAGACCGGGCCACCGCCTGTAAAAGAGCTACAAGAAGGCGCGGTGGCCCGGCAAGAAGAACCGAAGAGGGGGACAGAACCCCGGAAGAGGGGGACAAGACCCCCGAAGCCGGAAGAAGAGGGTGGCGGCGAAGAAGAAAGCCGGGCTCCTCCACTAGTAAAAGAGCTAGCAGAAGATAGCGGAGGAGTCCAGCGAGAAGACCCCCGAAGACGGAAGAAGACCCCCGGAGCTGTGCAATAAACTATTTTAACCCTTGTATGTTGTGTTTTTTTAACTTTTTTTTACAGGTGAATGGGTAGGGGTACATTGTACCCCATACTCATTCACATAGGGTGGGGGGCCGGTATCCGGGGGCCCCCTTATTAAAGGGGGCTCCCGGATTCCGATAAGCCCCCCGCCCGCAGACCCCGACAACCAATGGCCAGGGTTGTCGGGAAGAGGCCCTTGTCCTAATCAACATGGGGACAAGGTGCTTTGGGGTGGGGGGGCTGCGCGGCCCCCCTTCCCCAAGGCACCCCCCATGTTGAGGGCACGCGGCCTCGCATGGCTCAGGAGGGGGGGCGCTTGCTCTTACCCACCCCCTTTCCTGTCCGGCCGGGTAGCGTGCTCGGACAAGGGTCTGGTGTGAACCTAGGGGGGGACCCCCACGCCGATTTTTCGGCATAGGGGTTCCCCTTTAAGTTCATACCAGGTGACAGGGGCCAGTGATGCCTCCTTCGCTGGCCTCGGCTACCTGGAGACGTGCTCAAAATGAGCAGACTTTTCTCCGCACGGGAAAAGTCCACTCATTTCAAAAGTACGGCGGGCTAGCACACACACGGCCGTACTGTCCGCCGAAAAGCAAGTCTTTGGAGATTGGACAGATTGGAGTGCAAAAATACCTTCTTAGTCCGCCGGACTTTTGGGGTAAAAAAACTCCGCTGGAGGCTACACACGGGCCAATTGGGACTTTTCCACCGGATTGTTTGATCGTGTGTACGCGGCATTAGGGTGTAAATTTTTAATTTCACTCCTTACTGCCTATCACAGTTTTGGAGACCATGGAATGCCCAGATGGCACAACCCCCCCCCCCCCCCCCCCAAATGACCCCATTTTGGAAAGTAGACACCACAAGCTATTTGCTGAGAGATATGATGAGTATTTTGATGACCTCAGTTTTTGTCACAATGTTTTGAAAATTTAAAAAAGAAAAAAAAAATGTTCTTTCTTCATTTTCAAAAGCAAATAAGAGCTGCAATATATATATATATATATATATATATATATATATATATATATATACCCAAACACCATAAAAAAAAGTAAATTCTTCTTAAATAGTTGTACTATCTAGATTAATGAAAAATAGGTGTCTCTCTGTAGCAACTTACAGAACATACAAAAACTTTAATCTGACAAATAAATACGTCAAACATGATTGAACAATTTTGCATTTAATTAAAAAATAAATAAATAGTGGGCAAAATGCAGAATTTGACTGTATATGCTGAAGTTTATAAAGTTATTTGCATTTGCACTTTAAAAATATGGAAAAGTGACAAAGAACAATAAAGCATAATTTCTAAACTAATCAGTTAGGAATATAAAAAAGATAACTGGTATTTACAAATAGTAAAAGCAATACGATGTTTATGATTTTTTTTTTTTTATATTTAAATGTGTAAGATCCATCATAGTTAAATGTCAAATGAAAGTATATATAGTTTGCTGTCCATTGCCTTATGTGAACATAATTCATTCATTCATGTGGTAGAAACGTCAAGTGTTAAAATGAATTACAAATAATATCTGACAACTTAGCATTTTTCTATCTTGGTGTACTTATGTCACTTTTTATGGCTTTTTAATGGCTTTAAGTTTTCTATATTAGTGAAAATATATTTGACTGTTCAAAGTTGTGGGTGATTTTCATTGCTCCAGGGTAAGCTGTCAGTGCAATGTAATGTTTTACATTTTCAAACTGGACTGAGAGGAAAGTCATAATTAATTGACCATCATCGCTGACTGTCTATAGTTACATTTTTATAGTGGAAAGTGCTAAGATGTTATGCAAGTACTTCATAGGTAACAATAGTTATAACCTCCAAGAACTAATTGTTTTACTACACTTTTGTGCTGCACCCTTCTCATAGAGAGGAGTATTCATAGGAGTAATACCAATCAGTGGTTTTACAGAGACCTACAAGGGCCTGGTGCTAAAGGAAACATTTGGCACAATTTGATTTAGCATAGAATGATGCTTTCTTACTAGAGTGCATTTGGCCATTCTGCTATTCTACCCAAAGTAACATTTAGGCATTTGGCGATTAGCTGTCATTGTAATAAACCATACATCGGGCTCATGATCCTTCTGTGGAGTCCTAAAGCTAGCCAGCAATTTGTAGTGGTTAAAACATCAACAGAATAATTGCGATAAATCTGAAAAAATTATAATTCTAAATTAAAAGAAAAACTGTTCACAAAATAAACATACATATTACTTTGTGTAGAATTGTTTGTACTTAGCTAGGTGCAGAAAATTGTCTCACTTACCTTTTAAAGAAAGAGATGCGATTCTCTTTTGTTCAGTCACTGCAAGAATTCTTTGTATTTGCGCAACACAGAAGCATAGTCTTTGCCCAAGCCCAGTGAGATTTGTAAGCCCACGTACACACGGTCGGAGATTTCGACAACCAAATCCGTTGGATTTTGTCCATCGGATTTTGTCCGTCGGATCTTGTCCGAAACTGTTGCATACACACGGTCGGACAAAGTTGTTGAAAAATCCAATCTTTCAGAACGTGATGACGTAATTTCGTTACGATGGGACTACATTCAGGCTAGTAGCCAATAGCTTTGATGTAGGAATTTGATCTGAGCATGCGTGGCACTTGGTCCGATCAAAAGTCTCTACACATGATCGGAGTATGTCCGATCGGCCCAGTTGGTCAGGAAATATTTCCAACAAGTTGGAAAATTGGGTCCGACGGATATTCCGATGGAATCAGTACGATGCATACCACACACAGTTGGATTATCCGACAACACGGTCCGATAGGACAAATTCCGACGGATTCTCCGACCGTGTGTACAAGGGCTGCTGTGCATGTTCATATATACTAAAAGTTCACACTTTTCCTCAATGATTATAAGCAGAGACTAGCTCTTTTTTATTAGCTTGGTATATAAATATTCTAATATTTAATAAAAGTAAATACCCTACTGTTAAATTATTTTTTTTTAATATGCCTTCTTTGTTAATTCTATGAACTGTGTATTGATGAATACAAAGGAACAAGATATAGCAATAACATCAATTGTATTATTTAGCATACGGTATTGTTCTGCATGACAGCAGTATTCTCATCAACACAGAGACACTTGGCAACCAACCTCTCATACTGACCTAAGCTAAGAAACCTATGCATGTGTGCCTTGGGAAGCTATGCTTTCATTAAATAAGAACATTAACTGATTTATATGTTTTGGGAAAACGCCACACTATTTTTCATGAGCAACACAACAATCAATAGTAATCAAATTAGAATAAATTAAAAAAAATCAGTTAGAATATAATTTCAGTTTATAAGTAATTCTGTAAAAGTAGTGGGGATCCAGATTGTGCTTTACTGTGAATTAGCTTGATACCATCCGATAGTGCCCAATAATAATCCTATCTTTATGTGAATTATTTTCATGTTTTTTTTTAAACATTTATTGGTTATGAAATATATTTCTGGCCATAGGGTGTTAAACGCAAACCAGTGATGTAGATTCCTGGAGTTGTGCAAGTGGCCTCCAGGAGTTCTGTCACTGGAGGTGTTAGAGCAGTGTGGGGAGAGCATGAAATTAGGGATAAGCTAGATGTTCGAGTCAAATGCATATTTGACTCGAACACCGGGTGTTCCCCCGTTCGGCGGAGCCAGAACTTTGTGGGGCGTTCGCGCCATATTCGTGTGGTGCTCACGGCCCACAATGCACTATGCCATCGCAGTGCATTGCTGGCCGATGATTGGCCAAGCATGCACTGTGACCCGCATGCTTGGTCAATCACAGTGCCAGAAGCGAGTAGAGCCATAATAGCTCAGGGGGTTTAGTACACGCCCCACACTATAAAAGGCTGCCTGCCCGATGGGCTTGTGTAGTGTGTTGCCGCGTTCATAGAGAGAAGGATAGGCAGGGACAGTGTCTAGATTTCTTGTGATTGAACCTAGCGCAGTTACAGTGGTTGCATAGTGCCCCCTGCACAGTATACACCTGAAGCTACCCCTAAATGCTGGTGTTGTTCTGTTCCTATACCACAGGCAGCTGCAGCAGTTACAGTGGGTGTATTGTGCCCATGCACAGTATACACCTGAAGCTACCCCCAATTGCTCATGTTGTTCTGTTCCTATACCACAGGCATCTGCAGCAGTTACAGTCGGTGTATTGTGCCTCCTGCACAGTATATCCCTGAAGCTACCCCCAATTGCTGGTGTTGTTCTGTTCCTATACCACAGGCAGCTGCAGCAGTTACAGTGGGTGTATTGTGCCCCCTACACAGTATACACCTGAAGCTACCCCCAATTGCTCATGTTGTTTTGTTCCTATACCACAGTACCACATGCAGCTGCAGCAGTTACAGTGGGTGTATTGTGCCCCCTGCACAGTATACGCCTGAAGCTACCCCAATTGCTGGTGTTGTCCTGTTCCTATACCACAGGCAGCTGCAGCAGTTACAGCCGGTGTATTGTGCCACCTGCACAGTGTACACCTGAAGCTACCCCAATTGCTCGTGTTGTTCTGTTCCTATTCCACAGGCAGCTGCAGCAGTTACAGTCGTTGTATTGTGCCACCTGCACAGTATACACCTGAAGCTACTCCCAATTGCTGGTGTTGGCCAAGCATGCACTGTGACCCGCATGCTTGGTCAATCACAGTGCCAGAAGCGAGTAGAGCCATAATATCTCAGGGGGTTTAGTACACGCCCCACACTATAAAAGGCTGCCTGCCCGATGGGCTTGTGTAGTGTGTTGCCGCGTTCATAGAGAGAAGGATAGGCAGGGACAGTGTCTAGATTTCTTGTGATTGAACCTAGCGCAGTTACAGTGGTTGCATAGTGCCCCCTGCACAGTATACACCTGCAGCTACCCCCAATTGCTGGTGTTGTTCTGTTCCTATACCACAGGCAGCTGCAGCAGTTACAGTTGGTGTATTGTGCCACCTGCACAGTATAAACCTGAAGCTACCCCCAATTGCTGGTGTTGTTGTGTTCCTATAGCATAGGCATCTGCAGCAGTTACCGTTGGCTTATTGTGCCTCCTGCACCAGCTGCAGCAGTTACAGTCGTTGTATTGTGCCACCTGCACAGTACACACCTGAAGCTACCCCAAATTGCTTGTGTTCTTCTGTTCCTATACCATAGGCAGCTGCAGCAGTTACAGTCGTTGTATTGTGCCACCTGCACAGTATACACCTGAAGCTACCCCAAATTGCTTGTGTTGTTCTGTTCCTATACCACAGGCATCTGCAGAAGTTACAGTCTGTGTATTGTGCCACCTGCACAGTATACACCTGAAGCTACCCCCAATTGCTCGTGTTGTTCTGTTCCTATACCACAGGCATCTGCAGCAGTTAGAGTCGGTGTATTGTGCCACCTGCACAGTATGCACCTGAAGCTACCCCCAATTTATGGTGTTGTTACATTTTTATACCACAGGCAGCTGCAGCAGTTGCAGTCAGTGTATTGCGTCCCCTGCACAGTAAACACCTGAAGCTACCCCAATTGCTCATGTTCTTCAGATCCTATACCACAGGCAGGCAGTAATTACAGTCGGTGTACTGTGTCATCTGCTCAGTGTGAACCTAAAGCTACCCGAATTGCTGGTGGTCTCATCTCACTGCAGGCCATTATTATGTCTGGAAGGCCAACAAGGAGAGGCAGACAGTCACGAGCCAATAAAAAAGGGCAAGCAGGCTCTGTGTTTAGAGGCAACAGTGCTGGTCATAGACGTGATGCATCATCATCAGCACATGGCCATGGGACACTATTTTCGGCAGCTGGACGTGTTGAGCTGCAACATGCCGAAGACTTGGTAGAGTGGATGATCAAGCCCTCCTCATCCTCCTCATCCTCTCTCTCACCCAGGCTCAGGGTACTGGCAAAGCAGCTGCCAATGCGTCCTCTTTCCTCGTCTCAATGGCATCAGTCTATTCTTCCCTAGACCCACCATGTCCTCCTGAGGAGTACCCCGAACTGTTTTAGCGCAGTGTTGGGTACATGCTCCAGGAGGATGTCCAGCGTTTTGAAGGCTCTGGTGATGATACCCACCAGAAGGCAGTAGCGTGAGCCCAGAGAGAGGGGATGCTCAAGAAGGACAGCAATCTTGCAGTCATGTTCCACCAGCTGCAGCATACTGCCAGGTTTGCTCCAGTGATGAAGAAGGAGGGGATGATGAGGTCACTGACTCCACATGGGTGCCTGATAGGAGAGAAAAAGGAGGAGGAGGAGGCACATCTCTAATGAGGCAGGATGCCCTCCAGAGGCCAGCTTAAGGACAGCACACCGACTGAATCACACCTCAGAGCTCTGCCTGTGCAGGGCACTGCCTCTGCGCATTATTCAAAAAGTTATTTGGTGTGGGCCTTTTTTGAGACGAGTGCATCAGATCGCACCGCTGCTATTTGTAACATATGTCTCAAGCGTATCTTGCATGGCCAAAACATCAGCCGCTTGGGCACCACATGCTTGGCCAGACATATGTTGGCCTGCCATGCAGCTCATTGGCAAGCATACCTTAAAGACCCACACCAAAGAACAAAGCGGACCTCTCCTTGCTCCTCATCAGCTGGGATCGCCAACCCCACTATACCTTCAGTCCTCTCTGAAACCTGCACTGGGAGGAATGAAGGTGTAGAATTAGGTGTGTCACAGCCAAGTACTTGCGGGTACTAGCAGTGCACCGATGTCTAATTGTACCAGGAAAATTTCCCTGCCCCAGCTGCTGGACCGTCAAAAGAAGTTCATCCCCAGCCACCCACATGCCCAGCGGTTAAATGCTAGCTTGGCTAAATTGCTAGCACTTCAACTGCTGCCTTTTCAGTTGGTAGACTCAGCCTTCCGTGAGTTTGTGCAGTGTGCGGTTCCTCAGTGGCAGCTTCCCAAATGCCATGGGAGGTGATTCCACCCTGTCTATCAGCATGTGGAAGGCAATGTCCATGCCTCGCTGGACAGGGCGGTCAGCGGTAAGGTGCATATTAGTGCTGACTCATGGTCCAGCAGGCATGGGCAGGGATGTTATCTATCTTTCACTGTGCATTGGGTCACTCTTCTGGCAGCTGGGAAGGATGCAGGACAAGGTGCAGAAGTGTTGGAGGTTGTTCTGCCACCACGCCTCCAAAAAGGCTACTACTGGTTGTGACACACCTCTCTCCTCCACCCCCTCCTCTTCTTCTTCCTCCATGGCCTTTTCCTGTGCTTTGTCCTCAGAACCAGTGGTGCTCCGCAAGCATTCAAGGGGCTACGCAAGTACGCAGGCAAAAATATGCCATGCCGTTCTTGCGCTGGTGTGCTTGGGGGACAGGAGCCACACTGGGGCAGATATTCTGTCAGCTCTGCAGGGGCAGGCTGAGAGGTGGTTGACGCCATGCCAGCTTAAGCCAGGAATGGTGGTTTGCAACAATGGCATCAACCTCCTCTCCGCCCTCCGATAGGGACAACTGACCCATGTGCCCTGTGTGGCTCACGTGCTTAACTTGGTGGTGCAACGGTTTTTGGGCAGGTACCCGGGCTTTTAGGATGTCCTGAGGCAGGCCAGGAAAGTCTGTGTTAATTTCCGCTGGTCATATAATGCCAGTGCTCGGCTGGCTGAGCTCCAAAAGGACTTGAACCTGCCCAAGAATCATCTTATCTGTGACATGCTCACCAGGTGGAACTCAACGTTGGCCATGCTGCAGTGGCTGCACACACAGCAGAGGGCTATCAATGAGTACCTGTGTGACAACGGCTCCGGGACAGGGTCAGGGGAGTTCGTTTTTTTTCCCCCATGCCAGTGGGCCATGATCAGGGATGCATGCACTGTCCTGTCACCATTTGAGGAGGCCACGAGGATGGTGAGCAGTGACAGTGCATGCATCAGTGACACTGTACCTCTTGTCCACCTGTTGGAGCACACGCTGCATGGAATAATAGACAGGGCACTTGAGGCAGAACAGAGGCAGAAAGAGGAGGACTCCCTTGCCTGTCAAGGCCTCCTTTATCCAGACAGTGTTTCTGCTGTCCCGTCGATTACACAGGAAGAGGAGGAGGAGGATTGTGTTAGAATGGAGGTGGAGCCTGGCACACAGCATCAGCAGCAGCAGTCTTTTAGGGATGATTTATAGTCCCAAGAAACCTGTGGACTTGTACATGGCTGGGAGGAGGTGGCTGTGGATCATGTCGTCCTTAGTGACCCAGAGGACTCGGGACCGAATGCCTCAGCTAACCGACGCTGCATGGCCTCCCTGATCCTGCAAAGCCAGCGGAAGGGTCCTCGTATTCTTCCGATCAAGGAGAGGGATCATTACTGGCTGGCAACTCTCCTTGATCCATGGTACAAGGCTAAGGTTATCCGTCGCAGGGGATGAGACGTCTCCGGGAGGCCTTGCAGAAAGGTCTGTGCAATTCGTTCCCAGAGACTGGGAGGTTACAAACTCCTGGTCCTGGACAATGTGTTGCTGAGGCTTCGGTCAGGCACAGAAGGAGCGGTGGAGAAGGTGGCCGTCTGACTGATGCATTCAGACAATTTTAGTATGATCGGTTCCAGCAAACATCACCAGCGTCTGATTTACATGGTGCAGGAATACCCAGGGGCAAGGTCAGACTTGGACCCCTTTCCCACTGAAAATCCTCTGGGTTACTGGGTCTTGAGGATGGATCACTGACCAGAGCTTACAAAGTCTGTCCTGCATCCAGCGTTCTTTCGTAATGCACATTCAGTGCTGCTGGAGGCCTTGTAACCGATCACAGGGTGTGCCTGTCCACCGACTCAGTTGATCAAATTACCTTCATAAAGGTGATTCACTCTTGGATCACCACCAGCTACCAAGCACCCTAAGCTAATGTAACTGAATATTTTTTTTTTTTAAATGTTACATCCATCAAGACTGCCTATGTTGATGCTGAGTGACTGTCCTGTTATGTTGACTGACTATCCTCTTCCTCCTCAATGATCCCGCTGATAGCTTGGAAGAACATATTTGGTTCTGGGTGCTGCCACCAGTGGCTAAGGCCCAATTTTTCAGCCCCTGTTTAACAGGAGCATGTAATTACAATTTTTGATGCAATACTTTGCAGCGGGGCTCATTCCTGCACTCCAACTAGAGTATCTGTGAGGGGTTGCAGTGTTGTGGCACCAGCACTAGTGCCTAAGGCCCAATATTTCGGCCCTTGTTTAACAGGAGCGTGTAATTACAATTTTTAATGCAATAATTTCCAGCAGGGCTCATTCATGCACTCCAACTAGTGTATCTGGGAGAGGTTGCAGTGTCGTGGCACCAGCACCAGTGCCTAAGGCCCAATTTTTCAACCCCTGTTTAACAGGGGCGTGTAATTACAATCTTTGATGCAATATTTTGCAGGAGGGTTCGTTGCTGCGCTCAACTACAATATTTGCCTTAGGCCGAAATTTATGCAGAGCATATAGGGCAGGCCCCTACTTTAAAACATCCAACTTACAAATGTCTCCTACTTGCAAACGGAAGGAGACAACAGGAAGGGAGATGAAAAAAGACAGATGGCAAAAAAAATTATACGGGGTGATAACCCTTCCCTATGTTTTCAAAAAAGCTTAAAAATGTATTTTTTGACTGGAGCTGCACTTTAAAAATGTACCACTTCAAAATTACAAACAGATTCTACTTAACACAACACACCTACACAGTCCCTGTCTTATTTGCACCACATGTATACTGCTGTTCTGAGTATATAGGGTCTGGGGGCCCCACTCCTTTCCTTTTTTAAATTTGAGTACGGGGTTCCCCTTAATATCCGTACAAGACCCAAAGGGGCTGGTAATGGGCAGGGGGGCTACGCATGCCATTTTTCTCAATGATTTTCATCCATATTGCCGGAACCAGACATTACTTTAAAACCGCAAGCAGTTTTAAATGACTTTTTTTCTGTTAAATGTCATTTTGTGCAGGGACTGTTCTAAACAAGGGAAACACATGCCACTTCACAGGCATACTGTGGACACCCCCCAGGCATGATATTTAAAGGAAAATTTCACTTTTTGTTTCACTTTAAGCATCATTAAAATCAGTGCTCCCGAAAAAACGCCTGTTTTAAAAACTTTTTTTGCATTGATACATGTCCCCTGGGGCAGGAGCCAGGTCCCCAAACCCTTTTTAGGACAATATCTTGCATATTAGCCTTTAAAATTAGCACTTTTGATTTTGAATGTTCGAGTCCAATAGACTTTAATGGGGTTCTAAAGAATTTTCGGTCCTTTTGAAGGTTCAGGTGCGAACCGAAACGGGGGGGTTGTTCGGCTCATCCCTACATGCAATATGCCAAGAGGAAAGTGGGTGGCACTAGACAGGCTATCAGAGGCAGAGGTGTTCTGGGCATAGGCAACATAGAAAACAGATGAATGTGCAGGGGGCTTCTTTGAAACAGAGGGGGCAGAAACTCCTCCTGATGATGGATGCATCAAAAAAGAACAGTTAGGAAGTAGAAAAAACAGCATGGAACATACAACCCGGAAAAACTGCCTTCAATACATACTGGGACATCACTGGAATCTTGAACTGAGTACAGCTGGTGCAGGTCAGTGCTCCTGTGAGAAGGATAATGCAGCTTTATGGGTATTATGATAAGAGGGAGGGCGTCATGTGTTTTGTGTATGCCCCTGCCTGTCCATCTCAATACTGGGTCTTATTGGGCAGCAAGATGACCAAAATGACTATAATAATGATAGTGTAAGAATTTCTCTAGGGGTATGCTGGATAGCAAGTAAGCCAGCATTACTTTAAAGTGCTTACTTAAAGTGGATTTCCACCCACTTTTTCATCTGAACACAATTAGCTTCAGAATTGACCAAAAAAACAGCATTGGGCTTTTTTTTCTTCCTTTACCTTGTTTCCATGGCTTCCTGTTTCTCCCACCCATGGATATTCACGTAATCTCCTGTGGTGCACTGGCTTCTGGGAGATGTGTGTCATGATTCCCAGGATTCAGTGGGCATCGCTGCTATATACAACAGAAGTGACGTTGAGTAGTGGCCATCTTGGTACACCTGCAATCGTAAGTAAGCCTAGAGTTAGATGTCGGCAAGTGGACATCTTTATACACCCTCCGGAGTCTTGCTTTTCACAGTTATATTTAAAAGTAATCTCTGCTTATATAGTGAAATACTGTATTTAGAAGTCCATCTGACTGCTTTGATGTTTAATTTTAAGACCCCATTCACACCTGAGCGTTTTGTCGCTTGAAGCCTGAAGCTACAAAACGCTGGAGGGGAAAAAATCCATTATTCTCAATGGAGATGGTTCACATCTCCACTCCAAGTCGCCTGAAGCCCTACGCCTGAAGCTCAAACAAGCTCCGGACCCTTTTTTGTTGCGCGAATCGGGCTGATTTGGGCCTTTTTATTCCCATAGAAACTAATGGAAACGCTCGATTCAAGCGACAACGAGCGTTTCTATGGGCGTTTTGTCGCTGTATCTGCTCAGGAGAAAATATAATTTACATAATTGACATAAGGAAATGACAGATGAAAAGCAGAAGCAGAAAAGGAAGCAGATGAAAAAAGAGATGAATATTTTTCCTATTGGCTGAAAAAAAACGCAGAAGTTAAAAAACGCCGCAAAACGCTGTATGCAAACACGCGCAAACGCGCGAATATGTGCGACAAAACGCCGGTAAAACGCTCAAAAACGCTACGCTGAGGTGCGAATGCAGCCTAAAAGCAAGACTTCTAACTCTAGGCTTACTGCAGACAAGTGTGGGTGTACCAAGATGACCGCGATGCAATGTCACTTTGGCTGCATATTCTGATGGGCAGTGGCAACCTGGTGGCACTCCTTTCGCTGCACCCTGCATGTAATGCACCTTATCCCGGAAAAGAGACCTAGTGGGCTTCACATGCCCAGAGGCCAGGATGGAAATGCTCAGCAAGGAAAGACAAATGTTTGTTTAAAAAAAAAACAGGAAATAAAGCGACAGTTTTATTGACATCATCATTTCTAAAATGAGATTTATAACAGCAGAACGGGTGCCTTTTGAGAAAAAAATGTGGGTGGAACTCCGTTTTAATTTGCAGTGCAGTACAAAGTACATAAATGTATTTTTAGCCACTAAACACCCCTGCTAATGTATACATAAGTGCATTTTATGATTTGTTTTTATTCTAGTCATTATTATAGCTACAACTCACTGATTGCACTAATATACTGTAATGTGATCTGTAGATCTGAAAATCATTTTAAGGTTTCCCCCAAAACCTAAGAATGTTATCGAGTGTGGTAATAAGATTGTGATTGATGTAAGTACAAAGAATATGGAAATGGAAAATTATTTTAGTAAATATAAACGGCTAAATACCTTTTTTCATCAGCAGTAACAATCTTGTGACTAGGGATGAGCCGAACACCCCCCGATTCGGTTCGCACCAGAACTTTCGAACGGACCCCAAATTCGTATGAACTTTATAACCCTATTGAAGTCTATGGGACTCGAACGTTCGAAATTAAAAGTGCTAATTTTAACGGCTAATATGCAAGATACTGTCCTAAAAAGGGTTTGGGGACCTGGCTCCTGCCCCAGGGGACATGGGTCAATGCCTAAAATGTTTTTAAAAATGGCCGTTTTGGCGGGAGCACTGATTTTAATGACGATTAAAGTGAAAAAAAAAGTGAAATATTCCTTTAAATATGGTGCCTGGGGGGTTTCTGTAGTATGCCTGTGAAGTGCCACGTGTTTCCCGTGTTTAGAACAGTCCCTGCACAAAATGACATTAAACAGAAATAACATCATTTAAAACTGCTTGCGTTTTTAATGTTATATCTGGTTCCTGCAATATGGTTGAAAATCATTGAGAACAATGGCATGGGTAGCCCTCCCTGCCCATTACCAGCCCCTTTGGGTCTTGTACGCATATTAAGGGGAACCCAGTACCCATATTAAAAAAAGGAAATGCGTGTGGCCCCCAGGCCCTATATACTCAGAACAGCAGTATACAGGTGGTGCAAACAAGACAGGGACTGTGTAGGTTGTTGTGTTAAGTTGAATCTGTTTGTAATTTTCAACTGGTACATTTTTAAAGTGTAGCTCCAGTTAAAAAAACTATTTTTAAGCTTTTTGGAAAACATAGGGAAGGGTTATCACCCCTGTATAATTTGTTTTGTCGTACATCTTTTTTCATCTCACTTGCTGTTGTCTCCTTCCGTTTGCAAGTAGGAGATGTTTGTAAGTTGGATGTTTGAAAGCAGGGGCCTGCCCTATATGCTCTGCAGAAATGGCGGAACAAGGTGTTGGTTTTGCCACAACATTGTAAGCCCTCAAAGTGACTCTTGGTGGGCGCTGGAGCGCCCTGCTGTGAACGATTATATCAAGAATTGTAATTACATGCCATTGTTGAACAGTGGTAGAAAAATTGACCTTTGGTGGTTGTGGTGCTGGTGCCACAACACTATAAGTCTTCACAGTTACTCTGGGTGGGCACAGGAACGGGCCCTCCTGTGAAATATTATATCAAGAATTGTAATTACATGTCCCTGTTAAACAGGGGCAGAAAAATTGGGCCTTAGGCACTGGTGCTGGTGCCACGACACTGCAACCTCTCCCATATACTCTAGTTTTATTGTAGGAATTAGCCCTTCTGCAAAGCATTGCATCAATATTTGTAATTAAACGCCCTTGTTAAACAGGGGCAGAAAAATTGGGCATTAGGCACTGGTGCTGGTGCCACCACACTGCAACCTCTCCCATATACTCTAGTTTTATTGCAGGAATTAGCCCTGCTGAAAAGCATTGCATCAAAAATCGTACTTAAACGCCCCTGTTAAACAGGGGCAGAAAAATTGGGCCTTAGGCACTGGTGCTGGTGCCACCACACTGCAACCTCTCCCATATACTCTAGTTTTATTGCAGGAATTAGCCCTGCTGTAAAGCATTGCATCAAAAATTGTACTTAAACGCCCCTGTTAAACAGGGGCAGAAAAATGGGGCTGATGGCATCACCCAGAACCAGAAATGTTTTTCCAACATATCAGCGGAGGAGGAAGAGGACAGACAATCAACATAACAGGACAGTCACTCAGCATCAGCATAGGCAGTCTTGAAGGGATGTGATATTTAAAAAAAATTTCGGGTTACATCAGCTTCAGGTGCTTGGTAGCTGTGGGTGATCCAAGACTGATTCATCTTGATGAAGGTCAGTCGATCAACTGATTCGGTGGACAGACGCACCCTGTGATCGGTAACAAAGCCACCAGCAGCACTGAAGGTGCGTTCCAAAAGAACGCTGGATGCAGGACAGGCCAGTAGCTCAATTGCATACTGTGCAAGCTCTGGCCAGTGATCCATCCTCAAGACCCAGTAAGCCAGAGGATTTTCGGTGGGAAAGGTGTCCAAGTCTGACCTTGCCCCTAGGTATTCCTGCACCATGTAAATCAGACGCTGGCGATGGTTGCTGGAACCGATCATACCTTGGGGCTGCGGGCTAAAAAATTGTCTGAAAGCATCATTCAGACGGCCACCTTCTCCACCGCTCTGATGCCTCAGCAACACGTTGTCCAGGACCAGGAGTAACCTCCCAGTCTCTGGGAAAGCGTTGCACAGACCTTTCTGCAAGGCCTCCCGGAGATGTCTCATCCTCTGCTCCCTCTGCGATGGCAAGATAAGGTCAGCAACCTTACCCTTGTACCGTGGATCAAGGAGAGTGGCCAGCCAGTAATGGTCCCTCTCCTTGATCCGAAGAATACAAGGATCCTTCCGCAGGCTTTGCAGGATCAGGGAGGCCATGCAGCGTAGGTTAGCTGAGGCATTCGGTCCGGAGTCCTCTGGGTCACTAAGGACAACATGATCCGCAGCTACCTCCTCCCAGCCATGTACAAGTCCACGTGTTTCTTGGGACTGTAAATCATCCCTACAAGACTGCTGCTGCTGATGCTGAGTGCCAGCCTCCACCTCCATGCTGACACAATCATCCTCCTCCTCCTCTTCCTCCTTCTCATCCTCTTCCTGTGTGATGGGTGGCACAGCAGGAACACTGTCTGGATAAAGGGGGCCTTGAGAGGCAAGGAAGTCCTCCTCTTCCTGCCTCTGTTCTGCCTCAAGTGCCCTGTCCATTATTCCATGCAGCGTATGCTCCAAGAGGTGGACAAGAGGTACAGTGTCACTGATGCAAGCACCGTCACTGCTCACCATCCTTGTGGCCTCCTCAAACAGTGACAGGACAGTGCATGCATCCCTGATCATGCCCCACTGGCGTGGTGAGAAAAAACCGAGCTCCCCTGACCCTGTCCTGGTGCCGTAGTCGCACAGGTACTCATTGATGGCCCTCTGCTGAGTGTGCAGCTGCTGCAGCATGGCCAACGTTGAGTTCCACCTGGTGGGCATGTCACATATAAGGCGGTTCTTGGGCAGGTTCAACTCCTTTTGGAGCTCAGCCAGCCGAGCACAGGCATTAAATGATTGGTGGAAATTCACACAGACTTTCCTGGCCCGCTTCAGGACATCCTGTAAGCTGGGGTACCTGCCCAAGAACCGCTGCACCACCAGGTTAAGGACGTGAGCTACACAGGGCACATGGGTCAGTTGTCCCTGTCGGAGGGCGGAGAGGAGGTTGGTGCCATTGTCGCAAACCACCATTCCTGGCTTAAGCTGGCATGGCGTCAACCACCTCTCGGCCTGCCCCTGCAGAGCTGACAAAACATCCACCCCAGTGTGGCTCCTGTCCCCCAAACAAACCAGCGCAAGCACGGCATGGCATCGTTTTGCCTGCGTACTTGCGTAGCCCCTGGAACGCCTACGGAGCACCGCTGGTTCTGAGGACAGAGCACTGGAAGAGGCCATTGAGGAAGAAGAAGAGGAGGGGGTGGAGGAGAGAGGTGTGTCACAACCAATAGTAGCATTTTGGAGGCGTGGTGGCGGAACAACCTCCAACACTACTGCACCTTGTCCTGCATCCTTCCCAGCTGCCAGAAGAGTGACCCAATGGGCCGTGAAAGACAGGTAACGTCCCTGTCCATGCCTGCTGGACCATGAGTCAGCGGTAATATGCACCTTACCGCTGACCGCCCTTTCCAGCGAGGCAAGGACATTGCCTTCCACATGCCGGTAGAGAGCCGGAATCGCCTTCCGTGAGAAAAAGTGGCGTTTGGGGACCTGCCACTGAGGAACCGCACATTGTACAAACTCACGGAAGGGGGCCGAGTCTACCAACTGAAAAGGCAGCAGTTGAAGTGCTAGCAATTTAGCCAAGCTAGGATTCAACCGCTGGGCATGTGGATGGCTGGGAGTGAACTTCTTTCGCCGGTCCAGCAGCTGGGGCAGGGACATTTGCCTGCTATAATCGGACGTAGGTGTACTGCTAGCAGAGTGCCTGGAAGCACTTGGCTGTGACACACCTAATTCTACACCTTCATTCCTCTCAGAGCAGGTTTCAGAGAGGACTGAAGGTCTAGTGGGGTTGGAGATGCCAGCTGATGAGGAGCAAGGAGAGGTCCGCTTTGTTCTTTGGTGTGGGTCTTTGAGGTACGCTTGCCAACGAGCTGCATGGCAGGTCAACATATGTCTGGTCAAGCATGTGGTGCCCAAGCGGCTGATGTTTTGGCCACGCGAGATACGCTTGAGACATATGTTGCAAATAGCAGCGGTGCGATCTGATGCACTCGTCTCATAAAAGGCCCACACCAAAGAACTTTTAGAATAACGCGCAGAGGCAGCGCCCTGCACAGGCGGACCTCTGCGGTGAGATTCAGTCGGCGTGCTGCCCCTAAGCTGGCCCCCGGAGGGCATCCTGCCTTGTTGGAAATGTGCCTCCTCCTCCTCCCCCTCCTCCTCTCTCCTACCAGGCACCCACGTGGAGTCAGTGCCCTCATCATCCCCTCCCTCTTCATCGCTGTAGCAAACCTGGCAATATGCTGCAGCTTGTGGAACATGAGTGCCAGATTGCTGTCCTTCTTGAGCATCCCCTCTCTCTGCATTCACGCTACTGCCTTCCTCTAGCTGAGTGTCATCATCAGAGCCTACAAAACACTGGGCATCCTCCTGGAGCATGTACCCAACACTGTGCTCAAAGAGTTCAGGAGACTCCTCAGGAGGACGTGGTGGGTCTAGGGAAGGAGTCACTGATGATGACATTGAGACGAGGGAAGACGATGCGTTGGCAGCTGCTTTGCTAGTACCCTGAGACTGGGTGAGAGAGGATGAGGAGGATGAAGAGGGCTTGGTCATCCACTCTACCAAGTCATTGGCATGTTGCGGTTCAACATGTCCAGCTGCCGAAAAGAAGGACAAGCGTGTCCCATGGCCACGTGCTGATGACAATGCACCGCGTCCACGACCAGCACTGTTGTCTCTAGACACAGAGCCTGCTTGCCCTCTTTTATCGGCTCGCGCCTGTCTGCCTCTCCTTGCTGGCCTTCCAGACATGGTAATGGCCTGAAGGGAGTTGGGTAAAACAGCAGTTGGGTAGTGTATATTGTGCTGGAGGCACACAACACCCACTAACTCCTGCAGATGCCTTTATTATAGAACACCAGAGATAAAGGGGTATACTGTAATGGAGTCACACAGCACCCACTAAGCCCTGCAGATGGCTCTATTAGAGAACAGCAATAAAGGGTAGATACAGGTGTATATTGTGCTGGAGGCACACAACACCCACTAACTCCTGCAGACGCCTTTATTATAGAACACCAGAGATAAAGGGGTATACTGTAATGGAGTCACACAACACCCACTAAGCCCTGCAGATGGCTCTATTAGAGAACAGCAAGAAAGGGTAGATACAGGTGTATATTGTGCTGGAGGCACAAAACACCCACTAACTCCTGCAGATGCCTTTATTATAGAACACCAGAGATAAAGGGGTATATACAGATGTATACTGTGCTGTGCTGGAGGCACACACAACTTCCAATAACTCCTGCAGATGGCAAGTGGGCTCAAATAGAGAAGAGCTATGTAGGTGGATATAGCGGTGTGTACTGGGTACAGAGCACGCAGACAGCACGCACAAGTTCCTAACACTACTGACTGCAAGCTCTATTATAAAAGATAGATCACTAGCTATATAGGTGAGGTGAATATAGCGGTGTATACTGCGGTCAGGGCACGCAGACAACAACCACTACAGAAGAGCAAGATCGAAAATCGGCCGATAACGATCGGTGTATATTGTGTTGAAGGTACACAGAACACCCACTAACTGCTTCAGACGCCAACACACTACACAAGGCCGCCGCGCTGGCGGCCTTATATAGTGTGGGGCGTGTACTACACAGCCTGAGCTATGATTGGCCACAGGCATCCTGCCTGTGGCCAATCATGGCTCTCCTCGCTGCTGGCGCTGTGATTGGCCAAGCATGCGGGGTCACAGTGCATGCTTGGCCAATCATGAGCCAGCAATGCACTGTGATGACGCAGTGCATTGTGGGCCGTGAGCGCCACACGATTTTTGCGCGAACGGCCCATAATGTTCGGAATTCGCTGAACGGGCGAACAGCCGATGTTCGAGTCGAACGTATGTTCGACTCGAACACGAAGCTCATTCCTACTTGTGACTTCTATCAGTTCCTGGTAAAGCTTGTTGGTGCAGTTTTCATACAACACTGAGCTGTTCTATCAGGATGCAGGACCCCTGACCCCATATCTGTACAGTGCTGATTGGCCCTGTGCTCATCACATGCACTCTCCCAAGAAAAAAAAACTCGAAGCCCTTGTATACACGGTCGGATATTCCGACGGAAAATGTCCGATCGGACCGTGTTGTTAGATAATCCGACCACGTGTGGGCTCCATTGGACTGTTTCCGTCAGAATATCCGACCGACAAATTTTGAGAGCTGGCTATAAAATTTTCTGACAACATGATCCGATGCACGTCAGTTTCCGATCGTGTGTAGCCTAGTCCGACGGACAAGGTGCCACGCATGCTCAGAATAAATTCTGAGACAGAAGCGATCGGTCAGGTAAAACTACCGTTCGTAATTGATATAGCACATTCGTCACGCTACAATGTTAAAAATTCTTTAATGCAGTGCATTCTCTTTTTCTTTAGAATGCTACAAGAATGAAGCTGTTTTGCTGCTCATATTCACACACTCTTCTCCAAAACGTATTTCTTTATTCTTTTTCCTCATTTCATGAATACAATATTAAAATTTTACAATATCTCCCCAATCATTTTTTTTGTTTTAAATTTTGTGATTGTTTTTTTTTTTAATCAAGATCTGCTTTTTTGACAGTTTGCTCATCTTCAGATTTTTTTTGGTGTGTTTTGTGTGTCAACTTACCACAACACCATTATTATCTTTTTATTTTATTGTTTTATTTTTTAATCTCTAGGAGGCTGTTTGGTGTTGGTTCCCCTTGTTATTAATTTGACTGTATTTTTGAAATGTACCTGCCTACTCACAAATAAACTGTCCTTTTTGAAGTAAAACACATAGGTAAGTATTTCTTGAACCCAAAAAAACTTTATTTAGGTGTCAGAAACAAATAAAGAGGGAGGCAGTGCTGGAGAAACTGGGGAGATTAGCGAAGCCTATGGCCCCCAGGGCACACATCAACTATTTAAATGCAAAAATTGGTGGCCTGAGGAGTACATATTTGAGGGAAAACAGTCTGGTCCTGAAGTACAAGAAATCCGGAACAGCAGCAGATGACATCTATGTCCCCAGGCTGTGGTCCTACAAGAGCATGCATCTTCTGTCAGACCAGACTGAACCCAGGCCATCACTCTTTGGTCTTCCTTCCATGCTTCCTTCCAGGCTGTGGCTGTGGTGCTGGAGGTGTGGCAGAAAGAGCTCCAAATCACACAAGTGTGTTGTTTGTGTGATTTGGCCCAACAACCCCTTATTCAGTATGTGGATAATGAGCACCTCACACATGAGGTGTTGCCATTCCTCCATTTGCTGGAGTTTTCAGGCAGCCAAGGTGACAAAGGCCTCTTGATATGTGGGGGTGGCTTTGAGGGCCACTGAAGCCTCCCCAATTAGCTTCAGAGCCGACTCCTCCACATTCCCCCCTTTCTGGCCCTTTTGGGTGGAAGACGGAGGGGAGGGACCTGGTATTGAGTCAGGCACCTAGGCCTGCCCACCTCTTGGCTGCCACTTACCCCTGCCTCCTCCTGGCTGCCACATTCCACAGCCACCTCCTGGCTACTGCATTCCACACCCACCTCATGGCTGAGGTCATCCTGTGTATGAAAAAGGGACCTAGTTTTAGTTTTTGGTTCATCAAACATACACAATTTTCAGCTATTGACTGTTGCAAATTGTTAACAAATAGAAAAGACTATCATTCTGAGCCCAGCATTTTTCGTTCTTGGCCCAAATGTTTTTGCCACTACTGACTATTGATATGTGAAACACTTTCTAAAATCAGAAATTAGTGAGCAAAAATCAAGTTAACATCATTCATTTTTACTCCAAAAATATGTAGAACAATACTATACCTGGCTCAAGCTGGGCTCCTCCAGTTCTTCCTGTCTGGAAGGCCCAGGTTGGGCATCGGAAGACTCAGCAGGGGTGGAATGAAGTGTAGAAGGAAGTGTGGAAGGAAGAGTAGAGAGGGATTCCCTGACCTGGCCTGGTCTGACAGAAAATGCATCCTCTCATAGTACCACAGCCTGGGGACATAAACTTCATCTGTTGCTGCTCCAGTTTTCATGGACTGCAGCACCTTGTTGTGCTCCCTCAGATATGTACTCCTCAGGCCACCAATTTTCATTCTTTTTTTTTTTTTTTTTATAATTTTTATTCAGAAAAAGAAATAAGGATATACAAGTATACAAAGGCATATATGAAGGCACAATCAGTGATAAGAAGAGAGGATATAAATATCCAGGGCAATCCCTGGGGTAAAGAAAAAAAAAAAACCGTGGTACAAAAGAGAGTTCAGCAAACAGTAACACTATAGTATCATAAGGCAGTAAGGACCAACCGGATGAATCTGAGACTGTTACGAACGATAAGTAGAGTAGGTAACAGTACCGGCTCCCTAGCGGAGCGAGTCCCTAAATTACATTATATAAATCCAAGTAGGTAGGAGGGAGGGGAAGAAGAGGAAGGGGGGGGGAAGGGACCGGGGTGTGGGGGAGAGAAGACAGATTAGGAACAAGAAGAAAAACACTTTAGGACGTGGTTCATATGCAGTGATCACAATGGAGAAACCTGAGGAGCAAATACGGACCGTGACAGTCTAGGCGGTTAAATAGATTCTGGAGATGTGTTAGGAGTGGAGCAAGTTATTGTAGGTAAAAGACAGTTGATCCAATGCACGTTGATCAGATGGTGGCATGACCGCGGTGATGAACAGACGCCATTTGGCGAAAAAAGCAGCCTTTTGAGAGACATGGGAGAAGTCAGCCAGAAGCCTCTCCTTATACAGGAGAGATAGCAGGTCCTTGAGAAGTTGGGAGGCCGGAGGGCCCGGAGGCAAGAGCCAAAAATGAAGTATCAGTCGGCGGGCCAGAAGTAGACATAACAAGATCCAGTCGACTGTGGCATGCTGGGAGTGGGGCCCTAAAATGGGTCCGGCACCCGGTAATGTAGACCATGGCAACAGCAAAGGGTCCCAGTAACCAAAAATTAAGAGTAAGGGTTCCTTGGGTAGTTTCAGTAGAGTAATATCAAAAATGAATGCTATGACCTGATCCCAGAACGTAGATATTGTCTGACACGACCAGAAGCGATGAGATAGAGATGGTTTTGAATCTTTACAGTGAGGGCAGGATGCTCCGTCTTGCTTTGCTTTGGGAGACAGAAAAGGGACGTAGGCCCTGTGGGCAATCTTGAGCTGAGTTTCTCTCCAGATTTCGTTAGGCGTGAGTCTTAGTACTTTGTTAAGACCCAGCATAATCTTGTAGACGATATCGGGATCTGGGAAGGCCGAGGACCAGTTTGCAATAGAGGTAGATGAGGCAGGTGGCGTTGAGCGTTCCAGAAGGGGTTTATAGACATCAGAGATCTTAAAACACTCATCCCGTATCAGCTGATCCATGAAGCTGGGTTGGAAACGAAGAGGCTCTGACTTGCAACTCTGGGTGATAAAGCTGACACACTGTTGGTAGTGCAAAAAATGCGAAGCAGGTATGGAGAACAAGTCCATCACTGACTGAAAGGGAAGAGGTCTGCCAGTAGCCGTGTCGCACAGGGAGGAAAAGAGGAATAGGCCCCGTTCTGACCAAGACGAGAAAGCTTTGCAGTGAAGGCCTGGAGTGAAGCAAGGATTTCCTTGGATAGGCAGGTGAGTAGAGATGAAGGGTGGGAGGTTAGCCAGTTTCCTGGATTCTCTCCAGGCTATCGCCATGTCTCTGAAGACAAGATTGTGTTGGTGAGGGGGGGGGACGGATTTCCATCGGCAGTGCAGTAGAGCAGACAAGGAGAAAGGGTGAGCCATAGCAGATTCAAGATCAAAATTGGAGTACCTGGACGAGTGTGTGATCCAGTCTAGGCTGGTTATGAGCAGACAAGCTAAATTACACAATCTAATATTAGGTAAACTGATACCCCCTTTGCCCCTGGGAAGGTGTAATTTTTTGTAGGCAATACGTGGTCTTTTGCCGTGCCATAAAAATTTCGAGATAGCAGAATCCAAAGAAGTAACATCTTTATGCTTAAGCAATAATGGTAGAGTTTGCATAGGGTACAAGAGTTTGGCAAAGCTGACCATTTTCACAAGGTGGCACCTTCCCAGGAGCGAAAGGGGCAGATCCATCCAGTTGGTCAGTTCTTGAGAAATCTTAGAAAGCAGGGGGGGATAGTTCAGCTGGTATAATGAGGAGGGTAACTTCCCAATCTTGATACCTAGTTATGTGATGAAGGAAGGGGCAACCGAAAATAAAGAGCCAGCGGCCCGGGGGGGGGGGGGGGGGTGGAATGGGAGCCAATAGGGAGAATCTCACTTTTAGAATAATTGATGCGGAGCCCTGAGCAAAGCCTAAATTCGTCGAAAACTCTCTTAATAGTGTGGATGTCAGCTGCTGGATTGGATGAGAATATAAGTACATCGTCTGCGAACAGAGATGTGCGGAGTTCCTTGCCCCCTATGTCTATGCCGTGGAGTGGATCCGTATAGGTTAGATGTCTAGAAAGAGGTTCAAGGGCTATGTTAAAAAGTAGAGGGGATAGAGGGCAGCCCTGTCTAGTTCCTTTGTGTAGGGGAAAACTGGGTGAAAGGAGGCCAGCTGCTACCAGGTCGGCGGAAGGGGACGAGTACATAGAGTTAATGAGGTGGGAGAAGGGGCCTGAGAAACCTAATTTGGAGAGGGTTAAAGAGAGCCAATCGAAACTAACATTATCAAAGGCTTTCTCTGCATCTAACGTGATAATGGCATAGGAGCCTTTAGGGTTCTGTTTGGCTACTTCAAGGGCTAGTAAGACTTTACGGATATTTAGTGTGGCCGTTCGCCCTTTGGTAAAACCCGATTGGGCTGAGTGTATTAAATGGGGTAAGATATCAGCCAATCTCGTGGCGACAATCTTCGAAAGGATTTTTACATCTAAATTAAGGAGGGAGATTGGCCTGTAAGAGCCGGGCTGTAGTGGATCCTTTCCTTTTTTTGAGAGGAGTTTAATGGCAGCTTGATTCCCTGAGGGGAGGTACGGACCTCCTGCCCAGATAGCGGAATAGACGGACAGTAGGGTGGGTGCCGCTATATGTGTGTGGTTTTTATAAAAATCACTAGTAAAGCCGTCAGGGCCGGGGGCCTTGTTCGAGTTGAGATGGCGTATGGTGTTCTCTATCTCAGGGAGAGTAATGGGGGCATTAAGGGCCTCCAGTTGCTCCGTCGAGATGGAGGGGAGGTGAAGAGTGTCTAGGAATTGTCGAGCCTTTCGTTGACTGATGGGGTCTTGGGCGTACAGATTGGTGTAGTAACGTAGCATCGCTTCGTTAATGGCTTGAGGTGACGAGAGTGTGCGACCCGTGTGGTCAGAGAGGGCGGTGATGTGAGTAGGGCGAAAACTGCCTTTACATAACCTGGAGAGAAGCTTTCCTGCTTTATTACCGTATCTATGAAGAGTGGCATCTAAATGAGCCTTCTTCGTGCGTTCAAGGGTGTCAGCCCAGTTGTCAAAATTTGACTTAGCTGAGACCCATTCATCTCGGTGTTTAGGGGTATTAGCGAAGGACAACTGCCGTTGGGCGGTATGAAGTCTGGCACTGGCCAATTTGTAATGTTGGAGAGCGTTACGTTTAAAAGATGTGGCATAGCTAATAATGCGCCCCCTAAGATACGCTTTCCCAGCATCCCAGAAAAGGTTAGGATTAGCGAGGTGGGTGGCATTTGCAGACGTGTATTCTGCCCATGCCTTGTCTAGATATTGGAGAAAATCTGAGTTATTTGTTAGAAAGGCGGGGAAGCGCCAGAGGTTAGGGTGAGGAGGGAGGTCCAGCCTATCCAAGGAGATTGCTACAGGGGCATGGTCCGATATCGCGATGTCATGAATTTCGGCGTCAGAAGTTAAGCATATGAGATCGTCTGACCCAAAAAAGTGATCAAGTCTCGCTAGAGACCTATGAGGGTTGGAGAAAAAAGTGAATTCCTTGTCCACAGGGTGTGAAAGACGCCAGAGATCAGTCATGTGTAGGGAGTCCATGGTGGAAGAAAATAGGGAGGGGTTTGAAACGGTCGTGCCCGATGTCGGTGGTCTTGGCGAGGATCTGTCTAACGAGGGGTGCATGACGTCATTAAAGTCACCTCCTACCAAATGAGGCAGGCGGGTGAAGTCAAGTAGCCATGTAGAGAGTTCCTGATAGAAGTGTTTAGTGGGGTTGTTGGGAGCATAAATATTGGTGATGAACAACTCTTTAGACCCTATCCGTACCGTTGCGGTGAAAAAGCGGCCTTTATCATCCGAGACGGTGGATAGGATTGTGCAAGGGAGATTTTTGTGTATCAAAAGGAGGACACCAGCCTTCCGTCCCAAAGAATCAGCTCCATGAACTGAGCCCACCCACATTTTTTGCATGCGCGGGAAATCAGATGCAAACAAGTGGGTTTCCTGTAGAAGGGCAATATCTGCCTTGAGACGTTTAAGATGCCGAAGGATCTTCACTCTCTTATGAGGAGAGCGAAGGCCCTTGACGTTCCAAGAAACTACTCTAAGAGGGGCAGTGGTTGGGGATTTGGAAGGCTGGTGATCTGGCTGAGAGGTGTGGGACAGATTTGATGTCTTGGGTAGTTGAAAGTATGGATCAGAAAAGATATATCCTGTTCATAGGTCCTAAACAGATGAGGGGGGGAGCCCCGGTGAGCATATAGGGAGAACGGGGGGGAGGGAGATGTAGGGGAACTGTAAGGGTAAAACAGTAGTAAAGGAGGGATAACCAAACTAAATAACAAAAGCACACACTTCACTTTTTTCCGCATGAGTTCACTGTGTAGAAAGGAACGCTCCACAAACAGAGCCCTAGGGGTAAAGTGGAGAGCCAGCGGTTCGTCTCAAGAAGGTTAAGTAGGTACATAAGTCAGGGACGAAAATCGCGGCGTAGCTGCTGGAAAGTAGTGGTGGGGTAGGATACACAGTGGAGTCATGCCAGAACTGTTGCGCTGTGGTAAACAATGCAATGCATGGCTTGGCATAACAAGACATATAGAACATTAACAATCTTAGTGCAAATCAAGATAATATAAACAATAAAACATAACCTGAGCAGCCCAATGTGAAACTCGGAAAAGAATCTCTAAGGTGGGGCAAAGAGACAGATGGCCTGCAGTGCCCAGCGTCTGAGTTCTCTGTGGTCGGAAGGGAAGCAACTCCTGGGGTCAGAGAGTGGCGGACCTGCTAACAGAGACAAGGAGGAGGGAAAAAGAAAAGCGTTAGAGTGACATAAGTGGCGGAGAGCCGCCGCTGGAAATAGCTTCCCTTGTGACCCGGACAGAGGTAGACAAAAAAGAAATAAGTCAAACAAGGAATGCAGGTGAGGGTTCAGCGTGGAACATTACGGTGACGGTGGTCCGGGGCAGATGCTCTAAAGCGCTTCGGTGAGTCCTTCCTGGGGCTCCTCTGGTCCAGTGCCCGGATTGATGAGGCCGGTTTGGAGGGTGTAACTGGCTGTGTGTCTGAGCGCAGAGAACGTAAGAAGGCTTCTGCTTCCGGGGGGTCCTGGAAGGAGAGTTGATCCCCTTTAGGGGACTTGAGGCGGAGCACTGCGGGGAATGCCAAGGAGAACTTAATCTGCATCTTAAACAGCTCCGAACAGATCGGTTGAAAAGCCTTGCGTTTCTTAGACACTTCGATAGAATAATCTGCAAAAACAAGAACTTTGACCCCATCAACATGTAGGGATGGGGATTGCCGGAATGTTTGTAGAATAAGGGCTTTATCTGCATAGTTGAGGAACTTGGCTATGATGGGGCGAGGATTCTTGCGGTCCGCGCTGAAGGAGCCCATGCGGTGCGCCCTTTCCACCGTGAAGGAGCCTGAAAGTCCCATGGCCTCTGGCACACGTTTGAAGCAGAAGTCGTTCAATTCGGCTGTAGGGAGCGTCTCGGGGACACCGACGAATCGCAGATTGGATCGTCTGGATCTGTTCTCCAAATCATCTAATTTCTGTATAATATATTGGACAGTTTTTTCCTGGGACTGCTCCGTGGCTTGAAACTGATATAGATCATCTTCCACCTCAGACACTCTGTGCTCAAGGTCATTAAGCCTGTTGCCGTGTTCCGTGAGCTGGGCCTTGATTTGTTTCATGCCAGCCTGGATGGCTTTTTCCACCGAGGCGGTGATCATAGGGGACAGCAAGGCCGCCACAGCCTGTGCAATGCGGTTAGTATGGCTGTCCTCGCCGGGGGACGGCGTGCTAGCATCCCCCGGAATGACGTGCGGTGTTCCTGTGGCTTGCCCCCGTGAGTGGGGGGGTCCGGTGAGGGCAGGGGATGTATGAGAGGCGACCCCGCTTACCTCCATGGCCGTGTCCGGAAGGTCTGGAGCTGAGGCCTGTGACGCAGACGCGGAGGAGGCCGGAGCCGGGGGCTCAATTTGCGGCCGTTCGGGAGGCGCCGCCGCGGCCGCGTACGACCGGGCCCCCGTTTTTTCCACAAAACGGTCCATGGTGTCGGGGAACGTGAGGGGGACGCTCGGGTCCAAGGCAGGGTGCTGTGTCCGCTGGCGATGGCTTTGTAGGCCGATTAAGGAGGCTCTGTGGCGGGAGCTTAGCTAAGACGCAGCTAGCTCATGCGGCGCCGGAACCGGAAGTCAATTTTCATTCTTAAATGATATCTGCCCTGGGGACCCCCGACTTCACAAACTTCAGCACTTTCTCCATCGCTGCCTGCCTCTTTAATGTGTTACTGTAGCGGGAATGTGTAGCTTGCCACAGACAGGGCAGCTCCCTGTACTTGTAGATGAACAGGGGGAGAAATCTGTGGTCGTTAAACCCATCCATATTATCTGCAAGACACAACACAAGACAAACCCTAATGTCAGGCTAAACTCTCCTAATCTTGTCCCAATACAGGCCTCAATCTAGAAGCAGTATAGGCTAGTGATGTACCAAGTAAAAATTGTACCTTCGCTTGAACGATCGGCGCATCAGCTTCTCCCTCTGCTCACAGATCGTACGTACGACACACGTGTGTTGTGTTTTATATACAGTGTGCATGTATGAAACTCCGCCCGCCTCTGACGTTCTTTCTAGTCTATTCCCCGCCCCTTCTCTTTCGGCGCAGTGGGGAGAGCACATGGCAGAGACACAGCAGGGGCATGATCAGAATTCTACTAACGAGGAGGAGGATGAGGAAAGCCCGGAGCCTGAAACGTCCCGATCCCGGAGGAGAGGATTTAAGGCCTCAAATATGTCTTTTGGAGAGATGTTGGAGATGGTGGACATATTGAAGAGGAATGACTATGATGGGAAGTATGGACCTTACCCAAACCCAAATGTCAGAAAGGCCAAGATCATGACTAAAGTTGTGAAGAGTCTTCAGAAGAATTTTGGGGTACAACGATCCAAGGATCAACTAAGGAAACGCTGGTCAGACCTGAAACTGAGGGAGCACGATCAGTACAGAAGGATCAAGCGAGTTCTTCAAAAAAGTAAGTAGTTGTTGTGTGTTCATATTATTATTGCTTGCATACTGCTCCATGTGCTTTGATTTAATGTTGTACAGTTTAAAATGGCCACTTTCATGTTCATGGGTTCAATCGTTCGTAATAAACATTGTTCGTTTGCCCACTCCAAAAACAATGTTTTGCCAAGTTGCACTTGACTACATTTAACAGGTAAGTATTCCAGCTTTAGAAAGTGTAAAAAAAAACACAATTGTACGACACTTCCAAGCAATGTTTCATATTCCTATTTCTGCCCTCAAATATCTGTGTGCCAAGTATTCCTTTTTTACATTCTCATAGGGGAGAGAAGACTCGGGACATCTGAGGACACCAGGGACCCCACACCTCCCAAAAAAGGGGAAATACCAACACCAGAAGCAAAGGAGGAGGAGGAAGGAGAGATTGTCGAAATTGGCAAAATTGGCACCACAACAGGTGAGTGTCGGAAATTACAGCTTCAGGTAAGCTAATCAATGTATGCCTGCATATATATAATACATGGTGTTTTTTTTTTGGTTTCTTTTTAGGTGATGTGGGTGTTGTGGAAGAAGAATCGCATTTTACCAGTGAAAGTGCCCAGATCCTCATTGGGGAGATAATGGGATGCAATCGCTATTTAGAGAATACCCAGAAAAACATCAATGATGTTCAGCAAAAAATGAAGAACATCATTGATCTTTTAGGGAGAGTCTGAAATACCTAAAACTAGCTAACATTTTAATCCATTTTAATTTTTCAAAAACACTTTTATATTTTTAGAAAAGCCAAATTTGGAAGATGCACACAGTGTGTCAACATGTACTATCTCCCATCATGGGGGATCAATATACGCGTGTGGGTGCAACCCCTTCCTTGCTACTAAAGTGGCTGAGATGAAGGGGTTGCACCCCCAAAACACGTACATTGATACCCCATGATGGGAGATAGCACATGTTGACATTAGGCATGGGAACAGGAGGAAACTGGTCACTTTTTGATTTTGAATTTGTGTGCATCTTCCAAATTTGGCTTTTCCAGGGGTCTCACCCCATCTGATGAAGGCAATATCAGCAGTTTGTACATACTCATGTCTGATATTGTCTTCACTTTTCGAAGTTGTCCTGTGTTCTGTATGTTATGCTTTGATACATGCCTGTTTACACAAAAGTTAGAAAAATGTTACCAAAAATAATGTTTTATATACACCAAATATGTTGGTTTGATGTAAAACTCTTTTCTAAACGCACATGTATATGTGCTTTGAGTAAAAAGTTAAATTATCAACAATGTGTGGCTTCCTTTTTCAATGCACAAAAGCAGTATTTGTAGAAAAGTTGTTGTACTGTCAGAGAATCACCAGACTTCAACGTCGGCACTTCCCCGTGCGCCTGCGGGGAAGAGCTGCACAACGACGCACGCATGTGCAAACCTATGCACACGGCTATGGGCCTTACCTGATTGGCCTGACAGGCCTATAAAAGGCATCAATGTGCTCTGTGTCTTTGCTGGTTTGTCTCCTCAGCTCACCTGTGTTCCTGTTCCCTGTTCCTGTTGACCACTTCCTGTTGTGACCCGGATTGCTTGAAGACTACTCTGATTCTCTCCTGATCTGACCCCTGGCTTGTTAAACGGACTTCCTGCTCGTAGCCTTGCTGACTCCCGGACTGATACCTGTGTTTGACCCTCGGCCTGCCTCTGGAATATCCCCTGTTTTCTGCACTTAGCCTTGCTGGCTCACGGACTGTTACCTGTGTTTGACCCTCGGCCTGCCTCTGGAATATCCTCTGTCTCACAGACTGATACCTGTGTTTGACCCTCGGCCTTCACTCCAGGTGTTAGAACCCCTGGCATGCATTTACTTCTACCAGTTCCAAGATCATCTGCACGGGCATCTCTTCCTTCAGAAGACCTTCTGCATACTAGTCACCTGCTGGCAACCCGTGCCTCTCCGTGCCCTGTACCCACTGTTCCACCCTCAGGGGTACTGTGCACCCAGCTGCAAGGGAAGCCGCTCTCAGCACTTCGGCTTTGGTGAGTACCTGACAGTACAAACCAGCCATGTCAGAAGCCGACAGAGCTGGCTCACCTCTTGAGGCTCTCTGCCAGCAGGTTGCAGCCCTCACTCAGGCAGTGCAGCAACTCCAGGATGGCTACTTTTAGATTGAAGGCCGTCTACAGCACCTGGCGATCTCTCCCAATCCATCGGATCCTTCTCCTTCTACAGCCAGCAGCTCTTCCGCTTCGCAGATTCAAGTCGGTGCTACACCTGCAGTAGTCATGACCCTTCCGGAACCCAGGGTCCCTACTCCTGAGCATTTTTCAGGCAACCGAAAGAAGTTTAGGGCGTTCAAAAACGCATGCCTCCTGTACCTGGCCCTGCAGCCCCAGACTTTCCACTCTGAATCAGTGAAGGTGGGGTTCATCATCTCCCTGCTTTCCGATGAACCACAGTCCTGGGCCCATAACCTCCTGGAGCAGAAGAGCCCCCTTCTCGATTCCGTAGAGACCTTTTTTGTAGCCATGTCACAACTGTATGATGACCCTCAACGCACCGCTACGGCTGAAGCCATCCTGCACTCCCTAACCCAGGGAAAAAGACCAGTAGAGGACTATATTGTAGAGTTTCGCATATGGTCTGGGGACACTGACTGGAACGAGGCTGCCCTTAAATATAAATTTCGCCTGGGCCTCTCTGAGACCCTAAAAGATGAACTGGCCCGTGTAGATACCCCTGCATCTTTAGAAGACCTGGTCCAGTTGGCTACCAAGCTTGTCCGACTTCTACGGGAGCGTCACTCTGAGCGCTTTCAGTCATCTAAACCCCCGTGGAGGCTACCCCGGGACCCCCCTTGCCTATACCTGCTCCAGTCCCTTCCTCCTCTGCTGAAAGTAAACCCATGTAGCTGGGCCTAGTCCGGGCTCCGCTCACCCCTGATGAGAGACTCCTTCGGCGCCAAGCCAATCTTTGTCTGTACTGTGGTGAATCGGGTCATTTCCTGCGCAGCTGTCCTGTAAGGCCCAGTAAGTGCCGACCTCATGCTACGGTGAATTCTCAAATTTCGGGTTTCACCCAATCTCACCTTGTCCTCCCAATTTCATTACAGGTGGCAGAAGAGGAGGTTCGGCTGGGAGCCATCATTGACTCAGGAGCCTGCAGTTGTTTCATGGACTTAACTTTAGCTCGGAAACTGCACTTCCCTCTCTGCACTAAGAAGCAACATCTTCAAATCCACCTGGCTGACGGCTCCCTACCCTGCTCTGGTCCCGTGACCCAAGAAACTGAACCAATCTTGACATCCACTGATTCTGGCCATTGCGAATTTCTTCGCTTCGACATTATCCATTCTCCAATGTTTCCGATCATCCTCGGGTTTCCTTGGTTACAAGCCCACGACCCACTGATTACATGGAACAAGAAGAAAGTACGCTTTTCTTCTCCCTACTGTTCACAGCACTGTCTCCTGCCAACCTCCCACAAGTCCACCTCTTGCTTGACAATACAGACTAGTCCTGACAATCTCCCGCATGTCCCTTCAGCTTATCATGACTTTTTGGACATTTTCGACAAGAAGAAAGCTGATACTCTGCCGCCCCATCGGCCCTATGACTGCCCGATTGATCTGCTACCCGGTTCCGAAACACCATTCGGGCGGATCTTCCCATTATCGGAAACCGAATTGGAAGCTCTGTGCTCTTACATTGATGAAAACCTAGAAAAAGGATTTATCCGACCATCCTCTTCTCCAGCTGGCGCAGGCATCTTTTTCGTTGAGAAAAAGGATGGTTCACTCAGGCCCTGTGTGGACTACAGGGAACTTAATAAAATTACTATTAAGAACCGGTATCACTTCCGGTTCCGGCGCCGCATGGAGTGACTGCTCCTCTCCTCAGCTCCCGCAGCACGACCCTAAAATCTGCCTATAAATTCGGCCGAGCGGCTGGGAATCCATCGATCCACCTCTGGCATAGCCTCCTGTAGCCATGGACAAGTTTGTGGAGAAAACCGGCGCGCGAGCGAATACGGCGCCGCCCGCGACCGCGGCGCGGCCGCAAATTGAGGCCCCGGCTTCGGCCTACTCGGCTACCTTCTCCTCGCAGCGCACGACAGACATGGAGGTGAGCTGTGACCCTTCCTCCCCTCGCTCTGCACAACCCATACTGGCTTCTCAAGCCCCTCCATCCCTGGGCACTCTCCCCACAACCCCTGCTGGTGATTCCACCACGGAACGCATTGCCCAGGCCGTGGCTGCTCTATTATCCCCCATGATCTCTGCATCGGTGGAAAAGGCCGTAAATGCAGGCATGCAACAGCTAAAGGCCCAAATAGGCGAACACCACACCAGATTAAACGATCTGGAACACCGCGTGTCAGACATGGAGGAGGAACTATACCAGGCCCAAGCCACAGAACGCTCCCAGGTCAGGACAAACCAATACATCTTGCAGAAGCTCGATGACTTGGAAAATAGGGCCAGACGGAGCAACTTGCGATTCGTTGGCATTCCTGAGTCGCTTCAGACCTCCGAATTATCTAACTTCTGCGCAGTTCGCATCCCAGAAGCCTTGGGCCTCCCGGGCCCCTGCACGGTAGAGAGGGCCCACCGTATGGGTCCCGCCACACCTGAACGCAAATCCCCTAGACCCATAATCGCAAAGTACCTCAACTACTCTGACAAGGCCCTGATCCTGCAGAAGTTCAGACAAACTCGCTCTCTTCAACTGGATGGAATCAAGGTCCTAATCTTCGCCGATTATTCCATCGAGGTCTCCAAGAAGAGGAAAGCATTCCAGCAGGTGTGCTCGGAACTTTTCAAATTGCAACTCAAGTTCTCCCTGGCCTTCCCGGCTGTCCTGCGCCTCAAGGCTCTGAACGGCGACCAACTGACCTTTCAAGATCCTTCTGAAGCGGAGGCATTTCTACGCTCTCTTCACTCGGATTCGCACCCCCACACCCCATCCAAGTCATCATCGCTCAACCGCTCCCTGGACCAAAGGAGCCCACGGAAAGACTCGCCCAAACGGTTCAGGCCCTCTGCCCCGGTCCGGCAACCCCGAGATACCCCTCGGTGAGGACATGGCAGTCTCCCTGATTCCTCCTCTGCTCACCTTTCCGGTGACCCTTTCGCCGGGTCCGTCAGACTTGTAAGTTGCCTTGTTAGCTCTAATACATCCGATCAGGCACGGTTGATGCTCTGCCTGATGTCTACCCGGTTTCTCTTTTCCTTAGGCCTAGTACAAAGTTCTGCTCCTATGTAGCAGTCACACCACCGTTGTTTTCTTGGCCACCTCTACCTTGACTGGCTCTCGGTCCTCGCTTAGACGTGGCCCTGCCGCTATTGCGGCCACTCTATACGTGGTATTTTATGGTTACACTAGTACCTTTGTATGTTTATTTGCTTCTTATATGTTTTTTTTTGGTACAGATGTTTTTACGGTCCACATTTTCTTTTTTTTATATATGATCTTCCTGTAGATTACCCCGCTTTTCTGGGTCTATATCCTAAAATGTTTAAACTGCATGTACATACGAAGCTCACGCCTTACATGTTACATGTCTTATGACGTTATTGTGCTCCCCCTGGACTCACTGTGCATGACTAGCGCCGTACCATGGCACGTATTCTTTTTGGCTCTCCCTTAGCACTATTAACCTTGCTCATACTCCCACCCGAATGCTTTTGCTCCATGCCTTGGGTCGTGCACTGGGGGCTGGCCTACACAGTGACTCCATGCGGAAAAAAGCGAAGTTCGCTCCAATGTTTCTGTTTATGTATGTGTTTAAGTTTATTCCCCACCCCCCCTGCTCCCTCCCCCTACCTTCTATCGGAGATTACGCCCCCCCTCTGACCACCACACTCTACGGGTTCCACTGCCACACCGGGTTCCTTCTATTCAATCTACAGTCCGGCCTACTCGGTCCACCGGCTAGCGATAAATATACAACATCGGCCCAATTCCCCTTCTCGCCCCCCCTGACATGAACATAATATCCTGGAATGTGAAAGGCCTCAGGTCGCCCAATAAGAGAATGAAAGTCCTACGGCACCTAAAAAGACTGAAAACAGATATTGCCCTCCTGCAGGAAACCCACTTATCCGCTCCAGACTTTCATCGCACGAAGAAACTCTGGGTTGGCAAGGTCCTAGGCTCAGATGCCGTTAACCGCAAGGCGGGTGTTCTCCTGCTGATACATAAAAACCTCCCTTGCGAAATACTGTCCACACACTCAGATTCTCAGGGCAGGCTCCTCTCAGTACATGTCCGCCTGGGAACCAAAGACCTAGTGATCACTAACGTATACGCTCCCAATAACCCTGGCAAGTCCTTTTATAGCGTACTGACCTCCTGGCTCCTCCGTTTCACCCAAACCCCCCACTTAGTCGGCGGTGACTTCAACGACATCCTACACCACACAGACGACAGATCCCCTCCCCCACGACATAGGTTAAAAAGTGCTCCCTCTGCCACCTCCGTTTTTGCCTCCACCATGGAGTCCCTACATCTTCGCGATCTGTGGCGCCTGTCCCACCCGGCAGACAGGGAATACACCTTTTACTCCCACCCCCATAACATGTTCTCGAGAATCGACAATTTTTTTGGATCCGACGACCTCATCCCCAATTTGTCTGAAG
The DNA here is from genome assembly GCF_037356315.1 of Lithobates pipiens. NCBI lineage: Eukaryota > Metazoa > Chordata > Amphibia > Anura > Ranidae > Lithobates > Lithobates pipiens. The sequence continues at coordinate 449,475,341 of NW_027507748.1, read as the reverse complement.
CAGAAATACTTGACATAGCTATTTCCGACCATGCCCCGATCGTAATTCGACTTGACAACTTAGATCTCCCACCACACCCTAGACTATGGCGCTTCCCCTCCTATCTCCACAATAACCCTGACTTCCAACACTTTATGGCGACATCCTGGCGTGAATACTCGGAAGCGAATTCCCCACACTCTGATTCCCCCAACCTCTTCTGGGATGCTGGTAAAGCTTTTCTCAGGGGCTGAATCATCTCCTATGCGTCTTCTTTCAAAAGAAACGCACTGTCCCATTATAAACGCGCCAGTGCGAGACTGCATCTAGCCCAAAGATCCCTCTCCACTAATGATTCCCCCAACAATAGAGCCGAATGGCAGGCAGCCAAGCAAGGTTTTGACACCTGGGCGGACACACTCGAACGCACTAAAAGATCTCAACTCGACGCAACGCTCCACAAATTTGGCAATAAGGCGGGCAAGCTCCTAGCGAGGCTGTGCAAGGGCGCATTCCACCCGACGCACATCACCTCTCTTAAAGATACGAAGGGTGTCCTTCACTCCACCCCACAAGCAATCAACAAGGTGATGCTAAACTATTACACGGCCCTCTACACTCCAGACCCTATAGATAATGCCACTGCCCGCTCCTTCCTAGACAGTGTGCCCCTATCTAAAGTCACCTCTGAACAACTAGAAACCCTTAATGCCCCCATCTCACTCGCCGAAATCTCCTCCACGATCCGCACACTAACCCCGTCCAAAGCTCCAGGTCCCGACGGATTCACCAGTGAATTCTATAAAACCCTCTCCTCCATCACAGAGCCCACCCTCCATAAGGTATATAATGGCATCTGGTCCGGTGGTCCATATCTCCCCTCTGGGAACCAGGCTGTTATCAAACTCCTCTACAAAAAGGGGAAGGACCCCCTCGAACCAGGCTCGTATAGGCCGATTTCCCTCCTCAACCTGGATGTCAAGATACTGTCCAAAATAATAGCCACTAGACTAGCTGCCATCATTCCCTCCCTAATTCACCCTGCCCAATCTGGCTTTGTGAAGGGCAGAACCGCCACCCTGAACATCCGTAAGGTTATGCTCGCCCTGGAACATGCTAAAAACAACCCTGATGGGGACTTTGCCATTATAACATTAGATGCGGAGAAAACCTTCGACAATGTCAGTTTTGATTGGCTCTCTATGACTCTATCCGAAATGGGCTTCACGGGGCACTTCTGCCACCTTATCAAAGCCATGTATTCTTCCCCTGCAGCTAAATTAGTTGCGGCTGGAGTTCTCTCAGATGAATTCCACCTACACAAGGGCACTCGTCAGGGGTGCCCACTCTCCCCTCTCCTCTTTAATATCGCCCTAGAACCCCTGTCCAGATATTTATCACACAAAGCTCCCCTTCACGGTATCCGCATAGGCCAACATGATCTGCGCACCTCCCTTTTTGCTGACGATGTACTCATTTTCTCGTCGGACCCTGCCTCCGACATGCACACCATTAAAGAGGTCTTTGACGTCTTCAGATCCTGCTCGGGGCTTCGGATAAATTACAGCAAAAGCGAAATCCTCCCGATAGGCTCCCATCGTAAACCCCCCTGGACGCAAAACTATATCTTTACGACCGCTAGCTCCCACATCACCTACCTTGGTATTAAAATTGGAAAGTTGCCTTCCTCCCTTTACCACCTCAACTACCCCCCCCTGATCACAAAAATCTCTCAGGAAATGGTAAACTGGATGGATCTGCCTCTCTCGCTTCTGGGAAGATGCCACCTTCTAAAAATGGTTAGTTTTGCCAGGCTACTGTACCCACTCCAGACCATCCCTCTGCTCCTTCTCCACAAGGACATCAAGACTCTGGAATCAGTTTTTTCTTCCTTTTTGTGGCAGGGCAAACGCCCACGTATAGCCCTAAAAAAGTTGCATCTTCCCAGACACGAGGGGGGTATTAGCTTGCCTAACTTAAGATTGTATAATTTGTCATGTTTGTTGCGCACTGGCCTGGATTGGATATCCCAATCCTCCAGATACTCCAACTACTCTATGGAAGCCGCCATGGTCGCTCCACTTTAGTTGACAGTTCTCCTCCACTGCCGGTGGAAATCGGTACCACCTCTGCTCCAACACAATCTCCTACTCAGGGACACTGCCATAGCCTGGAGAGAAACCAGGAAGTGCCTTAAGCTTCCCCCTTTTGTTTCCAGACACCTCCCGATACAGGGGAACCCTACTTTCTCCCCTGGCCTACTTCACAAGCCATTTCACCTCTGGAAAGAGAAGGGCATCACCAGCTTTGCTACACTTTGTGACCTGGACTCTGGCCACCTTCTGCCTTTTGCTCTCCTAGCAGAAAGGTTTTCCCTCCCTCCAACCCATGCCTTTCATTATAGGCAATGTATCAGCTACTTAAAAGACATCTGCAGTGATGAACGCAAACGCTTCACCTTAACCTTCTTGGACCGTCTGCTCAGAGACGATACCTACAAAATATCAGACATCTACAAACCCTTGCTCCAGCGATACTCTTCCCCACTGACATCTTCATCTGTTGCCAACTGGAAGAAAGACTTTCCTGACCCGGATTTAGTAGACAAAATTCTTCAAGGTCTCAACAAAGTCTACCGCCTGACTCCCAACGAACTTTGGAGAGAAACGCAACTGAAAATTGCCCATAGGGCATACCTTCCCTTCCTTCCATCTGCCACTGATCAGGACAGCACCAAGTGCCCCCACTGTCTTCTCAACAGACCCTCGCTGGCTCACCGCTTCTGGTCCTGCTCCTTTATTTCATCTTTTTGGGACCGGATACTGGCCTACATCTTCAAAGTAACCCTATTGAAATTGCCAAAGGACCCCCTCCTCCTCATCTTTGGTTATTGGGACCCCCTCTTACTTCCGTGGTCTCCCACAAGTAGCCTCGTGCCTCCCAACTGCACGCCTTGCAAACCTTCCCACAAAGACTGGGCTCTACTCTGCTTGCTACTAGCCAGGAAATCTATTCTAAAAAGCTGGACTTCTGCTCCTCCCCCCTCCGTCGCACAGACGCAGAAAGACCTCCTTTCACTCCTCTACAAGGACCGATGCAACGCTAATTTTCGGGACGAAAAAGCGAAGTCTCGCTTCTATGCGCTGTGGCTCCCCTTCATATCGACCACTCTCTCCCCGGTGGACATTACCAATTTGGACCACTACACCTTTTTCTACTATGGCGCTCCCTCATCCGCTCTGGGGGTCAGTTCCCCCCCCTCTAATGTCTAATCTGCTCTCAACAACTCACTACCCCCAGGGTCTACCCCACGGAACCTCCCACAGATGGGACTAGACACGAGAACCCATGGCTCCTTGCCCTCTCCCCCTCCATCATCCCCCCGTTTGCCTCTTCCTGTATGTGTCCCTCTCTCCCCTCCCTCCCCCCCCCTTTTTTTCTCTACGTAATCTTGGGAAATGTCATTTTCTTGGTTAACTTTATAGTGCTATTGCAACAAACTCTTGCCTCAGGATCCATCCAGTTACTGTTAGTTTGCTGCTCTGTTTTACTTGATTCACTACTTGCTATTTGGTTCTTTTGATTCAGTATGTGATATACGATTAATATGTTGCAGCCCTAATCTGCTCTCATTTCTCTTCGCACACCTCATCTGCGATGTTGGTCCTACTGTACTGCACTTACCTTTGTTGCATATGTAATATTATGTCTGTTTCATTTCTCAATAAATACTCTTTAAAAAAAAAAAAAAAAGAACCGGTATCCGCTTCCTCTCATCCCTGAACTCTTCCAATGCCTAAGAACTGCTAAGGTATTCACTAAACTAGACCTGCGGGGAGCATATAATTTAGTCCGAATCCGCGATGGAGATGAGTGGAAAACGGCTTTCAGGTCTAGATTCGGACACTTTGAATACCTAGTGATGCCCTTCGGGCTCTGCAATGCCCCGGCCACATTCCAACACCTCGTCAACGATATATTCCGTGAGTATCTAGACAACTTTGTAATTGTGTATCTTGACGATATTTAGATTTTCTCCAACTCACTAGAAACACACCGAACACACGTCAGGAAGGTCCTCCTCATCCTCAGAGAGCACGGGCTCTACCTAAAAGGAGAGAAATGTGAGTTTGAAAGAGACACTATCCAATTCCTCGGGTTCATCATCACCACAGGGGGAATCTCAATGGACCCACAAAAGGTCAAAGCTATCCAAGAATGGCCAGCACCCACAGACAAGAGATCTGTTCAGCGATTTGTTGGCTTTGCCAACTTTTATCGCAGGTTTATTCAGGGATTCTCCACGATCATTTCCCCTATTACTCAACTAACCCGTCAGCAAGTTAAATTCCAGTGGTCTCAGCAAGCCCAGGAAGCTTTTGATGAACTAAAGAGACTTTTCACATCAGCACCTATCCTCCAGCATCCCGACCCAAGTCTTTCTTATGTATTGGAGGTAGACGCCTCCGAATCCGCAGCAGGGGCGATTCTTTCCCAAAGGAGTGGCCCAAAGGCTCTCCTTCACCCAGTCGCCTTCGCCTCCCGGAAACTCAGTCCTCCAGAGAGGAATTACGATGTTGGGGACCGAGAACTTCTCGCTATAAAATTCGCCCTGGAAGAGTGGAGGTATCTATTGGAGGGTGCGTCTCAACCCATCATGATCTTCACAGACCACAGGAACCTGGAGTACCTCAGAGCTGCCAAACGCCTCAGACCCCGACAAGCACGCTGGGCCCTCTTTTTCTCCAGGTTTAATTTCCACATCACCTACCCCCCCCCGGTTCCAAAAATGGAAAAGTGGACGCACTCTCCCGAATGTTTCCAGAAGCAGAAGAATCATCTGAACCTGCAACTATTCTGTCTCCACACAACTTCCTCCAAATCATCCAGCCAGACCTAGAAACAGCCATTAAACAAGCCACTGATCAAATTTCCGAAACTACAGCATCCTCCCTAGAAAAGAAACATGGTTTACTATGGGCACACAGCAAGATATTCATTCCTCCCTCTGTAAGGCTCCGGATTTTGCAGGCCTTTCACGATCATAAGATGGCAGGACATTTTGGGGTCCAGAAGACTGCTGATTTGATCTATCGATCCTTCTGGTGGCCGGGTTGGAGGAAGGATTGCAGGAACTATGTCCAGTCTTGTATTATCTGCCAACGAAATAAGGGGGCTAACACCAAAGCATGGGGACTTTTGAGATCCTTACCTGTTCCCGAATGTCCCTGGAGAGAGATCTCTATGGATTTTATTGTGGATCTGCCATCTTCAGACAAGTTTACCACGATCCTAGTAGTAGTAGATCGCCTCTCGAAGATGGCACACTTCCTACCCATGTGTGGCACTCCCTCTGCTGCGGCTACAGCAAGTATTTTCATCAAGGAAGTCATGAGGCTACATGGTGTCCCCTCCAATATCGTGTCTGATAGGGGGATTCAGTTCACCTCCAAATGGAAGAATCTCTGCAAGGCACTGGAGCTCAAGACCTCTCTATCTTCCGCATACCATACGCAAAGCAACGGGCAAACAGAAAGGACGAATCAAACGTTAGAGCAATACCTCCGTTGCTTTTGCTCCTGCTCCCAAGACGATTGGTCTTCTCTCCTGCCCTGCGCGGAATTTGCCTATAATAACTCTGTACATTCCTCTACCAACCAAACTCCATTTGGGGGCGAACTATGGCTACCACCCTTCCTTCTTGCCAGATTCCATCCCTGAAGTCTCCGCTCCTGCAGTCCAAGAACGGTAAAGTCAATTCAGGACAATTTCCTACAAATTCAGGAGGCCATGAAGAAGGCTCAAAGAGACTATGAGGTGTACTACAATAGAGGAAGAAGGAGTTGCCCACGTTTCAAGATCGGGGATAAGGTTTGGTTATCTTCTGCCAACCTGAGATTGCCATACCCGTCACGGAAGCTCGGTCCCAAGTTCATTGGCCCCTTTGAGATCAAAAGAGTGGTAAACCCAGTAGCTTTTGAACTGGCGCTACCTAGTTCGTACAAAATTCACCCGGTGTTCCATGCTTCCCTATTAAAACCAGTAATTCCAAGTTCTTTCACCGGAAGACAAGTGGCACCACCTACACCCGTCAAAGTCGAAGGCGAGGAAGAATTCGAGGTGGAAGCCATAACGGACTGTTGAAGAAGGAGAAGACAGACCCAATACCTGGTAAAATGGAAAGGGTATCCCCCTGAAGACAGTTCTTGGGAACCCTCCAGTAACATCCACGCTCCTCGCCTGATACCTGATTTTTACCGGAGACACCCCAAGCTACCAGCCAGATTGGGCATCCAGAGGCTGCCCCTTGGGGGGGCACTGTCAGAGAATCACCAGACTTCAACGTCGGCACTTCCCCGTGCGCCTGCGGGGAAGAGCTGCACAACGACGCACGCATATGCGTGATACGATACAATGTCGTACACGCATGTGCAAACCTATGCACACGGCTATGGGCCTTACCTGATTGGCCTGACAGGCCTATAAAAGGCATCAATGTGCTCTGTGTCTTTGCTGGTTTGTCTCCTCAGCTCACCTGTGTTCCTGTTTCCTGTTCCTGTTGACCACTTCCTGTTGTGACCCGGATTGCTTGAAGACTACTCTGATTCTCTCCTGATCTGACCCCTGGCTTGTTAAACGGACTTCCTGCTCGTAGCCTTGCTGACTCCCGGACTGATACCTGTGTTTGACCCTCGGCCTGCCTCTGGAATATCCCCTGTTTTCTGCACTTAGCCTTGCTGGCTCACGGACTGTTACCTGTGTTTGACCCTCGGCCTGCCTCTGGAATATCCTTTGTCTCACGGACTGATACCTGTGTTTGACCCTCGGCCTGCCTCTGGAATATCCTCTGTCTCACAGACTGATACCTGTGTTTGACCCTCGGCCTTCACTCCAGGTGTTAGAACCCCTGGCAGGCATTTACTTCTACCAGTTCCAAGATCATCTGCACGGGCATCTCTTCCTTCAGAAGACCTTCTGCATACTAGTCACCTGCTGGCAACCCGTTCCTCTCCGTGCCCTGTACCCACTGTTCCACCCTCAGGGGTACTGTGCACCCAGCTGCAAGGGAAGCCGCTCTCAGCACTTCGGCTTTGGTGAGTACCTGACATGTTTTCTGTGGCAATGGGTATTATTTACTAGGCAAATCCACTTTGCACTCCAAGTGTAGTTTCAGGTGCACTTTTTGCAGTGCAGTTGTAGTGCATAGTGGATTTGCCTTTAGTAAATAACACCAACAGTGATGTTTAAATTTCCCCAATCACGCCATTTTCATGACCCAACATATTTCTGCCATGGTGCTGAAAATGAGCAATATTTTTGTCAGTAATGCACTACATACATTAACAACAAAAACAAGGTGTGTGTGTAGCAGACCCACAAGATAAGATTATCTGAAGAGAAGAGACTGTAATCTCTGTAATCTCATTTCGCTTGAAATTGGGTTTGCACTGTTGTACAAAAAGGCCCAAAAAACCCTAAATAAAACCTAGGAGACACCTAAAACAAAGCCAAGCAGTAAATGAAAACAAAGATTATTGGAGTTTCAAAGAAAAATTTATTTTAAAAAATGCCTCTCAGACATTGTCTGGCATATCAATGGCCCCCCAACCCATAAAGTACTCCACATATCTTGATCTGACCTTGCGGGCGCTTTGGGGGAGCAAGCCAGGACAACCAGCTTTAAGGGCCGTCAGGTTGACATTTTCCAGCAAGTCTGCATCAGGCCCAACTGAGGCCACATAGTTTGCTGAGTGTTTTTTCAAAATATTGTGCAGAATGCAGCACGAAAGCACAATCTGATTGAGTTTATATTCCGCCATGTGGATTGGAGTAAAAAATAGTCGGAACCGGATGGCCAGTATTCCAAAGGTGTTCTCCACCACTCTTCGGGCCCTGGACAGGCGGAAATTAAAAATCCTCTGGTCCGGGGTGAGGGTCCTCATCGGGAAAGGCCGCATCAGATGGTTTGCCAGAGCAAACGCCTCATCGGCGACGAAAACAAAGGGGAGTCCTTCGACATTCTCCTCTGGAGGTGGCAAGCCCAGACTGCCACTCTGGAGATGCCAGTAGAACTCCGTCCACGTGAACACTCCACCATCTGACATACGGCCATTTTTCCCCACGTCCACATACAGGAAGTCATATGTCGCTGACACCACCGCCAACATCATGATACTATTATACCCCTTGTAATTTTAATAGTAGGACCCCGAGTTGGGGGATGGGACGATGCAGACCATCAATTGCACCTCCACAATTGGGAAAGTCTCAATGGCTGGCAAAGTGGGAGGCCAGAGTCTGCCATTCCTGTGGCGTTGAAGGAAACTGTGGAGTCAAACAAGAAAGAAAATTAGTCATTTTGCACATCAACATTGCAAGCAGATTAGACACAAACATTTTATGCCAAGATCAGTATAACATTTTTGGAAATGAGTATTTAAATCTAAAAGTATAATGTCCCCTTATCAGATCCCTCTCCCCCCATCTGATGGCCCATTGCAAAAAATTGGGGGGGGGGGGTGTTTTGGACAGGTAACCCTCTCCACTTCATTGAGAGCTGAATGCATAAATATTGTGTGATACTTTGGCCAGCCCCTCCTTACTTACACTATTGACAGGTAAGAAGTGTCATAATACAAAAAAGGAACAAATGGAAGCACATTTTGACATTCTGCTATTACCTATCAAGATAATAATAGGAGAAAAAAAAACTTTAAACTGTAGCATTTGAAAGTATTGAGGCAGGCCCTTGCACTACATGCTTTGGTGAATTCATCCATAAATCTGTCCATAAAAAAGGTAGGTATAGTGTGTATTGGGTTTGGCAAAGTTAGCAGATAGAGGATTGCTATCAGCTGACCTAGCAGTTGAGGGGATGGGGGTTCCTAATGAGTTTGGCCCACCAAAAAAAACTTCTGGCACTCTGCATGAATTTAAGCACACACATAACATTTCTACACATTTTCGGGGGTGTTTAGGGGAAAGCAATACTATGGAGCTGACAAAGTACATTGCTAAGTGACTAGGCTATATGTTTATGAGCCCAGAAGAGCATGCTGGAGAAGTTAGTGAAGGCAAATATGCATGAAGGACAAAAAAGGAACTTGAAAAGCTTCCAGCATGCATGAGGACAAAGGGGTACAGCATATCAATTACAGCATATTGCAATCATGGTAATTAGGGAATGAGGAAAGAAATCCAATACATTAGCAAACATTAAATACATAGAAAGTGATGTTAAAGGAGAAAACTTACCTTAATATAGTCCTTCTGCAGGACCTGTATGATGGCAGAACAGGTCTCTGGAATAATAATTCCCAGAGCCTAGGGGGAGATGCCTGTCGAGAACTTGAGATCCTGAAGACCTCTCCCTGTCACCAAGTACCGCAACGTGACGATGAGCCTCTGCTCTGGAGTGATGGCTTGCCGCATTCAGGTATCCTGCCTGCTGATATAAGGGGACAGCAAAGCCAGCAGATGGTGAAAAACAAAACTCCTCCTCGCCCTGTTCATGGACTGGGCTTGTGTCAAAGCTAAAAGCCCAAGGTCGAGCCCCTGCACAGCACGAGCTCTACGAAAAGTACATACAGTGGTGTGAAAAAGTGTTTGCCCCCTTCCTCATTTCCTGTTCCTTTGCATGTTTGTCACACTTAAGTGTTTTGGAACATCAAACCAATTTAAACAATAGTCAAGGACAACACAAGTAAACACAAAATGCAATTTGTAAATGAAGGTGTTTATTATTAAAGGTGAAAAAAAATCCAAACCATCATGGCCCTGTGTGAAAAAGTGATTGCCCCCTAAACCTAATAACTGGTTGGGCCACCCTTAGCAGCAACAACTGCAACCAAGCGTTTGCGATAACGTGCAATTAGGCTTTTACAGCGTCCTGGAGGAATTTTGGCCCACTCATCTTTGCAGAATTGTCCTAATTCAGGTACATTAGAGGGTTTTCGAGCATGAACGGCCTTTTTAAGGTCATACCACAACATCTCAATAGGATTCAGGTCAGGACTTTGGCTAGGCCACTCCAAAGTCTTCATTTTGTTTTTCTTCAGCCATTCGGTGGTGGACTTGCTGGTGTGTTTAGGATCATTGTCCTGCTGCAGAACCCAAGTTCGTTTCAGCTTGAGTACACGAACAGATGGTCGGACATTCTCCTTCAGGATCTCTTGGTAGACAGCAGAATTCATAGTTCCTTTTATCACGGCAAGTCTTCCAGGTCCTGAAGCAGCAAAACAGCCCCAGACCATCACACTACCACCACCATATTTTACTGTTGGTATAATGTTCTTTTTATGAAATGCAGTGTTCCTTCTACGCCAGATATACTTGGACACACACCTTCCAAAGAGTTCCACTTTTGTCTCATCGGTCCACAGAATGTTGTCCCAAAAGTCTTGGGGATCATCAAGATGTGTTGTGGAGAAATTGAGACGAGCTTTGATGTTCTTTTTGCTCAGCAGTGGTTTTCTCCTTGGAACTCTGCCATGCAGGCCATTTTTGCCCAGTCTTTTCCTGATGGTGGAGGCATGAACGCTGACCTTAACTGAGGCAAGTGAGGCCTGCAGTTCCTTGGACATTGTTGTGGGGTCTTTTGTGACCTCTTGGATGAGTCGTCGCTGCGCTCTTGGGGTCATTTTGGGCGGCCGGCCACTCCTGGGAAGGTTCACCACTGTTCCATGTCTTCGCCATTTGTGGATAATGGCTCTCACTGTGGTTCGCTGGATTCCCAAAGCTTTGGAAATGGCTTTATAACCCTTTCCAGACTGATAGATCTCAATTACTTTCTTTCTCAATTGTTCCTGAATTTCTTTGGGTCTCGGCATGATGTGTAGCTTTTAAGGATCTTCTGGTGGACCTTACTGTGTCAAGCAGCTCCTATTTAAGTGATGCCTTGATTGTGAACAGGTGTGGCAATAATCAGGCCTGGGTGTGGCTAGAGAAATTGAACTCAGGTGTGGACAACCACAGTTATAGTATGTTTTAACAAGGGGGGCAATCACTTTTTCACACAGGGCCATGATGGTTTGGATTTTTTTTCACCTTTAATAATAAACACCTTCATTTACAAATTGCATTTTGTGTTTACTTGTGTTGTCCTTGACTATTGTTTAAATTGGTTTGATGTTCCGAAACACTTAAGTGTGACAAACATGCAAAGGAACAGGAAATGAGGAAGGGGGCAAACACTTTTTCACACCACTGTACATGAAACATAGCTTAAAACTGTTGGCTGGTCAGAATGTACAACAGAAAGCACTGATAAACAGCAAGGCCTGAAAGAACAAACTGAAAACCAGAAATGAGCAGACAGTAAGCACTAGACATGTGCAGAGTAAAATATTTCGTTTCGGAATTTCGTTTTCGTCTGAAAACTTAATTTATTTAGTTACTCCCGAAATTCGTTTTTATTTATTTCGTTTTTCGTTCAAAAATTGCATTCGTCCGAAAATCCACATGAATCACGGTCGAATCTGTCTTTGAAGGCTTATGGTGTCTGTCGAATGTATAAAGAAGATTCGACGGAGCTAGTATATAGCATACTTTAGAACCCTATTAAAGTCTATGGGACTCCAACGTTCAAAATCTAAAGTGCTCATTTTAAAGGCTAATTTGCAAGTTACTGTCCTAAAAAGTGTTTGGGGACCTGGGTCCTGCCCCAGGGGACATGGATCAATGCAAAAAAAAGTTTTAAAAACGGCCGTTTTTTCAGGAGCAGTGATTTTAATAATGATTAAAGTGAAACAATAAAAGTGTAATATTCCTTTAAATTTCGTAGGGGGGGGGTTGTCTATAGTATGCCTGTGAAGGGGCGCATGTTTCCCGTGCTTAGAACTGTCCCTGCACAAAGTGTCATTTATGCAGGAAAAAAAGTCCTTTAAAATCACTCGCAGCTATTATAAATTGTCGGCTCCCGTAATACAGAGAACACTCATTGAAAGTCATTGATAAAAAAATAAATAAATACATTTTAAAAAAAAGCGTGGGGGTCCCCCAAATTCAATTACCAGGCCCTTCAGGTCTGGTATGGATATTAAGGGGAACCCTGCCTCAAATTTAAGAAAAAATTTGACGTGGGGTTCCCCCTAAATATCCATAACCAGACCCTTCAGGTCTGGTATGGATATTAAGGGGAACCCCGCGTCAAATTTAAAAAAAAATTGACGTGGGGTTCCCCCTAAAAATCCATACCAGACCCTTTATCCGAGCACGCAACCTGGCAGGCCGCAGGAAAAGAGGGGGGGACGAGAGAGCGGCCCCCCCTCCCTCCTGAACCGTACCAGGCCACATGCCCTCAACATTGGGAGGATGCTTTGGGGGTCTGGGACCCCTCAAAGCACCTTGTCCCCATGTTGATGAGGACAAGGGCCTCATCCCCACAACCCTGGCCGGTGGTTGTGGAGGTCTGCGGGCGGGGGGCTTATCAGAATCTGGAAGCCCCCTTTAACAAGGGGACCCCCAGATCCCGGCCCCCCCCTGTTTGAAATGGTAAGGGGGTACAAAAGTACCCCTACCATTTCACAAAGAAAGTGTAAAAAATGGTTAAATAAAACAAACACACTTTTGAAAAATTCCTTTATTAAAAATAAAAAAATAAAAAAAAGATTCCAGCGGCGGTAATCCACTCTTGCTATCCAGCGACGGACGGTCATCTCTCCAGCGATGTCTCATCTCATCCAGCGCAGCGAATCCATCCTTCTTCTGTCTCCGTGTAGGAGACACTGCAGGCATTCCGGCGGGTGACGTTTCTTATATACGGAGGGCGGGGCCACCCGTCACCTGACCCCGCCCCCCTCTGACGCAAGGGGAAACCCAGGGTTCCCCGTGACGTATAGGTGACCCCGCCCCCCTCTGATGTAACGGAAACCTGCCTGTGTTACATCAGAGGGGTGCGGGGTCACCCATACGTCACAGGGAACCCCGGGTTTCCCCTTGCGTCAGAGGGGGGCGGGGTCAGGTGACGGGTGGCCCCGCCCTCCGTATATAAGAAACGTCAGCCGCCGGAATGCCTGCAGTGTCTCCTACACGGAGACAGAAGAAGGATGGATTCGCTGCGCTGGATGAGATGAGACATCGCTGGAGAGATGACCGTCCGTCGCTGGATAGCAAGAGTGGATTACCGCCGCTGGAATCTTTTTTTTATTTTTTTATTTTTAATAAAGGAATTTTTCAAAAGTGTGTTTGTTTTATTTAACCATTTTTTACACTTTCTTTGTGAAATGGTAGGGGTACTTTTGTACCCCCTTACCATTTCAAACAGGGGGGGGGCCGGGATCTGGGGGTCCCCTTGTTAAAGGGGGCTTCCAGATTCTGATAAGCCCCCCGCCCGCAGACCTCCACAACCACCGGCCAGGGTTGTGGGGATGAGGCCCTTGTCTTCATCAACATGGGGACAAGGTGCTTTGAGGGGTCACAGACCCCCAAAGCATCCTCCCAATGTTGAGGGCATGTGGCCTGGTACGGTTCAGGAGGGAGGGGGGGGCGCTCTCTCGCCCCCCCTCTTTTCCTGCGGCCTGCCAGGTTGCGTGCTCGGATAAAGGGTCTGGTATGGATTTTTAGGGGGAACCCCACGTCAATTTTTTTTTTTTATTTGACGCGGGGTTCCCCTTAATATCCATACCAGACCTGAAGGGTCTGGTTATGGATATTTAGGGGGAACCCCACGTCAAATTTTTTCTTAAATTTGAGGCAGGGTTCCCCTTAATATCCATACCAGACCTGAAGGGCCTGGTAATTGAATTTGGGGGACCCCCACGCTTTTTTTTAAATTTTTTTTTTTTTTTTTTTTATCAATGACTTTCAATGAGTGTTCTCTGTATTACGGGAGCCGACAATTCATAATAGCTGCGAGTGATTTTAAAGGACTTTTTTTCCTGCATAAATGACACTTTGTGCAGGGACAATTCTAAGCTCGGGAAACATGCGCCCCTTCACAGGCATACTATAGACAACCCCCCCCTACGAAATTTAAAGGAATATTACACTTTTATTGTTTCACTTTAATCATTATTAAAATCACTGCTCCCGAAAAAACGGCAGTTTTTTTGTTTACAAACGATTTTTATTTGGTACATAGAGAAAGTACAGAGAGTAAGCATAGATATAATATAATAAATGCAATGTATATCAAGACAAACATAGAAAATCACCATAGATACAAAATTTTGTACAAGATACAGTGCATATATATTGCAATAGTTTGTGTTTTCATTTGGTAAGGTGATGGGCTAGAACCATAATAGTGCAGTAAACCGTAGACAATCATGTATAGGAGACCCAATTTCAGGGAGTATTAAAAAAGGAGGTAGAGTGGTTAAACCAGGGATCCCATTTCTTACTATATAAATGTGTGGAATTTTGCATTGATCCATGTCCCCTGGGGCAGGACCCGGGTCCCCAAACACTTTTTAGGACAGTATCTTGCAGAATCTTTTCTCTCTGTCAAATCTTTTTTCTCTGTCGAATATTTTCTCTATATAATCTTGGACTAATAGAGGTAAGGTTAGGCACATTCGAACACAGGTTCTATAGACACAGATTGTTGTCAGAGTCATGTCGAATCTCCTATTCTATATCGAACTGTTGTAACAATGAAAACGAAAATAAAGCATTTATTTATGTCGGATCTTTTGTTTTTCGGATTTTGTGCTTTCGTTATCGTTTGTCAAAACGAAAGCGAAAATAGCTGAAATTCGGACGAAAATGCATTCGGACGAAAACGAATGCACATGTCTAGTAAGCACTGTTTATCAAAGCATACTATATACCAAGATAAAGTCCTCAATGACCAACAAATGTGAACTGACGACAAGCACTGATAATTAGATACGCACTGACAAGCACAAACTGAAAAAGCAGTAACGATCTGAAGCACAAATCTGAAAAGTGCGAATCGTCTCTTACCAAACTTCTAACACGCGATAAACACAAGATCAGCAGAAGGAGCCCAAAGGGTGCCGCACGTGGTGCTGAACTTCCGTTTTCTAGTCCCGTCGTACGCGGTTTACGTCACCGCGTTCTTGTTGACCGGAAATTCCGACAACTTTGTCCGACCGTGTGGATGCAACACCACTTCCGGACTAAATCCGTTGGATTCCGACCGTGTGTACAAGGGCTAACAATACACACCAAACTGAGCATGTGCAGCCTGACTCCAAAGGTTCTGTACTATCCGGACCTGTTCTGGAGTCAGTGGAAGAAGAGGGGGATCTTTGCATACAAGAGTAAGTAGCCTTTTTAACCACTTGAGATCCGCGCTATAGCCAAATGACGGCTACAGCGCGGATCTCCTTTTCCGGGACGACGTCAATAGACGTAGTCCCGTGTACGAGCGAGTCCATGAGACTCGCCTGATCACCGATCCGTGCAAGGGGTCGATCCCGACCCCTTATCACGTGATCAGCTGTCAGCCAATGACAGCTGATCATGTGATATAACGGAGCCGGTAATCGGCTAGTATTCCTCCTCGCGCTGACAGCGCGAGGAGAAAAAAAAAAGCCGATCACCGGCGGCCATGATCGGGACATCAGTCCCGATCACGGCCAGCAATGCAAGCGCCCACCTGCCCCCTGCCAGTGCCCACCTGCCCCCTGCAGTGCCACCCTAATTAAAAGTAAGTGCCCCCGTCAGTGCCACCCAGCAGTGCCCATAGTGCCACCCAGCAGTGCCCACAGTGCCACCCAGCAGTGCCCACAGTGCCACCCAGCAGTGCCACCCACAGTGCCACCCACAGTGCCCACAATCTGCCTCAAAGGTGCTGCACCCCAGTGCCGCCCATCAGTGCCCAGCAGTGCCGCCCAGCAGTGCCCAGCAGTGCCACCTATCAGAGCCACCTATCAGTGCCACCTATCAGTGCCCATCAGTCCCATCTATCAGTGGTACCTATCAGTGCCCATCCGTGCCACCCATCCGTGCCACCCATCCGTGCCATCTTATCTGTGCCCATCTTTGCCCATCAGTGCCACCTTATCCGTGCCCATCGGTGCCGCCTTATCTGTGCCTATTAGTGCCGCCTTAACTATGCCTATCAGTGCCCACCAGTGCAGCCTATCAGTGCCCACCAATGCAGCCTATCAGTGCCCACCAATGCAGCCCATCAGTGCCCACCAATGCAGCCTATCAGTGCCGCCTAATCAGCGCACTTCAATGAAGGAGAAAAATTACCCGTTTGCAAAATTTTATAACAAACTATTAAAACATGATTTTTTTTTTTTTGCATCTTTTTGTTTGTTTAGCAAAAAATAAAACTCCGAGCTGTAACTAAATACCACCAAAAGAAAGCTCTATTTGTGGGAAAAAAATGATAAAAATTTCATTTGGGTACAGTGTTGTATGCCCGCGCAATTGTCATTCAAAGTGCATCAGCGCTGGGGGGCGCATGCGCGGCGCTGAACGTGATGGCGGCTTGAAGAGATAGCTCTGTCTCGCCCGGAACTCTATCAGCGCCCTGGAGGGCTCATAATCGGTTTCGCACCTCACGATCTACACCCTCCAGGTCCCCTTATCACGGTGCATGCCTTCAAAGAAGAAGAAAACCCGCAGCGGGAGCCAACATACCTTAACTCACTATCTCCTGCGCACGAGGGATAGCGACATGATGGCCCAAGATGGCGCGGAGCGGTGCGGTATCACTTCCTCCCCGCTCACCTCACCACAAGTCTCCGCGGGCTCTCCTTCACTCCGGCCCCAGGTAGGAGACAATAACTCTCTCTCAAAGGCGGATCTGGACGCCAGCCTGGAAGCTATGTACGACAGGCTGGCGTCCAAGTTTCAAACGGAGCTGCACAAGTCCTCGCAGGCCTTATCACAGGAGATTGCGGCCCTGGGTTCCAGGACGGACAGGCTGGAAAGCAAGCACGACGAACTTGCGCTCGCACATAACGATCTCAGCAGGGAACATGAAACCCTCGTTTCGACCGTTCTGACTATGCAGTCACAAATCGAGGAGCTCGATAATAGGAATAGGCGCAATAACTTACGTCTCAGAGGGATCCCGGAATCGGAGACAGACCTGATACCCACGGTTATCCGCCTCTTTAAATCTCTCCTACCGGATCACGAATCGTCCTCCTTTACATGCGATCGGATACACCGAGCTCTCCGTCCGAAGCCTCCTGCAGACAAACCCCCACGGGACATTGTCTTGTGCATGAAAGACTTCCTAGTTAAAGAGGACATATTACGTGCAGCAAGAAACAAACAGCGCATTCTTTTAGATGAAGCTCTTATTCAAATTTTCCCGGATATTTCCCCAGCCACTTTGGAGAGAAGAAGGAACCTCAAGGATATTACTTCTGCCCTGCAATCAGCCCGGATTCGCTATAGATGGGGGTTCCCCTTCAAGTTAGTGGTTCCTCACAATGGCAGCACCTACTCTGTCACTACGCTCCAGGAGGGCCAAGAACTCCTTGTTAAGCTGGGTCTCTTGAATGCAGCGGATCTTCACAGACCACCCTCCACCCCCAGACCAGCGCCTATTTGGCAAACTCCACCCTCGCGGAGAGACAGAAGAAGGATTCGTTATGGAATCGGGGACCACAACGCTGACAGCCCACGGTAGTCGGAGTCATTTCTTTTTGGGTTCCCCCCCTGTTTTCTATCCCTGGCTACCCGCCTTTCACTTGAACCTTATGGCCACCATGACGGTATGCTCCCTAATCTACACATTGTTCCGGAAGGGCCTCTTTGATGGTCTGCCACGGGTTTGAGCTGCTGCCTGCTTCCCCCACCCAGCAAATTTCCTGTTATTTCCCTTTTTTGTGGAACTCTTGGTGTTTTTTACGCTTGTTTTGAGCTGGGTTCGAGACCCTGTAGTCTCGGAATTCTTTATTTCTCCCGTTTTTGGGGTTATCAGGTAATTGGACAGTTCACCTTTTTTCTTTGTTTTTTCTCCTTTACTGGTTACCTGACCCTACTCCTTTTGGAACAGGCTAAGCCTGGGTACGTTCAATTTTCTGGATATGTTCCAGTTCCTTGACTCTTTTTGTCTTGTTTTTGTTTTTGATTTTTGTTTTTATTTTTCTCTCATTTTTTTCTATTACCCACAACTAGCGATGATGGTTGCTTCTCAAGTAATGCTGACTGAATATGTTGGTTTTTTTCTATATCTTGTTTCACTGAGGGGAGGTGGTTTTCAGTTGTTATCGGATGCGGCGGATGGCAGTGCCCCTGGTCACCTTATTTGGGCTTTTCACCCCACCCCCTTGTATCGGTTCTTCTACTCCAATACCGGGGTTCCCTTAGCTAACCTCACCTTAGATCTTATCAATGGTAATTACATGCATATCTCATAATGTTCAGGGGTTTAACTCCCCTAATAAAAGGAGGAAGGCCTTTGACTTTTATAAGACGCTGGATGCCAAGGTTCTCCTCCTCCAAGAGACCCACTTTGCACGCAAATCTCACCCTAAATTTTTTCATAGGAATTATCCCCAAGCATTTTACACCCTTCATTCCTCCAAGTCCAGGGGGGCTGCCATCTTCTTGCACTCTTCCTTTCCTATGGATATTAGACGTGTGTATAAAGACGCAGAGAGTAGATATGTTATCATCCAAGGGGTAGTATGTAATAGAGAATTGACTATTGCTAGTGTCTATGCTCCGAATGATGCACCAGCTACCTTCTTTAAGCAATTTTTTGAAAAACTCTCCTCATTTCAATCTTCTCATTTAATCATAGGTGGGGACTTCAATCTGGTTGCGAATCCCACCCTGGATCGCTCTACTCACACGTCTCTATCCAAGGCCTTCCCCAAATCCCTAAATTGCAGTCTAGTGGAGTTTCAACTCTCTGACACCTGGCGGGCACATAATGTGGGTATTAAAGAATTCACATTTTATTCCCGCCCCCATAATAGCTCGGCGAGGTTGGATTATATCTTTACCTCACCCATCATACTGGCCAACTCAACTAAAGCGGTCATTCATCCCTGTGTTTGGTCTGACCATCACCTCACCTCCTTTTCCACCACATTTATCAAATTGGCCCCTACGCCACATTCCTGGAGGCTTAATGAAGCCCTGCTGTCTGATCCCTCTTTTATACCCCTTATCGAAGAGGCTATTGAAGACTATTTTAACTTTAATGCTCAACCCGATACTCTACCCTCAGTGTTATGGGTGGCTCATAAAGCAGTCCTCAGAGGGAAGATTATTGAGGTCTCAACTATTCGCAATAGGATGACCAATGGTAGAATTCTGACTCTCACGCGAGAGTTGGACCAACTTTACAGGAATACAGCCGCCTTACATTTAGAATCCACTAGACGAGAAATAGATTGCAGAAGGCTAGAGTTGGACTCCTTATTGTCCAACAAGGTGGAGAAGTCTTTTAGATGGGCAAGGGCTAAACACATCCTCTTAGACAATTCAGCATCCTCACCTTTCGCACGAAAACTTAATCGCCTTTCCCGCCCTCCTCATATCTATAAGTTGAACAACAGAGAGGGACAACTTACATCCCACCCGAAAGAGGTCTTAGACATCTTTAGAAATTTCTATTCTTCTCTGTTAGCCCCTAACGCAAACATTGAGGCCCAGGCAGTGAATTCCTGGTTGGACACGATACCCCTTCCTACTCTATCTCAGTCACAGTCTGAACAACTTAATTCACCTGTTTCCACAACTGAAGTTTTGAACGTCATTAAATCCCTTAAATTGGGCTCAGCCCCTGGTCCAGATGGGTTTGCGGCAGTCTATTACAAGAAATTTGCATCTCATTTAGCACCTAGACTGGCATGCCTGTTCAATTGGGTGATGCGTGGAGGCAGTTTCCCAGAAGAGATGTTGCTGGCAAACATGTCTTTGATACCTAAACCTGACAAAAATCATTCCCTCCCACAAAATTATAGGCCCATATCCGTTATGAATAATGACCTCAAAATTTTCAGTAGGATCCTTGCGGACAGATTGGCTAGATTTATTCCCTGTCTTATCTCCCCATTCCAATCCGGATTTATTCCCCACAGGCTGATAACCGACAACATTCGTTTGGCCTCGGATATTATCCAAGATGCCAACTCTACCTCCCGTAGCTTACTTTTACTTAGTCTGGACATCCAAAAGGCCTTTGATAGCGTTGCCTGGCCCTACCTTACTTCAGTTTTGCAAAAAATGGGTTTTGGGGGAGAATTTTTGCATTCCTTCCACACCCTCTATAAGAATCCCATGACCAGAATCAAAATCCCTGGTTGCTGCTCTGATTTCTTCAATGTAGGTAGGGGCACGAGACAGGGTTGCCCCCTTTCCCCATTAATTTTTGCCCTTGCCCTTGAACCCCTAGCCATAGCTATCCTGAATAACCCCGATATTTCTGGTTATAACAAAGGCCCCCTGTCATATAAGTTTTGCATGTATGCGGACGATGTCCTCATGTTCCTAACGAACCCTCTGCTCTCCCTTCCCAATTTATTTGCCTCCCTGTCAAAATTTGCGGAGATATCGGGGTTGACCATTAATATGTCTAAATCTTCTGCCCTTCCTATAGGTATCCCTCCGTTGGATCTCTTACACCTCAAACAGTCCTTTCCCTTCCACTGGCCGGACTCATCTCTATCCTACTTGGGGATAGCACTCCCAGATCATTATAATAAATTATTCACGTCCAACTACCCACCCCTTGTCAAGAAAATTAAAATGACCCTGAAGATGTGGTCCAGACTTCATATATCCTTCTTGGGCAGGATTACCGCTCTAAAGATGGTGGTGCTTCCTAGGCTTTTATATTTTTTTTCGTTCTCTCCCTATTAGATTATCAAAGTCTTATCTTAATGATGTACAAGCTTCCCTCCTTCGCTTTGTTTGGCAAGATAAACCCCCTAGATTTTCCAAAGCTATATTGTACCGCTCCTCTAAAAAAGGGGGATTGGGGGTTCCACAGATATGGCTGTACTATCTGGCCAGCAGATTCTCGCAACAGGCTCAATGGAATATCAGGGCTTCCAGGGTTCCGTGGGTACAATTTGAACAAGAATCTGTAAAGCCTCTTTTTCTTCCGGGTATGATGTGGATCCCTCCTTTGGTCAACCACACTAAGTCCTATGGGAATATGCTTGTCTCGGATGGCATGCTCCTTTGGCATAGATATAAGCACGTATATGGTTTGGTGTCTCGGGCTCCTGGTGGTGCCTCCTTTTTGGGGGACTCCAGGTTCCTGACTGCACACAACCACTTAAATGCTTTCCGCATCTGGATAGAATTGGGTCTTATATCCCTTAAGGACTTTATAGTGGACTCAAACTTCACCACATTCCAGGACCTACAAGTTAGATTTCAGATCCCCCACACGGAGTTTCTCCATTTTTTGCAAATTCGACATTTCTTTCTTCATCATTACCCTGGCCCCTACTCAACGCCCCCGACCTCTTTTGAGGAGATCTGTTATACAGCCCCTAGACAGAAGGGGTTGATCTCTTTGCTCTACCGGGGCCTTGAGGAGGTGACGGGTGGAAATGACCTGAAATATAGGGCCTCCTGGGAACAGGAACTCGGGGTTCTGAGTGACTCAATTGACTGGGGGGAGTCCTGGCGCAATATGTGCCAATGCACGAAATCCCTGTCAGTAAGGGAAACTGCTATAAAAGTGATTACTAGGTGGTATTATACTCCCCTGCGGTTACATAAAATCTTTCCACAGGCTCCGAACAGTTGCTTTAGGGGCTGCCCCCTCCCAGGCTCGTATACACACATCTTCTGGGACTGTGACCGGATACTGCCTATATGGCAACTTCTCTTTGATATAATTGATAAGCTGGCAGGCTACCATGTCACTTTAACATCACATCATGCTCTGTTATTTCAATCCCCGCCAGATGTTCCCAAACCACTGAGAAAGTTGATTCATTCGATCTGCCTGGCCATGCTATGGTCAATTGCTTTCAACTGGAAGTCCCCCTCGCTTCCTCTCCCTCAGATCTTGTCTCGAGTAGATCTTATGATGCATTCTGAGAAAATTTACCACACTCTTCATGACACTATGCCTCTGTACGAGGCCAAATGGAATCCATGGTTTATATTTCGACTATCACACTGACCACGCTAGTCTCTCCTTCCCGCTCTCCTTCTTTTTCGCTTTGTCTTTTCTTGTGTTCTTTTTTTTTTTCTCTTCCTTCTTTTCCATTCTATGTATCTACTTTCTTTTTGATTATATTGTATCTCATGATCCTTATACATCTGATTTAGTTGAATGTAACAATTAAAACCCATGAGTTTATCCCAGTTCCATGCAGAGTATTGTCTTTGAAATATCTCTCTCACCGTTGATTACATGTCATTTTGTTTACGGTAGTTGTTTATCACTATGTTATTTTGCTGTATTTAACGATGGATTTGTAATACTGCTGTTTACCCCTCCTTTTTTTTTCTCTTTGTATGGTTCTGCATGGGAATTTCCCGATACTCATACTTTGTATTTCTGTTGAATCTTTTTCAATAAAACGTTTGAAATAAAAAAAAAAAAAACAAAAAAAAAAAAAAAAAGAAAAAAAACAAAACAAAAAAAAAAAACAAAGTGCATCAGCGCTGAAAGCTGAAAATTGGTCTGGGACTGAGGGGGGTTTAAGTGCCCAGTAAGCAAGTGGTTAAACAATGCAGGAGATTAACCCCTTATGTTCCGCAGTGAGTATAACAAGCAGTCTTTACTGCATATAGAGAAGTTATGTGTATTTTTAAAGAGTAACTCAAAAAAAATATTTATTTTGCGGGGATGCTGAAAGTCAGATTTGTATCTTATTGCAGACTCTTGGAAAACTCAGTCAGCCAATCACAAAAGCAGGAAATGACATGTACAGAATGCCTCCAGGTCGCCATATTGCATTGCATTTTACAGAAAGTTACAAGGCTGCAGTTTGAAAAGGAAAGAACATTTTTAATAGCAGTCAATTACAAAGTGACCTGTGTTGCATTTACATATGCTATATATATATATATATATATTTTTTTTTATTTACTAATATTTTAATATTTTTTCCAATGAAAGAGGAGGTATCCTTTAAATTTGACTAGTGTAAGTACCTGAATTTTTTTTTTTTTTGTTTCACAAGTTTGTATTGGTTGAAAAAGTGGATAAAATACAACTTAAAGTAACAAAATACATAGAAGCGCATATTGTATATGTAACACATGTCGGGTACAATTGCATTGTTACAAATGGACAATATTCAAATAGGTAATACATTAAGTAAGAGATCGAATAGTCATAATAATACACCGTATTAATGGAGAATAGCTGTTTGTTAAATTGAGTACAAATAGATAGGGAAAGGGGGGGGTTGGGGAGGGTTGAGGAGAAAAAAAAAAAAAAAAAGCAATAACACTGAAATTTACAGATACAATTTCGTTAATAAACGAGTACATCTCCTAAAACCTTGCTTCATTACTGAGTAATAGTTGATTTATATTCTTGAGAATTCTTGTATTCTATCCATTCATGCCATGTTGCATAGAATCTGGTGATTTTTTCCTGAGAAATACTAATAAGCTCTTCAATTTGCTCTATCTTATTTATTCTCCGAAACCATTCCTTTTTCGTTGGAACGGATTCGGAGCGCCAGTGGAAGGGGATACAATGACGTGCAGCGTTGACCATAAACATTGGTAATGATTTTAGATATTTTTTCCTAGGGATATCGTTTACATGAATGAGGTACTGTGCGGCATTAAAGCTCAGGGGTTCTGAGGATATCTTGTTAATGGTATCATGAACCGCTTCCCAGAAAGTCTGGATTAAGGGGCAGGACCACCATATGTGGATCATCGACCCTTCCTCTCGGTTGCATCTCCAGCATTTTTCTGAGATTGTGGGGGAAAATTTGTGTAAGATGGAGGGTGTCCTATACCATCTGGATAGGATCTTATAGCTGCATTCCTGAGTAGCTACATTTAGAGACCCTTTGTGTGCATAAATATGTACTTTCTCCCACTGTTGTTCGGAGATCGAGATGTCAAGGTCTCTTTCCCAGTTTTTGCATGTTGTACTGGCTAAGTCTGGTGCACCCTCGAATAGTGAGTTATATATGATTGAGATGAGGTGTCTATGTGGTGTATTTTTCGAACAAAGGTCTTCCACTGTCGTTAGGGGTTTTGTCCAATGATGTGATAACTGTTTGTTGGTTAGGAAATGTCTAATTTGGGTATAAGACCAAGGGGGTATTTGGAAGGGTGCTATAGTGTCCTGTAGGTCTTCTCTAGAGAGTAATTTCCCATATTTAAAGAAATGCTTGGTGAGGATTTCCTTATATGGCCAGTTCTGTTTGAGAAAATTTCTTTCTAGACCTGGTGGGAAATCAGGATTGTTTGCTAGGGGGGTGAAGGGGGCCATACCAGGGGGTAGAGTTTTTGGATTTGAATGTACTGTTAAAGGTTTCTAAAGTGGGTCCAACTAGGGGATGTGTCCTAATATCGCTAGAATGAAATTTAGGGTTAATCCACGGGAGTGATTTAATTGGTAGGGGAAATTGGGATTGTTCTAGCGTCACCCAATCCTTTACAGATTGATGAATGTTCCAATCCACTATACGCGTTAAAAGAGTAGCTTGGTAATATTTCCTAAGATCTGGGAGAGCTATGCCACCCTTGTGTTTAGGGAGGTTTAATCTGGCAAATTTTATTCTGGGGGTTTTGCCTCTCCAAATAAACAAGGAGCATGCTTTACGGAAGGCTGTGAAAAAAGATGAGGGCACTCTGATGGGAACTGTCTGCATAACGTAAAGGTATCTAGGTAAAATTGTCATTTTTATCAGTGAGGCTCTGCCGAACCACGAGATGTTTAGGGCATTCCATCTTTTCAAGTCTTCTCGAGTTTCTTTTAAAATGGGTAAAAAGTTAAGCTGGAATAGGTTTTCTAAGTCCGAGGGAATTTCAATGCCCAAATAAGTGATGCTTTTGTCTGCCCAGGTAAATGGATGGTTTTTCTTACATAGTTCCACTGAGCTCGCCTGTAATGTAACATTAAGTGCATTTGACTTGGAATGATTTATTTTGAGATTAGAGAGAAGATGGAAATGTTCCAGGTCTTTAAGGAGGTTGGGTAGGGATGTGTGTGGTTCTGATAGAAAGAGGAGCATATCATCCGCAAAAGCTGCAATTTTGTAGGTGTTGTTCTGAATTTCTATTCCTTTGATGTCATTGTTAGCTCTGATCCTATTTAACAGTGGTTCTAGAGTAAGAACAAATAGGAGTGGGGAAAGCGGGCATCCTTGACGGGTGCCGTTTCGTAAGTTGAAGGCGTTCGATAGGTGGTTATTTACGCGGACTCGTGCTGTAGGATTGGAATAGAGCGCCTTGACGTAGGATCTCATTTGGGGTAGAATCCCTATATGAGTTAATACTGCGTCTATAAAATCCCATGCCACCCTATCGAACGCCTTCTCTGCATCGAGGGAGAGAAAGAATCCTTGTTTTTGTTTCGAGGTTAGCCAATGGATAATGTTTAACGCTTTGGTTGTATTATCTCTACCCTCTCTGCCGGGTATAAAGCCCACTTGGTCTAATGTTATTAAGGATGTTAGTAAAGGTAAGATTCTGTTTGCTAGGATTTTTGCGTATAATTTTACATCTACATTAATTAATGAAATTGGTCTATAATTTGTGACTTGGGTTAAATCCTTACCTTCTTTGGGAATTACAGTTATATGTGCTTCTAATAATTGTTTAGGGGGATGATTTTCCGTATGTAGAGAATGGAAAGAATTCAGGAAATGAGGTTTTAATGTTTCAATGAAAGTTTTGTAGTATTGTAGGGGTAATCCGTCAGGGCCTGGGGCTTTTCCTATCCTCATCTCTTTTATTGCTTTATCTAATTCTGTGCCAGAAATCGGTTCTTCTAGTTTTTGGGCTGTTTTATCTGAAATTCGGGGCGGACTATATTTACTTAAAAAGTCCTGAATGAGGTTGGCTCTTAGGTCAGAGTTTTGTGGGCTTTTGGGATTGGAGGGGATATTGTAAAGAGATTGGTAGTAGAGTTCAAATTGTTTTGCAATCTCCTCATTTGAGGATCGTAATTTACCTTGTTTATCCATTATCTGATGGATCGTTGCTGAGGACTTTTTGCTTTGTACTGCTTTAGCGAGTAGTCTCCCACTCTTGTTGCCTTGTTCGTAGTAAATTTTGTGTCTTAGTATATATTGCCGTTTGGTTTTTATATTAAGTTCCTCTGCAAGCTGTTTTCGTGCGTTTGTAAGTTCCTCAAATGTTGAGACTGCAATAGTTTGTTTATGCGTTTTTTCCAGATTGTGGATGTGGGATATCAATGAGTTTATTTTGGCTTGTTTTTCCTTCTTTATTTTGGATAGTTTTTTTATAAATTCGCCCCTAATAACACATTTGTGAGCCTCCCACTGTGTGATTGAAGAGGTCTCCCCGTTGTCGTTTCTTGTAAAGTAATCTTTTAATGTGTCATTAAACTCGGAAATATCTTTGGGGTCTTTCAGTAAGGATGTGTTCAGTCTCCATGTTTTGGTGCTGGTAATTTTCTCTGGGAAGGTCATTGTCATGGTGATTGTATGATGGTCGGATATCGTCATCGGTTCAATAGTGCTGTTGCTCAGAAGGGGAATGTCCGGTTGTGTTATAAAAAAGTAGTCAATTCTTGAATATTTTTGGTGAACATTGGAGAAAAATGTGTAGTCCCTGGATAGGGGGTTAAGGGTTCTCCATGAATCATGTAGCATAAGGTTTTGTAACTGAATTTTGATTTGTTTCAGTGCTCTATATGGGAGACTCGATGTTCCATTTGAGGTGTCTATTGCGGGGTTAAGGGGGGTGTTAAAGTCTCCCCCTAGAATAATAATTCCCGACGCGAAGGTTGTTAGAAGGTCTATGGTTCGGCGAAAGAAAGCTACCTGCTTAATATTAGGGGCATATATGTTAGCAATGGTTATGGGATGATGTCCTATTTTGCCTTTTAGAAAAATAAATCTGCCTCCAGGGTCTGTCATAGTGTCTTGGAGTTGGAAAGGTGTCTGTTTGGAAATCAGAATCGAGACCCCTTTTGTTTTACCTTCTGGGTTTGTGGCATGGTATGCGAATGGGAACCTTTTGTCTTGTAATTTTGGTTTTTTTTCAGATTTGAAATGTGTTTCTTGGATACAAATAATATTTGCTCTGTGCTTATGAAGCTCATCAAGAAGTCTAGACCTTTTTTCAGGTATGTTAAGACCTTTGGCATTAATTGAGAGAAATTTAATCGTTAGTGGAGTTAGTGTTTGTTTGTAATCAGGCATCTTGGAGTTTTGATGTTCAGTTCCAGATACAAAAAAAAAAAAAAAAAAAGGAGTGGGGATAGGGTGGGAGGGGATAGGGGTATGTGATTGGTGTTAGACCGGGGGTAGATATAGACCTGCTAGTCTACCCAACGAATAATCCGGTATGTTCAAAGGGCAAAGATAGTTGCCCTTTGTGTGAGTTCGGGGTCCACTCGGGGTTCAATGGATGCTAATGTTTGCTTGTTAATTATTGAAATATTAATCAAAAGGAAGTGATTTCTTTTAACTCTTATTGTGCTTTTCCTTTCTTTTCTTCCTTAAAGATACTTTTTCTAACAGATAGTAACTTCCTGCACTCGGGAGAAGTCATTTAACATAAAATTGGGTAGTTCAGGACATTTATCAATATTGTAGGCCAGGGAGAGGGAGGGTGTTCAACCTCGTATCAATTGGATGGCTTTAGAAATGATATGTTGTGCTACAAACTTATGTGTATACCTGTAGAAACATATTTGGAAACTTGTTTTTTAGATGTACCAAAACGTATACCTTTTAACGATGCATTCTTGTATGACTAGCGCCCTAAGGGGATTAATAAAGCGATAAACTGGTCTTTGGAGTATGGCTCTAGGTCCGGTCTAAAGGATGGTTTCACCAGATGAATATCGTGATGAAAACAAGGAGCCCGCTTTAAGCCACTCCAGTGACCCATATTTGTAATCAACGTAAAAACATTAGGAACAAGTGTTTGACCATATCTTTGTGTTTATTTTAAAACATTGGAGATGGTGTGTGTTGTGTAATGTAGTCACAGAAATTTTTACCAAATGCTAGTAATAACTGTCCAGAATGGAGAAACTGAATGTGTTGGCTCCGTTCTGAAAGTAGTGTCGCTCCTGGTGGAATACAGGAGGGAAAAAAAGGAAAAAAAATGGATTTGGGTTGCTTTCCAACGACTAGTGGAACCGCCTCCATACTACCTAGGGGGCAAGTCGCACCCTCGGGGTTACCACTATTAGAAACAACTCTATTGCCATTTCGAACTGCACAACAATATTAACCCGTAATAACATTGTAAACATCGTAAACAACTTATACCCAGTTTTCTTAACTAGATAGTCTTAACTTTGAGATAAAGAGCGTGTAAGAAAAGAAAAAAAAAACATTTCGTAAAAAGCAAATATATATCTATCAATTTGTAAGCTGAGCGATATGTTCTTTAACCTTAATGAGTGTGGTACTGCACACACCCTCCCTTCTTTTTTTTTTTTTTTTTTACCTTTGTTTTCTTCCGTTAACCCTAAAATAAGGTCTCTGTGGGTTAGTGAGAATTGCTGACATAGCAATAAGGTAATCTAATTGCCTTAGAAATCTCTGTATTCCCTGTTTTCCTTATTCTCCTTGCCCTCCTTATTTCTTTTTGGTATCATAGCATACCATTAAGCGTTGGTTATCTAATCTGGGGTTTGGCACGTCTGAGTTGTTTAGATAATTATCCCAACTACCGGGGTGATTATTACCATGAATGATCGAAAGATCCACATCAGATGGGGGGGAGGGGATGTTTCTAAACTAAGTTAGTGGGGTGATCTAAAACCACATTTAATCAACGGGGATCATAACAGTTAAGTAAAGAAGATATGCCCTCACACTTCCCCTCCGCCTCCCCCTTAAGAACCTTTGATCCCTTCCCAAAGTTTTTTTACCCGTCGGTGCTTAAGGAGTCCTTCATAGAGAGAGGGAGAGAAATGAGAGGAATAAGCCAGCACGGAGCTGAGTAAGGAGCGACAAAGTGGAAATATAGCAATTAGAGAGAAAAGAGGTGAGACTTAGTAGCGTGAGGTGAACAAAGTCAAAGTTATTAAGGGTTTCTAAGATTAAAACTTATCCTGGGAGGTAAGTATTCAGGTGTCCAATTGCTCTCGGTGATCTATGCGATCTCTGCGTCTGGGTGGAGAAATTCCGGGACTTCTTTGGTGAGCGTTTCTTCTGCTGAAGTGTGGAGACGGTGATCTGCGACGGCGGTCTCTATTCCTCTGGGATCTTGGAGTGAGGTTGTTAGAGATTGCAATCCAGGATTCGTTCGGAGGGAAGGTGCTGTACCAGTCCGGAACTTCAATTCTGGGAAGATCTAGAGTTTCAGAGAAAGTCTGGAGGTCTTCTGGTGTGCGTAGTAGTGCTGTGTGGCCCCTCCATGTAGCTGAGAGGCAGAACGGAAATTTCCATCTGTATGGAATGCCTCTGGTGCGCAGTTGTTCTGTGATCGGGCGTAGAGCTTTGCGCTGCTGTAGCGTGATATTTGATAGGTCTTGGTACAGTTTGATTTCATTTCCATTAAATATGATTCTACCTTTTTCTCTGGCTTTCTTGAGGATTGCTTCCTTAAGGGGAAAATTAACAAGGCAGCATATTATGTCTCTAGGGGGATCATCATCTCTACCCCTGGGTCTAAGAGCTCTGTGTATCCTCTCAAATTCAATAGGGGAGTCAGGGGGTCTGTCCAGGATGTCATTGAATAGAGCGGCTGCCGTTTGTTCAACTGGGTTTTGATCAGCCATTTCAGGGACCCCTCTGATTCTAATGTTGTGTCTCCTCCCCCTATTGTCCAAATCTTCTATGCGACGGTGCATATCAATAATGTGATTGAGATGGATGTCTGCATGTCTTTGCACTTGTTTTATTGCTTCTGCCTGGTGAGCTGCTGTTTGTTCTATTGCTCCTGTCCTGGCTGCAATGCTCTTTATGTCAGATCTGATGTCATTAATAGCAGCAGAAAAGGAGGCTTTTATGTCCATTGACATGGCCTGCAGGTTGGTCTGGATGTTATCTAGGGTGAACGAGTGTTGTTGATATGCCCCTTGATTTTGAGCGCCGTTCGCGCTATTACCGGCGTCCGCGGAGGCCGCGGAGCCGCCGGGCGGCATGGGCGGTTTAGGCGAGGCCGCGGCTTTGGGGCCTTCTCCGTGCGCTGTCCGGAACATCGCCGGAATGCTTACCGGCGGCTGCTGCTGCTGCTCCATCTAAGCCTGGGGTGCTGGGGGACTCAGATCTTATGTTCCCTGGCGTGGATGCTGCAAGATTCGCCCTGATTGCAGAGGATTGTACTCCCGAGTGCCGGAGCTAAGGGATCAGGCATCCATCTTCGTCCGGAGTTAGGCCACGCCCACCCTGAATTTTACTTATAGAAGCATCCTGGGAGTTTAAACGTTGTGCTGCATACAAATATGCAAGAAGAACACTTGCTGACAGGCGGAGATGGCAGAGTGATCAGAGGAATGAGCTGCTGCCCTCTCTTTACTGTCCAATCTCAGGTTGGGGATAGAGATTTATTGCTTTATTCCTTATTTGGTGGACTAATCGGATAAATATGCCATTAAAAGCATATTGTTATATTTGTTCAATAAGTGAAAAAGAAAATGCCCATTGATTCTGCCATAAATCTTGTCAGCTAATTAGTTCCTGTGGACTGTGACTGTGCTCCTGTCTTTTCAGTTACATTATACCCAGTTAAAATCTCTGTTTTGTTATGGAGAAGAGCAGAGGGGATTTTTACTGTAGTCCTGTCCCAGGGTAACAATAGTGCTTCCTGAGCTGGTGCGCAGCATGTGGGGACAGGACTGCAGGGACAGAGCTCTCTCTGCAGGTTCCTGATTCTGCCAAGATTCAGTGAGCAAAACGCTCAAATTTTGACCTGGGCTGCTGGGCTATGTGTGCAGGATCCTCACAGGCACCTCCAGGGATGCTGAAATATGGCCCACCCTGGCCAAAAATGCCAGGAGAGCGGCTGGCCCATTTTACATGGGGCTCTCAAGATGGTGCCGGTGCATGGGAGGAGGAGGAGAATGGCCGCTGCTGCATAGACAAGTGGAGTCTTACCAGCCAGCATCTACTATATCGGATCGGGATAGTCCCAGAGTGCAGAGGGAATGCCTCAAATGCAGGGGAAGATTCTTAGACAGGCTGGATGCCCGCACACATAGAGTTGACAGGGAGGTGGAGGAGGATGAGGAGCTATCCCTTACACAGATTATGGCGGCCATACAGGGCTGCCAAAACAAGTTGATCGATAATTTTGGGGAAATAAATTTACAATTCTCTTTTATGAAGCATGATAAGCCAAAGCTCAGAGAAAAGGAACAGGCTACAGATCACCATATTGCTTATCTGGAGGACAGTGTCAGACCTATGGACACTGATGTTCATGTAGCAAAAAAATCCCTCTCTGAGCACACTATAAAGATGGCTGACATGGAGGACCGCATGAGAAGGAACAATATACTATCAACGGGAGCAATCCCCAGACCTATGATTGCAAAGATTCTACACTTCAGGGGCTGAGAGAATATTCTGAAGGGGGCCAGGACTGGACCTGAATTAGAGTTCAATGGGTACCCGATATCTATATCTCCTGACTTCTCCGCTGCCACCCAAAAACAAAGAGCCTCCTTTCACTAGTGGAAGAAGAGATTTAGAGAACTGAATTTGATTAGTATGTTGTACCCTGCAAAACTGCGCATTGTGGATAATGGAAAGGTATACTTCTTCACAACCCCCACTGAGGCCTCTGGATGGTTGGATGCCCGGGGATGCCTGAGAGGTGGGAATTCTCCACACCCCCTAGCAACCGTTGCATTTATGGAAGGGATCCCAGAAGAAGACTGTGGGAGCAGGGAGAGGAATGAATGTCTGATCAGATGTTTTCACTCCCCTCCCCTCCTTTCTCAATTTTTCTTGATGGAAAGATACTCTGCATGGAACTCTGCTATGTTGCTTTATTTCCTTGGCAGTCCAGGGGATTAACTATGTAGCTAAGATACTGTAGCAATGTGTTTTTTCTGCTTAAAACATCCTACTGTGTAGTGGGAGCCTGCAAACTATTCTGTAAAAGGAAAAGAAAGAAAACAAAAATTTTCTTTTTCTTATTCTTGTTTTTTACATCAGTTTTATATATATATATATATATATATATATATATATATATATATATATATATATATATATATATATATATATATATACATATATATATATATATATATATATATATATATACTTTATTCTTGGGACTTGCACCTCAAGATGCAGGAGCCTGTGAAACTAATTTGAATCTCACATCCGTTTACCCACTCTCTGGGTACAGATTATAGGAACAAAGTGGCTGGCAAGTTGGGGCTGGTTGCGGGGTGGGGGGAATGGGAGAGTTTGTGCAGTTGGGACAATTTTTTCTATATCCGGTATGAACTCTTGTTACTCAGAGTACGTACAATATATTTTCTCCTGTTTGACTGCTGCTGTTCTATCGTTATGGGGGGGGGGGGGGGGAGAGATGAATCTAATGCCGCGGACACGTGATTGAAATTTTCCAATGGAAAATGTTGATTGTGAGCTTGTTGGCTGAAAGTCCAACCATGTGTATGCTCCATCAGACATTTGTTGTCAGACTTTCTGCCAACAAATGTTGGCTAGCATTTTCTCAAATTTTCCGCCAACACAGGTTTGTTGTCGGAATTTCCAATCATGTGTACACAAGTCCGTTGGACAAGTAAAAGTTAAGAGTTAAAAGTACAAACACGCATGCTCGGAAGCAAGGATGAGCCAGAAGCGCTCGGTCTTGTAAAACTAGCGTTCGCAATGGAGTTATCATGTACCTCTTGTACATCACGACATTCGTAATTGTTGGCCAACATTTGTGTGACCGTGTGCATGCAAGACAAGTTGGAGCCAAAACCCTTCGAACAAAAGTCCATGGTTTTTGTTGTTGCAAAATCTGATTGTGTGTACGGGGTATTAGAGTTGTGTCCTGGAACGTTCTGGGACTTAATTGTAAATGTAGGTGTTTCTTGGTATTCAATGACATAAAAAAATATGAACAGAATTTGATTCTATTGCAAGAGACTCATCTGCAGGGCTCCAGGGCTCTCTCTTTCTGAAAAGGGCATATATTGCTGGGGCATACAATGCTAGGGGAGTTTCTGGTCGCAAAATCTATACTCATCTTCATTCATGCGATTAAAACTGATGTGAATGGTAGATATGTTATTCTCGTGGTAAAAGTTCACAATAAGTTCCTGAAATTTGTTAACCACTCGCCAATCAACCGCCAGTTTTTCTGGGGCAGAAAAGCACCGCTGGACGAAACAACGTTATATAACGTCGATTCGCCCCGTGGCCAATAGGGGTGCATACTCGCCCACGGAACCGATGTGAGTGCCCAGAGGTCGCAATCAACGCCGGGCTCCCGCGATTGCTGTTGACACACAGAGAACTGGGATCTGGTTCCCTGAGGGGAAAAGAGACTGATCGTCTGTTCACACAAAGTATGAACAGCGATCTGTCATCTCCCCTAGACAGTCACCCCCCCTCAGTTAGAACACAGAGAGGGAACACAATTAATTCCTTGATTGCCCCCTAGTGGTTAACCCCTTCCCTGCCAGTGACATTTTTACAGTAATCAGTGCATTTGTATAGCACTGATCGCTGTATAAATGTCAGTGGTCCCAAAAATGTGTAAAAAGCATCCAATGTGTCCACCATAATGTCGCATTCCTGATAAAAAATATTGCATTGAATTGAAATATTGCAAAAAAAATTGCAAAAAAAAAAAGAAAGCTCTATTTGTGGGAAAAAAAGAACGTCAATTTTGTTTGGGTGCAGAATCGCATGACCGCGCAGTTGTCAGTTAAAGAAACACAGTGCTGAATCGCAAAAAGTGCTCTGGTCAGGAAGGCGGTAAAATCTTCTGGGGCTGAAGTGCTTAATATATATGTACCTTCTCATTTCTCATTGTCCCATTTAGATGACATGTTGCAGGCTACCCATGAGATAGCGGAAGGGAGGATTTTCATTTTGGGAGATCTGAATGTAGTGATGGACTCGGCCATTTACAGGGTGGGTGCCCCACCTGGGGCCCCGGTCCCCCTAGTGGACTGGTTGTATACATATGGATTCTGTGATGTATGTAAACACCCAGATGTTAAGGAATATACCTGCTACTCTGAAACGCATATCCAGAATAGACACCATGCTTGCCGAGACAGAGGGTCTGCAAATGGTCAGGGAGGTGTCATACCTCCCTAGAGTTCATTCTGACCATTCTCCTATGTTGTTGGATATTACCTTGGGGCCAAAACAGAGGATCTGTCATTGGTGGATGGAAGCAAGTTGGTTGCAGGAAGAAAATGGTAAGATTAAATGTAATGAAGCTATTGAGCTTTTCTGGTCTGAAAACACGAACACTGGATTGGACCTCCTTTAGTGGGAGACATTTAAAGCCACTCTTAGCCCTTGTACACACGGTCGGAGAATCCATCGGAATGTGTCCTATCGGACTGTTTTGTTGGATAATCCGACTGTGTGTGGTATGCATCGGACTGTTTCCGTTGGAATATCTGTCAGACCAAATTTTCCAACTTGCTGGAAATATTTTCCGACAAACTGCTCCGATCGGACATACTCCGATCATGTGTAGAGAATTATGATCGGACAAAGTGCCACGCATGCTCAGATCAAATTCCTATATCAAAGCTATTGGCTACTAGCCTGAACGTAGTCCCATCGTAACGAAATTACGTCATCATGTTCTGAAAGATCAGATTTTCCGACAACTTTGTCCGACCGTGTGTATGCAACAGTTTCGGACAAGATCCGTCGGACAAAATCCGACGGATTTGGTTGTCGGAATGTCCAACCGTGTGTACAAGGGCTAAGAGGGGTGTTTATAGCAGAGGTGAGTGGGTTTAAAAACAGCTGGCCTCCACGATACAGGACAGGGAAAGGAAGTGTCCCTAGTGTAAGCAGAATACATGGGGGGGGGGGGGGGGCGACGGGTTTGAGGATCCTGAGAGACAGAGCCACGGCCTACTGTGTTACACTGACATACCAGACTACCAAGCTCAGGCTTGCGCAGCGAAGGCACATTTTTGAGTTTGTTGATAAAAATAGCAGACTGCTAGTGTACTTAGCAAAACCAGAATATGTACCTGTATACATCATGAGTGTGTATGACTGACACAGAGATGAGGTATATGACTCAGCTGACATCCTTTAAGCCTTTATTCACTTTTACAAAGAACTTTATATGTCGTGCGCCCCTCCGGGGGGAAATGTACTAGCAAACTATCTAGATGATATTGACCTACCTATACTGACAAGTGAAGAAAGTAGTGCCTTGGAAACAGATAATACAGTAGAAGGTGGAGGGACTTCCTTTGCTCCTCATAGTCACTGGGTCTTGCTGGGCTCCCTTTGGAGTGGTATCACACATTTGAGAGTAAATTGGCCCCTCGTCTACTGCGGGTATTCACCAAGGCCAGATTGGAGAGTAGACTACCACCCTTTATGAGAGAAGCCCTGGTGGTTCTGATTCATAAAGGGGGAAAGAATCCTCAGGAATGTGAATCCTACCATCCGATATTGTTAATGAACGTTGACACAAAAATTCTAGCAAAAATTATGACAGCGAGATTACAAAAGGTTATTCTAAAGATAGCTAATGCAGATCAGATGGGTTTTATACAGGGGATACGTGCTCAGATGAATGTTAGATGACTTTTTGTGAACCTACAAACTGACCATGACAACTCCAGGATGCGAGTAGTGGCCTCCTTGGACACCAAGAAGGCCTTTGATACGGTAGAGTGGAATTACTTGTTCTGTCTTCTGAAAACTCTGGGATTTGGGCTTGTTTTTATTTCATGGGTGAGATTATTATAACGAGAGACACTAATTAGATTGAGGGTTAATGGAATTATATCGGAACCCTTCCCTATTTTCTGTGGGACTAGACAGGGATGCCTGATGTCTCCCCTCCTGTTCACTCTGGCTATTGAGCCCCTGGCAGCTAAACTGAGAAGTAGTGCTAACATTGCGGTTCACCCGGCGATCAGTTCGCATCGAATTTTGCGTGTTCGCGATTCGCCAAACCGCGATTCGCCAAATTTACTATTTGGTGTGCAGTACAGTATATAGGGGTGTAATACACATATAAAATACTTGCACATATAGAAAGCATAGTATAGTGCATTTCCACTGTGCAGCATTGTGACTGCTGAGCGGTTCTGCAGCAATACTACAAAGACTGACATATGCATTTAAAAAAAGTATTATAACTGGTGTGATAGACCAGTGGCCCCCAAAAACAACAGATTAAAGCGGGGTGTTATATACCTTCTTCCACATACATACTGCACTTCTCTAGAGACTTTTGTCACAGGGTCATTTAAAAAATGACAGGCAGAGGAAGAGGCAGGCCCTTCCGCAGGGGTGGTAGGGGTAGGGCAGGAGCAACAGGCTTGAGCCAAAGTGGCAAATTGAAGAAGGTGCGTGCGATTACGTCAAAGGACGCACCAGACTTGGTTGAGTAGCTCACTCAGCCTTACTCTTCTGCACCCTCCTCATCCTCTTGATCTGCACCCTCTTTTTCACTCTCTGCTGTGTGCACCCCCAAAGACACTACCACCAACACCACCACCACCAAATACCTTCCGCTTGAGTCACAGGAATTATTTTCCGATCCATCATAAGACATTTCCGATGCACAGCCGTTCTTGGCATTGGATCAGGAAGAGGAGGTAGCAACAACCGCCACTCAGCAGTCTGACGACAGTACCCAGATCAGCCCAAGGAGGAGGTTGGACCCCAGTGTTGCTGCCTACTCTGAGATCTCTAATTATAGCGGTGGGGAAGGGGACGTCGGTGATGACGTGTCTAGTGATGTCACATGGGTGCCCACAAGAGAGGAAGAGGAGGGGAGTTCAGAGGGAGATATGGACCAGCAGATAGGGAGGAGAAGCAGGCGGAACTTAGATTGCACAGGAGGAACAAAGCAGACTGCTAATGTATCAGGAGCGAGGCATCAACCATGTATGGTAACATCTGGCGCTTCCAGGACGCCGTCACATGGCTCTCCGCAGTGTGGGATTTTTTTTTTAACATGTGCCTTAAGAAGGCACATGAGCTGCCATCACCGAGCCCAGTGGGAGCAACACAAAGCCACACTCCAGGCTCTCACCGTCCAGCCTCATCTTCTACTTCTTCTTCTCCTCTCTCCTCACAATTGTCCTCCACTCCACCTTCCATCATGCCATCCTCACGTTTTTCTGCAAAAAGGCAGGCTTCCCTGGGCCAAATGTTCGAGTGTAAAAAAATGATGACGCTGGATAACCCTTTTGCTCAACGGTTGATGGCTGGCTTGTCAAAACTGATAGCCTGCCAACTACTGCCATATAAACTGTTGGACTCAGAGGCCTTTCGAAAATTTGTGGCCATTGGAATACCACAATGGAAGGTCCCAGGAAGGAAGTATTTCTCACAGAAGTGCATCCCAGAGCTATATGGCCATGTTCAGCAGCAAGTGAATGTATCTCTGGCACACAGTGTCGGTGCCAAGATACATCTGACCACAGACACGTGGTCTAGCAAACACGGGCAGGGAAGGTAAATATAATGTTTACTGCCCACTGCTGGTGTCAGTGCTCTCTATCTCGGTGCTGGTGTCATTGCTCTCTATCTTGGTGGTGGTGTCAGTGCTCTCTATCATGGTGCTGGTGTCAGTGCTCTCTATCATGGTGCTGGTGTCAGTGCTCTCTATCTTGTTGCTGGTGTCAGTGCTCTCTATCTCGGTGCTGGTGTCAGTGCTCTCTATCTCGGTGCTGGTGTCAGTGCTTTATATCTCGTTGCTGGTGTCAGTGCTCTCTCTCTATCTCGGTGCTGGTGTGGTCTCAGTGCTCTCTATCACAGTGCTGGTGTCAGTGCTCTCTATCTCGGTGCATGTGTCAGTGCTCTCTATCCCGGTGCTGGTGTCCGTGCTCTCTATCATGGTGCTGGTGTCAGGGCTCTCTATCTTGGTGCTGGTGACAGTGCTCTCTATCACAGTGCAGTTGTCAGTGCTCTCTATCACGGTGCTGGTGGGGTGTCAGTGCTCTCTATCTCAGTGCTGGTGTGGTCTCAGTGCTCTCTATCACGGTGCTGGTGTGGTGTCAGTGCTCTCTATCATGGTGCTGGTGTCAGTGCTCTCTATCACGGTGCTGGTGTCAGTGCTCTCTATCACGATGCTGGTGTCAGTGCTCTCTATCACAGTGCTGGTGTCAGTGCTCTCTATCACAGTGCTGGTGTCAGTGCTCTCTATCTCGGTGCTGGTGTCAGTGCTCTCTATCTCAGTGCTGGTGTCAGTGCTCTCTATATCAGTGCTGGTGTCAGTGCTCTCTATCATGGTGCTGGTGTCAGTGTTCTCTATCACGGTGCTGGTGTCAGTGCTCTCTATCACGGTTCTGGTGTCAGTGCTCTCTATCACGGTGCTGGTGTCAGTGCTCTCTATCTTGTTGCTGGTGTCAGTGCTCTCTATCTCGGTGCTGGTGTCAGTGCTCTCTATCTCGGTGCTGGTGCCAGTGCTCTCTATCATGGTGCTAGTGTCAGTGCTTTCTATCTCGTTGCTGGTGTCAGTACTCTCTCTCTATCTCTGTGCCGGTGTGGTCTCAGTGCTCTCTATCACGGTGCTGGTGTCAGTGCTCTCTATCTCGGTGCTTGTTGTCAGTGCTCTCTATCCTGGTGCTGGTGTCAGTGCTCTCTATCTCGGTGCTGGGGTTAGTGCTCTCTATCACGGTTCTGGTGTCAGTGCTCTCTATCACGGTGCTGGTGTCAGTGCTCTCTATCTCGTTGCTGGTGTCAGTGCTCTCTATCTCGTTGCTGGTGTCAGTGCTCTCTATCTCGGTGCTGGTGTCAGTGCTCTCTATCTCGGTGCTTGTGTCAGTGCTCTCTATCACGGTGCTGGTGTCAGTGCTCTCTATCTCAGTGCTGGTGTCAGTGCTCTCTCTCTATCTCGGTGCTTGTGTAGTGTCAGTGCTCTCTATCACGGTGCTGGTGTCAGTGCTCTCTATCTCGGTGCTGGTGTCAGTGCTCTCTATCACGGTGCTGGTGTCAGTGCTCAGTCTCTTTCATGGTGCTGGTTTCAGACAGTGAGGGAGATAGCAGCGGAGAAGCCAATCAGCAGGCAGTGCCAGCACCATGGCTTAGGATCAGCACTGGACTGGCACCTCCGGACCACCGCAGTGGAGCCCTGCATAGGTTGGGGTAAAGGCTGGGCAGAGGGAGGGGCTCAAGCACAGGTTGGTACACTGGGACACTGGCACAGGACTGTGCTGCCCTGACTGTGGCACTGATCATCTCCTGCACCCCCTTCATAGCCTGCCCTGAACTGTCAAAATTTCCCAGATAAAAAAAGAATGCTTGTCGTTGTCGATCCCAGATTCACTTAATACTTTTGTTATGTCAGTGTCCATGTGGTGGGACTATGTGTGCACAGCTAGTAAGTATTTTGTGGCTGATGGGGTCAATGGGGTCCACCGCAAACTTTGCGGTTTGTGAACTTTTGGCCGTGTTCGCGGTTCGTGTTCGTGAAACGTCCCGTCGGAAGTTCGTCCATCACTACTAACATGTCTGGGCTTAGAGTGGGAAGGTTGGAGGAGCATGTCTCTCTATATGCTAATGACATGCTCCTATTTTTGCAGGATTCAGGTCCATGGTTATCTGCGGCTTTTGATTTGATACAGGAGTTTGGGGAGTACTCTGGTTTCCGTATCAGTTGGTCTTAATCATCCCTATTTCCCATTGTCTATGCAGTGACGATCCGGTCGGACTGCCCCATCTGGATGTCCAAATCATTCAAATACTTAGAAGTGGTGGTCCAGCTCCCTATCTCTAGTTTCCTGGACCTTAATTTGAGGACGATTATAGGGACGCTTTGAGAGAGGGTATGGACAAAATCTACATGGACAAAATCTACCACTTATGGTGATGGGTCGAATAAATCTTTTTAAAATGATCTTTCTGCCTAAGTTTCTATATATTCTCTCGTATTCACCTGTTTATGTCTTGGTAAAAATGTTCAGGAACATAGATTCCATTGTGGTGGGATTTCTGTGGGGATACCATGCCCCCAGAGTTTATCTGACTGTGCTTAAGCTACCTGTAGCAATGGTGGGACTGGCCATGCCTAATCTACGCTCCTATTTTTTGTCATCTCAGCTGACCCTCAGCTAGTTCCTAACGCCACTACTTTACTGGAAGCAGCGGTCGCTACTTCACAGGAAACTCTATTATATATGGTGTTCAGTAGGGAGATCCTGGGTAGGAAGGTGGGTTCTGTAATGACACTCCCTGGTAGAGTGTTTCATAAATGTGCTTAGAGGATGGGGGATGATCCTCTACGGATGTCCCCTAATAGCCCTCTGTTGTACAATAAATCCCTGAAAGAGTTCTTTAAATTAGAAGGGATATAGATGGGCTCGATATGGTCTTAAGTATGTACACCATATATATCAATACAGTAGGTTGTCCTCCTTCGTGCACCTAAGGGAACAGTTTGGCATACCTAGATCCTGGCAGTTCAGATATGCTCAGCTGCACCCTGCAGCTGTAACTCAGTTTGGGAGAGGAGAAGTTAGGGTACAAAGCACCACTCTAGAGAAGGTCCTGATTGACCCTAACCCAACTAAACATACTTCAAGATACTATAGGGAAGCGGGCTATGGAAACCCTGACTTGATTACCAGTACTAGGTCCCTATGGATAGCTGTTATACTGGAGTTGACTGAGTAGCTGTGGCAGGAGGTGTTGGATACAGATCTATTCTCAGTTATTTCCTCCATGGATAGAATGATCCAGCTAAGATACATACATCAGTTGTATTACACACTGACCAGAATGTTTCAAATGCACAAGAGAGACTCTGCAGATTGCCACAAATGCAGGGGAGCAGAGGGAACATTTATGCACATGGTCTGGGATTGCCCTATTACGTCCCTTGTTGTCCAGGGTGACTGAATTCATCTCTGACCATTTTGCCTTTCCTAATATATGCTCCCCCTAAGCTGCCTCCTGGGTCTTCTTGATCAAGAGGAGGTAAATGTACTTACTAAATTGTTCCTCGGAATTCTATAACTTGGTGTGTGAAAACTGATCCCCCGGAGATGAATATATGATGAACAACTGAAATTAGGGATGTGGGTGAAGATAGTAAATGCTGACGTGCTTTTATATCGGATGATGTATGAGGCTAGGAGGGCTCCCAAGAAGTTTAGGAAGGTATGGTTTAGGTGAGTTGACTCAAAGAATACATTGGAGGAGGATGGGGAACGGAGCAGCGAACGTAGTTAAGAGAATGATCCAGCTGGACGGGAGAATGAGTATACTGCACTGGAAATATCAAGACTGAATGGGGGGGGGGGGGGGGGAATTGCACTTTATCTCAATATCTATGATCTGAGTTTCAACAATATGACACTGAAGTGGGGAGGGGGGGTGACATCTTCCTCAGGAAAGGGGAAGGGGCGGACAACCTCTTCTACCTAAAGATATTTCTGGGGATTGAAGTATCTGAGGTTTTTCTCTTTATGTCTGCTGTTTTGATGTTGCTTAATAAAAAAAAAAAAAGAGTGTAATTTCTGTCAGAGGGTAGGAGTGAGATGTTAGAATGTTTATAAACAGAATACTGAGGATGATACAATAGAATGAATCACTGTGAACGTACTGGTATAGATGTGTTCTACCTATCTGATATTTGTTGTGTAACAATTTGCTATGCTAAATAAAGAACTTTTTGGGTTTGAATGAATAAGCTTAAACTGCATAGGAAAATTGTGCCACCAGGGTGGTTATATAGTTAGGCAGACCTGTGTAAATCTCAGGACTGGATGCACAGAAATACAAAACTCTGGCAGCCAAACAAGCTCTCTTATATGTTTAATGGTGTATTTTGCTGTTTTTCTGCAGAACAGCTTCAAGTCTGAAATAGCTCTTTCTGACTTAGCCATATCTTACAATAATTGTTATTAACTTGTTGGCTGCAAATTGGTGAGTATTCAACTTAATTTATCCTTTACCTTTTTTTGTTTGTTTCATTGGCACAAATTAAAAATATAAAAACTGGCATTATCACCTGAACTGAGAACAATGAGCGGGCCAGTGGTGAAAAATGGTATATACAATATACTGTATATGTTTATGAAGGTTACAATGGTCATCTAAAAGAAAAAAAAAAGCTATAATATAAATGTTCACAACCACAAGCCAAAGAAAATTTTATACAGTATTACATGAAGTAGTTTACTTAAAGCGGTAGTAAACCCGCAAATTTTTTTATTTTTTTTTTAAACCTGCAAAGCAAAAGGCATAATGAGCTAGTATGCACCGCATACTAGCTCATTATGAAATACTTACCTTAGAACGAGGCCCCGACATCTGGCCCGATCCACGCCGAGGGAGCTGACATGCTCCCTCTGCGTTTCTTCCGGGTATCGCGGCTCCGGCGCTGTGAGTGGCCGGAGCCGCGATATCGTCACTCCCGCGCATGCGCGCGGGAGATTTCAGTCCGGCCTTTCCGGATTTTCACGGCGAGAACCCCCTTGTGCGCATGCGCCGCTGCAGTCAGCGGCGCATACCGAGGGGAATATCTCCTAAACCGTACAGGTTTAGGAGATATTTTTTTTACCTACAGGTAAGCCTTATTATAGGCTTTCCTGTAGGTAAAAGTTAAAAAAATTGAGCATACAACCACTTTAAGCTGTGTGAAAGTGATTGATCATC
Source organism: Lithobates pipiens (assembly GCF_037356315.1). NCBI lineage: Eukaryota > Metazoa > Chordata > Amphibia > Anura > Ranidae > Lithobates > Lithobates pipiens. Next base: position 449,432,580 of record NW_027507748.1, on the reverse strand, counting down.
AGAGTCTTCTAAAGGATGGGGTATAACGCTTCACATTTTTATACCCTGTATTTGCCAATCCATTCTTTTAGTCAGTGTCTTCCTGTCTCATACTCATAATACTTTGTATGAATCACATCTGCTCCTTTGGCTCTTAAGCACATAATTAGTAATAGAAATACATAAGGTTTGTAGGCGAGGATCTTTATATCTGATGTGGAGTCTGTCTCATTCATATTCATAACATTGTACCAAATAAAAATGTCAACAGGTTCTCTATACTGCAGAGCTCTGTCTTTATCAAACTTTAAAAATTCTCAGTGTCATGAAATAATAAAAATAAAAAATGTGTTTTTACATTCATACCTGATAACACTTAAAGCAAAATTCAAAAGCTTTCCTGCAGAACAGTCTAACTTATCAGTCCATTTGTGATTTTCCATTATAGATTAAAAAGATATAACCATGCTTCATTAGAATTATGTCTGGAAGAAAGGTACCGTAACTAGCCAGTGGCAATAATAAATCAGGCTTACTGTACTTAATAAAGCAATACAAAGAGAAAATGTTGATGTCCAAACCAACTAAATTTCTGATGACTTAAATCAGAACACTTGGAGGAGTTCTGAATACTTTGTGAGGTTATTGAACTTTGTTTTATTGCACTTTGTCCTAATGTTTATAATAATAATAATAATAATAATAAGCCATGTTTGTTAAATACTTGTTAAAAGGTATACATATACTGAATTGCAAAACTACACTTTTATCATCAGATTAATTTGTAGCAGACATTAGACTTTATCATTAATTCTAAATTCTCATCAACAAGTTGCAATTTTCTAAGCTTTTCCGATTAAGACATCTAGTGGCTACATCTGGAACATAAATGGAAAGAGTAACTACATATTTTAATTTCTTAATATGTTGTTCATGACATTTTACATTTTCTATACAGCTTATCTATAATATACCAAATTTTAGTTTTTTTATATATTATATATATATATATATATACACTGTATATATGGCCCTACAGAATCACTCTGGACATGATAGGAAAATCCATGTGAAGGTTGTATTATTATTTTTTGTCAAAATAGTCTGAAAATGACTGCCGAAATGTGTTTTTTTTTTTACATATGTGCGTATTGGATGCGTTTTTTACCGCATTCAATTCTCATGACAGGCGAGTATGGCCGACTCTCAATGAAGCCAGATTGCACAGGTCCGGAGCGGCGGTGGAGCAGATTGCAAAAGGGTCCTGTGCATTTTTAGGTCTGGTTCAGGTGCGAATTCAGGCAAAAATATGGACCTGAACCGCTAAACAGAAACGCACCGGACCTCAGGCACAAAACAGAAGCCACAGATATGTGAACCCGGCCTAAAAGAATCTTGTCAAAGCAGAGATTAGTTGCCTCTGCTGATACTTTGCTACCTGTGATTCTGACCTTCACTCTCATGCAGAGCTCTTGCCAACCAATGAAGCTTCAGCGAACCTCTTTTATGTGGCCACCACTCTGATCTTCTGGTCTTCAGAAATACAGGTGGTCCCTTAACTCTTACATTGCAGGAATAATAACATTTGTAAGGGGTAGGCCAAATGATAGTAAAAAAATTACTATAGGGGTGTATCGCTACCCTCGTGAGGACCGCTTAAAGATACTGTACCCCACTGGTTGCCTTGACGTTGCAAGTTCTCAACTCTGACACTTTGGGTTCTGACTTTTCTGCTATAGGCAAAAGAATTCAAAGGCACACACACACATGCAAAGTCAGCCAGTTTAATTTGTTTACTGGCAGATCAATAGCAATATATTCAACAACAAGAGTTTGTAACATACAGTAGATAAGACACAGTCTATAAGCTGGTGGCAAACTCACAGTTACATAGTTACAGAGTCAGTGAGGTTGAAAAAGACACAAGTCCATCAAGTCCAATCTGTATGCGTGTGCCTTTATGTCAATATTACATTGTATACCCCTGTATAATGTGGTCATTCAGATGCCTATATAATAGTTTTTTGAAATTATTGTTGCTCCCCACTGAAACCACTGCCTGTGGAAGAGAATTCCACATTCTTGCTGCTCTTACAGTAAAGAACCCTCTACATAGTTTGAGTTTGAACGGCTTCTCTTCTAATTTTATTGAATAGCCGTGTGTCTTTTTAAATTCCCTTTCACAGAAAAGTTGTATCCCTATTTTGGGGTCACCAGTATGGTATTTATACACTGAAATCATATCCCCTCTCATGTGTCTCTTCTCCAGAGAGAATAAGTTCAGTGCTCATAATCTTTCCTCATAACTAAGGTCATAACTTGGTTGCCCTTCTCTGGACCCTCTCCAGTTCAAGCAAATCCTTCCCGAGGACTGGTGCCCAGAACTGGACGACATACTCTAGGGGCAAAGTATGAACAGAAAAGTCAGTGTTACTACCTATACACCACATAGATAGCAGAGCTCCCAGGTGCTCGATCCACAGTCACTGGCTGAATAGAGTAATGTGGAAGAAATTATCTGCACTCCAGTTGTTGCTCTTAAAATGTCTTCATTTTATTGAATAGCCACAGTGAACAAACGCAGATTAAGTCAGTTGACACGTTTCAGCCTATAAGGCCTTAGTCATATGAGGTCTGCCTCCCCCACCTCCCTCTGGTTAGGGGGCCTGTTTCATACTCCCAGTATTACTTTCCCCTTAGTTTCCTCCCTTTGTTGTTCTACCCATAAGGATTCCACCTCCTCCCTTGCTCCATTAGTGATGTCGTCATTCACATTCACTTGTACATCATTTTTGATATACAGGCATACCCCTCCCACTTTTTTACCCTCCATATCTCTGTGATATAGGGAATACTCTTGAATGGTTGCCAGCCAATCACGAGAGCTGTTGAACCAAGTGTCTAAAATTCCCACAAAATAAAAATCCTCCTCGTACAACAGTAGCTCTAGTTCTCCCATCTAGTTTGTCAGACTCCTGGCATTGGTGAGCATGCCACATAGTTTAGTCTGGACGCATACTATCTCCTTATTGGGTGTTCTGAGGTTGCAAATAGGACATGTTATTGTACTTACCTCAGGTATAAGTGCTTTAGTCAACCTACCGATAATGCCCCCAATACTACCCTCTGGAATTTGTTCCATATCTACTATCGCTGCCTCTGGCAAACCCCTCTGCTGCCTAGTTTAAAAGCCCCTCTAACTTGTCTTCTATCTTCTCACCCAGCCGATCTGCACCTTCCCCATTTAGGTATAGTCCATCCCTGCTAAACAACCTAAGCCTAAGGAGCCTAAGGAACAAGCAACCAGCACACTTCGAGAACATGTAATTGGCAGAATTTAACTCTGGACAGTGTCTATGGCTGCAGGCCCAAAGGGTAGAGCAGTGACCAGACTTCTGCCAAACCTCTCCCTTTTAATCCCCTGCCACCACAGTCTCAGCAAAGTTAAACTCTGTTTTAAACTAAACAGACACTCTGAAGTTTTTTCACCTTTTTCTCTAACAAATAGATCCTTGGTTTAAATATATATAAATATATATAGAGGCCTTGAGGGTACTGAATGTTTGTATCCCTTGTGGTGGGGATATTCAGTAGTCCTTTGAAGAAAAAGACTTGGAAGAAGCTTGAGTCTTCATGTAGCTATTTGAAATGTGCACAATGTGTCCTGAAAAAACAAAATGTTCACTAGATTCTTTCTCTGTGTCGGTTAAAGTGTAACAAGGGTCCCCTTGCAGACTTGGTGGAATGACAAAGGCAGTGGTGTCTGCAAGCAGTGTCCTTTAGTTAGCAAAGAATGGGCAAGTGCCCGCTCACCAATCTCAGTGACCTTCAGTGTTGAAGAGTAGCATGGGTACTTTATAGCAGGCCTCTGCAGAATCTGGCTCAAGGGACAGTGACGTGGATGTAATGAGAGCCCCCCACAAAAACTCTCTCTCCCTGTAGCACAGGCCACAAGTCGGAACAGTCTAACACTGAGTCACTGATTCCAGATCTAGGCCGTGGTCTCAAGAGAGTGATTCCATCCCGCAAAGGCTTTTTATTACTTCCCCCAGCATTCCCTTCTGTTCACCAGCCGGCTGGGATTTGTAGTCCACAACAGTCCAACTGAATGTAAAACTTGGCTCTTTGGACTACACATCCCAAGATGCTTTGCTCTACTCTTAGGTCTCATTTACTCTGCATTCAGAATGTAATGACATAGAGTCCGGGCTGAGCAGTAGGAGAGAACAGTCCTACCGCAGCAATGCTAAAGAGTGTCTCCTGATAATGCAGGCAATATTAGCCAGCTCTTGGCTACAGGGGACCAGATGACACTCAGGGAGAAACTCTGAGGGAAAAAGGTAAGCGATATACTCTGTTACAGACCCCCTAGACTAAGCATTATATTGTATCCAGTATAGGTGGGAGCTGTCACTAATTATTTTTGCAAGCATGTCAATGTTCAACAAAAATGTTTCACATACCAATGGCTCCGACTCCAAGAACACAACTGAAAGAATCAGAGCAGTTGTGAAAGCACCTCCCTCTATCTCCCTGTCAGTTTTGTTCTGTTTACATATTGTCATATCAATTTCCCAAAAAAAGGCAACAGCTTCTGCTGTGCTCTCACTTAGGACGGAATTCTTTTTATAAGGCTTCAAGGTCAATGTTGAAAATACATAAATCCTTCAAATTACAGTCTGGTTTTCCCAGACAGTTTCATGACAACATACTTTGATAGTGCATATTTAGCTGTGGGATTATATATTTTTTCTTTTACATTTAGCTTGGCTTACATACAGCAAAAACATCTAAATCTTATTAAAATTCAGCTTAGAAATAAAGTTTTTTTTTTTTTTGCACATTTCTAGTGGAAAATAGGCCCTTTTTTCAAGTGGCAATAGGCCCTCTTATGCCACGTACACGCGACCGGACTTTTCGAGGGACTAGGTCCGACTATCTTTCCGACGGACTTTCGGCGGAGTTCCGACAGACTTTCCGAATGAACGGACTTGGCCACACACAATCACACCAAAGTCCGACGGATTCGAATGTGATGACGCATGGCCGGACTAGAATAAGGAAGTTCATAGCCAGTAGCCAATAGCTGCCCTAGCGTCGGTTTTTGTTCGTACACACGAACAGATTTCTCGGTTCAGCGATGTTCCGGTGGAAAAATGTAAAACATGTTCTATTTCTAAAGTCCGCCGGATTTTTGGCAAGCAAAGGTCTGATGAAGCCCACACAAGATTGAATTGTCCGATGGACTCCTTCCATCGGACCTTTGCTGTCAAAAAGCCTGGTGTGTACGCGGCATTAGACTGGCAGGTAGGAATTGTCTAGAAGTTCCCTGAGGCTGTCCACATTCTTGCTGATGCAGCAGGTCATTTTAATCACTTTTATTAAGTATTTGCAAATAATACAGCCTGCAGTATAAATACAAGTTGTGTATAAACAAAAGCATCCAAACTCATAAAACCCAAGTTTGATGTTCAAAAAAAAGTATAACTTCACTTACTTCTGTATGATGAGACACAAGGTCCTCTTTTGTAAGGGATAGTATATTTGCAATTTTATTTCACCTAATTTAGGGTGGTTCCAATTGTATTATTTTTGCTGTTCCAAATTGTGTTTGATGTTTAAAAAATATATACCGTATATATATATATATATATATATATATATATATATATATATATATATATATATATAAATTTAAATAAAAAAAGAGAAAAAAAATACATCTCTCAAGAAGAGTTATAGATAAAGGTGATGTATGCCCTAAATTTCCTTGGAGAATGGGTGATTTCGATGCAATACTCCTGCAGAAGAAGTTGTCTGGGACATATAGGATCATTTAGATACCTTAACCTCATAGGGAACTAAATATTGAGCATAATATGCAGCCATTTCTCTATAAGCTGGTAACCATGTGTATACTGGTCAAGACTGGACACTAGTGAATGGAAAGGACTTGATAAACAGTAAATGAAAGACAGAGTAGCAGTGACACACTCGTATTTTGCAAGTCTATCTGCTTGATTCTCAAATACCTCCATATCAATTTAAGATACAAGTTTGGAAATTTATAAGGACACGTATAAGGTTTGTTACAGCACACTGTGATGCCTCTGCTGATATATAATTTATGGGAATGTTATCTTGGTGAACACTGCGTAGTAGTTTAAGAGTAATAGCTGGCCCTAATGGATTAACTTGAAACTTTTGGTGCACAGTCTGTCTATGTGGAATAAGTTAATAATCGACTTTGATAAACTTTGTTGCAATAAATCACATAAGGCTGTGTCTATTAAATGAGAAAATACATCCAATAGTATTTAGCATTGACACTTCCAACATCAGCCTTTTCTTAGGATTGAGGTTACTTAGCAATTAGAAATACAGTGTATGTGTGTGCCTTGTATGTGGGGGTTGTACAGGGCAATGTTGCTCAGAATTTTTAAATTCAACAGCGATGGTTTATATAGGAACATTTTTTCCATATTATAATATTGTTTCTAGAAGGGTTTGATTTAAAGTGCATTTTATATTTAATAAAAGGTATATTTTTGATAATACTCTAGAATCTAGTTATTTCTTCATTAATATTTTACTTTTTCTTTCATTCAAATGATGCATTCTGCGAACAAAAGGCTACTCCAAAGAACAAGTGAATACTGTGACTTGAGCACCCCATACTTAAATGAAGGTCCTATTAACATGAAATAAAAACCCACTTTTTTTAAACAAAAGCAGTTTAACCACTTCAGTTCTGAAAAAGGTTACCCCTTTCCTGACCAGGCCATTTTTTGCAATACGGCACTGCATTGCTTTAACTGACAATTGCGCGGACATGCGATACTGTACCCAAATAAAATGTTTGCCCTTTGTTTCCCACAAATAGAGCTTTCTTTTGGTGGAATTTGATCACCTCTGTGGTTTTTATTTTTTTGCTATAAAACACCAACAGTTTTGAAAAAAAAAGTATTTTTTGCTTTTTGCTATAAAACACATCTAATAACAAAATGTAAAAAATCGAATTTCTTTTATTAATTTAGGCCAATATGTATTCTGTTACATGTGTTTGGAAAATAAAATCCAAATAAGCATACATTGATTGGTTTTCCAAACGTTATAGCGTCTACAAACTATGGGATAGATTTATGGACTTTTTGAAAATTGTTTTTACTAATAATGGAGGCAATCAGCGATTTTTAGTGGGACTACGACCTTGCGGCGGACAAATCTTACACCAAATGACATTTGTATTTTGGGACCAATGACACCAATACAGTGATCAGTGCTAAAGAAAATGCACTGTCACTGTACTAATGACACTGGCAGGAAAGGGGTTAATATCAGAGGCAATCAAAGGGTAAACTGTGTTCCCTGGGGGTGGGGGATAGTTTAACTTAAGAAATACAGATTCCCCTGTTCCTTCTTGGCAGAAACACAAGATCTCTGTCTTTCTTACTAGCAGAATGAAGATCTGCCTTTTTTACATAGGCAGACCATCGTTCTGCCTCTCTCTGAATGATCGCCGGTTTCCCAGAGAACTTATGTGTCTGCTTGACCTGCTGATTAACTCCTGTTGTTTTTTTTTATTTCACAAGGTTTTATTGAGCAAATAGTAACATACATTACAACATAATACATGTTTGAACAATAATGCTGATTGATATTTGTTAATTGGGATACAATACACGTTGTAAATAATTATGCTAATTATGAATTTACTATGAATACAATTAATTTGTACATGAAATAAAATATATAGTTTTTTTTGTGCATAGATCTTAAACCGTCGTCAGGGGTTTTGTCCAAGTGTGTGTTAACTCTTTTTGGTTCAGGAAGTGTCTAATTTGGTTATATTTCCATTGAGGGATTAGACATGGTTTGATGTCTTTGTGAAGGTCTTCTCTGGAGAGAATTTTCCCATTTTTAAAGAAGTGTTTAACCAAAAATTTGTAGGGCCAGCTATCTGTAAGATAGTTTTTCTCCAGCCCTGGTGGAAAGTCTGGGTTGTTTCTTAGCGGCGTGGAAGGGCTTAGCCAAGGAGTCGAGTTGAACTTTTTAAAGGTATAGTGAAAGGTTTCTGGTGTGGGGCCTATGGGAGGGTGTGTTTTAATGGATTTCAAATGATATTTGGGATGTATCCATGGAAGAGATTTAATGTCTAAGGGGTATTGGGTTTGTTCCAGTGTCACCCAGTCCTTTACTGTTTGGTGTATGTTCCAATCTACTATGCATGTTAGCAGGGTTGCTTGATGTTATTTCTTAAGGTCTGGTAGGGCTATTCCGCCTTTACATTTAGGGAGATTTAACCTATCAAATTTGATTCTAGGTGGTTTGTCCCTCCAGATGAAAGGGGAAAATTCTCTGCGGAAGGTTGTCAAGAAAGAAGGTGGTAATTTAATTGGTATAGTTTGCATGACGTATAAGAATCTAGGTAGGATTGGCATTTTTATCAGTGAGGCTATGCCGAACCAGGATATGTTTAAAGAATTCCATCTCCTTAAATCCTCATGTGTTTCTTTTAGTATGGGTAGATAATTCAGTTGGTAGAGATTGTTTAAGTTTGAGGGGATTTCAATTCCTAGATACGTGAAATTTTGTTCAGCCCAAGTGAATGGGAAGTTTTTTTTGCATAGATCCACTGTGCTTGCATGAAGTGTGATATTGAGGGCACTAGACTTGGAATAGTTGATTTTAAGGTTAGAGAGTAGTTGGAAATGTTCTAGGTCCTTTAGTAGGTTGGGTAGGGATATATGGGGTTCTGATAGAAAGAGGAGCATGTCGTCGGCAAATGCTCCTATTTTATATGTATTGTCTTGGATTTCAATTCCCCTGATGTCATTGTTGGCTCTGATTTGGTTTAGTAATGGTTCTAAAGTTAAGACAAAGAGAAGGGGAGATAAGGGGCATCCCTGTCTGGTACCGTTTCATAAGTTGAAGGCGTTTGACAGGTGGCTATTTACTCAGACCCGTGCTGTTGGATTAGAATATAATACTTTGATGTAGCATCTCATCTGGGGACGTATGCCTATGTGCTTTAGAACAGCGTCCATTAAATCCTAAGTCACTCTGTTGAACACCTTCTCGGCATCGAGGGAGAGGAAGAATCCTTGTTTTTTGTTCGTGGTTAGCCAGTGGCTGATGTTTAATGCTTTAATTGTATTGTCTCGCCCCTCTGCCTGGGATAAAGCCCACTTGGTCTAATGCTATAAGGGAGGTTAATAGAGGTAGAATTCTATTGGCTAGTATGTTGGCATATATCTTTACATCTACATTGATTAAGGAAATTGGTCTATAGTTGGAAACTTGGGTTGTGTCTTTACCTTATTTGGGTATCACAGTAATGTGTGCTTAAAGTAGTTGTTTTGAGGGGTTCTTTTCAGTATGTAGCAATTGGAAAGTCTTTAAAAATCTTGGTTTCAGAATATCAGTGAACGTTTTGTAGTATTGAAGGGATAGGCCATCAGGGCCTGGGGCTTTCCCTATTTTCAACTCTATAATTGCCTTTTCAAATTCTGGACCTGAGATCGGTTCCTTGAGTTCTTGGGCTGTGTTCTGTGGGATCTTGGGAGGACAATATTTCTCCAAAAAGTCCTGAATGAGCCTGGCTCTCTTGTCTGAGTTGTGTGGGCATTTGGGATTCAATGGGATATTATAGAGGGATTGGTAATATAATTTGAATTGTTTTGCAATCTCCTCACTCGAGGACTGAGGGGATTGTCTTTTGGTTTTAAGGTTTAATTCCTCTGTGAGTAGTTTTCTCGCTTTTGTTGAGTCCCCGAGTGTAGAGACCGCAACAGTTTTTTTGTGAGTTAGTTCTAATTTGTGGATATTTTCTATCAGGGATTTTATTTTAGATTGTTTTTCTTTTTTTGAGTTTGGCAAATTTTTTAATAAACTCCCCTCTAATGACGCACTTATGTGCTTCCCATTGTGTGATTGTTGAAGTCTCTTCATTTTCGTTTCTCATAAAGTATTCTTTAAGCTTTTCTTTAAATTCTAATACATCAATAGAGTCTTTCAATATGGTGGTATTTAGCTTCCAGGTTTTAGTGGTGGTGTTTTTCTCTGGAAATGTTATAGTTGTAGTAATTGGGTGGTGATCTGAAATAGTCATGGGTTCTATTGTTGAGTTTTTAAGAAGGGTGAGGTCTTATTGTGTTATAAAGAAATAATCAATTCTAGAGTATTTTTGATGGATGTTGGAAATGTATTTGAAGTCTTTGGTTTAGGGATTAAGAGTTCTCCAGGTGTCATGTAGCGTTAATTCTTGTAACTGGGTTTTAATTTGTTTTGATGTTCTGTACGGAAGGCTTGACACTCCATTTGAGGTGTCTATTAAGAGGTTTAGCGGTAAGTTGAAATCCCCCCCTAGGATGATTATCCTAGAGGCAAAAGTCGTTAATAGGTGTTTAATTTTGCGGGAAAAAGGCAACTTGTTTAGAATTAGGGGCATAGATATTGCCCTATTTTCCCTTTTAAGAATATGTATCTGCCTCCTGGGTCTGTCAACATGTCTTGTATTTGAAGAGCGGTCTGTTTGGAAATCAATATTGAGACTCCTTTTGTTTTTCCTTCCAGGTTTGTGGCATGAAAAGCTGTTGAAAATTTTTTGTCGTGGAATTTCGGAATCTTGTTGGACTTGAAATGTGTTTCTTGGATGCATACAATATGTGCTTTATGTTCATGAAATTCATTAAGAAATTGGGTTCTTTTTTCAGGTATGTTAAGTCCTTTGGCATTGACTGATAGTAATTTGAGCGTTAATGGGGAGGGATTGTTGTATGTTAGTGGATATCATACATTTTTGCTTAGCGATTGTGGAGGGAAAAGAGTTTTATATTTATCCTTTAAGGGATTAGGGCGTGGAGTGGCAGGAGTGTTGGGGTTGAGAAAAAAAAAAGAGAAGGGGTGGGGGGTGTAGGAAGAGATGTGTTCCGGGGGTAGAAGTAGACCAGCTAGTCTACCCTGAAATATGTATAGCCGGAAGGTTCAAAGGGCAAAGGGGTTTACCCTTTGTGTGGTAGTGAGGACTAATTAGAACTAGATGGCGTTTATTATTTCGATATTTTCTCTTTTTAATAATGGGTCTGATGCGGGAATACTAGTTAGGAGTTTTTCACTAATTCTAGCACCATGATGAGACTAGCTTATAGAGAATATTTTATTTTTTACAGGATGTTTATATCTTGTGATGGGCCGGGAGAAGGGTAGTTCATTAGTGCGATGGATATCTCTTATTGAAGGACACATAATTGTATGAGATAAGGTTTTGAGCAGCATTGTGAAATCCTATTGATACATAAAGAGAATAGTGTTTCTTATCTTGTATGGTAATTAAGGCAGTTTGAGAGTGCAGCGAACTTCCCTATCTGGATAGTTTGGAAGGTTAGTCATTAAGGGGAGCCAGATATTGCTATGTTGTGTATTGCTCACCAAGTAGTGCACTTTAGTGTGTGTTGCATGAACATGAATCAGATCAGAACATTAACCCAGGTAATATATTCAAACTTTTATCTTAATATAGGAAGTAGTGGTTGTTTCTATCTCTATAATTTCCTCCCCATTCAAGCTTCAAACATGTAAGGCACCATGGTATGTGGGATCAGGTGATATTGGCCTTTTGTTTTAGTTCCCAATGAATGTCTTTAGGTGAGTGGGAGGACCTCAAATATAATGAAGCGTTGTCAATTCAAGTTGTATGGCTGAATGAGGATTTGTTTGGAATATTGCGCCTTACATATTGAAAACTGAGATTTGGGTGTGAGATAGTTTTAATACAACTTGACGTTACACTATGAGTGTCTGCAACTATGTTGTCCAAGAAATAGTCACAACCAATATTGACCACACTTAAACAAGTTATAACTGTATGTATAACCCCATTTCTTGAATATGATGCAACTGAAGTGGGGTAAACCAACTTAGCTTAATAAGATAAAAGCTATCGACTTCTAAATCTATCAAACTTAACGAGGATACTGTTCTCCATTCTCGCCAAATGGTTCTAGGTATGGCAGGGATATTTGCACATCCAGATAGGATTTTATTGTTTTTCTGGTCCCTGTTATAGAAGGAGAGCCTATTCTTGGGTGTTTGTGTGCGTGATCGCTCTTTAAATCTATATTATATTTTCAACAGAACCAAAGTATTGACCATTAGTTGTCATACTTACAAATGACTAGATTAGTCAATTTTTCATAGCAGAGTGTTGTAGTTACTTGAATTTGCTCTGTAAAAGGGGCTTGATTTTGATTTGGTGTAGGTATACACAAATTGGTATGGGAGACTCTTTGCTGAAAACAATCCGCATATCCACGCCACCTATCAGAGCCCACCAGTGCTACCTATCGGTGCCCACCCTCCAGTGCCACCTATTAGTGCCCAGTGCCACCTAAAAGTGCCCATCAGTGCTGCCTATCAGTGCTCATCAGTGCCACATATCAGTGCCACCTATCAGTGCCCATAAATGTGGCATATTAGTGCCTCCTCATCAGTACCGTCTCATCAGTGCCCATTAGTGCCACCTCATCAATGCCCACTGGTTCAGCTTATCAGTGCCCATCAATGTTGCCTCATCAGCGCACATCAGTGATGGAGAAAAATTACTTATTTACAAAATTTACTGACAGAAACTCAATAAAACATATTTTTTTTCAAAAATGTTTGTCTTTTTTTGCAGTGATTAAATACCACCAAAATAAAGCTCTATTTGTGTGAAATAATAAAAAATGAGTTTGCCTTGTAGGCAAGTGGTTAAGCAGTTAAACTAAAATAAAGGCCCTATCAACATACAAATACCAGATATAGATGAAGATTCTAAAATAATATCTACTGAAACAGGAGTCCATACTCTGGGGTGCAATACACTCTTTAGGTGGCTTGCTCTGTAGTCTGTAATATATTTTTGTCCAGTGGTTATTTATGCTGATTTTCCATAAATGTATGACAACTAGTGTCCACAGAATTATGTATAAAAAAACGATAACACGAAGCAAGTAAAATGTTTAAATCATGTTAATTATTTTTTGAAAAATGTTATGCTATCAATGTAGAGTTATTAAATAATAAGTACATTATCAGTTCCCTTTAAATGCATAAATATTTAAAGACCATCTTATATTTAAAGGTGGAATAGTCACTTACTAAAGACATCAGTTAATTATTCATGAACATATAGTGCCAATGATCTTAGTTTAATGCTTTTGTTATTTGCAAACCTGCCCTGAAAATCTTTCTAATTAAATCTCTTCAGCATTTCATGTTTAGCTTTAGGATTATTCTAATATTATCTCTGGAAGGCTTCTAAACAGGAATGAACAGGATCATAAAGTCCTGAAAATTGCAAACCTTGACTATTGAAATCTATAGGGGTGGGGGGCAGGGCCGATTCTAGGGTCCCAGACGCCTGGGTGCAGAAATATTTCTGCACCCACATATTTACTTCCCCTTTACAAATGTTTCTATGGCAACAACTTAAACACATAGATGCTCCCCTAAGAAGTCTTCGTTACCTTGGGATCCTCCCATGATCTCTTAACGATAAATAAAATACAGGAAGAAAGTATACTGAGACCTGGAGTCTCTCTGATGCACACACAGAGGGCTGGCTGTTAGAAAGAGCCCCCAGACATAATACAGGATATGGTCAAAGACTGTAGACATGATACAAGAGACAGTCAGAGACTGTAGACATCATACAAGAGATGGCCAAAGACTGAAATCATAGTACAGGAGATGGTCAGAGACTGCAATCATAGTACAGGAGATGGTCAGAGACTGTAGACATGATACAAGAGATGGTAAGAGACTGCAGACATGGTACAGGAGATGGTCAGAGACTGCAGACATTGGACAGGAGATGATCAGAGACTGCAGACATAATACAGGAGATGGTCAGAGACTGCAGACATAATACAGGATATGGTCAAAGACTGAAGACGTGATACAAGAGATGGTCAGAGACTGCAGACATGGTACAGAAGCTGGTCAGAGACTGAAGACATGATACAAGAGATGCTCAGAGACTGCAGACACGATACAAGAGATGGTCAGAGGCCGCAGACATTATACAAGAGATGGTCAGAGACTGCAGACATGATACAAGATATGTTCATCAAGAGCACCTCTATAGTGTTATGGTGTGAAGGTGCCACCAAAATCCAAAGAAAAATCTTTCTGCACCTGTTTGACAGATGCATATCATTATCATTATTATCATTATTATCATTACAAAAAACTATTTTTCCACACCTGTTACAGAAGTAGAAATCCAAAGTCTGTGGTAGAGACACCAGAATTTATCTAAAAAATCTTTAATCTTATTTCCCCGTGCACTACATTGTGGACTCATCATACAGACTGGCTCCCCAAGCCATTGCTTACAAAATAAAGAAAGCTTGTAAGGAAGGACAATTTCATATTTTGGGCTTTATAAATGCAAATATTGCTGCATCAGATTCTATACACAGTACAGATGTACCACTTTACAGGTGGACCAAGGGGACCCCCCAGGCACTATATTGAGAGGAATTTTTCATTTTTATACTCTCACTTTTAGCATCAATAAATAACTTTTTTTTCATACATGTCCCCCAGGGCAGTGCCCGGACCCCATAATCATTATATGTCCAATTACTTGCATGTAAGCCTTCAAAATGGGCACTATTGTTTTTTCACATTCGGGTCCCATAGACTTCAATGGGGTTAGTTTTTTTGGTTCCAAACTTTCCCAATGTTCAAAAGTTCTGGTGCAAACCGAACAGGGGGTTGTTTGGCCTATCTCTACTTATTGTATGCATTCGGGTAACACTTAGTGACGATGATGTACTCGGCAGATAGGGCTCATGGTCCTTGCTTGGTTTTTCTTCAGTATTTTAAGAAATATTGCACAAGTGAGATGGGGGGAGAGGGGGGATGTTGTTGTTGTTACCTTGTTTTTTTTGTGATATATAGAAAGCTTCCTTGTTAGCGAGGCTCAAGACCTGGTGAGAATTCTTACTGGGTTGTATCTTTTTGTTATTGTTATTGTATTTTTCTTTTGTTTATTTTGTATGGAAAACTTTAATAAAAGTAATTTTCCCCCAAAAAATTGTTTTGTTTTTGGTAAATTTTGTTTCATTTATAAATTTTCTCATGAATTCCAAATTTTCAGAATGAATAGAATTCGGTTCAGTTTAAAAATGATCAACCAATTTGAATTCTGTGTGAAGAATAGCTGGTTGTTAAGCAGTGAGCCCGGAAGCCAGCCACTGCTTTCTTAACAACCGATGAGTCATCAGCTGTCAGCTGGCTTGCCCACTGACAGCTGAAATGTTAACAAAACAATGCCAGCAATAGAAAATTCTGAAAAAAAAGTGGGGTCCCCCAATTAATAGCAGGCCCTTCGGGTCTGGTATGGACTCTAAGGGAAACCCCAGGCCAAAATTTTAAAACAACCAGCATGAGGTCCCCTCAAAACCCATACCAGACCCTTTATTCAAGCATGCAGCCAAGCAGGTCAGGAAAGGGGGGAGTGACCGTTCCCCCTGAAAAATAACAGGCCATATGCCCTCAACAAGGGGAGTTGGGTGTTTTGGGGTGGAGGGGGCTCTGCCCCCGCCGCAAAGCCTCATCCCCATAACCCTGGCTGGTGGTTGTGGGGGTCTGCTGGCAGGGGGCTAATCAGAATCTGGAATCTCCATTCAACAAGAAGGCCAATAGATCCCACCTACCCATTCACCAAACACGTGTAAAAAGTGAATAAAGACAGTGAAAACATTTTTTGATAATTCCTTTATTAAAAAATAAAAAAACAATGTCCTCGGATATAGATCCATCTCATGCCACCTGCCACACTGCTGAACACGAAAAAAGGCAAAAAAAAATCCACCCCTAGCCTCATCGAATGCTCTCCATGGACTGCCTGCTCCTATGTCAGACATTTCTTATATAGGTAAGGGGCGGGGGCCACCTGATGACATCAGAGGTGACCCTAACCCCTTGTGACATCATAGACCCAGAATGCCTGGGTGGTGATGCCTGTTAGCTATTTAAGAAATGGCCGATAGAGGAGCAGGCAGTCCATGGGAAGCACTTGACAAGGCCGGAGTTTTTTATTCTTTTTTTCGGGTTTGGTGGTGCGGCGGGCATCGTGGGATGGGACTACATCGGGGGACATTGTTTTTTTATGTACACTGTCTTTATTCACTGTTTACACATTTTTGGTGAATGGGTAGGGATACTATGTACCCCATACTCATTCACATGGGGGTGGGATCTGGGGGCTCCCTTGTTAAAAGTGACTTTTGTCATGAAACATGTAGAGGAATATGTCTGGACCTACATGTTTCTACATCTTTACTCCCCATATACCAGTGGGGTTTTCTTGTTATCTTTTTTAACCACCTGTAACTGTATGCAATAACCACTTTATGCAATGTTATATTCAATGTTTTTTATTCATGTTCCTTTTCTCAATACATTTCTATTTTTTATATTTACTTTTTCTAAATCCCTAGGTACCAAAATAGTTCACAACAATTTTTGTTGTCGTGGGGCATTTTTTGAAGTAACCCCTCTAACACTCATTTTCACTATCCTAAGTTCAAGGATGATGGTGCCCCCCTACCTTATCTCCTATTATTTAGATTGAGGCAATACTTTATATCTCATATGGTGTGGGTGCTGCCTATGACTGCTGCCTGAAGCTGGTTGGAAAAATAAAACATAGTTGAGGCAGCCACTGCTGCTCCTTCTTTCAGTGATATGAGCATTGCAGGCATATTGAGCATGATAAGATCCTGCCACAATCTGGAAATGCAGATATGAGATTCTTCCACATCAGCTCATCTACATTTTTTAGGCCAATACAGTATCTCACAAAAACAATATCCTGTGGTCTGATGAGACCAAGATAAACGTATTTGGTTCAGATGGTGTCAAGTGTGTGTGGCAGCAACCAGGTGAGGAGTACAAAGACAAGTGTGTCTTGCCTACAGTCAAGCATGGTGGTGGGAGTGTCATGGTCTGGGGCTGCATGAGTGCCGCCGCCACTGGAGAGCTACAGTTCATTGAGGGAATCATGAATGCCAACATGTACTGTGACATACTAAAGCAGATCATTATCCCCTCCCTTCAGAGACTGGACCGCAGGGCAGTATTCCAACATGATAACGACCCCAAACACATCTCCAAGATGACCACTGCCTTGCTAAAGAAGGGTAAAGGTGATGGACTGGCCAAGCATGTCTCCAGACCTAAACCCTATTGAGCATCTGTGGGGCATCCTCAAACAGAAGGTGGAGGAGCACAAAGTCGCTAACATCTACCAGCTCTATGATGTCGTCATGGAGGAGTGGAAGAGGACTGCAGTGGCAACATTTTAAGACATTAATGGCTATGTTGAGTTATTTTGAGGTGACAGCAAATGTACACGATTGTACAAGCTGTACACTCACTACTTTACATTGTAGCAAAGTGTAATTTCTTCAGTGTTGTCACATAAAAAAATATATATATTATATAATATAATTATATTATATAATAAAATAATATTTACAAAAAATTTGAGGGGTGTACTCACTTTTGTGAGATACTGTATATATCCCCGCAAACACACTATTAGATCTCCTTATCTACTTCATATTTCCAACAAATGCTGACTGCCTTTAGCATTGTACAGTATATATCCCTGTTCCAAAGAACTGTATAGCATAACCACACCTACACACAAACTGACAAAAGGCCAATGGGAACCATGATTTCTAAAGCAGGGTCTGGAACATAACATTATTGGTTCATTTAGTTCCGAATTAATATTTTGATGAATTTTTTGTTATTCAGAGATTTGATTCAACCGATTCTAAATTTGAATTAAAAAAATCAGTAAATTCAAAGAAAATTTGAAAAATTCCAAATACGAATTCCAAATAAGCATTCCGAATATGAAATAAACAAATCAACTGAATTTAACTAAACTAAATAACTAGATTAACGAATTGAAACAAAACAAAACTAAACAAATTTTTTCATTATGCACAAGTCTACTTAGCCCATCTCTGCCATTTAATCACAGTTTACAGGAAAGGAAGTGCATTACTGGTATTTGGTTGCTATTAGGGATGAGCCGAACACCCCCCTGTTCGGTTCGCACCAGAAACTTTGAACGGACCGAAAATTCGTACTAACTTTAGAACCCCATTAAAGTCTATGGGACTCGAACGTTCAAAATCAAAAGTGCTAATTTTAAAGGCTAATATGCAAGATATTGCCCTAAAAAGGGTTTGGGGACCCGGCTCCTGCCCCAGGGGACATGGATCAATACAATTTTTTTTAAACTGACGTTTTTTCGGGAGCACTGATTTTAATGATAATTAAAGTGAAAAAAGTGAAATATTCCTTTAAATATTGTGCCTGGGGGGTGTCTATAGTATGCCTGCGAAGTGGCACGTGTTTTCCGTGTTTAGAAGAGTCCCTGCACAAAATGACATTTAACGGAAAAAAGTATTTAAAACTGCTTGCGGTTTTAATGTAATGTCTGGTTCTGGAAATACAGATGAAAATCATTGAGAAAAATGGCATGGGTAGCCCCCCCTGCCCATTACCAGCCTTTTTGGGTCTTGTACAGATATTAAGGGGGCCCCCATACCCAAATTATAAAAAGGAAAGGCGTGGGGTCCCCAGGCCCTATATACTCAGAATAGCAGTATACAGACGGTACAAACAAGACAGGGTCTGTGTAGGTTTGTTGTGTTAAGTAGAATCTGTTTGTAATTTTGAAGTGGTACATTTTTAACGAAACAAAATTCAGGAATACTAAAAATCCAACTGATCCCAGTGCTCTATGGAGTGTTCCTTTAAAAAATTACCATGAAGAGATTACTCCTCATATACCTACAGCAGCTATTATAAATAAATTCACAGAATAAATGGTATACAATGTGACTAATTAACCACTTGCTTATTGGGCACTTAAACACCCTTCCTGCCCAGACCAAAATTTCAGCTTTCGGTGCTCTCACATTTTGAATGACAATTACACAGTCATGCAACACTGTACCCAAATGAATTTTTTTTCCTTTTTTTCCCCACAAATAGAGCTTTCTTTTGGTGGTATTTGATCACCTCTGGGGTTTTTATTTTTTGCGCTATAAATGAAAAAAGAAAATTTTTGAAAAAAAACGCAGATTTCTTTGTTTCTGTGACAGAATTATGCAAATTATTAATTTTTCTTCATAAATTTTGGCCACAATTTATAGTGCTACATATCTTTGGTAAAAATAACCCAAATTAGTGGATATTATTTGGTCTTTGTGAAAGTTAGAGAGTCTACAAGCTGTGGTGCGAATCGCACAAAATTGATCACATCTGATGTACTGGTGGACTATCTCGCTTCTTGTGACCCGAACAAGTCAATAAAGTACAAATACCCCCCAAATGACCCCTTTTTGGAAAGTAGACATTTCAAGGTATTTATTTTTCCCACAATTCTTTGCAAAATTAAGATTTTTCATTTTTTTTCTCCACAAAATTGTCATTGTAATAGGTTATTTCTCTCACATGGCATGTGTATACCACAAATGACACCCCCCAAAAAATTCTGCTACTCCTCCTGAGTATTACAATACCACATGTGTGGGACTTTTTCACAGCCTGGCCACATAGAGAGGCCCAACATGCAGGTAGCGCCATCATGTGTTCTAGGAACATAAATTACACATCTAACTTGTTGACTATTTATTACACTTTTGAAGCACCAGGACAATGACACGTGACACTGATGACAGATGGCACTGATACGTGGCAATGATGACACTTATACGTGGCACTGATGACACGTGGCACTGATGACAGATGGCACTAATATGTAGCACTGATGACAGATGGCACTAATATGTGGCACTGATGACATGTGGCACTTATACTTGGCACTGATGACACGTGGCACTAATACGTGGCACTGAAGACAGGTGGCACTAATACGTGGCACTAATACGTGCCACCGATGACAGATGGCACTAATACATGGCACCGATGACGCGTGACACTGATGACAGATGGCGCTGATACGTGGCATTGATGACACGTGACACTGACAACAGATGGCACGTGACACTGACAGGTGGCACTGATGACAAATGGCACTGATACGTGGCACTGATGACAGATGGCACTAATACGTGGCACTGATGACAGATGGCACTATGTGGCACTGATGACACGTGGCACTGATGACAGATGGCACTTATACGTGGCACTGATGACAGATGGCACTGGGGACAAATGGCACTGACAACAGGGGGCACTGGGGGCAGGTGGCACTGGGGGCAGGTAGCACTGGGGGCAGGTAGCACTGAGGTAGATGGCACTGGGGGCAGGTAGCACTGGGGTGGATGGCACTGGGGCGGATGGCACTGGGGCAGGATGGCACTGGGGCAGGATGGCACTGCTGGGGGAGGATGGATGGCACTGCTGGGGGAGGATGGATGGCACTGCTGGGGGAGGATGGCACTTTTTTTTTTTACTTCTTTTTACTTTTTTTTTATCAAAAAGCAAAGCAGAACGGCTGCTGCTGCAGCTGTTCATCTCTCACCTCTCACACTCTGTCTGTGTGAGGAGGGAGAGCGGCGCTGAGAGATGATCTCATATGTTTACATATGAGATCATCTCCCATTGGACACGCCGATCGCGCTGTAAACGGCCACTGTGATTGGCCGTTTACAGCGATCTGTGTTTGCCTGTCCCCGGGGGACACGGCGAACACAGAACTTCCGTGATGTGTGCCCGCGGTGGCGTGCATTGCGGAAGTAAACATTAGGACGTCCAGGGACGGCCTCCCGGACGAACGCGCCTGCTCTAAGGCCATCATTCGGCTATAGGGCGGGCGCGAGGTGGTTAAAAAATCAGACACTAAGAGCGCTAAATGTATAAATCTACAACACTTCTCAGACTTCACCTCTAGGTCATCAAGAATAACATAAAAATCAATTTCAACACTAATCAATATAAACGATCTGTGTTAAAGCACTACTGATCACAGTATAAGCATTACACTTATCACATGCTAGCAATAGTCCGTAATTATATAGCAGTGGAAGTGTCAGCAGAGAAGTGCAATCCACCGTAGAGATCAATTTCAGCAACACTGATTAACAGTCCTACACTGTCACCATATCCACCTTTGTGCAATCCCCCATGGGTGGCTGCTTACCAGAACAGCACTGCAAACAGGCTTTGTATGGTAGCTCTTTAAATTTCTCTGCTCCCCTTGATCTCTTATGCCGCGTACACACGTAGCAGACTATCCGGCGGACTTAGTCTGGCGGACTTCCCGCCGGACTGTCCGTCTGACTTTCTGAACGAGCTACTTGCCCACACACGCCACTTTTTCAGCGGACTAATACGGCGTACTAAGTCCGCCGGACTATCCGCCGTACTTTTGAAATGAACGGACTAGCCCACACACGTGGAGGAAAGTCTGCTCATTTTGAGCGCGTCTCCAGGTAGCCGGGGTCAGTGAAGGAGGTGTCGCTGGCCCTGTCACCTGGTATGGACTTAAAGGGGAACCCCTATGCCGAAAAATCGGCATGGGAGTTCCCCCTAGGGCCATATCAGACCCTTATCCGAGCACGCTACCCGGCCGGCAAGGAAAGGGGGTGGGGACGAGCGAGCGTGTCCTCAACATGGGGGGGTGCCTTGGGAAAGGGGGGCCACGCAGCCCCCCCACCCCAAAGCACCTTGTCCCCATGTTGATGAGGACAAGGGTCTCTTCCCGACAACCCTGGCCGTTGGTTGTCGGGGTCTGCGGGCGGGGGGCTTATCGGAATCCGGGAGCCCCCTTTAATAAGGGGGCCCCCGGATACCGGCCCCCCACCCTATGTGAATGAGTATGGGGTACAATTCACTACCCATTCACTCTTCTGCTTGTTCTTTTGTTAGCGGAGGAGCCCGGCTTTCTTTTTCGCCGCCGCCCTCTTCTTCCGACTTCAGGGGTCTTGTCCCCCTCTTCGGGGGCTTGTCCCCCTCTTCAGTTCTTCTTGCCAGGCCACGCGCCTTCTTCTAGCTCTTTTACAAGCGGTGGCCCGGTCTTCTGTCGCTGTCGCCGTCTTCTGTCGCTGTCGCCGTCTTCTGTTCTTCTCTTCTTCTCTTCTCTTCAGATGTTGCCTCGTCTCTGCCTCCGCTCACAATGGCAGGGACGCAGCGACTTATATAGGGACATCACCGGATAATACCCCCACCCATTATGAAGTCACAGTCCCAGAGGATGCTGGGACTGTGACATCATAATGGGTGGGGACATCATCCGGTGAGAAGACCCCCGAAGACGGACAGAAGACCCCTGGAGCTGTGCAATAAACGATTTTAACCCTTGTGTGTTTTTTTTTTACTTTTTTTTACAGGTAAATGGGTAGGGGTACATTGTACCCCATACTCATTCACATAGGGTGGGGGGCCGGTATCCGGAGGCCCTCTTATTAAAGGGGGCTCCCGGATTCCGATAAGCCCCCCGCCCACAGACCCAGACAACCAACGGGTTGTCGGGAAGAGGCCCTTGTCCTCATCAACATGGGGACAAGGTGCTTTGGGGTGGGGGGCCGCGTGGCCCCCCTTTCCCAAGGCACCCCCCATGTTGAGGGCACGGCCTGGTATGGCTCAGGAGGGGGGGCGCTCGCTCGTCCCCACACCCTTTCCTGGCCGGCCGGGTAGCGTGCTCGGATAAGGGTCTGATATGGACCTGGGGGGACCCCCACGCCGATTTTTTGGCGTAGGGGTTCCCCTTTAAGTCCATACCAGGTGACCTGGAGACGTGCTCAAAATTAGCGTTCATTTCAAAAGTACAGCGGACTGGCACTCACACGGCCAGATTGTCCGCCGAAATGCGAGTCCGGAGGACAGATTGGAGTGCAAAAATACTTTCTTAGTCCGCCGGACTTTTGGGTAAATAAAATTCCGCCGGAGCCTACACACGGGGGGATTGTCCGCCTGACTTTTCCACTGGATTGTTTGATCGTGTGTACGAGGCATAACTCATCCACACACAAGGATACACAAGGGATCTGATATAGTGTTATACCCTTTATTACACTTTCACCTTCCCCCCTTACAAATTGCGCTTACATCAACAACAAGATAAAATCAGCATAAAAAGCGTGTCAGCTCAGCAAAATGACAATCTCACCAACGATCGGTTTTGAACCTCATGTGGCCACGTACTGACGCTTTTCGTGCTTACGTCTTCAGAGGGCGCGTGGTCACTTGAAATTTACGGTCGGTCACAGCGAACAATTCCTGGGACTCATCCAGCGGATTGTATAGAGGAAAAACGATCATTGGTGAGATTGTCATTTTGCTGAGCTGACACACTTTTTATGCTGATTTTATCTTGATGTTGATGTAAGCGCAATTTGTAAGGGGGGAAGGTGAAAGTGTAATAAAGGGTATAACACTATATCAGATCCCTTGTGTATCCTTGCATGTTGGCGCTTAATGGGTACATTTTTAAAGTGTAGCTCCAGTCAAAAAATCTATTTTTAAGCTTTTTGGAAAACATAGGGAAGGGTTATCATCCCTGTATAATTTTTTTGGCTGTCCATCTTTTTTCATCTCACTTCCTGTTGTCTCCTTCCGTTTGCAAGTAGGAGACATATGTTGGATGTTTGAAAGTAGGGGCCTGCCCTATATGCTCTGCAGAAATTTGGCCCTAAGGTGTTGGTGTTGCCACAAGTTAACACTGTAAGCCCTCAAAGTGACTCTTGGTGGGCGCTGGAGAGCCCTGCTATGAACTATTATATCAAGAATTGTAATGACATGCCATTGTTGAACAATGGTAGAAAAATTGGGCCTTTGGTGGTTGTGATGGTGGCGCTGCTGCCACAACACTGTAAGTCCTCACAGTTACTCTCGGTGGGCGCAGGAACGGGCCCTGCTGTGAAATATTATATCAAGAATTGTAATTACATGCACCTGTTAAACAGGGGCAGAAAAATTGGGCCTTAGGCACTGGTGCCAAGACACTGCAACCTCTCCCAGATACTCTAGTTGGAGTGCAGGAATGAGCCCTGCTGCAAAGCATTGCATCAAAAATTGTAATTACACGCCCCTGTTAAACAGGGGCTGAAAAATTGGGCCTTAGCCACTGGTGGCGGCACCCAGAACCAAAAATTTTCTTCCAAGCTATCAGCAGGATCATTGAGAAGGAAGAGGATAGTCAGTCAACATAACAGGACAGTCACTCAGCTTCAGCATAGGCAGTCTTGAAGGGATGTGACATTTAAAATAAATTATTCGTTTACAACAGCTTCTGGTGCTTGGTAGCTGGTGGTGATCCAAGACTGATTCATCTTTATGAAGGTCAGTCGATCAACTGAGTCGGTGGACAGGCGCACCTTGTGATCGGTTACAAAGCCTCCAGCAGTGAATGTGCATTCCGAAAGAACGCGGGATGCAGGACAGGCCAGTAGCTCAATTGCATACTGTGCAAGCCCTGGCCAGTGATCCATCCTCAAGGCCCAGTAAGCCAGAGGATTTTCGGTGGGAAAGGTGTCCAAGTCTGACCTTGCCCCTCGGTTTTCCATGCACCATGTAAATCAGACTCTGGCGATGGTTGCTGGAACCAATCATGCCTTGTGTCTGTGGACTAAAAAAATTGTCTGAACGCACCGGTCAGGCGACCACCTTCTCCACCGCTCCTTCTTTGACTGACCTCAGCAACATGTTGTCCAGGACCAGGAGTTTGTAACCTCCCAGTCTCTGGGAACGCATTTCACAGACCTTTCTGCAAGGCCTCCCGGAGATGCCTCATCTAGACTAGTGCACAATGGAAAATTTCGTTTAGTTTCGGTTTGTTGTCATTCGTAAAATACATAATTTCGTTCTGTTATATTCGTTATGTTAGGTTAATACGTTTTCAGATGATTCGTTATTATTTGTAGAGTGTCGAATTCATTCGTTCGTATTCGTTGAAATTCGCTATTTATGTATGTATAGACATTCGTAATTATGATTCGTAGTTTGGAAAGTCGCTTGTGTATTGAATCTTTTAACACACACAATGACAACGTCTCTTCTCCTCAGCTCAAATACAATACAACACCCTTCCAACTCAGTTCTCAGGAGTGCACTTTGCCAGCAATCCATCCTCCGGCACAAAATTAATTAGCTGATTGGACTATAAGATTTACTTTGAGCTGACCTTTTGTTTCATTAAATCTTTAAAGAATTACCGAATCATGTCGAATTAATTTGAATTCATTCGTTATAGTTCTTTCGTATTCGTTGTAATTCGTTATTTTTTTATTCGGACATTCGGATGCATTTGAATGTCCGAAAGATGCAAAATTCGGCCGAATTTCAATTCGTTACGAAACGAATTGCACAAGCCTAGCCTCATCCTCTGCTCCCTCTGCGATGGCAAGATAAGGTCCACAATCTTACCCTTGTACCGTGGATCAAGAAGAATGCCCAACCAGTAACGGTCCCTCTCCTTGATCTGAAGAATACGTGGATCCTTCCGCAGGCTTTGCAGGATCAGGGAGGCCATGCAGCATAGGTTAGCTGAGGCATTCGGTCCGGAGTCCTCTGGGTCACTAAGGATGACATGATCCGCAGCCACCTCCTCCCAGTCACGTACAAGTCCACGGGTTTCTTGGTACTGTAAATCATCCCTACAAGACTGCTGCTGATGATGCTGAGTGCCAGGCTCCACTTCCATGCTGACACAATCCTCCTCCTCTTCCTGTGTGATGGGTGGGGCAGCAGGAACACTGTCTGGATAAAGAGGGCCTTGAGAGGCAAGGAAGTCCCCCTCTTCCTGCCTCTGTTCTGCCTCAAGTGCCCTGTCCATTATTCCACGCAGCGTATGCTCCAACAGGTGGACAAGAGGTACAGTGTCACTGATGCATGCACTCCTCAAATGGTGACAGGACAGTGCATGCATCCCTGATCATGCCCTACTGGCGTGGTGTAAAAAACAAGCTCCCCTGACCCTGTCCTGGTGCTGTAGTCGCACTGGTACTCATTGATGGCTCTCTGCTGCGTGTGCAGCTGCCGCAGCATGGCCAACGTTGAGTTCCACCTGGTGGGCATGTCACATATAAGGCAGTTCTTGGGCAGGTTCAACTCCATTTGGAGCTCAGCCAGCTGAGCACTGGCATTATATGATCAGCTGAAATGCACACAGACTTTCCACGCCTGCCTCAGGACATCCTGTAAGCCCAGGCACTTGCCCAAGAACCGCTGCACCTCCAAGTTAAGGATGTAAGTCACACAGGGCACATGTGTCCGTTGTCCCTGTTGGAGGGCAGAGAGGAGGTTGGTGCCATTGTCGAAAAGCACCATTCCAGGCTTAAGCTGGCATTGCATCAACCACCCCTCTGCCTGCCCCTGCAGAGCTGACAAAATATCTGCCCCAGTGTGGCTCCTGTCCCCCAAGCACACCAGTGCAAGCACGGCATGGCATCTTTTTGCCTGCGTACTTGCGTAGCCCCTTGAATAGCTATGGAGCACCGCTGGTTCCGAGGACAAAGCACAGGATGAGGCCATGGAGGAAGAAGAAGAGGAGGGGGTGGAGGAGAGAGGTGTGTCACAACCAGTAGTAGCATTTTGGAGGCGTGGTGGTAGAACAACCTCCACCACTACTGCACCTTGTCCTGCATCCTTCCCAGGTGCCAGAAGAGTAACCCAATGGGCAGTAAAAGATAGGTAACATCCCTCTCCATGCCTGCTAGACCATGAGTCAGCGGTAATATGCACCTTACCTCTGACCACTCTGTCCAGCGAGGCATGGACATTGCCTTCCACATGCCGGTAGAGAGCCGGAATTGCCTTCCATGAGAAAAAGTGGCGTTTGGGAACCTGCCACTGAGGAATCGCACATTGCACAAACTCACGGAAGGGGGCCAAGTCTACCAACTGAAAAGGCAGCAGTTGAAGTGCTAGCAATTTAGCCAAGCTAGCATGCAACCGCTGGGCATATAGATGGCTAGGAGAGAACTTCTGTCAGCGGTCCAGCAGCTGGGGCAGGGAAATTTGCCTGGTACAATCGGACGTCGGTGTATTGCTAGCAGAGTGCCCGCGAATACTTGGCTGTGACATACCTAATTATACACCTTCATTCCTCTCAGTGCAGGTTTCAGTGAGGGCTGAAGGTATAGTGGGGTTGGAGATCCTAGCTGATGAGGAGCAAGGAGAGATCTGCTTTGTTCTTTGGTGTGGGTCTTTAAGGTACGCTTGCCAACGAGCTGCATGGCAGGTCAACATATGTATGGTCAAACATGTTGTGCCCAAGTGGCTGATGGTTGGCCACACGAGATACGCTTGAGACATGTGTTGCAAATAGCAGTGGTGCGATCTGATGCACTCATCTCAAAAAAAGCCCACACCAAAGAACTTTTGGAATAACGCGCAGAGGCAGCGCTCTGCACTTGCAGAGCTCTGAGGTGTGATTCATTTGGTGTGCTGCCCTTAAGCTGCCTCGTTGGTGATGTGCCTCCTTCCCCTCTCTCCTATTATGCACCAACGTGGAGTCAGTGACCTCATCATCCCCTCCCTCTCCATCACTGGAGCAAACCAGGCAGTATGCTGCAGCTGGTGGAACATGACTGCTGTCCTTCTTAAGCATTCCCTCTCTCTGGGCTCACGCTACTGCCTTCCTCTAGCTGGGTATCGTCATCAGAGCCTTCAAAACGCTGGGCATCCTCCTGGAGCATGTACACAACACTGTGCTCAAACAGTTCGGGGGATGCCTCAGGAGGACATGGTGGGTCTAGGGAACGAGTGACTGACGCCATTGAGACAAGTGAAGAGGACGCGTTGGCAGCTGCTTTGTCAGTACCCTGAGCCCAGGTGAGAGAGGATGAGGAGGATGAGAAGGGCTTGGTCATCCACTCTACCAAGTCTTCGGCATGTTGCGGCTCAGCATGTCCAGCTGCCGAAAATA
Source organism: Lithobates pipiens (assembly GCF_037356315.1). Lineage (NCBI taxonomy): Eukaryota > Metazoa > Chordata > Amphibia > Anura > Ranidae > Lithobates > Lithobates pipiens. The sequence goes on along the minus strand of NW_027507748.1, from coordinate 449,404,691 downwards.
AGGACAAGCATGGCCACATGCTGATGACAATGCACCTCGTCCACGACCAGCACTGTTGCCTCTAGACACAGAGCCTGCTTGCCCTCTTTTATTGGTTCGTGACTGTCTGCCTCTCCTTGTTGGCCTTCCAGACATACTAATGGCTTGCAGGGAGATGAGAACACCAGCAATTGTATGTAGCTTCAGGTGTATACTGTGCAGGAGGCCCAATACACCGACTGTAACTGCTCCAGATGCCTGTGGTATAGAAAGGGAACAACACCAGCAATTGGGGGTAGCTTCAGGTGTATACTGTGCAGGTGGCACAATACATGACTGTAACTGCTCCAGAGATGCCTGTGGTATAGAAACGGAACAACACCAGCAATAAGGGGTAGCTTCAGGTGTATACTGTGCAGGAGGCACACTGCACCCACTGTAAATGCTGCAGATGCCTGTGTTACAGAAACTGAACAGCACCAGCAATAAGGGGTAGCTTCAGGTGTATACTGTGCAGGAGGCACACTACACCCACTGTAAATGCTGCAGATGCCTGTGTTACAGAAACATAGCAACACCAGCAATAAGGGGTAGCTTCAGGTTTATACTGTGCAGGAGGCACACTACACCCACTGTAAATGCTGCAGATGCCTGTGTTACAGTAACAGAACAAAACCAGCAATAAAGGGAAGCTTCAGGTGTATACTGTGCAGGAGGCACACTACTGTCACTGTAACTGCTGCAGATACCTGTGTTACTGAAACAGAACAACACCAGCCTTACGGGGAAGCTTCAGGTGTATACTGTGCAGGAGGCACACAACACCCACTCTAAATGCTGCAGATGCCTGTGTTACAGAAACAGAACAACACCAGCAATAAGGGGTAGCTTCAGGTGTATACTGTGCAGGAGGCACACTACACCCACTGTAAATGCTGCAGATGCCTGTGTTACAGAAACAGAACAACACCAGCAATAAGAGGTAGCTTCAGGTGTATACTGTGCAGGAGGCACACAACGCCCACTCTAAATGCTGCAGATGCCTGTGTTACAGAAACAGAACAACACCAACAATAAGGGGTAGCTTCAGGTGTATACTATGCAGGAGGCACACAACACCCACTGTAACAGTGCTAGGTTCACAAGCAAAAAGACACTGTCCCTGCCTATGCTGCTCTTTCCATGCACGCCAACACACTACACAAGGCCGCCGCACTGGCTGCCTTATATAGTGTTTGTCATGTACTAAACCCCCCTGAGCTATAATTGGCCACAGGCATCTTGCCTGTGGCCAATTAAGGCTCTCCTCGCTGCCAGCGCTGTGATTGACCAAGCATGCGGGGTCACAGTGCATGCTTGGCCAATCATGAGCCAGCAATGCACTGCGATGGTGCAGTGCATTGAGGGCCGTGAGTGCCACACGAATATGGCATGAATGGCCCACAAAGTTCTGGATTCGAACAGGCGAACAGCCGGTGTTCGAGTCGAACGCATGTTCATTCCTAGTTGCTATAGTGGTGAATGGCCACGTTATTTCACTAGTTTTCAAAACTGTGAATGCCTTGTGTTTGGGTCAAACCTAAAGTTCATCTCTGCTTCCAAATTGTTTTCTGCCCTGTTGGCAAAAAATGTAACTTTACCTGTATGAGTAACTAGAGCTTGCTGTCAGTCATAGAAAATATAATGCCTAACCTAAGTCCTCAATGTGAATTTCAAAGCTTCATTGTGTCAGGAGCCATAAACCAGATGGACACAGAAAGTGCAGTTAAAATCACACCTTTAATGAAATGACAAAATAACACAGTTCAGGAATGTAGTAATAAAGCAGAAGCCAGATCGCGTAACCAGCCAAGTCAGGGTCGGAAAACCAGAAGTCAGTGTAGTCAGGAGCAAGAAGCTGGAACAGTAATCAGAAAGGAAGTTAGCTAGGCCAAATGTCAGGAAGATCCTGCCAGCAACAGTTGATCCAGACCTGCTGGTGCGTGATCATGGGTGCCAATGCACGCACAGGAATGTGCACACCTGTTAGTGGCAGACGGGCTATTTAAACCTGACTGACATAGGTGAACTTTGCTGTCTGCTCTACAGCATTCCATGTGTTCCTTGCTTATCTGAAAACTTTACCTGTTTTGATCTAGCTTGCCCGAAGACCATGCCTGTTATCCGTCTGAATTTGACCCCCGGCTGGTCTGACTACTGTTCTGCCTGCTCCTCTGATCCTTCTGCTGCTTGCCTGATAACTGACCTGGCTTGTCTGACCTTCCACAAGTCCTTATCCAGCTTGTTCCTGGTTCCAGTCCTCTGATCCAGTTCCAGCCTGTTGTGCCTGTTTGCTGATCCAGCTTATTCCTGGTTCCAGTCCGCTGATCCGGATCCAGCCTGTTCCTGGTTCCAATCCGCTGATCCAGTCTCTGCCTGCTATACCTGCCTGCCCATCCTGCCTGCTCTGGGTACCAGCCTGTTGTGCCAGTTCCTGTCTTCTACCTTCTGCAAGGAATCTCCTGAACCTCTGGACAGGCCTCCTGCTGTTGATCCTGCCAGACACTTGTACCACTCCTCATTTCTGTGATTCCTGTTTATGCTATCAGGGGCCTCGAGTCAGAGGCTTAAGAGAGGCCAACCTCTGCAATTCGAGCTCACCTACTAGATACATAACACCAAGTCATCGGTGCCGTAGACATCGGTGCTGCTATTTCTGCAAATATCTTCTAAACCTTTTAGGTTTGGGAGATATTTCTTGCACCTACAGGTAAGCTTTAATCTAGGCTTACCCGTAGGTTAAAGTTGTTGCAATCAGTTTACACCCACTTTAACAAGCACTAAATGAGCTTTTTCAGTTACTGTGGAGCAACCTCAAAAATCACAGTAGACACACTGAAGGCATTCATTTTGGATTTTTTAACAGCTCATCTCACCTTGCTTCCCCTTACAGAGAACATGCTTGGTGTTTTCATTAGAAGGCTGGAAGGCTGCTGAGTCATCATTGGGTTATTAATTTGGCTGTGATCTTCTGATCGGCTGTTTCCAATCACAGTTCAGAGCTCTCGACAGAGGGAGCAATCTCTTTCAAGGCAGGGAGAAGGTACACATATTTTTTTTTAGTAAAAAGCAGCACATAACACACACATTAACACTTGCTAGGCACGCACTTAACCCCTTAATTACCCCAACATGTTAACCCCTTCTCAGCCAGTGTCATTAGTATGATGACAGTGTATAATATTATCACTGATCACTGTATTAGTGTCATTGGTGATGTCAGTGTCAGATTTCTCATCGAATAGTCCCGCTATAAAAATCACTGATCACCGCTAGTATAAAAAATAAATAAAAATTCCAGTAAATATACATAGTTTACAGACTTTCACATAAACCAATCAATATGCACTTATTGGGATTTTTTTTCTTTACCAAAGACATGTAGCAGAATACATTTTGGGCACAATTTATTTGATTAGATTTTTTTAAATATTGTTTATATAATAAAAACGAATAAAAAAAAAAAAAACAGCGGTGATCAAATAACACCAAAAGAAAGCTCTATCTGTGTGAAAAAAAATTATACAAATGTCGCTTGAGTAAAGTGTTGAATGACTGCGCAATTACCAGTTAAAGTAGCTCAGTGCTAAATAGCACAAAATGGCCTGGTCATAAAGAGGGTAAAACCTTACAGTGCTCAAATGGTTAAACAGTTGCTTTTAATAGATGTGCTATTACTAGTTTGTGTGATTTGCTAGTTTATTTTTACTTTTTTTAAATTCAAATATAATGGGCAGATTTCTTTATTGTTTTCTTTGGATCTTACCACACTGCCATTTCTGTTTTATTTTTCATGATAAACCCTTGGAATGAGCAAATCAAAAGTATATATAAGCTTTATGCGCGCTGTTAGGAAAAACAGAGAAGGTGTAAGATGGCTATTTGGATTACATACAAATCTTGGCAGCTACAGACAAGCCAAGAGTTACATAATATGTTTGCATGCTGATGTATTTGTAAAATCTTGTATTTTTCTGAGTAATACATCAGAAGGTTTGTTTAGTTTAGATTTAGATTAGATTTTTCCGGCATTGCCAATTTACAGATGTGGGCTTTGTTTTGTATATCTTCACTCTTATGCCAAGCTTACAGCCAAATGCATGAAAACATATTTTCCCTGGAGCATTGGAGAATTAAAAATAGCTAGAAAAATAAATCACAGCTATTTGCATACCTTTTCTTGAAAGTTTTTTTTTTTATTATTATATAATGAAACAATCTTTTAAATCATCATTTTATTACAAGCAATACATTTTATTTTCTGAAGTGGAATTTCTCTCAAAGCATTTGTATCTTGCAAACATCATGCCCATCAACACCACTTTTGTATATTTTACTAAAAAATAAAAACAGTATTTTAAGTTTGCCAAAGACAATGTTGCCACCCTAAAAAAAAAAAATAGCATTCATATTCTTAAAACATTTTTTTTTTTTTAACTTACCAGAAACCCCTGTTGCTAGGCAGTCTTCCTTATCTGCCTCTTCCTACTCCGTGGTGATCTTCAGTCTTCTTCAGTCTTTTCTCCTCCTCTGTTGTCTTCTGGGGAATGGGGCGCGCTGTGTTCTGGGAAATGTGTGTGTCCCAGAACACAGGCGGCTATTCACAAAGCGTTGCGCGACTCGGGCATGCGCAGTAGGAAAGGGGCAGTGAACTGCCTGTTTCCCTTAGTGAGGATGGCGGCGCTGGGACGCGATACGAGGGACGTATCGGCCTCGGCGGGGTCAACATCGCGGGCGCCCTGGACAGGTAAGTGTCCTTATTAAAAGTCAGCAACTACAGTTTTTGCAGCTGCTGACTTGTTAAGAAAAAAAAATTATGCTGGAACACCTTTTTAATAGTGAATAATTATATCACAGGAGATGCACGCTAGTCAAGCATGAAACATAAACGTTTAAATCTAAATTTGAATCTGCTTATATTTTCCCTTCCTTTTTTCTTTCCCCTCCTCCCAGTCAACACATTACTGCCATACTGCCCTTTTAAAGTGTTTCTAAATACAGGACCTTGCATTCACTATATCTGCTCTCCCACAGTATGCAGAACATGGACATGCAATAGTTTTAGTAAATATAAGCTGCTAAATACCTTTTTCATCAACAGTTAGAGCAGTGACTTCTATCAGTGTCTGGTTAAAGCTTGTAGGAGGAGTTTTCATTCTTCTATGACTGTCCTATCAGGCTGCAGGACCCCGACCCTCTGTCTGGACAGTGCTGATTGGCCCTGTGCTAATCACATGCACTCTCCCAAGAAAAAAATAAACTCTCTAGCAATACACATCAAATTGAGCATGTACAGCTTGTGACCTAGCCTCTGTTCTATCAGGAGATGGTAGCTACTACAATGTAGCTTCCTGAAAACATCACAACACCCTGCCTTATTACTCCTTGTAAGGGCCCTCAGCCCTGACACAAGCAGTGGACTTTGTAAGGAGTTATACAAATATCAAAAAGCCTTGACGGTTGGGTGTCAGTCTGGAGCAGTGGGCATTCCTTGGAAGACTGAATTCGCCTGCAGACCACCCTAGGTAATACACAACATACTGAGCTTCCACGACTGAAAGAACTGAAATCCAATGAATAAAATAGGTGGATAAGGGACAGTCAGACTGGGGAGGAAAACTACCTGACTAGTTGCAGCATCTAATACACCCTGTGAGGAGTTCAGTGTGCAGTGAAATCAGAATTAGTAGAGAAGAGGAGCCGAGCTGAGAAACTTCATTAAGGAATTCTGGATCTGATGATTTGACGCCTTATCCACTATCCCAGGATATTGTCATTAAGCTTTAAGTGACCCACCAGACTGAAAAGCTGGAGGTCGTCCCGATCTGGTGAGTGGCGATACATGAGGGGGTGTTGCACATCTGAACATTTCTGAAGCACCTTATATTATATTTCCTTCACTTTGGATTAGAGTACCTATAGTCACTTCTTTGGACTTTGTTTTGTTCATCATTTTTCATTGTTTTTTCACTTATTGTGTTTTTACTTATTGTGTTTGTGAGTGTTATATTTATATTTATAAATCGTTTTTCACAAGCAATGATTTTAATGATGCTTAACTGCTTCCCGCACGCCGGCTGTCAAATGACGGCTGGGCGGCGTGGCTTTCGTTCTGGGTGGACGTCATATGACTGCCTCCCAGAACGACCGCTCTGGCACCCCGTGCGGGGCGCACATCATGGCAATCGATCAGTCTGACACACCGCTACACCAATCTCGGTAAGTCAGACATGAGTAGAGGAGAGCTGATCATCTTCTCTCCTAATGGGGGGGTATGTGCCACCATGGCCACCAGGTATGCCATTCTACACCACCAGGGAAATGCCAATCAGAGCCCATGCAGCTGCCAATCAGTGCCCAGGCAGCTGCCGATCAGTGCCCATCCCCAATGCCTGCCAGTGCCATCAGTGATGCCTAACAATGCCATCTATTAGTGCCCATTAGTGCCACGTATCAGTGCCCATCAGTGCCCAGCAGTGCCGCCTATCAGTGCCCAGCAGCGACACATATCAGTGCCACCCATAAGTACCCATCAGTGCAGCCTTTCAATGCCCATCAGTGTCGCCTATCAGTGCCCATCAGTGCCCACCAGTGCCACCCATGAGTGCCCATTAGTGCCGCCTATCAATTCCCATTGGTGCTGCATATCAGTGCCGCCCATCAGTGCCACCTATCAGTGCCCACCATCAGTGCTCATCGGTGCCGCCTTATCAGTGCCCGTCAGTGCCACATTATCAGTGCCTCTCAGTGAAGGAGAAAACGTACTTGTTTACAAAATTTTATAACAGAAACAAAAGGAAAACTTTTTTTTTTCAAAATTTTAGATTTTTTTTATTTGTTTAGCAAAAAATAAAAAATGCAGAGGTGATCAAATACCACCAAAAAAAAGCTCTATTTGTGGGAACAAAATGATAAAAATTCTGTTTGGGTACAGTGTAGCATGACCACGCAATTGTCATTTAAGCAGTGACAGCACTGAAAGCTAAAAATTGGCCTGGGCAGGAATGAGGTGTAAGTGCCCTGTATTAAAGTAAAGTGCAACACTAAAAATGTAAAATTCCTTTAAATATAGTGCCCCATGGGTCTGCTCAGTCTGCTGTAAAGTCACACATCTGTAGCATATAAAGAATATTTCCAAAAATGTGTCAAATCACGCATCATATCACATTTAAATTGACTCTTGGTTGCAATCGCCAACACTCGGCTATTGAAAAATAAATGATGAAAAAAACTGCCTGGGCTCCTCCCCTCCATCAATACCGAACTCATCTGGTATGGATTTTTTAACTTTTTTTTTACTGGCAATTTTTTTTTTTATTCAGCTGATAGCTGATGACCCATCAGTTGTTAAGGATGCCGCGGTCGGCCTCCCAGTCCCTCTCCTCAACAGCCAGCTATTACAGTGCCCTGATTGGACAAAGCTGTGTATATTCTTATTACCCACCCCTTCCCATCTACTGCCCCCCTTCTCTAAATACAGAAATAAACACAGACCTCAGATCATCAGCGCGGCTCTTACAGTTTAATGTTCAATTTCCCCAGCCCATTCTGTCTGTATACAGGAGGACATTGGAGCAGATGAGGAGGAGCCGGCTTCAATGAGGCCTGTGAGGTGTGCATTGTGTAGGCAGTTGGCAGGGAGAGACATGCCGGATACATCAGAGGGGTTGATTGCCATATGTGGGACCCCAAGCACCCTGCAAGAAATGTGGGGCAGGTGTCCCTTTGCGACCCCGGTAGTTCTGTCACTGGTGTGCAGGAATTTATAGTTCTGAGAGAAGAAAGTTGAGCTGTATAGCTCATTTCTGATTGAGTTAACCCAATTGTGCTTGTTCATTATTTAGTAACATTGTGATTTTGTCATGGAAAAAAATACAAAACTGCTGCAGTTGCCTGCAAGCACAGCTCTTTTTTATCCCTGCCCCAACACATTACTGCCTGTAGTTTTTATGGTCAATAGGAACTTGTGAAAGGCAAGAAGGGGGAAGGGGGATTGTTGCACTGTATTAGGTAGTGCCAAAGCTTTTCCTGTCAGAATGGCATTTGGTTTAGCAGCAGGTTTGGGAAGGATGCTACAAATGTGTGCAGGAATCAGTCCCGAGACTAGGCCACCCAGCTCCCATGTCAAAGAAGGCAAACTGTGCCCCCTTGGCAGAGGGTGTGGAGCTAACAGTGGCATGTCAAGCAAAATATATGTAATGTTTGTGGCATGCATGAAATAGTTGTGGTACACTGCAGCAATCTGAAGGAAGAGGGCTGTCATGGGATAAAGGAGGAGAAGGGAGGTGGACTCTGTGGGTGCATAGAACTAAAGGGATCTAGGGGTGCTGCAAGGGCTTAAAGAGCTCATTGAGATGTGCAGATATCATTGCTGTCCCTCTGAAAAATGGTCCATGACAGATCAATTTTAAGAGGGTGTTTGATAGGCAGTGAGTGGACCATGGCATGTGTACAGCCTTGAGCAGATGCATCTCCTTGTATAGGTGGGTGGTTAGGGGAGGAAAATAAGGCTTGTAAGTGAATTGGGCTGATTTGCAACAGCATACAATGGATACAGTTTTGGTGCAGTGGTGTGGGATTTTAGGAGGTTCAACCAGGGGCGGAGGAAGAAACTTAATGCATCCTCACTACCTGTCAAATGCTCTCTGAAAAGCATGTATAGGGCAGCCCATTCATTTCAATGTGCTGCCCTATGCATGAAAACGCACACATAAACCTTTTTAAATATTGTGAGTGACTCACCAAAATGCATGGTACTTTGTTACCATGCATTTTAGTGCAGGTAAATGAGTGTAAAGCCGCGTACACACGAGCGGACTTTTCAACGTCCAAAGTCCGACGGACTGAGTCCGTCAGACTATTCGATCGTGTGTGGGCTGCAACGGACTTTTGACTCGCCAAAGTCCGAAGGACTTTAGAATATGGAACATCCTTCAAATTTTCCCGACGGAACTCCGCCGGACCCGGGTCCCTTCGAAAACTCCGCTCGTGTGTGTGCTATTCCGACGGACTAAAACCGACGCTAGGGCAGCTATTGGCTACTGGCTATGAACTTCCGTATTCGAATCCAGTCGTACGTCATCACGTTCGAATCCGTCGGAGTTTAGTGTGATTGTGTGTGGCCAAGTCCGCTCCGCCGAAAAGTCCGTCGGAACTCCGGCAGAACTCCGACGGAACTCCTTCGGAAGTCTGTCGGACATAAGTCCTCTCGTGTGTACGGGGCTTTAAAGCAACACTGCACATCTGCAAAAGAACTGTGCCTTTTTGTGCATTGCAGGAATGCATACAATTTTGTGCACATTTCTGCAATGTACAAATGTCAACCTAGAGTAAGGGGGAGGGGGGGGGGGTTGCAGAGGATATGGGAGGTCGGGGGGGGGGGGGCTGAGGTGGAAAGGGAAGGTTCCTCCTAATAAACAAGAGGCTGGCAGTGATCTGTTATTTTCCTGACTCATCCACCCTCCCTTCTGTTTTTTTCATGCACATAAATAGAGATGGGAGAAGCCGAGCATAAGTTCGACACAAACTTTGTGTCTTCACTCATTCGGCAAACATCCAAGTTTGTGGGTAGCTCGGTGGGATGTTTTCCTGTCGAGCAACCCACATTGCACTGCACGTTTTACAGTGCATTTTAGGGCCCTAAATCGATGGTCAGATGCAAGGCTTTGCCAATTAGCACTGTCAGAGCCCTGACTGTACAAAGTGATGATTACTTTTTCCAGTCACTCCTCAGTACTCATAATCCCACCTCACACTATAAAAGCTAACTTCCCATAGCCAGCTCTTGAAGTGTGTTAGAGTGGAGATGGATAGAGCAGGGCTCATTTTATTACTAGTAGTTAATATGTTCACTGTTCACTTATTGTGACTTTTGAGTGCAGTGTTAGTTTATGGTTAATATATTGTGTGAGAATAGTGTGTCAGTGTAGTGTGTTAGTGCAGTGCAGTATTTAGCACAGCTTTAAAGCGATTGTAAGGCTTTGTTTTTTATTTTTTTTAAATGACAAACATGTCATACTTACCTCCACTGTGCAGTTAGTTTTGCACAGAGTGGCCCCAATCCTCGACTTCTGGGGTCCCCTTGGTGGCGCTGGTAGCTCCTCCCTGCATTGTATAACCCCCTAAGAGAAGCGTTCTTCTGGGGGTTACCTTGCATGCGTGTGCTCCCGAGTCTAGCATTTGGCGTCCATAGACAAAAAATGTAGGACTCGGCCGCGGCCCCCGGCACCCACATCACTGGATTTGATTGACAGCAACAGGAGCCAATGGCAGCGCTGATATCAATCTATCCAATCAAGAGCCGAGACAATGGGGAGAGGGGAAGAGCGCATCTCCGGCAGGGGAATAAAGGTGAGTAAAAAGGAGGGCTGGAGTTCCGGTCAGTGACAAAAGTTTTTCACCTTAATGCATAGGATAGAGTGTTAGTTTAGTGTTAGTATAGTGTGTGAGAATAGTGTGTCAGTGTAGTGTGTTTAACGCAGCATTACATTTAATTTAGTGCTGTATACAGTGCTGCTGTGTACCCCTCCCCCCTTTTTTTGGCTGCTGTGTTCCCCCTTTTTTTTAAACTGCCAGTTTTACTGACTGTGACGTTGTGATCCCCCTTTTTCATTTTTTTTATAGTTTTTACATTTCTATCAGTGTCATTCCTCAATTTAAAGTGCACCAAACACCACTTTCCAGTGAATACAGTGCATCCAATAACACATGTCCCAATATCTATAAAATGTGGGTAATAAGCCCCGCCCCCCATCATTTCTAGGAGGCCAACAAGGAGAGGCAGAAATTCCCATGCCACTATGGGGGGACCAGCAGAATATGTGTCCATAGGCAAAGGTGGACATGGTCCATCCTCAGGCAAGAGCACCTTTGTCTCTGATTAGTAATGTTGACCGTGCTATCCATCCACAGCATGTAGAGCAGGTGGTGGACTGGCTTTCTAAACCATCATCATCCTCCTCATCCTCTATGACCCTTCAAGCTGGAACTAGTACACAGTCCACCACAGCTGCCAGAGTGGCTTATTCTGCCTCCTTGTCTGCAGCTACTCCTGCCATAGCCCCAGCATCATGCATGGAGGAGTCAGCTGAATTATTTTAACACAGTGTCAGCCACTTGCTTCTTGAGCTTGCACAGACATTATTTGATTCAGATGTTGGTTCTGTGGAAGAGACTAACATGAGCCAACAGAGAGGGGGAATAACTGGCTGTCATGTTCCCTCAGCCAAGTATTGGCTGGGGGAACATGTATTGTCAAGTTGGCTCCAGTGATAATGAGAATGGAGGGGTTGCTGATGATGAGGCCACTAATGTGCCGGATAGAGCAAAGGAGGAAAGTGAGGGGGAGAAAAAACACCAATGAGGCAGGATGTCGTCCAGAGGCAGGCATCATGGAAGAGTAAAGAGCAGCCATCCTATGCCATCCAATTGTGGAGCTAGTATCTCCCGGCCCACTTCCCAGAGCTCAGCTGTGTGGGCCTTTTTTAGCAAATTTGCCGCCAATTACACTGTTGCAACTTGCAATCTCTGCTGCAAGCAGATCAAGAGTAGCAAAAACACCAGCCATTTGGGTATCACATGCTTTACAAGGCATTTAACCTCCCACCACTCAGCCCTATAGCAAGAGCACCTGAAAGCCCCACACAAGGTACCAAATTCTTCTCCTCCTCACTCCTCACCTGTCATGTATAACCCCACTATCTCATGACCTCTCAGCAGCCGCCACTAGGATGATGGTATATCAAAGAGTGTAACAGGTCCTTACAACACATCTTTCAGCAGCACACCAACAGCTGTAGAGTATAACAGTCAAACAGCTGCTGCAGTGCAAAAAGAATACACTCCCTGCAACCCACATGCCCAACGTCTAATACAAGCTTGCCCAAATTTCTGGCATTACAACTCCTGCCTTTCCATCTGTTGGATTCTGCCCCCTTCCGTGAATTTTCAGAATGTGCTGTACCACAATAGCAGGTTCCCAGTCACTATTTCTTTTCACATAAGGCCATTGCAGCTCAGTACCATCATGTGGAAGGCAATGTTTTGGCATTGTTCGGTAAAGCTGTCTACTACAAGGCCAGGAATTATATATTTATTTCACAGCACACTGGGTAATTCTGCTTGCATCTAGGAAGGATGCAGGACAGGGCCCAGTGCTGGAGCTTGTTTTGCTGACACGTCTGCATACAGTTGGGTGGTAATGGTGCTCTGCTGGTTTGTCCTATGAACCACCAGTACCACTAAGCATTTAAGGGGTCATTCAACGAGTTCGGATAAAAGATGCATGCAGTGCTTCAGTTGGTCTGTCTAAGGGACAAGAGCCACATTGGAGCAGAGATTATTTCAGCTTTGCAGGGCCAGGCCCAGAGGTAGTGCATGTTATAGAATGGTGGTGTGCGATAATGGCATTAACCTTCTGTCTACCCTTCAACAGGGAAATTCAACAGGGAAATTTGACACATGTGGCATGCCTGGCACATGTCCTCAATTTGGAGGTGTAGTGTTTCTTATCCACTTGCCAACTGCCGCCGCCGTTATACATCAGCACTTTGAAGAGGAGTATCGTTGTTATGGCCGCAGCTAGCTGCCATAACCCCGCTATCCTCTTCTTTGGCGGACAGTTGGCTTTTAGATAAAAGTGGTCTCTGTGGCGTATTCACCGCAAGATCACTTTTATCCCCCCTCACACTGCACTCAGGTGCCCCTCCGTCGCTTACAGGAGCCATCACGGAGGTGATCGGATCCTTATCCCTGTGTGGTATGGAGCTGAGTGAGGGGAAAATGCCCCCCACCTGGCTCCCTACCATTGCAAGGTGGAAGCAATGTCAAAATGCCCATAGCTCTTAAAGGGACATTTAAAAAAAAAAAAAAATTCTAATGACATTTTATTTTTTATTTTATTTTTTCTTGCATTTTTGTGTAAATATGAGATCTGAGGTCTTTTTGACCCCAGATCTCATATTTAAAAGGTCCTGTCATGCTTTTTTTCTATGAAAGGGGATGTTTACATTCCTTGCAATAGGAATAAAAGTAACACTTTTTTTTAAAGAAGAGTGTAAAAATAAAGAATAAAAAGTAAAATAAATAGAAAAAAATGTTAACGAGTCCCGTCCTGCTGAGCTTGCGTGCAGAAGAAAACGCACACATGTGAGGTATCACTGCGATCGTTAGAGTGAGAGCAATAATTATAGCCTTGGAACTCTTCTGTAACTCAAAAAATGCAACATGTAGAATTTTTTAAACATTGCCTATGGAGATTTTTAAGGGTAAAAGTTTGTCGCCATTCCAAGAGCAGCGCAATTTTGAAGTGTGACATGTTGGGTATCAATTTACTCTGCGTAACATCATCTTTCACAATATAAAACAATTTGGGCTAACTTACTGTTGTCTTATTTCTTAATTCAAAAAAGTAAATTTTTCCAAAAAAAAGTATGCTTGTAAGACCGCTGCGCGTATACGGTGTGACAGAAAGTATTGCAACGACCGTCATTTTATTCTCTAGGGTGTTAGAGGAAAAAAAAAAAAATATATATATATATAATGTTTGGGGGTTCTAAGTAAATTTCTAGTAAAAAAAAACTGTTTTAAACCAGCAAACACCAAATCTCAAAACAGCAGGTGCCCAGATTTGCAAGATCTTCTAAAGCAGGCCAGAAGAGTCTGTAGCCATTTCAGGTGGTCATACACAACCAGTGCTCTGTTGGCTGAAATTCAGTGGGAATTCCACCTGCTTGTAAACTGCCTGATTTGTGACATGCCCACCAGGTGAAACTCAAATTTGTCAATGCTGCAGCGGCTGCACATGCAGCAGAGGGCTATGAAAGAGTACATGTGTGTGTATGCATAAGGACAGGCTCAGGGCACCTCAGATTTCTTTCACCATGCCAATGGCTGTTGATAAAGGATGCATGCACTGTACTATCACTATTTGAGGAGGTGACAAGTATGGTAAGCTGTGACAATGCATGCCTCAGTGATACAATCCCTCTTGTGTTCCTGCTGAACCAGACTCTGCGTGGCATTATGGATAGGGCACTCAAGGCAGAGCAGCAGGAGGAAGAGCAGGACTTCCTTTCCTCTCAAGGCTCACTTTATGCAGACACCATTCTTTTGATGCCACGGAACACAAAAGAGGAAAGGATGAGTAAGATTATGGCAGTTTTGGAGGCATAGAAGCAGAGGAAGACATACCTCAGACCTTAAAAGATATTTTTCAGTCCCCAGAAACCTTGGTAGTAGTACGTGGCTGGGGGGAAGGAGTTCTAGATACTATAATCCTCACTGATCCTGAGGAGTCTGCTTCTCATGCCTCTTCAAACTTGCAGTGCATGGCCTCCCTTATTCTTCAAAGCCTGTAAAAAAGGACCGAATATTTTGCGGCATCAACAATAACAATAAGGATCATTATTGGTTGGCAACCCTCCTTGATCACCGTTACAAGGGGAAAGTCTCAGAACTCACCCCGTCCTCACAGAGGGAACATAGGATGAAATATCTTGAGGACACCTTAAAGGGAAGTTTATTTAATGCCTTTCCGGACTCTGGTAGGATACAGTTTTATGGAAAACCTACTTTAACCACTTGCCAACCGCTGTTGGCAAATATACATTGGCAGAATGGCACGGCTGGGCAAAGTAACGTACCCGTACGTTACTTTGAATTTCCTGCCATGCGCACGCACCTGCCGCAAACTCTGTGACCATGCACATGGGACCCGTGAACTCAATCTTCACGGATCGTGTCACGGAGATGAAGAACGGGGAGATACCGATGTAAACAGCATCTACCCATTCTGCCTAATGACAGGACACTGATTGTCTGCTCCCTGTCATCTGGAGCAGCGATCCGTGTCATGTCACACACAGCCCATCACAGAGACAATTATAAACACTCCCCTAGGACACACTTAACCCCTCTCCGCCCCCTAGTGGTTAACCTGTTCACTGCCAGTGACATTTTTACAGTAATCAATGCAATTTTATAGCATTGATCGCTGTATTAATGCCAATGGTCCCAAAAATGTGTCAAAAATGTCTGATGTGTCTGCCATAATGTTGCAGTCACAATAAAAATCGCTGATCGTTGCCATTATTAGTAAAAAAAAATAATTAAAATGCCATAAAACGATCCCCTATTTTGTAGACGCTATAACTTTTGCGCAAACCGATCAATAAACGCTTATTGCATTTTTTTTTACAAAAAATATGTATCAGCCTAAACTGAGGGAAAAATATATATTTTTTTATATATTTTTATGGATATTTATTATAGTAAAAAGTAAAAAATAATGCACTTTTTTCAAAATTTTCACTTTTTTTATAGCACAAAAAATAAAAACCGCAGAGGTGATCAAATACCACCAAAAGAAAGCTCTATTTGTGGGAAAAAAAGGATGCCGATTATTTAAGAGTGAAAACAGAGATTTCCAGTAGTTGATCCACTGGATTTCTGGGTCATAAGAATAGACCACTGGCCAAAACTTGCCCAGTATGTAATTGAGCTGCTGGGTTTCCCTGCATCCAGAGTGCTTTTCAAATGGGCATTCAGTGCTTCTGAAGGCTTTGTGACAGATAAAAGAGCGCATCTGTCCACAGACTCTGTTGACTGGCTGACATTGGTAAAAATGAATTAGTCCTGGATTAGCAGCAGCTATTAAGCACCTGATGCCGAGGTCACTGATTACCTGTTATTGGGATTGCAAATCTCTGCAAGACTGTTTAGGCTTCCTAGCTTTGTGGGTGTTGTTCTATCTTAAAGTAATTTTTGGTATAGGATTCATGGGCACAATTAACAACCAAGGACCATTTTTTTGTTGCACCTGTTTGACAGGTGCATCAAATTAAAAGCTTTTACAGCAAGGGCAATTATTGCTTTCATCAAGACTACCTCTATATGGTTATGGGTTGATGGCACTAAGAACACCCAAAGACCAATTTTTCCACAACTGTGTGACAGGGGCGTCAATTTTATCCAAAGTCTGCAAAAGAGATACCAGACTTTATCTAAAAAAAATGTTGTTGTCAATCTTGGCCTAAGTGTACTATAATTTGGCTTGTTCACATAAGGCTTGCTCACTGTGGAGCAAAACCTCCCTAAGTTGTTATTTACTAAAGATAGAAAGCTTGGGAAAATCAATTCAAATGTACGTTTTTTCTTTATAAAAGGCAGTTTTCACTGCAACAGGTTCTATACACGGTACAGATGTGCCACTTTGCAGGCAGACTAAGGGGACCCCAGGCACCATATTTGAAGCTATTTTTAAATTTTATTATTTCACTTTGAGGATCATTAAAATCACTGCTCCATTAAAAATGATCTTTTTTTAAAAGTTTTTTTTTGCATTGGTACATGTCCCAAGCCCCCATACCATTTTTATGGCACATAAGCCTACAAAATGGGGACTTTTGATTTTTCCTGATCTGGTCCCATAGACTTCAATGGGGTTTTTCGTTCGGTCCAAACTTTTGTAATGTTCAGTACCATGAAGACCCCTCTTGTCTGACCACCTGCTTAATTCTATGGACAGTCTAATAGGATTGCTGTAACTCTGAAAGTCTAATCCTTTACTGTTTGTGCTCATCTAAAGAATAGTATATTGTAAGTTAACTGAGATAGATAACAAAAAACACATTTTATTTTTCATTGCTTCTTATAAAACATGCAACATTCATGAGTAAAAAAAACAAAAAACAAATATAATATAAACTATAAAACTATCAAGAAGTAAATGCCACAAAAAACGCTATGTTTGTTCACAGTCTGAAAGGTTTAAAATATTTGGTAATTATTAAATGCATTTTTACATTGCATTGTAACACAGTTCTGAGTGCCTATATATGAATTACGTTTTTCCATTATTGTAATTAAGTTTAATGATTTTTCAACATAATTCTCTGTGTATTTTGTGCTACTTATATTATATTATAAAGAAAGACCAATGCTGCTAGAAAAAGCTTGTATAATTTGGTAATCACAGCCTCTATTTTTCTGTGTTATAAGTAAATCATTTTTGAGCTACAGTTAACTTTATACAAACTGAAAACCAGTGGTGGCTGGTGGGTTCTTCTTTTGGGGGGCAGTGAGCAAAGAACACCCCCAATGGCATGGCACAGCACTGAAACACCCCCCACTCCCTTTGGGGGCGAATTTGTACTTACCCTCGGGGCTGTGGTATCCTCTCCTGGAGTGTGGGCAGTGGCCGTGGCAGCTCCGGTGACTGCTTCTCCAGCTTCCTCTGCCGTGAGTCTCCTCTTCTGACAAAGCACTAGGCATCCAATAGGATTGCCTGACACTTTGGCCATTCATGAATCAGGTCCCACAGACCTGCCTCCTGATGGAAAGGGAAAGAACAATAGTGTGAACATATTGACAAATTAATTCGCTATTGTCAATAACTGGGTGGCCTCAGAGTGCAATGCTCTGCGCTCTGAGGCCACCCTGTTTTGAAGCCTAGTAGAGCCTCTGGCTTTAATCAGGCGCTTCAAAAAAACACCCACCCTGCATTGAAATCCATGGTTCGGCACCACTGATATGTACATCAGGGGGCTGGACGCATGGATAGGGGAGGCGGTGCCTGTCCTCTATGGATGGGCTGTCACTGCTGAAAACAGATAAAAAGTCAGGATAGACTGACACAAAACTCCATGCTGCTTCATTGTCCAATAAAGAAGCTGAAGGTGGAGAGTTTAATGTGAAAAATGTGTGTAAATGGCAAGACTGTCTGGATAGAAATAAAAATCCTTTGATGGATAAAATAGTACACATATAGTATATTTAGATTAACTGAAAACGTTGATTGTTTGCATAGAGATTTGCTTTAACTCTCTTACTTTTTTCCTTAATATGAGTAACAGAATTACATTGAACAACATTTTAGGATGTCTGCTATTTCTTTTATTTTACTGCACAATCAACCTCTAAACGAATTTGAGCTAAACTGTTGGGTATAGTGATATTAATCATATCAAAATCAGGCTATATCAATTACCTCAGGATGCAGATTTGTGTTCCCTGGAGTACATTTATTAAATTTATAATCTATTTAAGTGCTTGTTTACCAAATAATTATAAATTGAACAGATTACTGAAATTTTAAATGACAAATTTAAATCCGGCACTAGCAACCACAGTTAACTACCATATTTTATATTTAGGAATAAAGTGTTTTAACTTTACTTTATTTGTGATGCATTTCTGTCATTCTATAAGCCCTTGCTTTTTTCTCTTCCCCCTTCTGTTTGGGATGATTTGTGTCTATATGCTTTTTTAGGGCTGGATGACAGACACCACTGGGTACACACATAACATGGGTTTCCAAGAGTCTTCACAACACGTTTTTAACAGTAGGGAACCAGTTGTGAAGGCAGAAGGCTTCACTGAGGGATCCTCTTACCTGCAATGATTGCAGCTGCACCCGTCAGCCAATCAGAAGATTGGCTGGGGTGGCGACATTGCGGGCTCCCTGGACAGGTAAGTGTCCATATGTTAAAAATCAGCAGTTGCAGTATTTGAAGCTGTTGACTTTACATTTTTTGTGGGGTGGGCGGACCTCTGCTTTAAGATAGTCCTGACTTTCCTTTATTTTAGTATCATATTATATCATATACATATTTTACAGAAGACCCACAATGCTGTAGTAGTGGCAGATGGACATCACAGGGGGCACCTGTGTGGATTTAATGCTTAGGCTGTTCTACAAAGCAAATATATACCTTTGGACACACTCTTTTGTCAAACTGAGATTTTGTTTGGGATGTCAAATGGCAATTGTTAATGCTTGATCCCCTCATTGTACAGTCAAACTGCTTATAGCTGCCTCACCACACCTTTTTATATGGTCCATGGGGCTCTTAATGTGCTAAAGAATAAAACAAACTGATATACTTACATTATAAAAAGGGTATTTTTGTTTAAAAAAATAAAATTCATAAGAAACTTAAGTGACAACACATGTCTCACAAATAAGCCACATATATGTGGCCTATATTTTCTTCTGTGAGGCAAGGCTTCCTAAATCCCCCAAAATGAGCTTATTATGTATCTCTCAAATTAGTTGTATTATCCAGTTGGAGAGTGTCACTTTTCTTTTCTTTTCTCAACACATTTCACAGATGCTGCTTCTTCTGGAAAATGGGGAGAATCACCGTATTTATCGGCACATAACACTGACTTTTTTCCCCTGAAAATAGGGGGGAAATTGTGGGTGCGTATTATACGCCGACAGCGTACCTCGGAGGGAAAGGAGGGGGACAAGTGCAGCAGGAATTCACAGAGCCGCCTTCTCCTCTCCACTCGGCTCTCCGCTAGGCTCTCACTCGGCTCTAACTCGGCTCTCACTTGGCTCTCACATCACACACACACAGTCCCACCTCAGCCACCAGCATTGGACCAGTGTTCTGTCTATCACATGAGCTGGTCCAATGCCGATGGTGGAGGCAGGACTGTGTATGTGACTGCCTACTGAGAGCCGAGTAAACAGGAGATGACGGCTCAGTGCTTTCCTGCGAGAGATGGTGAGCTGCATTGAAGGGGGAGATGGGCTGCAGATGGGCACAGATCAGGTTGTAGGTGGGCACAGATCAGGCTGCAATGGGCGCAGATCAGGCTGCACTGAAGCTACAGATGGGCACAGATCAGGTTCCACAGAAGCTGCAGATGGACACAGATCAGGCTGCACTGAAGCTGGAGATGGGTACAGATTAGGCTGCGTTGAGGCTGCAAATGGGCACTAATCAGGCTGCATTGATGCTTACTGACCATTATTTTGCTTCAAAGTGGTTTATTTAAAAAAAAAAAAAATTCCCTGAAACTTCCTTCTTAAATTGGGGTGCGTGTTATACGCATGTGCGTGTTATATGCAGATAAATACAATATATACAATTTTTACAAAATTCCACAATTCATCAAATACAGATTAATAATTTGCACAGCATTTCCAAGTCATTGGAGTACCTTAAATCAAATGACTATAGTATATGTGTTCAAATTTATATATATATATATATATATATATATATATATATATATATATATATATATATATATATATATATATACAGTATATGTTTATATATTTACCTTTAAGAACCACTGCAAGCCTGCACTATTCTTTGGTTGTCCCAATCACTCCTCTTTCTATACCCTGTGGTCCAACACATTAGTTGTTGTAGGCACTTTTTTAGAATTCTTTCACTCCTCTGGGCTACAAGTGTTGATGCTTGTGACAAATGTATGTAGGTGTTAGCAATAGGTACATTAATTTGAAGCCAGTACTCAGGCCAAAGTGTACATTACAGACATTCTATCTTCAGTGCAGTTCGCTAACACTAATCCTGTTAAAATCACAGGTTCAGTGTTACTAACACCTCCTCAGCTACTGTGACCATCACATAGACGTGAAATATATTTTTCCTCGCAATATATGTCCCTTAATATATTAAGAACATTTCTTTTAAGTATGAAAGTGTACATCAATATATTTACCTACCCTTGTGGTGACAGAATCTATCCCACTAATGATGGGATGGCCTGGAAATCTTGAAGGATTTTTTTATTAACTAAGCAGGTAATAATATATCACTGATACATGGGGTGAGGAAGGGATCAGAATTCTTTTTTTGGTTCAAAATACCATCCTTGAAGGCTTTATTCACCACTATCTGTAACTCTTTTTTTGTATCTCATTGTGATCTTAGTCCTTGACAAGGTTGATTACATACAAGAGATGGAAAGAATTTTATATTACAATATACTGCAAGGTCCATCTGAAAAGGTGAGCAGGTTTTCAAAAGTGGATGGGTGAAACACATTCACATTAAGGGTGGAGTTTCATGGAAAAGGAATTTATCATGATGAAAGAAGGAGAGAGAGAGGAGAAGTGTATGTTATTAAAGTGGAATCTTTGGCATGTGTGAAAACAACATTTTGAAAAACATGCTAAACACTTAAACAGTTTATTGATTTTTTTTTTATTTCACTGATGTAACACTACAAAAAAAATATTTTGTTGATATTTAATTTTAGTTAATTCACTTTTTTTTTAAAATCAATATGCCTCTGTGATATACAAACATATATGATTGTTTTAAAAGGAATGCATTGCACTATATAGATTTAACATTTTAAGCATTTTAAGGTACTGACAGCTTAAATCACACAGAAAAGGGGTTAACTGGGTAGGATGGATTTCTTTTCTTTTTTAATTAGAAAGGTCTGACATATGTATATACAATATATTGTCAAAAGTATTGGTACTGCCTATACACGCATATGAACTTTAATGGCATCCCAGTCTTAGTCCGTAGGGTTAAATATTGAGTTGGCCCACCCATAGCAGCTATAACAGCTTCAACTCTTCTGGGAAGGCTGTCTACCAGTATGGGCATGTACATACGTTAACATATTCACTATTCTAAATTACTGGGAATACAAAAAATATTACATCGCCCATCGAATAACCCCACACCATAAAAAGGATAGTATGGGGAAAAAAGAGGGGGGTGGGGGGCAGCAGGAGACAGGTGCCCAGGCAGGGCTTATTTGATTACCTATCCACTATCTTTTTTTATACATTATGACTTTTGTTTTAATACAAATTTGGACAGTTACAGGAAATACACATTTGTGAAGTTAGAGTGAATATTAATACTTAATGACAGAGCAATCCGACACTAGAGTAGAGCATCACAGCCAAATCAGCAAAAAACACACCATAAAGCAAAAGTCCAGTGTTTGGTACACTGACATTAATGCAGTCTAGTAAAACTAAACAGTTCAATGAAATAACTCACAAAATTAGCAACAGTATCAGTATGAGGTTAGAAATAGAGAAATGGCAAATATATCATCCAGGGTGACTTGTTTTTGAAGGTTCACACTCCAGGGCTTTCATGCTCCCTACCTGAAAAATCACAAAGAGACTTTTTCTATCCTAATACGCAGTTCTGCGAGTGCACGTGTATTGTCGTGTTGAGTATTAGGAAGCTAGTTGTTAGGTAATTTGGACAGGGTATACTCCCCAATTCTCATTAAATGTAATAGGTATGATGCCCGGGGGGGGGGGGGTGTGGAGAGGCAACTCATTGTACATTTTGCGGCATGTATGCTTTTCTTGATCGTCATCCAATTGAGGGTGAATACTACTGGCAAAATGTAAGCGCATGGTTTCCCTGGAAGCCCAGGTTCTGAATCTGGGGAAGCAACTGTCAGCACTGAGACGTCCATCCATACTAAAGGAGAGCCAGGAACGTACACGGCAGGTGCTGTCAGGGGCCAGCACAGAGGCGGGTGGAGATAAAGAGGTGCAAGCACTAGGAAAGAGTTGATGGGTGAAAGTCAGGAAGGGTAGAAGGGGAAGTGCCAGGGAAGCCGATCCAGGGCTGGAGCATCCCAATAAGTACACTCCATTGAGTGACATTGATGAAACCAGTCAGGGACCAGCACTGCTGCAGCTGAGGGACTCTCCTTGCTGCCAGGGGAAGAACTCCTCCAGCGAGAGTGGGGGGGGGGGGCGAAGGGAAAGGAAAGACAGATTCTGGTGGTAGGGGACTCAATTCTTAGAAGGATAGAGAGGCCAATCTGTAACAAAGACCTGAAGCACCGAACAGTATGTTGTCTACTGGGCGCTCGGGTTCGGTACGTCACTGGTGGACAGATTACTGGGAGGGGCTGGGGGAGACCCAGCTGTCATGGTGCATGTTGGCACCAATGACAAAGTCAGAGGCAGATGGAGTGTCCTGAAGAACGATTTTAGGGACTTGGGAGCTAAATTCAGCAAAAGAACCTCCAAAGTAGTATTCTCATGAATACTACCGGTACATCGAGCCACAACAGAAAGACAGAGGGAGATTAGGAAAATAAGCAAGTGGCTGAAGAGCTGGACTAGTAAGGAGGGGTTTGGGTTCCTGGAGGACTGGGCTGACTGCACAGTCGATAACCAGTACTATAGAAGGGATGGTGCAGATCAGCTGGGAATGAAGATGGGCAAAAAGTTAGAGGGGTTTTTAAACTAGGCGATAAGGGGGAGGGTCCAGAGGTAGAGATAGTCAGCATGCAAACATATTCCAGAGGGTAGTATTGGGGGCATTAGTGGTAGGTTGACCAAAACACATAAAACCAAGTTAAGTATAGTAGAAAGTCCTAGTTACAATTTTGGAACACCCAATAAGAGGATAATATGCAACCGGTCTAAACTACGTGGCATGTTCTCCAATGCCAGGAGCCTGGCAGACAAGATGGGTGAACTAGAAATACTGTTGTACGAGGAGGATTTGGATTTTGTGGGAATTTCAGAGACCTGGTTCAACAGCTCTCATGATTGGCTGCCAAACATTCAAGGGTATACCCTTTATTGCAAGGATAGAAAGGGTAAAAAAGGGGAGGGATATGTCTATATATCAAGAATAATGTACAAGGGAATGTGAGCGATGACATCACTAAGGCAGCTAGGCAGGAGGTGGAATCCTTATGGGTAGAGCTCCAAAGGGATGAAGCTAAGGGGAAAATAATACTGGGAGTATGCTATAGGCCCCCTAACCTAAGGGATGGAAGGGGGAGACAGATCTCCTATCACAATTTGGATTAGCAACAAGGATGGGAAGTGTTATCATAATGGGGGATTTTAACTATCCAGACATAGACTTGGCGGAGGGAACCGCACATTCATCTAAGGCTCGCCAGTTCCTAACTGTATTGCAGGACAATTTTATGGGTCAGATTGTAGACGCACCAACTAGAAACAGAGCGTTACTGGATCTACTGGTTACCAACAATACAGACCTGATCATGGATGTGGAAATACGGGGCAATTTAGGTAACAACGATGACAGGCCAATTGGCTTCAGTATAAATCACACGAATAGGAAACATAAGGGGAATACAAAGGCACTGAATATCAAAAGAGCCAACTTCCCCAAAAAACGAACCTTGCTAGAAGGCATAAATTGGGATATAACCTTAGGAACAAAGAACATGGAGGAGAGGTGAAAACCTTTCAGTGCATATTACTTAAGGGCATTAGCCAATGTCTCCCTTGGGGTAATAAATTTAAAAGCGATAACAAAAGTCCTGGATGGCTTAACTCCAATGAAAAAATGCATCTAATATCGATAGCCTTGAGTGGGACTACCTACTCTGGGTATTCAAGAGATTTGGCTTTGGGACAAATTTTATTAGCTGGGTGAAGATACTTTACACTAACCCCAAAGCCAAAATAAAAATTAACAACGAGTACTCCGACCTGTTCCAATTGGAAAGAGGTATGAGACAGGGTTGTTCCCTGTCATCCCTATTGTTTGCTCTTGCGATTGAGCCGTTGGCCATTATGGCTAGATCCAATTTGGAAACGCAGGGATTCCAGAGGGGCCTAGAAGAAGATATAATTGTTTGCGGACAACGTCCTCTTTTTTTCTTGGAGACGTTCAAATATCTCTAGAAACAGTGATACGAATGATCGGAGAGTTCGGTCGACTCTCCGGCTTGGTCATTAACTGGGACAAATCCGCTCTGCTTTCAGTAGACCCACTCACTTGCCAGATCCCGTTGGGAGCTCCCAATTTAAAACTTGTGGATAAATTAAAATACCTGGGGGTTTGGATTACCAGCGACATTAATGAGTATCTTAATGAAATCTTAGCCCCTTTACTACTCAAGCTGAAACATAAGGGTGATATACGGAGCCGACTCCCTTTGTTTATGGCAGGATGCTGCAGCCTAGGCAAGATGATATGGCTGCCCCAGTTATTATATCTTTTCCACAACTCCCCAATCTGGATAGGCCATAAATGGTTAGATTCCCTGTTTAGGGAGCTAATTTGGAAAAAGGGGCAATAGAGACGACGGTTAAGACTTGTATACTAGGTCTAATAGAGGGGTGTAATGTAAATAGAGATACCATTGAAGCAGTGCTAAGATGTCTATTCCAGGTGAGAAAATTGATTGCCCAGCACTGGCAAGCACATAATCCCCCATCGGTAGAGAACTGGTTCGCAACAGTTAACCTAACAGTAGGAAATTAACGTGTGATTTCTATTAGACAAGATAATCAAAGCAAGTTTAAGAGAATGTGGAGACCTTGGTTAGACAAACTGGGGCTACCCTTATAGGATGGGAGGGATACTTAGCCCCCCTGACTCTTAGCCCCCTG
Organism: Lithobates pipiens; assembly: GCF_037356315.1. Classification (NCBI taxonomy): domain Eukaryota; kingdom Metazoa; phylum Chordata; class Amphibia; order Anura; family Ranidae; genus Lithobates; species Lithobates pipiens. The sequence continues at coordinate 449,379,532 of NW_027507748.1, read as the reverse complement.
TACACATGGTCGGAGATTCCGGCAACCAAATCCGTCGGATTAATTCAGACGGATTAATTCCGGAAGAGGTCCTGAAGTGATGTTGCATACACACGGTCGGACTCAGTTGTCGGAATTTCCGGTTGCCAAGAACGCGGTGACGTAAGCGACGTATGGCGGCACTAGAAAAAGGAAGTTCAGCACCCCCCTCTGGGCTCCTTCTGCTGATCTCGTGTCTATTGTGTGTTAGTAGAAGTTTGGTGAGAGACGATTCGCGCTTTTCAGATTTGTGCTTCAGTTCAGTACTGCTCTTCAGTTTCTGCTTGTCTTTGCGTATCTGATTATCAGTGCATGTAGTCAGTAAGCATTTGTTTCTCATTGTGGACTATATCTTGGTATAGTATGCTTTGATTTGCATTGCTTATTGTCTGCTTGCTTCTGCTTTTTAGGTCGTTCTTTCAGGCATTGCTGTTTATCAGTGCTTTCTGTTGTCCGTTCTGACCAGCCAACCGTTTTAAACCATGTTTCGTGTACGTACTCATCATAGAGTTTGTGCTGTGCAGGGGCTTTGTGTTGGGGTTCTTACTTTGACACAAGCCCGGTCCATGAACATCCTCCAGCACCACAGCCACAGCCTGGAAGGAAGCGTGGAAGGAAGACCAGAGTGTGATTACCTGGGTTCAGTCTGGTCTGACAGAAGATGCAGCCTCTTGCATTACCACAGCCTGGGAACATAGATGTCATCTGCTGCTGTTCCGGATTTCTTGAAATTCAGGACCAGACTTCTCTCCCTCAGACATGTACTCCTCAGGCCACCAATTTTTGCATTTAAATAGTTGATGTGTGCCCTGGGGGCCAAAGGCTTTGCTGATCTCCCCAGTTTCTCCAGTGCTGCATCCCTCTTTATTTGTTATTGACACCTAAATAAAGTTTTTTTTTGTTTGAAGAAATACTTGCGTATGTGTTTTTCTTCAAAAAGGATAGTTTATTTGTGAGCAGGCAGGTACATTTCAAAAATACAAAGTGAAATGAATAACAAGGGGCACCAACACTAAACAACCTCCTGTAGATTAAAAAAGAAAATACAAAAAAAATAATAATGGTGTTGTGTAAGTTGACACACAAAACACACCCCAAAAAATGCAAAGATGAGCAAACTGACAAAAAAGTAGATGTTGATGAAAAAAAACAACCACAAAATTCCCCCAAAAAATAAAACAAACAAACAAAAACAAAATGTGTAGATGTGACGATTTAAAATATTGTATTGCTGAAATGAGTAAAAAAGAGAAGAGAAGTGTGTGTGACTATGAGCATCAAAAGAAGTTAATTCTTGCAACATTGTAAAGAACAAGAGAATGCACTTCATGAAAGAATTTTTAACATTGCAGCGCGACGAATGTGCTATATCGATTACGAGCAGTAGTTTTACCTGAGCGAGCGCTTCCGTGTCCGAATTTGATTGTGAGCATGCGTGGCACCTTGTCCGTCGGAGCAGGCTACACATGATCGGAGTATGTCCGATCGGAGAATTTTGTCGGAAAATTTTTCCGGCAAGTTGGAAAGTTGGTCCGTCGGATATTCCGACGGAAACAGTCCGATGCAGACCACACACAGTTGGAATATCCGACAAAACGGTCCGATAGGAAACATTCCGTCGGTGTGTACAAGGGCTTAGTATATTTGCCTTCTGGGCCTCATATCATTTTCTTTTTGCTTCGCTATGTCCCTTTTCTCCTTGTTTGTTTCTCTTATAGATAGAATGTTAACATAGCGGCAATAAAAAAAAGTTTGACGTTTAAAGATTGTAGCTTAGGTGGTGAGCTAATAGAGAGGGTGGTGGGCAGGTAAGGGGTGGTGATTATACTAAGCTGGTGACAGTATAGTAGCAGCCACAGGAGTATGTTTTTATATTTTTTTAATGTATTGTTTATTATGATATATATTTTCTGCTACTGTTTCCACACTTGGAAAATGATAATCTTATATATTAATAAAGGAAAAAGTATTAATTAAAAAAAGAGAAAAAAATGCATATAAAAGCAAAGGAGAAGACCTTCAAAAAATGCAAGGTTGAGGGATCATCATCAGCATTCAGACTTTATAAAGCATGCAACAAGAAATGTAAGGGTGCAATAAGGACGGCTAAGATAGGATATGAAAGACACATAGTGGAGGGGAGCAAAAAAATCCCAGGAAATTCTTTAAGTATGTAAACAGTAAAAAAGGGAGGACAGACGATATTGGGCCCATAAAGAATGAGGAAGGACATCTGGTAACAAAGGATGGGGAGATGGTGAAGGAATTGAATTTATTCTTCTCCTCGGTCTTCATGAGGTAATCAGGGGGCTTCAGTAACCAAAACTGCAGTGTTTATCCTCATGACACATCACAGGAAGCACCTCCATGTTAACAGAGGACAGAATTAAAATTAGACTTGGGAAACTTAACATTAATAAATCTTCAGAACCAAATGAGTTGCACCTGATGATACTTAGGGAACTCAGTCAAGTAAATGCCAGACCATTGTTCCTAATTTTTCCTGACAGTCTACTGACTGGAATGGTACCAGCTGATTAGAGAAAAGCCAATGTAGCACCAATATTTAAAAAGGACCCAAAATACATCCCTGGGAATTACAGACCAGTTAGCCTAACATCAATAGTGTGATAAGGGACTATATACAAGATTATAGTAATGAGAATGGTATCATTAGCAATAATCAGCATGGATTCATGAAGATAAAGTAAGGCCCGTAGACATGGTGTAGATCCGTAGATCTGGATTTTGCAAAAGCATTTGACACAGTTCCCCAAAAATGTTTACTGTATAAAATAAGGTCCGTTGGTATGGACCATAGGGTGAGTACATGGATTGAAAACTGGCTACAAGGGTAAGTTCAGAGGGTGATGATAAATGTGGAGTACTCAGAATGGTCAGGGGTGGGTAGTGGGGTCCCCTAGGGTTCTGTGCTGGGACCAATCCTGTTTAATTTGTTTATAAACAACCTGGAGGATGGAGTAAACAGTTCAATCTCTGTATTTGCGGACAATACTAAGCTAAGCAGGACAATAGAGGAATTGTCTGTGGATGTGGAAACCTTGCAAAAAGATTTGAACAAATTAATGGGGTCAGCAACTACATGGCAAATGAGGTTCAATGTAGAAAAATTTGAAATAATGCATTTGGGTGGCAAAAATATGAATGCGATCTATACACTGGGGGGGGGGAGAACCTCTGGGGGAATCTAGGATGGAAAAGGACCTGGAGGTCCTAGTAGATGATAGGTTCAACAATGGCATGCAATGCCAAGCTGCTGCTAACAAAGCAAACAGAATATTGCCATGCATTAAAAAGGGGATTAATTCCAGAGATAAAACGATAATTTTCCCACTCTACAAGACTCTGGTCTAGAGTATGTTGTCCAGTTCTGGGCACTAGTCATCAGGAAGGATGTACTGGAAAGAGAGCGAGTACAAAGAAGGGCAACAAAGCTAATAAAGGGTCTGGAGGATATTAGTTATGAGGAAATGTTTTGAGCACTGAACTTATTCTCTCTGGAGAAGAGACGCTTGAGAGGGGATATGAGTTCAATATACAAATACCATACTGGTGACCCACCAATAGGGATAACACTTTTTCACAGAAGAGAGTTTAGCAAGACTTGTGGCCACGCATTAAAATTAGAAGAAAAGAGGTTTAACCTTAAACTATGTAGAGGGTTTTTTACTGTAAGCCCTTGTACACGCGGTCGGAGAATCTGTCGGAATGAGTCTTATCGGACCATGTCGTCAGATAATCCGACTGTCTGTGGTATGCATCGGACTGATTCCGTCCGAATCTCCGTCCGACCCAATTTTCTAACATGTTGGAAATATTTCCCGACCAACTGGGTTGGACGGACCTAATCCGATCATGTGTAGAGAATTTTCATCGGACCAAGTGCCACGCATGCTCAGATCAAATTCCTACATCAAAGCTATTGGCTACTAGCCTGAATGTAGTCCCATTGTAACGAAATTACGTCATCACGTTCTGAAAGATCTGATTTTTCGCCAACTTAGTCCGACCGTGTGTATGCAACAGTTTCGGACACAATTAGTCGGACTAAATCCGACGGGCAAAATCCGACGGATTTGGTTGGCAAAATCTCCGACCGTGTGTACGTGGGCTATGAGTGCCAAGGATGTGGAATTCCCTTCCACAGGTGGTGGTCTCAGCGGGGGCCATTGATAGTTTCAAGAAGCTATTAGATAAGCACCTGACATGGACATTCACTTAAGCACACTGTTGAAATGTGTTCTGTAACCTTCACCTAATACACAGACGTAGCTCCTCCAGACACTCTCTACTCCCCCCTCCCCTCTCAAGGTTTTACTTTTGCAATTGTTATATTCGCTAGCTTTTAATAATATATTTCTATTTGTTAGCTTTTAATAACATATTTCTATTTATTAGTTTTTAATAACATCTCACACCACCCTTTCTTATCTATGTATAATATACCATGTAATAATAAATTTTGACACTGAACGGACATTTTAAATGAAGTGATTGAGTCCTGTAAATCTGTTCTTGCAGCTGCAGTATTAACTTTGTTTTAGAGTCCCAATCAGAAATTAGTCATAGCATACCTGAACGACCACAACTATACAATACTGACATAAAATAACACACATAGGTTGGACTTGATGGACTTGTGTCTTTTTTCAACCTCTCCTACTATACTATATACTATATAATAGGTTCCCCCTAATATATACAGTATATAGTATACAGTAGTAATAGTTCCTCTATTTATTCCCAACACATCCTCTAGATGGAGATCCTCAAAAGAGGTAGTACTTGTACCAAACATATGCAACTTTGTAATAAATTGGATTTAATCAAATTATTCACCCATTATTTTCCCATTCCTTTAATAATTTAAGTAGAGTTTAAAATTGGTATAATTGAAAAAATAAATATCAAAATATAATCCCAGATATAATCTTTGTGTGCATTCTCTGCCAGGAAGAATATATCTACTGTCCTTATTTAACCACAAATATTCTGGCTTTTGTGAATTAATTTTAATGTCTGCAAAGGAGACAAATCTTTAAGTCAAGGCTATCCTCTCAGGTTTATTGTTTTCTATGCACTCAATAAAGTGCAATATGAAAATAAATGGTAAAAGTGAACGCCACTGTCCTACCCTCTATAAAAATCTCTGCAAAACTGTCTTAAAAATGTCTCCATTGATTAAGATATCCTAAATTGGAGCTCTGATAGAAATACCCCAGACAGTGAATATATAAGCCTCTATAACCAAATTTGTTTAGCATCTCTATAATGTGATCCCATCAAATAATACTAAACAGTTTCTTAGCCTCTGCCGAGACGACCAATGCTTCCCTTTCTGGGTATACTTTATCCCTGAGATCTTTTTCATAAGACATATAATTACCATCAGAAACTGTCCTATTAATCTCAACAAGGAGTATTTCTGCATAAACCCTTTCTGGTTTACATTTATCAGGCCTCCAATTACATTCCTTGAGTGTTTTGCCCTGACAGTCATCATAATGTTAGGTAAACATTCAAAAATAATATTGGACAACATAAAGTCACATCATCTGGGTTTTTTGCCAGATTTTAATATCAATACCATAGTAGAGATAACACTTTTATAAATCACTTTCCTTCCACAAAGAATGAGTTAGAAATTTCAGTCAGACTAGAATTTATATTACTACCTAGCATTATATAAAAATCTGAATTATATCTTATTTGGTTTTGGAATGTCAGAGACTCTTAATTATATTGTTCACTTCCTGTTGTGTTATATAAAGCATTCAACTTGCCTAATGGTGGCCATACATGCTTTAATGTATTAACAATTTTTATGGGATTGAAAAGGGGCAATCAACATGAGCTCAAAAACAGTCAAATGAAAAATAAAGTGCTCAACCACCCATGAATAAACAAACTAAAATAAGCATCTGCACTAAATTATGTACCATAAAGTCCGTAGGATGTATCACATCTAGGGATGAGCTTCGTGTTCGAGTCGAACATACGTTCGACTCGAACATCGGCTGTTCGCCCGTTCAGCGAATTCCGAACATTATGGGCCGTTCGCGCCAAATTCGTGTAGCGCTCACGGCCCACAATGCACTGCGTCATCGCAGTGCATTGCTGGCTCATGATTGGCCAAGCATGCACTGTGACCCCGCATGCTTGGCCAATCACAGCGCTAGCAGCGAGGAGAGCCATGATTGGCCACAGGCAGGATGCCTGTGGCCAATCATAGCTCAGGCTGTGTAGTACACGCCCCACAATATATAAGACCGCCAGCGCGGTGGCCTTGTGTAGTGTGTTGGCGTCTGAAGCAGTTAGTGGGTGTTCTATGTACCTTCAACACAGTATACACCGATCGTTATCGGCTGATTTTCGATCTTGCTCTTCTGTAGTGGTTGTTGTCTGCGTGCCCTGACCGCAGTATACACCTCTATATTCACCTCACCTATATAGCTAGTGATCTATCTTTTATAATAGAGCTGGCAGTCAGTAGTGTTAGGAGCTTGTGCGTGCTGTCTGCGTGCTCTGTACCCAGTACACACCGCTATATCCACCTACATAGCTCTTCTCTATTTGAGCCATCTGCCATCTGCAGGAGTTATTGGAAGTTGTGTGTGCCTCCAGCACAGCACAGTATGCATCTGTATATACCCCTTTATCTCTGGTGTTCTATAATAAAGGCATCTGCAGGAGTTAGTGGGTGTTTTGTGCCTCCAGCACAATATACACCTGTATCTACCCTTTATTGCTGTTCTCTAATAGAGCCATCTGCAGGGCTTAGTGGGTGTTGTGTGCCTCCAGTACAATATACCCCTTTATCTCTGGTGTTCTATAATAAAGGCATCTGCAGGAGTTAGTGGGTGTTGTGTGCCTCCAGCACAATATACACTACCCAACTGCTGTTTTACCCAACTCCCTTCAGGCCATTACCATGTCTGGAAGGCCAGCAAGGAGAGGCAGATAGGCGCGAACCGATAAAAGAGGGCAAGCAGGCTCTGTGTCTAGAGACAACAGTGCTGGTCGTGGACGCGGTGCATTGTCATCAGCACGTGGCCATGGGACAAGCTTGTCCTTCTTTTCGGCAGCTGGACATGTTGAACCGCAACATGCCAATGACTTGGTAGAGTGGATGACCAAGCCCTCTTCATCCTCCTCATCCTCTCTCACCCAGGCTCAGGGTACTAGCAAAGCAGCTGCCAACGCATCATCTTCCCTCGTCTCAATGTCATCATCAGTGACTCCTCCTAGACCCACCACGTCCTCCTGAGGAGTCTCCTGAACTCTTTGAGCACAGTGTTGGGTACATGCTCCAGGAGGATGCCCAGTGTTTTGTAGGCTCTGATGATGACACTCAGCTAGAGGAAGGCAGTAGCGTGAATGCAGACAGAGGGGATGCTCAAGAAGGACAGCAATCTGGCAGTCATGTTCCACAAGCTGCAGCATATTGCCAGGTTTGCTACAGCGATGAAGAGGGAGGGGATGATGAGGGCACTGACTCCACGTGGGTGCCTGGTAGGAGAGAGGAGGAGGAGGAGGAGGCACATGTCCAACGAGGCAGGATGCCCTCCGGGGGCCAGCTTAGGGGCAGCACACCGACTGAATCCCACCGCAGAGCTCCGCCTGTGCAGGGCGCTGCCTCTGCACATTATTCTAAAAGTTCTTTGGTGTGGGCCTTTTTTGAGACGAGTGCATCAGATCGCACCGCTTCTATTTGCAACATATGTCTCAAGCGTCTCTCTGGTGGCCAAAACATCAGCCGCTTGGGCACCACATGCTTGACCAGACATATGTTGACCTGCCATGCAGCTCGTTGGCAAGCGTACCTCAAAGACCCACACCAAAGAACAAAGCGGACCTCTTCTTGCTCCTCACCAGCTGGCATCTCCAACCCCACTAGACCTTCAGTCCTCTCTGAAACCTGCTCTGAGAGGAATGAAGGTGTAGAATTAGGTGTGTCACAGCCAAGTGCTTTCGGGCACTCTGCTAGCAGTATACCCACGTCCGATTATAGCAGGCAAATGTCCCTGCCCCAGCTGCTGGACCGGCGAAAGAAGTTCACTCCCAGCCATCCACATGCCCAGCGGTTGAATGCTAGCTTGGCTAAATTACTAGCACTTCAACTGCTGCCTTTTCAGTTGGTAGACTCGGCCCCCTTCCGTGAGTTTGTACAATGTGCGGTTCCTCAGTGGCAGGTCCCCAAACGCCACTTTTTCTCACGGAAGGCGATTCCGGCTCTCTACCGGCATGTGGAAGGCAATGTCCTTGCCTCGCTGGACAGGGCGGTCAGCGGTAAGGTGCATATTACCGCTGACTCATGGTCCAGCAGGCATGGACAGGGACGTTACCTGTCTTTCACGGCCCATTGGGTCACTCTTCTGGCAGCTGGGAAGGATGCAGGACAAGGGGCAGTAGTGTTGGAGGTTGTTCCGCCACCACGCCTCCAAAATGCTACTATTGGTTGTGACACACCTCTCTCCTCCACCCCCTCCTCTTCTTCTTCCTCCATGGCCTCTTCCAGTGCTCTGTCCTCAGAACCAGCGGTGCTCCGTAGGCGTTCCAGGGGCTACGCAAGTACGCAGGCAAAACTATGCCATGCCGTGCTTGCGCTGGTTTGTTTGGGGGACAGGAGCCACACTGGGGCAGATGTTTTGTCAGCTCTGCAGGGGCAGGCCGAGAGGTGGTTGACGCCACGCCAGCTTAAGCCAGGAATGGTGGTTTGCGACAATGGCACCAACCTCCTCTCCGCCCTCTGACAGGGACAACTGACCCGTGTGCCCTGTGTAGCTCACGTCCTTAACCTGGTGGTGCAGCGGTTCTTGGGCAGGTACCCGGGCTTACAGGATGTCCTGAAGCAGGCCAGGAAAGTCTGTGTGCATTTCCGCCGATCATTTAATGCCTGTGCTCGGCTGGCTGAGCTCCAAAAGGAGTTGAACCTGCCCAAGAACCGCCTTATACAGTGGTGTGAAAAAGTGTTTGCCCCCTTCCTCATTTCCTGTTCCTTTGCATGTTTGTCACACTTAAGTGTTTCGGAACATCAAACCATATTAAACAATAGTCAAGGACAACACAAGTAAACACAAAATGCAATTTGTAAATGAAGGTGTTTATTATTAAAGGTGAAAAAAAATCCAAACCATCATGGCCCTGTGTGAAAAAGTGATTGCCCCCCTTGTTAAAACATACTATAACTGTGGTTGTCCACACCTGAGTTCAATTTCTCTAGCCACACCCAGGCCTGATTATTGCCACACCTGTTCACAATCAAGGCATCACTTAAATAGGAGCTGCTTGACACAGTAAGGTCCACCAGAAGATCCTTAAAAGCTACACATCATGCCGAGACCCAAAGAAATTCAGGAACAATTGAGAAAGAAAGTAATTGAGATCTATCAGTCTGGAAAGGGTTATAAAGCCATTTCCAAAGCTTTGGGGATCCAGCGAACCACAGTGAGAGCCATTATCCACAAATGGCGAAGACATGGAACAGTGGTGAACCTTCCCAGGAGTGGCCGGCCGCCCAAAATTACCCCAAGAGCGCAGCGACGACTCATCCAAGAGGTCACAAAAGACCCCACAACAACGTCCAAGGAACTGCAGGCCTCACTTGCCTCAGTTAAGGTCAGCGTTCATGCCTCCACCATCAGGAAAAGACTGGGCAAAAATGGCCTGCATGGCAGAGTTCCAAGGAGAAAACCACTGCTGAGCAAAAAGAACATCAAAGCTCGTCTCAATTTCTCCACAACACATCTTGATGATCCCCAAGACTTTTGGGACAACATTCTGTGGACCGATGAGACAAAAGTGGAACTCTTTGGAAGGTGTGTGTCCAAGTATATCTGGCGTAGAAGGAACACTGCATTTCATAAAAAGAACATTATACCAACAGTAAAATATGGTGGTGGTAGTGTGATGGTCTGGGGCTGTTTTGCTGCTTCAGGACCTGGAAGACTTGCCGTGATAAAAGGAACTATGAATTCTGCTGTCTACCAAGAGATCCTGAAGGAGAATGTCCGACCATCTGTTCGTGTACTCAAGCTGAAACGAACTTGGGTTCTGCAGCAGGACAATGATCCTAAACACACCAGCAAGTCCACCACCGAATGGCTGAAGAAAAACAAAATGAAGACTTGGGAGTGGCCTAGCCAAAGTCCTGACCTGAATCCTATTGAGATGTTGTAGTATGACCTTAAAAAGGCCGTTCATGCTCGAAAACCCTCTAATGTAACTGAATTAGGACAATTCTGCAAAGATGAGTGGGCCAAAATTCCTCCAGGACGCTGTAAAAGCCTCATTGCACGTTATCGCAAACGCTTGGTTGCAGTTGTTGCTGCTAAGGGTGGCCCAACCAGTTATTAGGTTTAGGGGGCAATCACTTTTTCATACAGGGCCATGATGGTTTGGATTTTTTTTCACCTTTAATAATAAACACCTTCATTTACAAATTGCATTTTGTGTTTACTTGTGTTGTCCTTGACTATTGTTTAAATTGGTTTGATGTTCCGAAACACTTAAGTGTGACAAACATGCAAAGGAACAGGAAATGAGGAAGGGGGCAAACACTTTTTCACACCACTGTATGTGACATGCCCACCAGGTGGAACTGAACGTTGGCCATGCTGCAGCGGCTGCACGCGCAGCAGAGGGCCATCAATGAGTACCTGTGCGACTACGGCACCAGGACAGGGTCAGGGGAGCTCGGTTTTTTCTCACCATGCCAGTGGGGCATGATCAGGGATGCATGCACTGTCCTGTCACCGTTTGAGGAGGCCACAAGGATGGTGAGCAGTGACAGTGCATGCATCAGTGACACTGTACCTCTTGTCCACCTCTTGGAGCATACGCTGGTTGGAATAATGGACAGGGCACTTGAGGCAGAACAGAGGCAGGAAGAGGAGGACTTCCTTGCCTCTCAAGGCCCCCTTTATCCAGACAGTGTTCCTGCTGTGCCACCCATCACACAGGAAGAGGATGAGGAGGAGGAAGAGGAGGAGGAGGATGATTGTGTCAGCATGGAGGTGGAGGCTGGCACTCAGCATCAGCAGCAGCAGCAGTCTTGTAGGGATGATTTACAGTCCCAAGAAACATGTGGACTTGTACGTGGCTGGGAGGAGGTAGCTGCAGATCATGTTGTCCTTAGTGACACAGAGGACTCCGGACCGAATGCCTCAGCTAACCTACGCTGCATGGCCTCCCTGATCCTGCAAAGCCTGCGGAAGGATCCGCGTATTCTTCGGATCAAGGAGAGGGACCATTACTGGCTGGCCACTCTCCTTGATCCACGGTACAAGGGTAAGGTTGCCGACCTTATCTTGCCATCGTAGAGGGAGCAGAGGATGAGACATCTCCGGGAGGCCTTGCAGAAAGGTCTGTGCAATGCGTTCCCAGAGACTGGGAGGTTACAAACTCCTGGTCCTGGACAACGTGTTGCTGAGGCATCCGTCAGAAGGAGCGGTAGAGAAGGTGGCCATCTGACTGATGCTTTCAGACAATTTTTTAGTCCGCAGCCCCAAGGTATGATCGGTTCCAGCAACCATCGCCAGATTTACATGGTGCAGGAATACCTAGGGGCAAGGTCAGACTTGGACACCTTTCCCACCAAAAATCCTCTGGCTTACTGGGTCTTGAGGATGGATCACTGGCCAGAGCTTACACAGTATGCAATTGAGCTACTGGCCTGTCCTGCATCCAGCGTTCTTTCGGAACGCACCTTCAGTGCTGCTGGTGGCTTTGTTACCGATCACAGGGTGCGCCTGTCCACCGAATCAGTTGATCGACTGACCTTCATCAAGATGAATCAGTCTTGGATCACCCACAGCTACCAAGCACCTGAAGCTGATATAACCGAATAATTTTTTTTGAAATATCACATCCCTTCAAGACTGCCTATGCTGATGCTGAGTGACTGTCCTGTTATGTTGATTGTCTATCCTCTTCCTCCTCCGCTGATATGTTGGAAGAACATTTCTGGTTCTGGGTGATGTCATCAGCCCAATTTTTCTGCCCCTGTTTAACAGGGGCGTTTAATTAATTTTGATGCAATGCTTTGCAGCAGGGCTAATTCCTGCAATAAAAATAGAGTATATGGGAGAGGTTGCAGTGTGGTGGCACCAGCACCAGTGCCTAAGGCCCAAATTTCTGCCCCTGTTTAACAGGGGCGTTTAATTACAATTGTTGATGCAATGCTTTGCAGCAGGGCTGATTCCTGCAATAAAACTAGAGTATATGGGAGAGGTTGCAGTGTCGTGGCACCAGCACCAGTGCCTAATGCCCAATTTTTCTGCCCCTGTTTAACAGGGACATGTAATTACAATTCTTGATATAATATTTCACAGGAGGGCCCGTTCCTGTGCCCACCCAGAGTAACTGTGAGCACCAGCACCACAACCACCAAATGGCATGTAATTACAATTCTTGATATAATCGTTCACAGCAGGGCGCTCCAGCGCCCACCAAGAGTCACTTTGAGGGTTTACAATGTTGTGGCAAAACCAACACCTTGTTCCGCCATTTCTGCAGAGCATGTAGGGCAGGCCCCTACTTTCAAACATCCAACTTACAAACATCTCCTACTTACAAATGGAAGGAGACAACAGCAAGTGAGATGAAAAAAGATGTACAACAAAACAAATTATATAGGGGTGATAACCCTTCCCTATGTTTTCCAAAAAGCTTAAAAATAGTTTTTTTGACTGGAGCTACACTTTAAAAATGTACCAGTTGAAAATTACAAACAGATTCAACTTTACACAACAAACCTACACAGTCCCTGTCTTGTTTGCACCGCCTGTATACTGCTGTTCTGAGTATATAGGGCCTGGGGGCCACACGCATTTCCTTTTTTTAATATGGGTACTGGGTTCCCCTTAATATGCGTACAAGACCCAAAGGGGCTGGTAATGGGCAGGGAGGGTTACCCATGCCATTTTTCTCAATGATTTTCAACCATATTGCAGGAACCAGATATAACATTAAAACCGCAAGCAGTTTTAAATCATGTTATTTCCGTTTAATGTCATTTTGTGCAGGGACTATTCTAAACACGGGAAACACGTGGCACTTCACAGGCATACTACAGACACCCCCCAGGCACCATATTTAAAGGAATATTTCACTTTTTTTTCACTTTAATCGTCATTAAAATCAGTGCTCCCGCCAAAACTGCCATTTTTAAAAACATTTTAGGCATTGACCCATGTCCCCTGGGGCAGGAGCCAGGTCCCCAAAACTTTTTTAGGACAGTATCTTGCATATTAGCCATTAAAATTAGCACTTTTAATTTCAAACGTTCAAGTCCCATAGACTTCAATGGGGTTCTAAAGTTCGTACGAATTTGGGGTCCGTTCGAAAGTTCTGGTGCAAACCGAACCGGGGGGTGTTCGGCTCATCCCTAATCACATCCTAAAGGTCTCTATGCAAGAATAGATTAGTGTAACATTTCATAGGATTTCAATGCATTGGTGTGGCTGCTTGAAGGACCTGCTGCTTCCACATAACCACAGGGTAATCAGAAAATACAAAAAGAAAATGGGAAGCCCAATGAACCTTGCATAGTGGAACCTTTAACAACCAGAAACATAAACATTTAAAACATGCTTGTAGAAATCATAGCACCCATACAGCACCTGTCATGTCTGTGCATGATATTTGGGGAGCTTGTATAGAAGTTAACAGTGCTCCTGCATTTGTCATTTTAAGCAAGGAGACCAATGTGCGTGTATCCAGGTCTCTGTGCAAAGCAGCTGGGGCAAGAGACGGCAAAGGCAACTAGAGGAGAATGTAAAACCACTAGCTCTCAGTTCAACTGGTAGGCACACTGGGATGATGTTCGGTTACTATAGCAATTCATTTCGGTGGCCTATGAAACATCGGAGGAGTTTTCAATATGTTCTAAACCAGTCTTTATAAACCATTAGTCATCTATGAGATAAATTGAATAATTAAGTGTATAAGAGCATATCATTATGCAATATACAAGGTATACAATTATATATATTTATTATTAATTATACATGGGGAAGGTTTATACTAACATAGAGCCACCTCCACAAAAAAAAAAAAAAAAAAAACTATTATATATAAAACAACACACAGAAAGTAAATTAAAATCCACCCATGCCAAATACAACCTAATTGCAGCTGCTATCCCAACATTATAAAGGGTTAATAATTAAAAATACAAGTAAAGGCGCAATGTCTTAGAACCGTAAATCTCCCAATGGCAACAAAAGTCTGTTGTGAAATACAAAGTCTATTTTAGTCCATGTGGGTAATTAATAATATATGGGGAATAAAAAGTCCAGAGCACTCAAGGCTGCCATCATATAGGAACAAAAACCAGGTTTCAAAGCACTGCAAGAGAAAAGGAGAGAGGCACCTAATTTCTAAAACTTTAATAAAACATACGGCTTATCAACTCACATTTATGTGGTAAATAGAGGCATGTGGGTCCCAACAAGTATGAGTCCTGATGACACTCCTGCTTCCTGCTTCCTTGATCCTCCGCACTCTGGCACTGTCCATGTGAATATCCACCACTGTAGATGAAAAGCCAGCTGCTGTGGAAGGACTCAGAACGGGGCACGTTATGTGATGTGTTTCGTGAGCATGCGTGCTTCGATATTTTGGCAAGCCGTGCTCCTTTTTCAAATGGGCTTCCCTTATTTTGGTACAGTTCCTTATAATAGTTATGCGCTGCTATGTGAATAAAAACAAAAGTTTGCCCAAGAACAATTGATCAGTGAACTGCTGCAACCATTTCTATAGCGAACTTGTACACTCTAAATCAGGAAATATGGGGGGGGCGTGTCCGGCTGGTGGAGAAGATGGCTGCATTATCTGAGAGCTCCTGTAGCCTCACCCTCTAGCAACACAAAGCGATGATGGGGAGACTCACTTTCAGCCCTGAACCCACTCACTATACCAAGAATCACCCGAGGAGGAGATGTTCAAGCGGCGAAAAGCAAACAAGCTGCCTCAGTGCCTCATGGACTTCTACCCTATGCTGCACCTCAAGGTAAGCAACATGGCGCTGGCAAGATCAGAAAATGTGAGAGGAAAAAAAATGTGTCTAATAGAAAATTCTTAATAAAAAATAAATAAATATAGCAAATAGAAACAAATACTGAGTACTAAAAAAAATATCATATATAATAATTAATTAATTGAGTCAATTAATAAGAGTGAGGATTTATAAAAAGTGCTCAGTGAACAGATGAGAAAAAAAAAATAATAAATAATAAATTGAATCAATCTAAAGACATGAGGATGTATATGTTCTCAGTGAGCAAATGAGAAAAAATGTATATAGAAAAAATTCAACCTAATTGCAATAGATGTAGAATTAATAAAGATAATAAATAAATAAATCAATGGTAAAGTTCATAGAGTTTTAGAGTTCATAAGGTGTTCATCAACAATCTTCTAGTAATATAGTCTCTCTGGGCTCTCACCTTCTTAGCCCTTGTACACATGGTCGGAAATTCCAACCACAACATCCGTTGGATTTTTTCAGACGGATTTTGTTTGAAACTGGTGTTGCATACACACGGTCGGACAAAGTTTTCGGAAAATTCAATCGTTCAGAACGTGATGACGTTCATTCGTTCCGATGGGACCACGTTCAGCCTAGTAGCCAATAACTTTGCTCTCGTACTTTGATCTGAGCATGCGTGGCACTTTGTCCAATCGGAATTCTCTACAAATGATTGGACAAAGTCCTATCGGATCATGTTGTCGGAAAAGTGTATATCCAGCTCTCAAACTTTGTTGGTCGGACATTTCGACGGAAAAAGTCAGATGGAGCCCACACACGGTCGGATTATCTGACAACACGGTCGGACATTTTCCATCGGAATGTCTGACCGTGTGTACAAGGGCTTACTCTGTAATACATTCACATAACCATCAATTAGGTGGACACTTCTATGGGATGCTGTATAATGGCCCTCAAGTGGGATCAATTTCTAAGAGGTGCTCCTCTCTCTGTTCACATGGACATACATTTTGACACTTAACGGACATTTTAAATGCAGTGATTGAGTCCTGTGAATCTGTTCTTGCATCTCCTCGTTCTGCCTAGCAACAAGTGAAGCTGATCTCTGCTCCATGTGATTGGAGCAGAGATCAGTGTTCACTAAAACAAAGCCCAGCCCCCCACAGTTAGTAACACTAACACTACTACACTGCCACCCACTGGTTAACCCCTTCACTGCCAGTGTCATTTACACAGGAATCACTGCATTTGTATAGCAGTTATTGCTGTATAAATGACAATGCTCCCAAAAATGTGTCAAAAATGTCCGATGTGTCCGCCATAATGTCGCAGTCACAATAAAAATCACTGATCGCCGCCATTACTAGTAAAAAAAAAAATATTAATAAAAATGCCATAAAACTATCTTCTATTTTGTAAACGCTATAACATTTGCGCAAACCAATCAATAATCGCTTATTGCAATTTTTTTTACCAAAAATATGTAGAAGAATACATATCGGCCTAAACTGAGGGAAAAAATGTTTTTTTTATATATTTTTGGGGGATATCTATTATACAAAAAGTAAAAAATAATGGGGTGATCAAATACCACCAAAACAAAGCTCTATTTGTGTGAAAAAAGGATGTCAATTCTGTTTGGGAGCCACATCTGGTCTTAAGCCAGCAAAATGGTCCGGTCTGAACGTGGTTAAATAATTACCATCCACATATGAAATAAAAATGAATCACAATAATATGTGTAGACTATATCAAATGTAAGAACTATGACCCAGCGGATATTATTAGAGTGTATCAGCAATAGTATATAAGGTGATTTATCCTTCCCTCAATAGAAAGGGTCCAAAATTAAAAGTCCAAAGAGTAAGAAGAAAGACAAATAAATTAGATTCACTCATTAGTTCATTATTTTTAAATCTTCTTTTTCTGTCAGTAACCAGCTCGAGAAGCTGAGAGAGCTCTCCCCACTTCTACTCCCACTAGTCCCAGCCCAGAAAAAAACAGGCAGCGCAGGGAGGAGGATGAGTTCTCTGCCAGACTGCAGCATGCAATCAGAGCCAATGATAGGTATGTTCCCAGCCACGGACCAGGAAATTTCAGAAAACATCATGCTCCTTCTCCCTCGGGAGAACATTATTCAGGGATTTCTCAGACACGTCACCTCCTTGAATGATACTGTTCAAACACATGCTGATAAAATCCAGCACTTAGTGTCTAAGATGGCTGACCTCTACTCTATTGTTGATGCCTATGATGACCAGGAAACTCTGCTTCAGCACTTTCAAAACAGAATAGCGGATCTAGATGACTGCTCGAGGCAGAACAACATTAAATTCAACATTAAATTCAGAGGCATACCTTCAAACGAGCTAACCAACTTTGTTAAATGCCTCATGAAGGCCCTCATACCGTCTCTTAGTGACATTGAATTGTGTGACCCATAGGGCCCACCACGTACACAAACCCAAATTTCTGCCTGACACTGTGCTCACTATTACCATGTGAAAGAACGGGTTATGGCGGTGACCAAACAGAGCCCAGTGGTACCAGATGAATTCAGTGCTATATCCCTATACACAGATATATCATAGCAGACAACAATGAACAGGAAGAAGCTCACTCAACTTACAAAAGTTTAATCGCATCATCTATCGGTGGGGCCTCCCCACAAAACTACTCGTCACTTGGAACAACAAAACTTATCCCATATACAGTGTGGACAAGGGAATCCAGCTCTTCAAGCAGTGACTGCTACTCCCCTGAGATGAGCAGCCTTCTGATTCATCCTCCCTGGAACACCTACAAGCAGAATGGACCTGACCGTGTCCCCCTGCCCTTAAGTAGGCCCCTTCCTACCACCACACCATTTGCAATGCCTTGAGGCTTGGAGTTCAACCATCTGACTTGTTCTTTCTTTTTTTTTCTTCCTGGTTCATTGAGTTGCAAAGGTAATTTACTTTAACCCCCACATCAGCCTCAGCTGCCCATTGTGCCTGCAATTTTATATGTTACCTTTGTTTTCCTTTTACCTAACCTTTTTCCTAGTTTCTTCTACTCACTCAGTAACTACCCATGATTAGTGATGGACGAACTTCCGACGGGACGTTTCGCGAACGCGAAATGCGAACGGACCCAAACGTTCGCGAAACCGACCGTTCGCCGCGGGCCCCATTGACTTCAATGGGAGGCGAACTTTGCAAACCTTCATGTCGAATTTGCGGCCACGTGGTAATTATTAGGGGGTAAAACGTAGTCCCACCATCTGGACAATGACATAATACATGTATGAGGTGAATTTGGGATCGATAACTACAAGCATTTTTATTTTATTTGGGAAATTGTTCTAACAATTCAGGACTATGGAGCTAATGAAGGCAATGGAGGAGAGGGAAGGTCAGGGACCAGGGTAGGCAAAGAAGAGGGTGCAGGAGATGATCACCAGCAGCGTGACATACCGGAATGACACATGCACCGTGATAGAGGCATCTGACAGCAGCACCGTAATACAGAGCACTGACAGCAGCACCGTGACATACAGCGCTGACAGCAGCACCGTGACATACAGCGCTGACAGCAGCACCGTGACATACAGCGCTGACAGCAGCACCGTGACATACAGCGCTGACAGCAGCACCGTGACATACAGCGCTGACAGCAGCACCGTGACATACAGCGCTGACAGCAGCACCGTGACATACAGCGCTGACAGCAGCACCGTGACATACAGCGCTGACAGCAGCACCGTGACATACAGCGCTGACAGCAGCACCGTGACATACAGCACTGACAGCAGCACCGTAAGCAGCCCCAGGAGGAAGTCAGCACAGCACAGGGATGGTGTGATCCCCTCATAATAAGAACCCCCAGGAGGAAGTCAGCACAGCACAGGGATAGTGTGATCCCTTCATAATAAGAACCCCCAGGAGGAAGTCAGCACAGCACAGGGATATCATAAGCAGCCCCAGTAGAAATATGACACCGCTCAACCTCTTCAAAGAGGAGGGTAGGGGCATATAGTACGGTGTGCTTTTTTGGGTCAAGGAAGTGAGCCAAATGAATTAAGAAGGTCTGTGTGCTTGATTAAAAAAATAGTTTATAGACATATACATGGTCTACTGGTCACATGTGTTGAATTCCTCCGAGATCCATGCCTCATTCATTTTTAGAAATGTGAGGTAGTTAACACTGTGGTGAGCTAGGCGAGTACGCTTATCGGTCACAATCCCCCCTGCTGCGCTGAACGTCCTTTCGGACAGGACACTGGATGAGGGGCAAGCCAACAGTTCGATTGCAAATTGGGCAAGCTCTGGCCAGAGGTCAAGCCTGCCCACCCAGTAGTCTAGGGGTTCATCACTCCTCAGAGCGTCCACATCGGCCGTTAACCCAATGTAGTCGGACACCTGACGGTCTAGGCGTTCCCTGATGCTGGATCCGGATGACACCTGTCGATGGGTCGGCTGAAAGAATGACCTCATATCCGAAGTCACCAACACATCTTCAAACCGGCCTCTTCTTGCAGGCGCTGTTGGATTGGTACCCGCAAATCCTTCTCTGGGAGTGGGAATTGCTCCTCTGCCAGCGCACGCAAAAGCAGAATGCAGCATTTCTCGAAGCAAGGCCTGGAAGTGCTGCATTCTGACAGCCCTCTGCGACGGCGGTAACATTTCCGCCATTTTGTGTTTGTACCGGGGGTCTAAGTACGTTGCCACCCAGTACTGGTCCTTGACCCTCATGCTTTTTATACGGGGGTCCCTATTAAAACACTGGAGCATGAAGGCCCCCATTTGCACTAAAGTGGAAGCGGTGTGGTGGCCTGGCTCCTGCTCATCATCCAGGATAATGTCGTCCTCTTCATTCTCCTCTCCCCATCCTCGCACAACAGGGATCCCAGAAAGGTTTAAAGCATGCTCTTCTTGCTCCTGCTCATCCGCCCCGGCACCATCCTCCTCTGACTCCTCATCAGACTCCTGTTGTTGACTTGTCTCAGATAGAGTAGCCCCCCCTGGGAATTCATCCAGCATTGCGACTTCCTCATCTTCCCGCTCCTGCTCCTCCACAGCCTGATCAATGACACGACGCAATGCACGCTCCAGAAAGAAGGCATAAGGTACCATGTCACTGATGGCGCCATGGCTGCGACTGACCAGTTTGGTGATCTCCTCAAATGGCCGCAGAAGTCTGCATGTGTCGCGCATGAGCAGCCACTGGCGCGGTGAAAAAAAACCCAGCTCCCCAGAACCGTTTCTTTCGCAGAGTTCATACAGGTAGACGTTAACTGCACGTTTCTGCTGGAGCAGCCTATCAAGCATATAGAAGGTTGAGTTCCATCGCGTCGGGCAATCGCAAATAAGACGTCTGACCGGCAGATGGTGTCGCCGCTGAATGTCAGCAAGGCGAGCCATGGCCGTGTAAGATCTTCTGAAATGGGCCGAGATTTTCCTTGCCTGCCGCAAGATGTCCTGGACCCCAGGGTATTTGACAAGGAATCGCTGCACGACCAAGTTTAAGACGTGTGCCATGCACGGCACGTGCGTGATTTTGCCCTGTTTCAATGCGCTAAGCAGATTGGCACCGTTGTCACACACCACTTTACCAACTGTCAAATTGAGCGGTGTTAGCCACTCATCTGCCTGTGAACGCAAAGCTGAAAGGAGTGCCGGGCCAGTGTGGCTCTTTGCTTCCAGGCACAACAGACGCAGCACGGCATGGCAACGTCTCACCTGGCATGTGGAATAGGTTCTGGGGAGCTTGGGCGGTGCAGTGGAAGAGACGCTAGCAGCGGAAAAGGAGGAGGCAGCTGAGGAGGAGAGGGAGGAGGATGGAGTAGGAGGAGGAGAAGAAGAGTCAGGCCTGCATGCAATCCGTGGCGGTAAAACCAAATCTACACGGGTGCCACGGGTTACATGCTTGACGGCCGTCAGAAGGTTCACCCAGTGGGCAGTAAAACTGATATACCTTCCCTGCCCGTGTTTGCTAGACCACGTGTCTGTGGTCAGATGTATCTTGGCACCGACACTGTGTGCCAGAGATACATTCACTTGCCGCTGAACATGGCCATATAGCTCTGGGATGCCCTTCTCTGAGAAATACTTCCTTCCTGGGACCTTCCATTGTGGTGTTCCAATGGCCACAAATTTGCGAAAGGCCTCCGAGTCCACCAGTTTATATGGCAGTAGTTGGCGGGCTATGAGTTCTGACAAGCCAGCCGCCAACCGTTGGGCAAGAGGGTTATCCGGCATCATCATTTTTTTACGCTCAAACATTAGGCCCACGGAAGCCTGCCTTTTTGCAGAAAAATGTGAGCTTGGCGTGATGGAAGGTGGAGTGGAGGACAATTGTGAGGAGAGAGGAGAAGGAGAAGTAGAAGACGAGGCTGGACGGTGAGAGCCTGCAGTGTGGCTTTGTGTGTTCCGTTGCTCCCACTGGGCTCGGTGATGGCTGCTCATGTGCCTTCTTAAGGCGGTCGTCCCTAGGTGAGTATTGGGCTTACCGCGACTAACGCGTTGACTGCAAAGATTGCAGATGGCAACGCTATTGTCAGCAGCGGACACGTTAAAAAAAGCCCACACTGCGGAGCCATGTGCCGGTGTCCTGGGAGCGCCAGATGTGACCGTACATGGTCGATGACTCGCTCCTGATACATTTGCAGTCTGCTTTGTCCCTGCTGTGCAATGTAAGTCATTGCTGCTTCTCCTCCCTATCTGCTGGTCCATATCTCCCTCTGAACTCCCCTCCTCTTCCTCTCTTGTGGGCACCCACGTGACATCACTAGACACGTCATCATCAACGTCACCTTCCCCACCGCTATAAGTAGAGATCTCGGAGTAGGCAGCAACACCGGGGACCAACCTCCTCCTTGGGCTGATCTGGGTACTGGCGTCAGACTGCTGAGTAGCGCTTGTTGCTACCTCCTCTTCCTGATCCAATACCAAGAGTGGCTGCGCATCAGAAATGTCCTCTTGATATGGATCGGAAAATAATTCCAGTGACTCAAGCGGAAGGTATGTGGTGGTGGTGGTGGTGGTCGTGTTGTTGGTGGTAGTGTCTTTGGGGGTGCACATAGCAGAGAGTGAAGAAGAGGGTGCAGATCGAGAGGATGAGGAGGGTGCAGAAGAGTAAGGCTGAGCGAGCCACTCAACCAAGTCTGGTGCATCCTTTAAAGTAATTGAACGCACCTTCTGCAACTTCCCACTTTGGCTCAAGCCTGTTGCTCCTGCCCTACCCCTACCACCCCTGCGGAAGGGCCTGCCTCTTCCTCTGCATGTCATTTTTTAAATGACCCTGTGACAAAACTCTTAGTCCCTATACCGCTGAAGGACTGCTGCAGTATAGGTGAGCGGTCAGCAGTGGTGCACGTCAACCCTATCTATTGTGGACCTATAGCGGTCCTTACAGAACAGCAGACTGTACCGCACTCAAGCCTATGTACCGTAGCACCCTATACCAAGTTACCAGTCCTTATAAGAACTTTTGTGGACCAAGCAGGTTGTGTATTAGTGTTTAGCAGACTGTACGTCAGTCCCTATACCGCTGAAGGACTGCTGCAGTATAGGGCAGCGGTCAGCAGTGGTGCACGTCAACCCTATCTATTGTGGACCGATAGCGGTCCTTACAGAACAGCAGACTGTACCGCACTCAAGCCTATGTACCGTAGCACCCTATACCAAGTTACCAGTCCTTATAAGAACTTTTGTGGACCAAGCAGGTTGTGTATTAGTGTTTAGCAGACTGTACGTCAGTCCCTATACCGCTGAAGGACTGCTGCAGTATAGGGCAGCGGTCAGCAGTGGTGCACGTCAACCCTATCTATTGTGGACCGATAGCGGTCCTTACAGAACAGCAGACTGTACCGCACTCAAGCCTATGTACCGTAGCACCCTATACCAAGTTACCAGTCCTTATAAGAACTTTTGTGGACCAAGCAGGTTGTGTATTAGTGTTTAGCAGACTGTACGTCAGTCCCTATACCGCTGAAGGACTGCTGCAGTATAGGGCAGCGGTCAGCAGTGGTGCACGTCAACCCTATCTATTGTGGACCGATAGCGGTCCTTACAGAACAGCAGACTGTACCGCACTCAAGCCTATGTACCGTAGCACCCTATACCAAGTTACCAGTCCTTATAAGAACTTTTGTGGAACAAGCAGGTTGTGTGTTAGTGATTAGCAGACTGTACGTCAGTCCCTATACCGCTGAAGGACTGCTGCAGTATAGGTGAGCGGTCAGCAGTGGTGCACGTCAACCCTATCTATTGTGGACCGATAGCGGTCCTTACAGAACAGCAGACTGTACCGCACTCAAGCCTATGTACCGTAGCACCCTATACCAAGTTACCAGTCCTTATAAGAACTTTTGTGGACCAAGCAGGTTGTGTATTAGTGTTTAGCAGACTGTACGTCAGTCCCTATACCGCTGAAGGACTGCTGCAGTATAGGGCAGCGGTCAGCAGTGGTGCACGTCAACCCTATCTATTGTGGACCGATAGCGGTCCTTACAGAACAGCAGACTGTACCGCACTCAAGCCTATGTACCGTAGCACCCTATACCAAGTTACCAGTCCTTATAAGAACTTTTGTGGAACAAGCAGGTTGTGTATTAGTGTTTAGCAGACTGTACGTCAGTCCCTATACCGCTGAAGGACTGCTGCAGTATAGGTGAGCGGTCAGCAGTGGTGCACGTCAACCCTATCTATTGTGGACCGATAGCGGTCCTTACAGAACAGCAGACTGTACCGCACTCAAGCCTATGTACCGTAGCACCCTATACCAAGTTACCAGTCCTTATAAGAACTTTTGTGGAACAAGCAGGTTGTGTGTTAGTGATTAGCAGACTGTACGTCAGTCCCTATACCGCTGAAGGACTGCTGCAGTATAGGTGAGCGGTCAGCAGTGGTGCACGTCAACCCTATCTATTGTGGACCGATAGCGGTCCTTACAGAACAGCAGACTGTACCGCACTCAAGCCTATGTACCGTAGCACCCTATACCAAGTTACCAGTCCTTATAAGAACTTTTGTGGAACAAGCAGGTTGTGTATTAGTGTTTAGCAGACTGTACGTCAGTCCCTATACCGCTGAAGGACTGCTGCAGTATAGGTGAGCGGTCAGCAGTGGTGCACGTCAACCCTATCTATTGTGGACCGATAGCGGTCCTTACAGAACAGCAGACTGTACCGCACTCAAGCCTATGTACCGTAGCACCCTATACCAAGTTACCAGTCCTTATAAGAACTTTTGTGGACCAAGCAGGTTGTGTATTAGTTTTTAGCAGACTGTACGTCAGTCCCTATACCGCTGAAGGACTGCTGCAGTATAGGGCAGCGGTCAGCAGTGGTGCACGTCAACCCTATCTATTGTGGACCGATAGCGGTCCTTACAGAACAGCAGACTGTACCGCACTCAAGCCTATGTACCGTAGCACCCTATACCAAGTTACCAGTCCTTATAAGAACTTTTGTGGAACAAGCAGGTTGTGTGTTAGTGATTAGCAGACTGTACGTCAGTCCCTATACCGCTGAAGGACTGCTGCAGTATAGGGCAGCGGTCAGCAGTGGTGCACGTCAACCCTATCTATTGTGGACCGATAGCGGTCCTTACAGAACAGCAGACTGTACCGCACTCAAGCCTATGTACCGTAGCACCCTATACCAAGTTACCAGTCCTTATAAGAACTTTTGTGGAACAAGTGAGTTGTGAATGTTTAGCAGACTGCAGCAGAAGGGCAGCAGTCAAGTATAATATCCTTTCTATATTTGGAAGAAAGAATATTATACATGTACAAGCCTATTACTGTACCACTGATACCAGTCCTGAAAAGAACCTTTGTGGAACTAATAATAACAGCAAGTCTTTAAAATTACCCTCACTGCCTGACAACACTGCTTCCTTCCTGTCCCTATACAAATTGGCAAAAAAAGAGAACGATTAGTGGTTACTGGAACAGCTCTTTTGTGGACCTTGATAGTAACAGCTAATGATGATGATGATGATGATGATGATGAAAGACTAATCTGGCTGTCCCTGTAGCATACACCGTCCTTTCCCTTTCTCTAAACTAACAAAAGACACTCAGGCTGCTGCAAGAATCAGCAGCACAGCAAACCTATCAACACCTAACACCTATACCAGTCCTGAAAAGAACTTTTGTGTACCAAATAGCTAGTGGTTTATCTCTCCCTACTCCACACAGGAACCTGTCCCTATCTTAACAGAAGAAAGAATGTAAAATGGCCACCGGATCGGGTGTATTTATAGGTTAGGGGGAATGTACAAGTGTCCATGTGCTGTCATGTCTCAATTGGCTGTCCTGTATCACATGATAAACGTGTCACCAAAGGTTAAAGTTCTTGTATACATTAAACACGTAAGTCCGCCGCGGCGAACGACGGAAAAAGGCGTTCGAACGTGCGGACCGCGAATGTC
Organism: Lithobates pipiens; assembly: GCF_037356315.1. Taxonomy (NCBI): domain Eukaryota; kingdom Metazoa; phylum Chordata; class Amphibia; order Anura; family Ranidae; genus Lithobates; species Lithobates pipiens. Next base: position 449,354,083 of record NW_027507748.1, on the reverse strand, counting down.
GGAAATTCGCCGCGAAACGACCGCCGGGCGAACCGTTCGGCCATCACTACCCATGATGCTACGCTCACCACCAATGGATCTAAATTATTAAGAAAATGTCAGAGAACCATCGTAACTAACGTTTGTTCCCGCATGCCAGCCATCAATCTTGGTTCCTCCAATACGAACATGAGTACGTCACGCCGTAGACAAGAGCAAACGAGTCCCGGGCCAAGCAGTGCACTGGCGCACCCACAAGAACAGGTGTGCGTGCGCACATGCCAACGAATCAGGGAGCACCCCACCCTATTTAAAGGAAGAGCATACTCAGTGTCAGTGCTGGATTGTCTTCAGCTCGTTCCTGTGTACCCATTGCTGTCTTGCCTTCATTGATCCTGATCCTGAACACTCGGCTTTGTTTGACCACTCTCTCGGATTATCCCTTCATCCTTGTCTGCTTCTGCTACCTGCATCAACCCCGGCTTGGACAGTTCTGTCTCGCAATCTTGTACCCTGCATGCCAGTCTGTTGCCAATCTCTGCCTGTCCTGACTACGAGCCTGCCTTCCGATTGTGTGCTTCACTGCCAGCTTGTTGCCAACTCCTGCCTGCTCCTGACTCTGCAAGTGACCCTGTCAGACTTCTCCCAGACTAATCCAGTGATCAGTGTCTCACCTCCTTTATGAAGGCTCCAGTGTTCCTGATCTTCAGCCACCTGTCTGCAGGCACCTGCACCCTTCCATTGCCCTAGCAGTTCCTGTCTCAACCTCCAGAGGTGCTAGGCCCAGGACCATGCAAGAGGCCGCCCTCATCATCATCAAACCTTACCCACGCAGTCCAGGGCCTGCAAGCTGGTTACCAGCGGCTAGAACAATGAGTGGAGACTCTCTCTCAAAGTACTTCAACTCAATCAACAGCCACAGCACCCACATCCTCCACTTCAGTATCCACACCTACAGTAGTGGTGCCACCCCCTGAACTACGAGTCCCTGCTCCCTAGAGATTTACTGGAGACCACAGCAAGTTCGATGCCTAGGAATGCCTGTCAGTTGTATTTTCTGCTACAACCCCGCACCTTCTCCTTGGAAAGTACCAAAGTGAGGCTCATCATTTCTTTGCTCCAGGGGAAACCCCAAACCTGGGCTCATCACCTGTTGGAACAAGCCAGCACCTTGCTGAATACCATGGACTCTTTCCTGAATGAAATGGCCAAACTCTATGATGACCCCCAACATACCACTACAGTCGAAGCCAGCCTTCATACCCTCCAGCAGGGTCGTAGACCTGTGGAGGACTAGGTGACAGATTTTATACGTTGGAGTTCCGATACTTAATGCAACGACACTGCTCTCCGCTTTCAGTTCGACCTAGGACTATCGGAAGCACTTAAAGATGAGCTGGCTCATATTGGGTTCCTTTCAGATTGATCGCCGGTTAAGGGAGCAGAGATCTGAGAGGACCAGCCAGATACCGGCCTGTATGGACGCTACCCAATGTACCAAGCAAGTTACCTACTCCCGCATTCCCCACTACCCACTGCCTTCACCGAGTCCCCAGAGCCAATGCAGATAGGCCTGCTTTGCTCATCACTGACGCCAGAGGAAAAGCAGCGCCGCCGCCTGAATAATCTCTGCCTTAACTGAGGAGGAGCCGGTCACTACGCAAACATGTGCCCCAACAAGACTCATAAGTCTGACTCTCCTCCTCCTCATGATCCCTGTGTATTGACTTTATCAAGGTCTGCTCACATTGCTGTTCTTGTCTCCTTACAGCTTCCAGAAGGGACACTCCAGGTCCAGGCCATAACTGTTTCAGGAGCCTGTAGCTGCTTCATCGACCATACCTTTGTTCTGCAACACCATATTCCTTTGCGGTCCAAACAACAAAAACTGTCTATACAACAAGCTGTTGACTCAAACATCAAGTCCAGACCCATTACCCAAGAGACACAACCCCTGCCTGCAAACATCCTACCAAAGCACCAAGAACTGCTATGTTTGGATGGGATCTCCTCACCACTTTTCCCGATAATTTTGGGGATGCCATGATTACAAGCCCACAACCTCCAGATTGATTGGATTACTGGCAGAGTGGTTTTCCAGACCCTCTGCCATGCAGCCCCATTCATTGGCTGTCCAAAATCTGTATCTGAATCCAAAGATCTTGTTCCATTCATGTACCATGATTTCCTGGATGTGCTCGACAAACAGAAGGCAGACACTCTTTCTCCTCACCGGGCTTACGATTGCCCGATAGAACTTTACCATGGACAGAAATTCCATTTGGAAGGATTTACCCCCTTTCAAAGCCTGAACACCTAGTACCACAGGATTATATCAATGAAAACCATAAGAAGGGGTTTATCCGACACTCTTCTTCTCCAGTCAGTGCAGGAATATTCTTTGTCGGGAATAAAGATCACTCACTTCGTCTGTCTATTGTGGATTACAGTGAACTAAATCAGGTTACCGTTAAAAATCGGTACCACCTTCCTTTAATTGAACTTACAAGGTGCACACAACCTGATCAAAATCAGAAAAGGGGATGAGTGGAAATGGCCTTTGGACTAGGTTTGGCCACTTTGAGTATCTTGTTATGCCCTTTGGCCTATACAACACACCAGCAACCTTTCAGCATTTTGTCAATGATATTTTCAGTGACTTATTAGACTTGTTCATGATTGTGTACCTGGATGAGATTATGATTTTCTCGGCCTCCCTAGAATTACATTGTGATCATGTGAAACAGAATGAGACTAAGACTAAGACAAAATGGACTCTATGCTAAGGCCGAGAAATGTGAATTTAAACAGCAGACCATTCACTTTCTGGGGTTGGTAATCTCAACCAGAGGTAAGGCAATGGATCCTCAAAAGGTCCCAGCTTTAATGTAATGCCCACCTCCAACCGATAAGAAAGGGGTACAACGCTTCATCGGTTTCTCCAATTTTTACAGAAAATTCATTAAAGACTTCTGCGGTATCTTCACACCCATCACCCAGCTTACCAAGAAACAGAACCACTTCCAATGGACTGAGGCAGCTCAGGTTGCATTCGACAAGTTAAAAAATCTATTTACCTCCACTCCAATATTGAAGCATCCCGAACCTGCGCTTCCCTACATCCTGGAAGTGCACGCCTCGGAAAACGCTGTAGGGGCCATCCTGAGCCAGCGCCAAGGACCTAATTCTCTATTTCTCCCTGTGGATTTTTTTCAAAAAAATTAGGGCCATCAGAAAGGAACTATGATGTGGGTGACCAAGAGCTTCTAGCGATCAAATCAGCCCTATTACAGGGACAGTTCTAAGCACGGGAAACATGCGCCCCTTCACAGACATACTATAGACACCCCCCAGGTATGAAATTTAAAGGAATATTACACTTTTATTGTTTCACTTATTAATTATTAAAATCACTGCTTCTGAAAAAACTGCCATTTTTAAAACTTTTTTTTGCATTGATCCATGTCCCCTGGGGCAGGACCCAGGTCCCCAAAGCCCCTGTACACACGGTCGGAGATTTCGACAACCAAATCCGTCGGATTTTCTCAGTCGGATCTTGTCCGAAACTGTTGCATACACACGGTCGGACTAAGTTGTCGAAAAATCCGATCTTTCAGAGCGTGATGACGTAATTTCGTTACGATGGGACTACATTCAGGCTAGTAGCCAATAGCTTTGATGTAGGAATTTGATCTGAGCATGCGTGGCACTTGGTCCGATCAAAATTCGCTACACATGATCGGAGTATGTCCGACCGGCCCAGTTGGTCGGGAAATATTTCCAACATGTTGGGAAATTGGGTCCGACGGATATTCCGACGGAATCAGTCCGATGCATACCACACACAGTCGGATTATCCGATGACACGGTCCGATAGGATACATTTCGACGGATTCTCTGACCGTGTGTACAAGGGAAAACACTTTTTAGGACAGTAACTTGCATATTAGCCTTTAAAATTAGCACTTTAGATTTCTCCCATAGACTTGTACAGGGTGTTCCGGCTTTTCGAATTCGCCGCGAACAGCCCAAATTGTTCACTGTTCGCTGAACAGGCGAACAGGCAATGTTCGAGTCAAACATGAGTTTGACTCGAACTCGAAGCTCATCCCTACTAGCTACTAGCTAGCTACTAGGGATGAGCTTCGTGTTCGAGTCGAACGTACGTTCGACTCGAACATTGGCTGTTCGTGCTTTCGGCGAATTCCGAAAGTTTTGGCCGTTCGCGTCAAAATTCGAGTGGCGCGCGCGGACCACAATGCACTGCGTTGGCGCAGTGCATTACTGCCCGATGATTGGCCAAGCATGCACTGTGACCCCGCATGCTTGGCCAATCGCAGTGCCGGCAGCGAGGAGAGCCATGATTGGCCACAGGCATCCTGCCTGTGGCCAATCATAGCTCAGGCTGTGTAGTGCACGCCCCACACTATATAAGGCCACCTTTAAGGCGGCCTCCTGTAGTGTGTTACTTTGCATCTGAAGCAGTGGGTGTTCTGTGTACCTTCAACACAGTACACACCAATCGTTTTTGGCTGATTTCCTATCTTGCTGCTGTGTAGTGGTTGTTGTCTGTGCCCTGACTGCAGTATACACCACTATATTCACCTCACCTATATAGCTAGTGATCTAGCTTTAACCACTAAACAACTGCCCATTGCCGATTAACGGCTTCAGGGTGGTTGTTTAACTCAGAGAGGCCGTTAATTAACGGCCTCACAGAATTCTGCTCCGAGGTGTGCGCACTCGAGAGCATCCGTGACCGCCGGGTCCATAGGACCCGGCGCATCACGGTAAACGGCCGCTCATAGCGGCCGCTTACCACGTGATTGCTCCGTCAAATGACGGAGTGATCACTTGGAAACAAACCGGCGTCATGTTATGACGCCTGTTCCTCCCTCCCCTTTCTGTACCAATCGGTACAGCGGAGGGGAAAGAGATCGGTGTCAGCAGCGATGTGGGCTGCATCTGCAGTGCCCACATCGCTGCTCACCGAATTTAACCCCTCAATTCCCTGCCAATACTCTGCAATACCAGTGCATACTCTGCAGTACCCTGCCATTACTCTGCAGTACCCCGCCATTACTCTGCAGTACCCCGCCATTACTCTGCAGTGCAGTACCCCGCCATTACTCTGCAGTGCAGTACCCTGCCATTACTCTGCAGTACCCCGCCATTACTCTGCAGTACCCCGCCATTACTCTGCAGTGCAGTACCCTGCCATTACTCTGCAGTGCAGTACCCTGCCATTACTCTGCAGTACCCTGCCATTACTCTGCAGTACCCCGCCATTACTCTGCAGTACCCCCCATTACTCTGCAGTAACCCCCATTACTCTGCAGTACCCCCCAATACTCTGCAGTACCCGCCATTACTCTGCAGTACCCCCAATACTCTGCAGTACCCTGCTATTACTCTGTAGTACCCCGCCAATACCCCGCCAATACTCTGTAATACCCTGCCATAAATTGCCATTCCCAGCCATACTCAGAGATACCCAGCCATACTCGGTGATACCCTGAAATACCCAGCCATAGACGCCCCCCACCCCTCACCGCCCTCCGGTGCTTCTATCAACTCGCCAGTACAATCAAAGCCAGAATCTTTTTTTTATTTTTTATTTCAGGCTTCCCAGCCTAGAGGTGAGATGTGGGGTCATATTGACCCCCCAGATTTCACTGTAAAGAGGACCTGTCACCCCATATTCCTATTACAAGGGATGTTTACATTTCTTGTAATAGGAATAAAAGTGATCAAAAATATATTTTTGGGAAAAAAAATGTCAAACTAAAATAAATAAAGTAAAATGAACAATAAAAAAATAAAATAAAAATTAAAGCGCCCATGTCCCCATGTGCTCGCATGAGCCACACATGTGAGGTATCGCCGAGAATGTTAGAGCGAGAGCAATAATTCTAGTCCTAGACCTCCTCTGCAACTCAAAACATGTAACCAGTAAAAAAATATTTAAAGCGTCGCCTATGGGGATTTTTTAAGTAGCGACGTTTGGCGCCATTCCACGGACATGTGCAATTTTGAAGAGTGACATGTTTGATATCTATTTACTCAGCATAACTTCATCTTTCACTTTATGCAAACATTGGGCTAACAAGTGGTTAATAATAGAGCTTGCAGTCAGTAGTGTTAGGAGATAGTGCGTGCTGTCTGCGTGCTCTGTACCCAGTACATACCGCTATAATATAGGGCAGGCCCCTACTTTCAAACATCCAACTTACAAACATCTCCTACTTGCAAACGCAAGGAGACAGCAGCGAGTGAGATGAAAAAAGATGTACGACAAAACAAATTATACAGGGGTGATAACCCTTCCCTATGTTTTCCAAAAAGCTTAAAGATATTTTTTTTGACTGGAGCTACACTTTAAAAATGTACCGGTTGAAAATGACAAACAGATTCAACTTAACACAACAAACCTACACAGTCCCTGTCTTGTTTGCACCGCCTGTATACTGCTGTTCTGAGTATATAGGGCCTGGGGGCCACACACATTTCCTTTTTTTAATATGGGTACGGGGTTCCCCTTAATATGTGTACAAGACCCAAATAGGCTGGTAATGGGCAGGGAGGGCTACCCATGCCATTTTTCTGAATGATTTTCAACCATATTGCAGGAACCAGATATAACATTAAAACCGCAAGCAGTTTTAAATGGTGTTATTTCCGTTTAATGTCATTTTGTGCAGGGACTGTTCTAAACACGGGAAACACGTGGCACTTCACAGGCATACTATAGACACCCCCCAGGCACCATATTTAAAGGAATATTTCACTTTTTTTTTTTCACTTTAATCGTCATTAAAATCAGTGCTCCCGCCAAAACGGTAGTTTTTAAAACTTTTTTTTGCAGTGACCCATGTCCCCTGAGGCAGGAGGCAGGTCGCCAAACCCTTTTTAGGACACTATCTTGCATATTAGCCGTTAAAATTAGCACTTTCCAATTCGAACGTTCGAGTCCCATAGACTTTAATGGGGTTCTAACGTTCGTACCGAACGCGGGGGTCGTTCGCAAGTTCTGGTGCGAACCGAACCGGGGGGTGTTCGGCTCATCCCTACTAGCTACTATTAAGTCCACAAAGGTCCTTTTAAGGACTGGTATAGGTGTACTATTTGGTGTGCAATATATAGGGGTGTAATACACGTATAAAATACTTTCAAATATAGAAAACATAGTATAGTGCATTTCCACTGTGCAGCTTTGTGACTGCTGAGCGGTTCTGCAGCAATACTACAAAAAGTGCAAGCGCAATTAGAAAAAAGTATTATAACTGGTATGATAGACCAGTGGCCCCCCAAAACTACAGATTGAAGTTGGGTGTTCTTCCACATATACTGCACTTCTCTAGAGAATTTTGTCACAGGGTCATTTAAAAAATGACAGGCAGAGGAAGAGGCAGGCCTTTCCGCAGGGGTGGTAGGGTTAGTGCAGGAGCAACAGACTTGAGCCAAAGTGGCAACTTGCAGAAGGTGTGTTCGATTACATCAAATGACGCACCAGACTTGGTTGAGTGGCTCACTGAGCCTTACTCTTCTGCACCCTCCTCATCCTCTTGATCTGCACTCTCTTCACTCTCTGCTGTGTGTGCCCCCAAAGACACTACCACCAACAGCACCACCACCATATACCCTCCGCTTGTGTCACAGGAATTATTTTCTGATCCATCACAAGACATTTACGATGCGCAGCCACTCTTGGCATTGGATCAGGAAGAGGAGGTAGCAACAACCGCCACTCAGCAGTCTGACGACAGTTCCCAGATCAGCCCAAGGATGTTGGTCCCCGCTGTTGCTGCCTACTCCGAGATCTCTAATTATAGCGGTGGTGAAGGTGGGGAAGGTGACATCAATGATGATGTGTCTAGGGATGTCACGTGGGTTCCCACAAGAGCGGAAGAGGAGGGGAGTTCAGAGGGAGATATGGACCAGCAGGTAGGGAGGAGAAACAGGCGGAACTTACATTACGCAGGAGGACAAACCAGACTGCTAATGTATCAGGAGCGAGGCATCAACCATGTACGGTCACATCTGGCGCTCCCAGGACGCCGGCACATGGCTCCGCAGTGTGGGCTTTTTTTAACGTGTCCGCTGCTGACAATAGTGTTGCCATCTGCAACCTTTGCAGTCAACGCATAAGTCGTGGTAAGCCCAACACTCACCCAGGGACGACCGCCTTAAGAAGGCACATAAGCTGCCATCACCGAGCCCAGTGGGAGCAACGCAACCCACAAAGCCACACTCCAGGCTCTCACCATCCAGCCTCTTCTACTTCTCCTCTCTCCTCAGAATTGTCCTCCACTCCACCTTCCATCATGCCGTCCTCACGTTTTTCTGAAAAAAGGCAGGCTTCCGTGGGCCAAATGTTCGAGCGTAAAAAATGATGACGCCGGATAACCCTCTTGCCCAAAGGTTGATGGCTGGCTTGTCAGAACTGATAGCCCGCCAACTACTACCATATAAACTGGTGGACTCGGAGGCCTTTCAAAAATTTGTGGGCCATTGGAAAACCACAATGGAAGGTCCCAGGAAGGAAGTATTTCTCACAGAAGGGCATCCCAGAGCTACAGTGTTTGCCCCCTTCCTCATTTCCTGTTCCTTTGCATGTTTGTCACACTTAAGTGTTTCGGAACATCAAACCAATTTAAACAATAGTCAAGGACAACACAAGTAAACACAAAATGCAATTTGTAAATGAAGGTGTTTATTATTAAAGGTGAAAAAAAATCCAAACCATCATGGCCCTGTGTGAAAAAGTGATTGCCCCCTAAACCTAATAACTGGTTGGGCCACCCTTAGCAGCAACAACTGCAATCAAGCGTTTGCGATAACGTGCAATGAGGCTTTTACAGCGTCCTGGAGGAATTTTGGCGCACTCATCTTTGCAGAATTGTCCTAATTCAGTTACGTTAGAGGGTTTTCGAGCATGAACGGCCTTTTTAAGGTCATACCACAACATCTCAATAGGATTCAGGTCAGGACTTTGGCTAGGCCACTCCAAAGTCTTCATTTTGTTTTTCTTCAGCCATTCGGTGGTGGACTTGCTGGTGTGTTTAGGATCATTGTCCTGCTGCAGAACCCAAGTTCTTTTCAGCTTGAGTACATGAACAGATGGTCGGACATTCTCCTTCAGGATCTCTTGGTAGACAGCAGAATTCATAGTTCCTTTTATCACGGCAAGTCTTCCAGGTCCTGAAGCAGCAAAACAGCCCCAGACCATCACACTACCACCACCATATTTTACTGTTGGTATAATGTTCTTTTTATGAAATGCAGTGTTCCTTCTACGCCAGATATACTTGGACACACACCTTCCAAAGAGTTCCACTTTTGTCTCATCGGTCCACAGAATGTTGTCCCAAAAGTCTTGGGGATCATCAAGATGTGTTGTGGAGAAATTGAGACGAGCTTTGATGTTCTTTTTGCTCAGCAGTGGTTTTCTCCTTGGAACTCTGCCATGCAGGCCATTTTTGCCCAGTCTTTTCCTGATGGTGGAGGCATGAACGCTGACCTTAACTGAGGCAAGTGAGGCCTGCAGTTCCTTGGACGTTGTTGTGGGGTCTTTTGTGACCTCTTGGATGAGTCGTCGCTGCGCTCTTGGGGTAATTTTGGGCGGCCGGCCACTCCTGGGAAGGTTCACCACTGTTCCATGTCTTCGCCATTTGTGGATAATGGCTCTCACTGTGGTTCGCTGGATCCCCAAAGCTTTGGAAATGGCTTTATAACCCTTTCCAGACTGATAGATCTCAATTACTTTCTTTCTCAATTGTTCCTGAATTTCTTTGGGTCTCGGCATGATGTGTAGCTTTTAAGGATCTTCTGGTGGACCTTACTGTGTCAAGCAGCTCCTATTTAAGTGATGCCTTGATTGTGAACAGGTGTGGCAATAATCAGGCCTGGGTGTGGCTAGAGAAATTGAACTCAGGTGTGGACAACCACAGTTATAGTATGTTTTAACAAGGGGGGCAATCACTTTTTCACACAGGGCCATGATGGTTTGGATTTTTTTTCACCTTTAATAATAAACACCTTCATTTACAAATTGCATTTTGTGTTTACTTGTGTTGTCCTTGACTATTGTTTAAATTGGTTTGATGTTCCGAAACACTTAAGTGTGACAAACATGCAAAGGAACAGGAAATGAGGAAGGGGGCAAACACTTTTTCACACCACTGTATATGGCCATGTTCAGCGGCAAGTGAATGTATCTCTGGCACATAGTGTCGGGGCCAAGATACATCTGACCACAGACACGTGGTCTAGCAAACACAGGCAGGGAAGGTATATAACTTTTACTGCCACTGGGTGAACCTTCTGACGGTCATCAAGCATGTGGCACCCGTGTAGATTTGGTTTTACCACCACGGATTGCATGCAGGCCTGCCTCTTCTTCTCCTCCTCCTACTCCATCCTCCCTCTTCTCCTCGGCTGACTCCTCCTTTTCCGCTGCTAGCATCTCTTCCGCTGCACCACCCAAGATCCCCAGAATCTATTCAACATGCCAGGTGAGATGTTGCCATGCTGTACTGCATCTGTTGTGCCTGGAAGACAAGAGTCACACTGGCCCTGCACTCCTTTCAGCTTTGCGTTCACAGGCAGATCAGTGGCTAACACCGCTCAATTTGACAGCTGGTAAAGTGGCGTGTGACAACGGTGCCAATCTGCTTAGCACATTGAAACAGGGCAAAATTACACACGTGCCATGCATGGCACATGTCTTAAACTTGGTCGTGCAGCGATTCATTGTCAAATACCCTGGGGTCCAGGACATCTTGCGGCAGGCAAGGAAAATCTCGACCCATTTCAGAAGATCTTACACGGCCATGGCTCGCCTTGCTGATATTCAATGGCGACACAGTCTGCCGGTCAGACGTCTTATTTTGCGATTTCCTGGAACTCAACCTTCTATATGCTTGGTAGGCTGCTCCAGCAGAAACGTGCAGTTAACGACTACCTGTACAAACTCTGCAGCAGAACAGGTTCTGGGAGCTTGTTTTTTTTTCAAGGTGCCAGTGGCTGCTCATGCGCGATGCAGGCAGACTTCTGCGGCCATTTGATGAGATCACCAAACTGGTCAGTCTCAGCCATGGAGCCATCAGTGACATCATACCTTATGCCTTCTTTATGGAGCGTGCATTGCATCCTGTCATTGATCAAGCTGTAGAGGAGCAGGAAGATGAGGAAGTCGCAATGCTGGATGAATTCCCAGGGAGGACTACTCTATCTGAGACAAGTCAACAACAGGAGTCCGAAGAGCAGTCAGAGGAGGATGGTGCCGGGGGCGGATGAGGAGGAGCAAGAAGAGCATGCTTTAAACCTTTCTGGGATCCCTGTTGTCCGTGGATGGGGGGAGGAAAACGAGGAGGACGACATTATCCTGGATGATGAGCAGCAGCCAGGCCACCACACCGCTTCCAGTTTAGTGCAAATGGGGATCTTCATGTTCCAGTGTTTTAACAGGGACCCCGTATAAAAAGCATAAAGGTCATTCCAAAACCGGGTAAAGACCCCTCCCTCCCAGATAACGACAGGCCTATTGCGCTGCTAAATTCCGATTACAAAATCTTCACCAAGATCTTGGCGAATAGGTTATCCCGTTTAATACCACAGCTCATCCACATTACCAAGTAGGTTTTGTCTTGGCTAGACATGCAGGGGACAATACCAGACGTACCATAGATTTGATTGACTTACTAAATAAAACGAACCGCCCAGCCCTAATACTGAGCCTTGACGCTCAAAAAGCATTCGATAGACTCAGCTGGCCATTTATGTTTGCCACGCTCTCTCACTTTGGCATTGAAGGCCCCTTTATCGATGCCCTATGGGCCCTGTATTTCAGACCCTCTTCGCAAGTTCAGCTATCCTCCTATCTATCACCTTCCTTCTCCCTCAGTAATGGCACTAGGCAGGGCTGTCCGTTGTCCCCCTTGCTCTTTATTCTCTGTTTGGAACCTCTGGCAGCTGCTATCCGTAGTCACCCTGATATTCGAGGGGTGACATTACGCCAAACAGAGTATAAATTGTCTCTATATGCTGACGATATTCTGCTGACCTTGACCAGACCTCACACCTCCCTTCCCACCCTCCATGCCCTCCTGCACCAATTTAGCTCTCTCTCTCTGGATATAAAATCAACACCAACAAGACAGAAGCTTTACCTATTCTTATTCCCCCCTCAGACCTTGTCCTTTTGCAGCGCAACTACACTTACCATTAGTGCACGGACTCCCTTAAATACTTAGGGGTTAACCTCACATCTTCCTACTCTAGTCTTTATCGAGCTAATTTCCCACCACTCTTCCAGGACATTGACCGACTCTTGCGACAATGGGACCCTTATCCCATTTCTCTCTTGGGTCGCATCAATGTCTTAAAGATTTCTGTCATGCCACGACTTTTATACCTATTTGAAACATTACCAATCCCCGTTCCCATGTCCCAACTTAGAGCAATACCGAGGTCCTTCCTTAATTTCATCTGGCACTATAAATCTCACAGGATAGCTAGTTCAGTGGTGCTCACTCCCAGAGCTGGAGGTGGACTGGGGGCCCCGGACCTTCTTAAATACTATTTTGCTACCCATTTGAAGCCGGTCATAGTGTGGTCACATAGAATGTCGTCCAGTTTGTGGTCTGACATTGAAATGAGTATTACTACCCCAGTCCACCCCTGCTCGATGATCTGGGCAGAGTTGTAAACTTCCATACATCAGTTTAGGAATCTTTGCCTGCGTCCCATGCTTTTTACTCTTTCTATATGGAAGAAATGTGCCCAGCATTTCTCCCTGGCCTCCTCATGTTCGCCATTATTAAATATATTGTTTAATCCTGACATTCCAGACAGCCTGTCTTACTCTCGCATGCTCCCCTGGACACGTGCTGGTATCTTCCAGCTCCGTAACTTGGTGCACCCACTCACGCATTCGCTTCTGTCTTTCGCCGACATTCAACATAAATTTCAGGTCCCCAAAGGCCTATTCTACTCCTATCTTCAAATCAGACACTACTTTAGCTCCAAAAATCCGACTCATACCCTGAACAACCCCACCCCTTTTGAGCTTCTTTGTTCCCAAGGTCCATACCAAACGCGACTCATTTCTGAGATCTACAAATATCTACAGGCCTCTCCCTCTCTCTCTAGTCCCGGTCACCTCTATATGCACAAGTGATCCCGGCTTATTGGCCAGCCCATTACCACTCCCCAGTGGCTAAAAATTTGGGAAGTAGCCTCTAAATCATCTCGATGTGTAGAACAAAAGGAGACAATCTATAAAATTCTAATGTTTTGGTACAGGACTCCGAAGATCCTACATAAATACGATCCCGGGGTTTCCCCACTCTGCTGGAGATGTCGGAAGGCTACTGGCTCTCTTTTTCACATTTTCTGGGAATGTTCTGTCATTCAACCTTTTTGGTCCTCTGTCCATGCATATTTGCAAGACCTTTTCGACACTACCCTCCCACTGACCCCAATCCACTTTCTGCTAGGCTTGCCCTTCCCTGACCTGCCTGCAAACGCCCAGAAATTACTAGGTTTTATTCTACTGGCAGCGAAGCGAGCCATACCAGTCAGATGGTTATCGCAGTCTCCGCCAACGCTCCCACAGGTACTACAAACTCTGAAACAGATCCGTAGAATGGAGCATTTACCGCTATTATTCACGATACACTGCCTAGGTTTTTCTGAGTTTGGGACTTGTGGGACCATTCCCAGCTTAACCCAGGACTTCCTACAGCCCCCCCCCCCCCCCGGCAATGCTCACCCCCTTGAGCGGAGGTGCGGTGGGGTAGTTCCATTGCCCCCTACCTATAGACCGTTCAGGATCCCTTGGTATTTAGGTAGTTTGGTAAATCCAAAGACATGCAGGTAGGTAAATTGGCTTCTGTTCAAAATTGGCCCTAGGATATGAATGGGGACCTTGGATTGTGGGTTCCTTGAGGGTAGGGACCAACATGAGTGTGCAGTGTGCAGGGATGGGGACAATTGTAGACATTCACTCAGGTTGAACTGGATGGACTGGTATCTTTATTCAACCTAACTAACTATGAAACTATGAAACTAAGTATTCTCCCTTACCCTTCTGCCTGTATGTGTTTCACCCCGAGGCTGCCTCAGTCTGGTATAGGCTCCTCGGGGAATGAGCGTATCCCAGATCCGGTGGTTGGCTATGCTTCCTTTGTAGAATGCCCATGTGTTTGGCCTACCCACACACTGGATCCTTCCCCACCCCCTCCTCCTGACGCTTCCCCCCGTCCCCCCCTTTTCCACATGATGGGTGAATTGATACTTTAGATGTGCCTGTGACCAGATATTGCCTGACTACTGCAGTTTTTGTGTTTGTTTTTTTTGTTTTTTTCTTGTTCCTTGGCCTTTTGTCTGTAACATTGTTGACACTGACAATTGTTTGCTGTTGTACTTCCCTTTGTATATTCTCTCTGAATTTTTTTTCAATAAAAATACAATTGAAAAAAAAAAAGCATAAAGGTCAAGGACCAGTACTGGGTGGCAATGTACTTAGACCCCCGGTACAAACACAAAATGCAGGAAATGTTACCACCATCACAGAGGGCTGTCAGAATGGAGCACTTCTATGCCTTGCTTAGAAAAATTATGCATTCTGCTTTTGCGTGCGCTGGCAGAGGAATTCCCACTCCCAGAGAAAGAGTTGCGGGTACCAATCCAACAGCGCCTGCAAGAAGAGGGAGGTTTGAAGATGTGTTGGTCACTTCTGATATGAGATCATTCTTTCAGCCGACCCATTGACAGGTGTCATCTGGATCCAGCATCAGGGAACGCCTAGACCGACAGGTGTCCGACTACATCGGGTTAACGACCGATGTGGACGCTCTGAGAAGTGATAAACCCCTGGACTACTGGGTGGGCAGGCTTGACCTCTGGCCAGAGCTTGCACAATTTGCAATGAAACTGTTGACTTGCCCCTCGTCCAGTGTCCTGTCCGAAAGGACGTTCAGCGCAGCAGGGGGATCATGACCAATAAGCGTACTCGCCTAGCTCACGACAGTGTTGACTACCTCACATTTATAAAATTGAATGAGGCATGGATCTTGGGGGAATTCAACACATGTGACCAGTAGACCATGTATATGCATAACTTTATAAACGATTTATATAATCTAGCACACGGACCTTTTTCTACCTTTGGCTCACTTGTACAAAAAAAGCACACTGTACTATATGCCCATGCCCTCCTGTTTGAAGAGGTTGAACGGTGTCATATTTTTGGGTCCCGCAGCGAGTTGCTGGTATCAGTGCTGGTGTCAGTGCTCTCAATCACGGTGCCGGTGTGGTATCAGTGCTCTCTATCTCGGTGCTGGTGTCAGTGCTCTCTATCACGGTGCTGGTGTGGTGTCACTGCTCTCTATCACGGTGCTGGTGTCAGTGCTCTCTATCACAGTGCTGGTGTCAGTGCTATCTATCTTGCTGCTGGTGTGTTGTTAGTGCTCTCTATCACGGTGCTGGTGTCAGTGCTCTCTATCTCGGTGCTGGTGTGGTGTCAGTGCTCTCTATCACGGTGCTGGTGTCAGTGCTCTCTATCACAGTGCTGGTGTCAGTGCTCTCTATCATGGTGCTGGTGTCAGTGCTCTCTATCTCGGTGCTGGTGTCAGTGCTCTCTATCACGGTGCTAGTGTCAGTGCTCTTTATCTCGGTGCTGGCGTCAGTGCTCTCTATCTCGGTGCTGGTGTCAGTGCGCAGTCTCTATCGCAGTGCTGGTGTTAGTGTTCTATCTCAGTGCTGGTGTCAGACAGTGAGGGAGATAGCAGCGGAGAAGTCAATCAGCAGGCAGTGCCAGCATCATGGCTGAGGATCAGCACTGGACTGGCACCTCCGGACCACTGCAGTGGAGCCCTGCATAGGTGGGGGTAAGGGCCAGGCAGAGGGAGGGGCTCAAGCACAGGTTGGCACACTGGGACACTGGTGCAGGACTGCGCTTCCCTGACTGTAGCACTGATCATCTCCTGCACCCCCTTCATAGCCTGGCCTGACCTTGCCTCTCCTCCATGGCCTTTATGCGCTCCTGAATTGACAACATTTCACAGATTAAAAAAAGAATGCTTGTCGTTGTCGATCCCAGCTTCATTTAATACTTCTGGTATGTCAGTGTCCATGTTGTGGGACTATGTGTGCACAGCTAGTAAGTATTTTGTGGCTGCAAATATGACCTGGAGGTTTTTAAGGTTCGCCTGCCATTAAAGTGAATGGGGTCTGCCGCGAACCTTGCGTTCGCGAAATGCCCTGTCGGAAGTTCATCCATCACTATTCATTATAGAGTGCTTTTAAATGACTTTTTTTCCTGCAGAAATGACACTTTGTGCAGGGACAGTTCTAAGCATGGGAAACATGCACCCCTTTACAGGCATACTATACACCCCCCCCCCCCCGAGGTACGAAATGTAACCACTTGAGAACCGCACTACGTCTATTGACGTCATGGGGTTTTGCTGGTTATATCTAAATGATGCCGGAGTCCACAGACATCATTCAGATATTGCCGTTTTCAGCCGGCGATTCCCTACACCATGAGAACGATCATAGCGGCTGTTCCGCCGCTTGATCGTTTTTACGGGCGGCGGGAGGGGACGCCGATGGAAACGGTGAGTCGGTCACAGGATCCGCCGGCCCCAGCATGTGATCATAGAGATTTCCGGTGGACTAGATTGTCCCCGGAGTCTCTATGATCGTTCGGAGGCCGGGCGCGATGTTATGACGTCACGCCCGGCCTCTGTATTCAAATTAACGGCGCCGATCTGGCTAGGAAGCCATGATCGTTTTTTTTTTTATTTTTTTTATTCTTCCCAGCCTAGAGGTGAGATATGGGGTCTTATTGACCCCATATTTCACTGTAAATAGGTCCGATCGTGCCATATTCCTATTACAAGGGATGTTTACATTCCTTGTAATAGGAATAAAAGTCATCAATTTTTTTTTATTTTTTTTTTAAGTGTAAAACTAACATTTTTTTAATAAAATTAACAATAAAAAAAAAATAAAACATTTTTAAGCGCCCCTGTCCCCGTGAGCTCGCACACAGAAGCGAACGCATATGTAAGTCCCTCCCACATATGAAAACGGTGTTCAAACCACACATGTGAGGTATCGCCGCGAACGTTAGAGCGAGAACGAGAGCAATAATTCTAGCCCTAGACCTCCTCTGTAACCCAAAACATGTAACCAGTAAAAAAAATTAAAGCGTCGCCTATGGGGATTTTTAAATACCAAAGTTTGGCGCCATTCCACGAGCGCGTGCAATTTTGAAGCGTGACATGTTGGGTATCTATTTACTCGGCGTATCCTCCTCTTTCACATTATGCAAAAAAATTGGGCTAACTTTACTGTTTTTTTTTTTTAAGCATGAAACTGTTTTTTTTATGAAAAAGCGCGTTCGAAAAATTTCTGCGCAAATACTGTGCGAGATAAAATGACCGCCATTGTATTCTCTAGGGTCTTTGCTAAAAAAACATACATAATGTTTGGGGGTTCTATGTAATTTTCTAGCAAAAAAATTAGGAATTTTACATGTAGGAGAGAAATGTCAGAATTGGCCTGGGTCTGAAGTGGTTAAAGGAATATTACACTTTTATTGCTTCACTTTAAGCATTATTAAAATCACAGCTCCCGTAAAAACTGACGTTCTTAAAAGTTTTTTTTGCATTGATACATGTCCCTTGGGGCAGGACCCAGGTCCCCAAATACTTTTTAGGACAATAACTTGCATATTAGCCTTTAAAATTAGAACTTTTGATTTGGAACGGTCGAGTCCCATAGACTTTTATAGGGTTCCAAAGTTCACACGAAGTTCAGGTCTGTTTGCAGGTTCTGGTGCGAACCGAACCGGGGGGGGGGGGGGGGGGTGTTCGACTCATCCTTAATCAGGGTATATCACCCACTGGAGAGTAATAATCTAATTTCACAACCTATGCTTTAATTGGGTTTTTTGTTTTTTTGTTATGTTTGCTTTATATATTCTGTGACTTTTTTTCTTTTTGTTGCAATATATGGGATGTGATAGACCAGCCTTTGATTCACCGTCACTCTGCATGCATCTCTTTTTTATATTCTGTGACATTATACTTCTTTTTATAATTGATCATCTGTTCGTTTGTAACTATTGAATACATTTGGTTTCTACAAAACATAGTGTTGGTGGCCTTTCAAAGTCCCAATCAGGGGGTATCCACTTATGTTCTATTAAATTAGGGATGGGACCACCACACTGCTTTTCTGACATGATTGAAGCCTCTTCTCTTTCTTCAGGAAAGGCAGGGGGTGATTAGAGAGCTGAATGCATGGCTAAAGGTGAAAAGAGGAGGGATTTGGGTTTTTAGAGCACTGGGCTAACTTTTTGTTGGGGTGCAACCTATATGCTAAAGATGGTTTGCACCTAAATGGAAGGGGGTCTACTGTGCTGGGAGAGAGGTTTATGGAAAGGCTGGAGGAGTATTTAAACTAGGATTGTGGGGGGAGGGTGAATAAGATTATAATGGGTCAGACAGGTCAGACAGGGGTCAGCCCCTATTGGTGGAATAGGGAAACATGTGGGGGGGGGGGGCTATGGCAGATGATATAAAGGTTCCTATGTTACAATAAACCATTGGAAATGGTACTGCTTGTAATAAAATATAAAATATGCAACATACGTTTGCAAAATGTGACCATGAATTAAAGTGTTCACCAATGCCAGAAGTCTGCCAAGCAAAATCAGTGAGTTGGAAGCTCTGGAGAACAAGGATAACTATGATCTAATTAGTATTGCTGAATCTTTGCTTCATTCTTCTCATGACTGGGCTACTAATATTCCTGGGTATGCTGTCTTTTGGAAAGACATGGTAAAACAGAGGGGTGGTGGTGTCTGTGAGAAGTGATCTCAAAGCGAGTGTGAAAGAGGACCTAGATGATGAAGAGTGTGATGAGTTTGAAGCATTATGGGTGGAACTGTACATGGGTCTGCGTTCTACAAAGGTTGTCATTGGAGTTTGTTATACACCTCCCAGTGTTAGTGAGGAGATGGAGACTCAGCTCCTTGCGCAAATGGAAAGGGCTGTAAGGGCTGGGGCAGTGATAATATTGGGGGATTTTAACTATCTGGAAATTGACTGGAGTAATGGCACTGCTGGGACAGTTAAAGGGCAAAAATGTATAAACCTATTACAAGACAATTTTATGGTCCAGTTCATCGAGGCCCTGACTAAGGCCGCGTACACACGCGCGGACTGTTGGCCCAACTTTGTCCGTCCAACAGTTTGAGCGAACAGTCCGCTCAAACTTAGCATGGACGGACATGGCCACACACGACGAACGAACAGTTTGCTGAAACCGTGCGCGATGACGTGAACGGCACGTACGACGGGACGCAAAATACGACGTCCTATACACTGCATTATAACTTTCGGCTTGAAAATCCTTTCTGAGCATGCGCGGAACTTAGTTTGACGAACAAGCCTACACACGGGCGGACTGTTCGTTGAAACAAGGTTTCAGCGGACAGTTTTTCGGAATTTCCGTAAAACCTTGTCCGTCCAACTGTCCGCTGAAACTGTCCGCTGAAAGCCCACACACGAGCGGACTGTCCGCCCAAACACTGTTCAGCGGACAAGGTTGGGCCAACAGTCCGCGCGTGTGTACGCGGCCTAAGAATGACACTCTGCTGGACCTGGGAATCTCAAACCATGCATAGCTTATTACCAATATTCCTATAAAAGAACATCTGGGTAGTAGTGACCCTAACATTATTTCATTTAATGTTAGCTGTAACCAACAAACACATATGGATAAGATAAAAACACTTAACTTTAAGTAAGCACATTTTCCAAGGATGAAGGCTGCTCTCCAGGACTTAAGCCCCATACACACTATTAGATTTTCTGCAGATTGTTGTCTTCAGATTTACAAAATCATGTACTGCAAGGGTCTGCCTGACTGTGTACAAATTGAACCTCTTAAGGTTTGACCTCATATTATATGGTTTTGCTAAATCTGAAGACAAAAATCTTCAGAAAATCTAAAAGTGTGTATGGGGTATTAGACTTGGAATATTGACATCAATGGACAAAGAACAGAAATGGGAATTTTTCAAAGTGACTGTATGTAAACTCACTGCAAAGTATATTCCCATGGGCAATACGTTTATAAGGCTAACAATAAAGCCTGTGGCTCACAGCCAAAATTAAAATGGCTATAAATAATAAAAAGAGCTTTTAAAAAATATAAAAATTAAGGAACGCCAGTCAATATAAAAAACACAATGCTTATTGCTGAATAACAATTGCATAGCATGTGAGAAAATTAATTCATAGGTTTGTGTTCATAATGATAACATGTAATAAACATAGTATGTAGAAAACTGACAACAAAAATAAATGATACTTTGTATAAAAAAATAAAAAATGAAGGAACACTGTCATCGTTTAAATGTTACAAAGAATATAACAAAATATGTAAAAAGTAAATTAAGGACAAAAAAATTCAAAACGAATGACAGATTGCAAAAGATAGTAGGACAAATCCCCATAAAATTCTTCAAATATATTAATAGTAAAAAGGACAGGTTTGAGCATGTAGGCCCTTTACAAAATAATCTAGAGTGGGTGACTGGGGACAAAGAGAAGGCAAATTTATTAACCACTTGCCTACTGGGCACTTAAACACCCCTCCTGCATAGACCAATTTTCAGCTTTCAGTGTTCTCACACTTTGAATGACAATTATTCAGTCATGTAACACTGTACCCAAATGAATTTTTTTTCTTTTTTCCCCTACAAATAGAGCTTTCTTTTGGTGGTATTTGATCACCTCTGTGTTTTTTATTTTTTGTGCTATAAATTAAAAAAAAAAATTTGGAAAAAAACAAACAAATTTTCTTTGTTTCTGTGATAAAATTATGCAAATTATAAATTTTTCTTCATAAATTTTGGCCACAATTTATACTGCTACATATCTTTGGTAAAAATAACCCAAATTAGTGGATATTATTTAGTCTTTGTGAAAGTTAGAGAGTCTACAAGCTGTGGTGCGAATCATAAAAAATGTATCACACCTGATGTACTGGTGGCCTATCTCAATTCTTGCGACCCGAACAAGCCAGGAAAGTACAAATACCCCCCAAGTGACACCTTTTTGGAAAGTAGACATTCCAAGGTATTTAGTAAGAGGCATAGTGAGGTTTTTGGTGTTGTCATTTTTTCCCACAATTCTTTGCAAAACGAAGATTTGTTTGTTTTTTATTTTTTTCCCACAAAATTGTCATTGTAATAGGTTATTTCTCTCACATGGCACATGTATACCACAAATGAAACTCCAAAATAAATTCTGCTACTCCTCCTGAGTATTAGGATACCACATATGTGGGACTTTTTCACAGCCTGGCCACTTAGAGAGACCCAACATGCAGGGAGCACACTCATGTGTTCTAGGAGCATAAATTACACATCTAACTTGCTGACTACCTTTTACACCTTTGAAGGCCCTGGAGCACCAGGACAATGACACGTGACACTGACGTGGCACTGATGGCAGATGGCACTGATATGTGGCACTGATGGCACGTGACACTGATGTGACACTGACGACAGATGGCACTAATACGTGGCACTGATGACACTTGACAATGATGAAAGATGGAACTAATATGTGGCACTGATGACACGTGACACTGATGTGGCACTGATGACAGATGGCACTAATACGTGACACTGATGACAGATGGCACTAATACGTGGCACTGATGACACCTGACACTGATGACAGATAGCACCAATACGTGGCACAGATGACATGTGACACTGACAGGTGGCACTGATATGTGGCACTGATGACACATGATACTTACAGGTGGCTCTTGGGACACATGGCACTAGGGACAGGTGGCACTGGGGACAGGTGGCACTGGGGACAGGTGGCACAGATAGGTGGCACTGGGGACAGATGACACTGTTAGGTGGCACTGGGGACAGGTGGCATTAATTGGTGGCACTGGTGACACATGGCACTGAAAGGTGGCACTGGGGACAGATGGCACTGATAGGTGGCACTGGGGACAGGTCACACTGGGGACAGATGGCACTGATAGGTGGCACAGGGGACAGATGGCACTGATAGGTGGCACTGGGGACAGGTGGGCATGTCTGTGTGTTTCACTGTGTGTGTGTGTTTTACTCTGTGTGTGTGTACTCACAGACACTGACACTGCAGCTGCAGTACGGAAGCTCTCCCTCCTCACATGCTGTCTCTGTGAGGAGGGAGAGCCGGCGATGAGAGATGATCTCATATTTTTACATATGAGATCACCTCCCATTGGACTAGTCGATCGAGTGCTAAATGGCCGCTGTGATTGTCCATTTAGCACGATCTGTGATTGGCTGTGTCCGAGGGACACGGCCAACACAGAACTTCCCCGATGCATGCTCGCTGCGGTGCACATTGGGGAAGTAAGCAGGAGGACGTCCAGGGACGCCCTCCTGGCAGTTAGCATCCGTTCTGTAGCCGTCTTTTGGCTATAGAGTGGGTGCAAAGTGGTTAAATACTTTCTTTAGCTCTGTGTATACAAAGGAGCATGGGGGAGCTCATGTCCATAATGAGGGTGGTAGTGACACAGCCCCAAATGATCCACAATGGCTCAAAAGTGATATGGTACAGAAATATTTAGACAGATTAAAGGTGGATAAAGCACCTGGATCAGATGGCATCCACCCACAGATCTTAAAATTGAGCTCTGTTATTTCAAGGCCATTGTTTCTAATATTTAGGGAATTGTTAATGATTGGAATGGTACCACTGGATTGGCGCCAATAGGACCAATGTGGTGCCAATATTTAAAAAGGGATCAAAGTCTTTACCACGTAACTATAGACCGGTTAGTTTAACCTCTATAGTCGGGAAGATACTGGAGAGTTTAATAAAAGACCACATAGACGAGTTCTTGCTAGAAAAAAATATTTTGAGCAACAGACAGCATGGATTCATTAATGACAGAAAATATCAAACAAACCTGGTTTCTTGTGTTGGCTGTGGACGTAATATACCTGGATTTTGCAAAAGCGTTTGAAACAGTTCCCCACACATGTAAGGTAAAGTCTACAGGCTTAGGAAGATCAATTTGTAAATGGATAGAAAACTGGCTAAAAAACTGAATTCAGAGTAGTGGTTAATGACTCTTATGCTGCGTACACACAATCGGACATTCCGACAACAAAACCGTGGATTTATTTCCGATTAATGTTGGCTCAAACTTGTCTTGCATACACACGGTTGCACAAATGTTGTCGGAAATTCCGATTGCCAAGAATGTGCTGACATACAACACGTACAACGACATTATAAAAGGGAAGTTCAATAGCCAGTGTGCCACCCTATGGGCTCCTTCTGCTAATCTCGTGTTTATCACACGTTAATAGAAGTTTGGTGAGAGACGATTTGCGCTTTTCAGCCTCATGCTTTTCAGTTCGGTTCGTATCTGTTTTTCAGTGCGTACTATTATAGTTTACTTTCTGTTTTTCAGTGCGTTCTTGTCCACTCATTTCTGAGGACTATATTAAGGTAAGTTTTCTCCTTTAACATCAGATTCTATGTATTTAATGTTTGCTAATGTATTGTATTTATTTTATCATTCCCTAATTACCATGATTGTAATATGCTGTGAATGTCCCCTTTGTTCTCATGCATAGTGGAAGTTTTAAAGTTCCTTTTTTGTCCTTCATGCATATTTGCCTTCACTAACCTCCCCAGCATGCTATCCTGGGCCCAAACACACCTAGCTTAGTCACTTAACAATGTATTTTGTCAGCTCCATAGTAGTGCTTTACCCTAAACACCCCCTAAAATGTGTACACATGTTATTTGTGTCCTTAAATTCAGGCAGAGTGCAAGAATCTTTTTTTTGGGGGGTGCAAACTCATTTGGAACCCTCCCTCTCCCCCAACCCCTAAGTCAAAAAATAGCAATCCTCTATCTGCTGACTTGCCAAACCCATACACACTATACCTACCTCTTTTGTTTTCATTTTTATGGATGAATTGATAATGTAGTGCAAGGGCCTGCCTGGATACTTTCAAATGATACTGTTTAAAGTTTTGTTCTCCTATTATCTTGATAGGTAATTGCAGAATGTAAAAATGTGCTTCAATTTCTACAGTGTGTATTCATATTTTTGTATTATTGACACTTCTTACCTGTCCAGTGGGCTGCCAAAGGTGTAAGTAAGGAGGGCCTGGTCAAAGTAACACACATTATTATGTATGCATTCAGCTCTCAAGTAGAGAGGGTTACCTGTCTAAAACATACCGCCCCCCCCCCCCCCCCCTAAACTTTTTACAATGGGCCATCAGAGGGATTGAGGAATCTGATAAGTGGACCTTATACTTTTGTCTTTAAATACTCCTTAAAATAAATGTTATACTGATGTTGGCCAATAGGGATGAGCCGAACTGTTCGGTTTGCATCCAGAACACGCGAATGGGCAAAAACTTTGAACATGCGAACACTGTTAAACTCTATGAGACACGAACATGAAAAATCAAAAAGTGCTAATTTTAAAGGGTTATATGCATGGCATTGTCATAAAAAGTATTTGGGGATCCGGGTCCTGCCCCAAGAGACATGTATCAATGCAAAAAAAAGTTTTAAAAATGGCAGTTTTTTCGGGAGCAGTGATTTTAATAATGCTTTAAGTGAAACAATAAAAGTGTAATATTCCTTTAAATTTCATACCTGGGGGATGTCTATAGTATGCCTGTAAGGGGGCACATGTTTCCCATGTTTAGAACAGTCTGACAGCAAAATTACATTTCTAAAGGAAAAAAGTAATTTAAAACTACTCGTGGCTATAATGAATTGTCAGTCCAACAATACACATTAAAATTAGTTGATAAAAAAGGCATGGGGTCCCCCTAAAAATTCATTTGGGTCTGCTATGAATATTAAGGGGGAACCCTGCACCAATTTTTTTTTTTATATGGCATAGGGGTCCCCCTCAAAATCCATACCAGACCCTTGGGGAAATTTTTAAAAAACGCAGGGTCCTCCCAAAAATCCATACCAGACTCTTATTCGAGCACGCAACCCATGTTGATGGGGACAAGGGCCTCCTCCCCACAACCCTTGCCCGGTGATTTTAGGGGTCTGTGGGGGGCTTATCGGAATCTGAAAGACCCTTTTAACAAGGGGACCCCCAGATCCCATCCCCCTGTTTGAAATGGTAACGGGTACATTGTACCCCTACCATTTCACCAAAAAATGTGTCAAAATGTTAAAAATCCACAAGACACATCTTGGTACAAGTCCTTTATTAAAAAGAAAAAAAGTTCCAAAAAGTCCCTTTTTACGTACCCGGGTACGTAAGCGGGTTTGTTTTGGGCACCAGTTCTCAAAAGGATATCGGGGAACTGGAGAAGGTGCAGAGAAGGGCAACTAAACTGATAAGAGGCATGAAGGAGCTTAGCTATGGAGAAAGATCAGAGGAACGGAATCTATTCCCTCTTGAGAAGAGGAGATTAAGGGGGGGTATTATCAACATGTACATATAGTGAACTTGGTATTGAGCTATACACTTTAAGGTCATCACAGGAGGACAAGGGGGCACTCTTTACGCCTAGAGGAAAAAAGATTTAATCTCCAAATACCGAAAGGTTTCTTCACAGTAAGAGCTGTGAAAATGTGTAATGGACATTGGTGGTTCTGGCTAGCTCAGTAGTTTGCTTTAAAAAAAGGCCTGGATTCTTTCCTAAATGTACATAATATAACTGGGTACTAACATTTATAGGTAATGTTGATCCAGGGAAAATCCGATTGCCTCTCAGGGGATCAGGAAAGCTTTTTGTTTTCCCTGATGTAGCAAATTGGATCATGCTTTGTTGGGGTTTTTTGCCTTCCTGTGGATCAATTGTGGGTGAAGGATTGTATATATAGGATTGTGTTTTTTTTTTTTTTTCTTTTGGTTGAACTAGATTGACTTGTGTCTTCTTTCAACCTTAATTTATCAAGAACGAAGTCGTAAACCCGTGCTGACTACTGCTGTTTTCAACTGCAAATTCTTGAATATAGTCCCTTATCAACCCCTCAAATAGTTTACAAACTACCAATGTTAGACTGACAGGCCTGTAGTTCCCTGAAATAGATCTCTGTCCTTTTTTGAATATTGGTACCACATGGACTTTTTTTATCTAGAAAAATAAATCACCTTTAAACAGGTTAGAATTTCTTCAGTACCCAAAAAACAAAGGTTTCAAAGCCTCTGGCTTTTTTTTCTTGCCACTCAGCTGCAACATCTGAATGGTTGGGAAGTGTCACTCCTTTCCAAAAACCTCTTATAAACAAATCAGATGGCTATATCCTCTTAATGTCCTGGAGTCCGCTGCATGCTTTAAGTCTTCTGCTCAATTTCCAACCAGTCATCTGATAGGATGCATTTTGGCATCT
Organism: Lithobates pipiens; assembly: GCF_037356315.1. NCBI lineage: Eukaryota > Metazoa > Chordata > Amphibia > Anura > Ranidae > Lithobates > Lithobates pipiens. Next base: position 449,327,666 of record NW_027507748.1, on the reverse strand, counting down.
GCTAAAGATTTATTTGATAAAGCTTTATATTGGTTATACTAGGTTTACAAGGATTTCATAAATCCATACATAACTTTGAAAAAGTGAACCTTTTTATAGATCATAGTTCTGTGTGTATATACATTAAGCATGAGGTGAACACCCCCCGGTTCAGTTCGTACCAGAACATGCGAACAGGCAAAAAATTTGGATGAAACTGTGATGTAAACGGATGACCCGCCTTCATCACATGGCATCAGAGGGGGCGGGGTCACCTATTTATGTCACTGGGTGGCACCGTCCTCAGCTATATAACAGCTCTCACAAGAAGAATTGTCACTCGGCGGGAGCCTCCCATGGAGGCGGAGTTGTTGCGGCTTTTATTTTAAATTTTTTTGGCTCATCTGCGGTGTGAGAGGGATTTACATCGTGGGACATTTTTATTTTTTTATTTTTTAATAAAGTATTTGTCCCAAAGTGTCTCCTGTCTTTTTTACTATTTTTGACACTTTTTTTGTGAAATGATAGGGGTACAATGTACAATGGTACAAGTTACAATGGGGGGTGCTCTCTTGTCCCCCCACTCTTTTCCTGTGGCCTGCCAGATTGTGTGCTCAGATAAGGGTCTGGTGTGGATTTTGGGGGACCCCTACACCATTTTTTAAAACATTTTTGGAGCAGGGTACCTCTTAAGATCTATACCAGACCTAAAGGACCTGGTATGGTTTTTGGGGGGACCCCCACACATTTTTTTTTTACTTTTGGTTCAAGGTTCCCCTTAATATTCATACCAGACCCAAAGGGCCTGGTAATGGACTGGGGGAAACCCATGCCATTTTTTTTAATGAGTTTTATCTATATTGCCGAGACCCGACAATTCATTACAGTCGCGATCAGTTTTAAATTACTTTTTTTCTTTAGAAATTTAATTTTGCTGTGGTACTGTTCTAAACATGGGAAAACTGTGCCAATTTATAGGTATGCTATAGACACCCCCAGGCACGATATTTAAAGGAATATTTCATTTTTATTGTTTCACTTTAAGCATTATTAAAATCACTGCTCCCGAAAAAACAGTTGCTTTTTAAAACTTTTATTTGCATTGATACATGTCCCCTGGGACAGGACCCAGTTCCCTAAATACTTTTATGGCAATTAATTGCATATAAGCCTTTAGAATGAGCACTTTTGGTTTTTCATGTTAAAGTGGTTGTACAAACACTTTTACCTACAGGTAAGCCTATATTAAGGCTTACCTGTAGGTGCTTGAAATATCTCTTAAACCTCAGTGGTTTAGGAAATATTTACTAAAAAGCGGAGCGCCGATGACTACGACGCATGCGCATGGTCCCAAAATAGCGAAAAAAGTGTCCGGGGTTTTCTGCCATAATGCCGCAGTCCTGATAAAAAACGCTGATCGCCAACATTTCTAGTAAAAAAAAATTATTAATAAAAATGCCATAAAATTATCCCCTATTTTGTAGACGCTATAGCTTTCGCACAAACCAATCAATTTAAATTTTTTTTTTTACCAAAAATATGTAGAAGAATACTCATCGGCCTAAACTTAGGAAAAAAATGTTTTTTTTAATATATTTTTGGGGGATATTTATTATAGCAAAAAGTAAAAAATAATGCGTTTTTTCAAAATTGTCACGTTTGTTTGTTTATAGCGCAAAAAATAAAAACTGCAGAGGTGATCAAATACCACCAAAAGAAAGCTCTAATTGGGGGGAAAAAAGGACGTCAATTTTGTTTGGGAGCCAATTGTCAGTTAAAGTGACACAGTGCCGCATTGCAAAAAGTGCTCTGGTCTTTAGCCAGCCAAATGGTCCGGGGCTTAAGTGGTTAATGAATATTGCCACTCATCTTGACTTGGACTCAAACGTAGTAAAGTGATATAGCTTGTAAGACTTGTCAAAGTACTTAGGATGGTTATTAGAGGAAAAATGTGTCTCCTGCAATAAGGTGATGTCTGCCCCTAAAGTTTTGTAAAATCTAAAAGCCTTTTTTTGTTTCTGTGGGAAATTAAAACCCCTTATATTGAGAGAAATAATACGTATTACCATGTTAAATTTGAAGGGTAATTATACAGGGTCCCAGCTGAGTGCAATTTAGAAAACTCAACTGACCACAAGCTGTTTCTTACCATGTCACAGTCCAAATCAAATCTCACTCCGGGAAGAGTGGGGTGGCATATTAACACTGTAATTTACATATTCCCTACATAGGGATAATTAGAATACAGTGCCTTACTTGTCAGTATACCTAGCATATCTTTGCAAAAAAATAAGATAAGAGAAAGAAAGAAAAAGAAAGCAAAGGGAGGGGGAACAATATTACAAGAAGCTGCTGTGAGTAGGGGGCAATACAGACAGGCGAGAAGAGACTGGTTAAAGTCAGATTAGGTGCATAAATAAACTTTCCAACTGAGAGGAACAAAATGCAGGTTGAGAATGAAACTTCATCTGCCATCCAGAATCAAGCCTCTCTGTCTCTAGATCTTCACCGATTTTGCCTATCCCACTGAAGTGAAGGAGTGGCCCAGATTGGGGATGGATGGGAGGTAGAAGGGAGCCTCGGGGCATTGTGTGGTTCCAGTAGGCCTAATTTGAATAGCAAGTCCTTGCCCTCCGATAAGTTGAACAGCATGTAGGTAGTGCCATCATACGGTAAAATTATCTTGAAAGAGAAGCCCCATCTATATCTAATCCTGGTGGATTGTAGAACCAAAGTGACTTCTGTTAGGAATTTCCCTTGTGATCAGTAAAAAAAACTCCGGGTGTTCTGAGAAGCAGGAAAATTTATTTCTGATGTGGCCCACAACAGAGAGACATGCTTACAGGACGAAAGCTGAAGAAAAATGTGTCCCAAAAGCCCGTGTTACGCCCTCACATACCCCATAAGAATAACATCTCTGTGCTTCTATTGGCTGAGGGAACATAAATAACGTTGTCATGGCACAGGCTGGCACTTTATTAGCTATACATGTTCCGTACATTCTTAGGCTATCATATTTAGTTAAATCTAATGATTCTACAACTTACTATGGAGTTAATTAAGACAAAACAATACAATGAGTTAATACAATAATGTGCTCAGAAGTAAGTTTTTTTAACAAATCAGTCTCAGGACTATTGTTTTTCTAATAGTCACACAATAAACATTTAAAACTTTTCTAACATTCCCTCCTCTTTGTGTGACTATTTTATCTCAGCACATTTCGATGAAAGTCCCTGTGTTATACACTTTCGGACTGTATGTCATTAAGTTGAGCTTCAATGTCCACATAGGTCTCCTCGGAGGTAGAGAGGGTTTGATACATTGTTCTTGAGACTGCAGTTTCAATGAGTTTTTGTGAAAGTCCTCGAATACAGGGAATGCAGCAGCATCCGCAAGTGACCAAAACGGCCAAAGCCACAGCGATTGAGATCAAACATGATGTGATAAATCCAGTCCATTTACCGAACCATCCCTCAAGCCAAGTTGTGAATGGATCATTAATACCTGAGTTTTCCGCCAATTCATTCGATAGCGCAGTCAGTCCTTCCAAGGCTCTGGTCACGGTCCCTCCAAGAGCTGTATTGTTGGGGGTAAATGTACAACACATGCTACCAAACATTTTGCATACCCCTCCTCTTTCAGCTAAGACCATATCTAAAGCCATTCGGTTCTGCCAGGCCATTAGAGATGTGGGGGCCAACTGTTCTGCTAGGCCCTTCACAGCATCCCTAGTATAGTTTACAAATCGTTGTTGGTTATAATATATATAATTAATCCAGTCAACATTTTTATTTATAGTCACCCACCAGAGAAGAGACTCAAACCCAGCTGTCACCTAATTCCTGGCTTTAAACTCGTCCGGCACCCCGCGAGGAACCCCAATCTCATCTATGTAGATCTGAGAGTCAAATGACCCCAAGGAAGAGGTGTCCCTACGATATTGTCGGTGACTCTTAGTCCACGGGTATTCTGACAGGATTCTCAGGGGCATAGCCAGCTGGACCATAGCGCAATCCCCTTGGGCATTGGCCGGTAGTCTAGCTCGCAGTTTCTTATCCCCACACATCCACCAGACATCAGCTCTCTGAATGTCATGTTCAACCCAGTCACCATTGTCCGTGTTAATCCTCTCCACACAGTAGTCATCAGGTAATGACCCAAGATCCACCGCGCTACGGTTCCCTGGGAGTGCAAAACAAGTAAAGTTGCCCGGATAAGCGGTAACCGCTGGAGGTATCTGAGGTCTCTGTACTGGGGGAAACAACAAACTCAATGTGTGACAAGTAGAATTTGTTTCAGGTTTATAGCTCTTATTATACAATTGCAACATACATTTTAAACCTACTGGATCTGTATTGTGATCTAGAGGAAAAGGAACTGTTGCTAAATGTGGTCTGGCTCCGGCACAAACTAAACAGTTTTCCTTTTTCAGAGTTCTAACCGTGTACCTCAACCATTCTAACCACTCATTTTTTTCTTGGTAGCCCGTCTCCAAAGCTATGGCATCTTCTATTGTTAGGTTAGTGAATCTTATAATTTTACTCAGAACTTCTATTTTAGTATGGCCTTCTTCTTTCCCTTCTGAGTCTACTTTTTCCTGTTGTTTAATTTTATTAGGTGGTAATACCTCAAGGAAAAATGTTCCTGAGGGGTCAGTTCCTGACACCCATGCTCCCATGGAATACAACCGCTGATCTTCCTTCCTCGGCTCCGTTAATGTTATTAATAGTTGGTTACAGTTCTTACTATTTGTGCAGGGGGAGTTGGCCGCTTTTGTGATTACGAGTCTCTCCTTTATACCACTCTTTTTAGCCCCTGGTTGATTATACCCCCAATCTTGATGCGCTGTAGTCCATAGGGCCTGATCCCATGCTTGACATCCTGCCTTATTCCAGAGCCAGCAGATATATTTATCTGCCCATAGAAGTCCTCTAGCCCCAGTTGTATCCCCACAATCTGCAATCTGACAGAAGTCTACCAGTATAGTGCTAGTTATTCCCTCTATAAAGGTTAGATTTAATGCTTTTCCTGTTCTTTCCCAATCCAAAGGTTCCTCTACTCTTCCATAGCGCCTACCCCCTCTTATGGATGCCTCTCCTAGAGTCACCAGTAACCCAAGGATAATTACTGTCCCTTTCATCCTAACCAGCTACAGAGTTCCAGCGGATAGGATAGGGGAGTTGGAAGGGGAGGGAGACTTCACCGGTTTGAGACAAGTCCCACCTTGTGTGAGACCTCCCTTTGTAGCCGGACTTTCTGGACCTCTTGTAGCCAACTGGCCCTACTCTTGTAAAACCTTCTTACAATGGGACTGGTGAATCCAGGTAGACCTCTCTGCTATCCTTATAGCCGTGGGAGTGATGAGTAGGACTTGATACGGTCCCTCCCACTTAGGTGAGTGCCAATGCTTTCTCTTTATTATTTTTACCAGGACCCAGTCTCCAATATGGATTTTCTCTTCTCCTTGGATTGGACCTTCTGGAATAGAACAGACTTCATTAATTTGCTTCTGTTTCAACAGATTAGACATATATTCTGATAGAGTACATTCAGATTCTTCAGCTGGTGTTTCATTTGGCAATAAGGGTATTTTATATGGCCTTCCATATATTATTTCAAATGGGCTCAAACCTTCTTTTGTGGGTGTAATATGCATACTAGTTACCGCCAATGGTAGGCAGTACATCCAATTTTTACCAGTTTCTTCCATAGCTTTTCTCAGCTTATTTTTTAAAATTCCATTGTGTCTCTCCACCAATCCAGCTGATTGGGGGTGGTAGGCGCAATGGTTTTTTATTTGGATACCCATCACTTCTGTCAAATGTTGTATAGTTTTATTTACAAAATGGGGTCCATTATCACTGTAAATCCTTTCAGGGATTCCAAATCTAGGAATAATATCTCTTAGTAATGCTTTGGCTACAGTCTGTGCATCTGCACTTCCTGTCGGGAATATCTCCACCCATTTTGTCAGGGCGTCTATAATTACCAAACAATATTTCTTCCCTTCACATTTGTCTAATTCAATAAAATCCATGCAAATGTGTTGGAATGGATATTGCGGTGTAGGGAACTTCCCTTTCTGTGGTCTTATACCTCCCTGAGCATTGTGTCTTGCACATATAAGACATTGAGAGCAAAAAGTTTTTGAGTAGTTTGTGAATCAATAGGCTGTACATACTTTATTTAACATCTCAGTCATCCCCCTGTTTGACACATGCGTTACTCCATGTGTCAATACTGCTGCATACCTAAATAAAGATTTTGGTAATACCGGTTTCCCTTCAGGTGATGTGTAAATGTCATCAATTATTGTGCAACCCTTTGTTTTCCAATATTGTTTTTCCCCAGGGGGGGGCATTTTTCTGCATATCAGTAAGGACTGTATGATCTATCACTATGATTTCCTGTTCTGTCATTATTTTATGTGTTTCTTGTGCCGCTATTTTGGCAGCTTCATCTGCCCTTTTATTTCCCTTTGAGATAGGGTCCATATATTTTGTATGTGCTTGACATTTACAGATTGCAAGCTTTTTTGGTAACTGTATTGCATCTAGGAGTTCTAAAATGAAGTCCGTATGTGAAATTGGTTTACCACTGGAGGTGACCATCCCCCTGTTTTTCCATTGTTGTGCGAAAACATGCACTGTTGAAAAGGCATATTGACTGTCAGTGTATATGGTTACAGATTTTCCTTCTGACAGTATACATGCTCTTGTCAATGCTACAAGTTCTGCAACTTGTGCTGAATAATGTTTTGGTAGTGGCCCCGCTTCCAAAATCTCATCCTGTGTCACTACTGCATATCCTGTTGCATTTGTGCCATCTGGATTTTTCTTACTAGAACCATCAACAAAAAGTATCATGTCAGGGTTAGATAATGGTACATCTTTCAGATCACTTCGTGGCAGTACCTTTTCAGCGATGGCAACAGTGCAGTCATGTTTATACCCGTCAGTAGGAAGTGGTAGTAGCGTGGATGGGTTTAGTGTAGTACACCTCTGTATTGTTAAGTGAGGTTGTGTCAAGAGTATTGTCATACAGGAAAGGTGTCGTGCTGGGCTCAAATGTGATATCTTTTGCTGTAACAGGATAACAGACACTGCATGTGGTACCTTAAGAGTCAGTGTGTGATACAGCACTATAGATGCTGAGGCCTTGACTGCTTCAGCTGCAGCGACCACTGCCTGTACACAGGGTGGAAGTGCTCTAGTTACACTGTCTAACTTTGTAGAGTAGTAGGCAATCGGCCTCTGGTGGCCACCATGTGACTGTGTAAGTACTGATGTCATGTGACCTTCCCTTGAGTCCACTGTTTGTTCAAAAGGTTTGTCATAATTTGGTAAGGCTAACACTGATGAGCTAGAAAGGACTTGTTTTATGTCAGTAAAAGCAGTCTCTGTTTCCTCACTCCATTTTATAGCATCCTGGGGGGCCATCGGGCTCCCATATATTGCCTGTAGCAATGGGGCCGTCAGTATTGAATACCCAGGAATCCAGGCTCTACAGAAATTTGTCATACCCAGAAAGGACATCATTTGTTTCTTTGTCTTTGGTTTTGGCAGCTGGGGGAGTGCTCGTATTCTCTCCTCATCCAGGTGCCGACCTTCTTTTGAGATGTTGTACCCCAAGTATTTGACCTGCTGTTGCCACAACTGAAGTTTAGCTCTATTTACCTTATGCCCTTGATCATGGAGAAAATATAACAGAGCCATTGTATCAGCCCTACAAACCTCCTCTGTGGAAGACGCCACTAAGATATCGTCTACATAGAGGAGGAGCTGGCTTCCCCCTGGGGGTATAAACTGAGCCAAGTTTGAGGACATTGCTTGTGAAAAGATGGTAGGGGACTCACAATAGCCCTGGGGCAGTCTGGTGAAGGTGTACCTTTTTCCCCTGTAGGTGAAGGCAAACCAAAATTGATGGTCGGGGTGCACCGGAATACTAAAGAAGGCATTACTTATATCAATCACAGAAAATAATTCATTCCCTGGATCTAAATCATTCAGTAATGTGTGTGGATCTGGTACCACAGGAGCTCTTGGTATAACTGCCTGGTTAACAGCTTGGAGATCTTGTATCATTCTCCAGCCTGTAGAAGGCGGAGCCTTCTTAACAGGGAAAAGAGGAGTATTGCAAGGGCTGTCAGGACATGGAATAATCACCCCAGTTTTTAAAAGTTCATCTACTACAGGGGCTATACCCTCCTCTGCTTCCTTCTTAAGGGGGTATTGTCTAAGGTGGGGTCTGTAGTGTGATTTTGGAGTGATGGTTACTGGTTGGACTCCTTTTATGAGTCCTACATCTGCTGGACCTCTAGTCCACAGTGTCTCTGGAAGCCCATCTAACAGATGATCCTCTTGTGCCAAGTATCATTCAGTTCCTGCAGCCCACATGTGTGCTGAGGGTGTTGTAATGATTTCGTGTCCCAAGGGTTTGTGACAGAAATAACCTGTCGACTTACTTTTGTATAAATCAGGTAGGCCCACAGGAGCCCAATCTCTTAGGTCTTGACATTCCTTCACAAACTCTCCTACATCTTTCCAATCTCGGCTTTTAGGTTTAGCTAAGGATAGATGTGGGGCAATTTCCCTAAACAGAACCTGTTCTTCGGGGGGTATACAACATGCTGATACACAGAATCCCTCAACACTCCAGTAAACATTGGTTAATTGCAGGGTAACTTCCTTCTTTAAGAAAAATCTGGAGGCATAATACCTATCAGGCCCTGGTGTTCTCTTAAAATACATTGTGCAGTGAGCTCTATTTGGTGTCTGTAAATCCACTGTCCTCCCTTCCATCACAGTTTCAGCATAATTAATCATCTTGTCAACAGTATCAACTGTCTCCTTGTCTTTCATATACACATCTAAGGAGTAATAGTAGTGTGTATCTTCTATTGGGTTAATGGGTCCCTGTCCTACCTGGACTGCAAACCCATTATTTTGTGCACTGACTGACATGCACATGGCTGACATTAGGTCTCTACCCAAGAGATTCACAGGGCAGACAGTAGATAAGATCACTCTGGTTGTGATCTTAACCCCTGTCTCTGGTTCCTCAATGGTGACATACTCAGACAGTAATTCCCTCACCAATTTTCCACTTACTCCTTGTACCAAAATAGATTTTGTAGATTTATCAATATGGGGCGCATCTGCAGGGTGAATTAAGGTCCTAGAGGCGCCAGAATCCACTAAAAACTGTACACATTTTCTCTCTACCATTAACTCGACCTGTGGTAAGCTTTCAACATACCCTATCTTTTCCAGGTGGCTCACACATACTGTTTCTAGTCAATCCGATTTGTGAGGGCCTGGCCCCTCAGGGCAGTCCCTAGCCAAATGTCCCTTTTTTCCACAATCCCAACATTCCCTTCTTTCCACCCATTCTTTATTCCTCCATTGTCCTCTACCCCTTCCTCTTCCTCTAAAACTGTTCCTTCCTCTAAAACTACCTGTGCCTCTCCCTCTATGAGACCCCTCTTGTTCTGCCTCAGCAGTGTACTCTTCTGCATCCTCCTCTCCTTCATCACCTTGCATAAAAACCTTTACTTTCACATTCTTTTTTGCTTTTGCTTTCAAATACTTCTCAGAATGCTTAGCATATTGTAAAACATCTAAAACTGATGCAGTTCGGTAAGTAACCATGTTTTTAACAATGTAATCCTTATGATCCTGTTTCAATCCATTTAAAAAAGCAATCTTTAGCTGTTGCTGATATGCACTATTCACATCTTCAGCTTCGGGGAGCCCGGAGAACACTCTAAAAATCTCTCGTAATTTATTTAGGTAGTCACTGACACTTTCTTTATCTTCTTGTACTGTCATATTTATTTTTTGCCAATCAGTCCGTTGTACCCATCTAAGCTGGCATCTGTTCAGTAGGGCAGTCAACCTGTTTCCTAAGTCTGGGCTTTCTGGAGGCAATGGATCCCCCCGTCCATGTGCATTTGCTGGGGCGCAGGGGTCCCAATCCCCCTTTACCGAAGCCCAATCTGACCCTAATACTCTCCTCAGGGCTCTCTCTACTTCCACCCCATTCAATTTATAACTGTTCCGTAATCCCTCTATGTTTTCAATGAATTCAGCTGGACCTAATTTTGGATGTTTTATGTGTTCTGTAGCCTTTTGTATATCACTGTCAGTCCATGGTCGAAAAACAGTCATAGTCAAGGGATATGGCTGGCCCAGTGCATCATTCTGTCCTCCCCTTGGGTTTGGGACCTCTATCAAGGGGTATTCCTCACCGTCCTCCACACCATACCTAATAGGAGGTTTACTTAGTCTCTTGGCTCCTGCTGGGGCACCTAGTGCATGAGTTATGGCGTCAGTTAATGTTTCAAGGATCGATCTGTTCATCTCCAGGACTGAACTACTGTCTGGAGAGATTGAGGAAGTGGAGTTGGGGTTTTGTTCAGAGGCGGTTCCTTTGACAGGGGTGGATGTCACAGGGAAGGTGTTACTCTGGGCAGTTACTTGCACCTGAGGGGGAGGACCATTATAGGGAGGTGGTCTCTGGGTATAACAGATGAGATCATCCTCTTTGTCCACTAGGGGCAATTGGGCTTGGCATTTTTCCTTTGTTCTTTTTCCTTCTACCCTAATTTTAGCATGCTGAAGCCAATACTCTGCCATTTTTAACCCATACTTTTTTGATCTTTAGGTCCTAACAACTTCAGCTTATCCACCAACTCCTGACACCCTTTCACAGTTAATTTACCATTAAATCCAAACTTCCTCTCCCACTTAGCACAGTATTGAACAGACTTTGGGTCATTGCTATGCATAAATTTCTTATCTCCTTCTAACGGCACCTCAGGGACACAACAACATAAACAAGCACAAGATATTCTCTTACAAAGGTTACTCCCCATTGTCAGTGTCTGTCTGGTCTCTCATTAACCTATAAAACACTGGAATAGTGACTCTCGGTTCACGGTAACAAAAGGAATATAAGAAGAATATAAACATCAACACTTCCCACACTATAGGGAGAATTAGAAAATAATTAAAACGTATCTCAGCAGTACCGTTATTCAATGAGCTTGCAACATCAACAGAAAAGTTAAACATGAGAAAAGAGAAAGTTAACACACTGAGAAAGGAGAAAAAAAAATATTAGCCTTGCGATCTTTTTAGATCACTTAACTAAACAGCGCTTAAAATAGTCAGGCATTCAACCTCTGACATTCGGTATACCTCAAATCTTTTTGTTATCTGTCCGGACAGCGGGCAACGTAATTTTTTACCTTAGACAACGTCCCCAAGTGTCTCTGTCTACGAGCACTGGATCATCTAGATATTATACGATCAATACCAATGTCGGCAATTACAACACATTAAGCAAAGAGAGAGAGAAAAGACTCTTAGAAAGAATTAAGAATAATTTAAATTATCTTACCTCTCAAACACCTGGACTGGATCACACAAGGTTCGGAAACAGACAGTGGAATCCAGATCTTTTTTGCCCCTGCCCCTTTTTCACCAATAACTTTGATTGGGGGGACTTTTAATCGGTCGGTGAGCTTCAAAGTCCAATACTCACCGAAGTGTTGTCGGGGCAGTCTGATCTGAAAACCAGCATGTTGCTCCCGACTCGAAAGACCAAAAATGTTAGGAATTTCCCTTGTGATCAGTAAAAAAAACTCCGGGTGTTCTGAGAAGCAGGAAAATTTATTTCTGATGTGGCCCACAACAGAGAGACATGCTTACAGGACGAAAGCTGAAGAAAAATGTCTCCCAAAAGCCCGTGTTACGCCCTCACATACCCCATAAGAATAACATCTCTGTGCTTCTATTGGCTGAGGGAACATAAATAACGTTGTCATGGCACAGGCTGGCACTTTATTAGCTATACATGTTCCGTACATTCTTAGGCTATCATATTTAGTTAAATCTAATGATTCTACAACTTACTATGGAGTTAATTAAGACAAAACAATACAATGAGTTAATACAATAATGTGCTCAGAAGTAAGTTTTTTTAACAAATCAGTCTCAGGACTATTGTTTTTCTAATAGTCACACAATAAACATTTAAAACTTTTCTAACAACTTCTTTCATCCATTGTCTCTTATCCAGGGTTGCTGGGGAGATATCCGGGTAGATTTGTATAGTGTTCCCCTCATACCAGATTAGGAGGGTCTTGTGAGAGGCCCTTAAAATGTCTTCTTTAGCTAGGAAATCTTTAAGACACATCACTATGTCTCTTGGTGGTTTTTCTGGTAGAGGTTTTGGTCGGAAGGCCCTGGAGATTCTGTCACAGGTAAAGGCAGCTTCAGCGTGGTCAGAGAGCAAAGATTGGAATATGCCCTTCACCGCTGTCTGCAGATCCACGACTGTTTCAGGGACTCCCCTCACTCTGATGTTGTTTCTCCTGTTGCGGTTATCTAAATCATCAAGGTGGGTTTGAAGTTGGAGGACAGTGTCTGAGAGTGCCTCATGATCCTTGTGCAGTTCCACATACGCTAGATGGAGCTCATCCTGTTTTGTTTCCAGCATGTCTGTGCATCCTCCTAATGCTGCTCTCTCCTGCAACAGGGTGCTGGTCAATTTGTGCTGCTCAGCCTGGAACTTGTGGGCCAATTTGTCATACATGGCTGAGAGGCTATCCTCCAAACCTTAGTGAGATGGAGAATGTGTAAAAAGAAAAAATAACACAATAAGGGAGCCCCCAAAGCTGCATAACCCATAAGTATACAACAAACACAGGAAATTTCCCCAGGGATTTTTTAGCAGCAGAGAGTTGGTGTGAAATTAGTGAGATGGAGAATGTATTGTGTTCTGAGGTCACAGATGGTGAGGCCACTGGAGTAGGAGAGTCCACATGTGCCTGCAATGGCTGGGTGACATCTTGGGACATTGCTGCTTGTTCCCGCACACAGAGCAGGTAAGTTGTTAGAGATCACTCAGAGAGCTTCCTCTAATGGCTCCTGGAGTTCGCTATGAACTGGCTGATGCCCCAGGGGTGCTGCAGTAGAAAGAGTAGAAATTTGGTGCTCACTGGCCCCGGGGAAGGGCTTTAGTCTTCACTTCCCTCAGAGCTCCTGTGACTAGCATCCATCCAGTTCCATGCCACGCATGTGAACCCCAGGGCAGGCATTTTGATGATTTCCAATCTTTGTTTCAGTCAACCTTTTAAATAATTTCAGCAATTCCAAGCAAAACCTTTTATCAATATCTTCAACTTAGACATGCCTTCGTGGACCAAAATTGCTCCCTTGACTTCTCGATTACAGACTCCTCATTATTTGACAAAATGTTTACGGTACAAGACTCAAAAGAGCTTATCTCGGAGATACATCAACTATTTCTAGTTGCTGCAACCAAAAGGGTTTTTATAATGGCCCCCTATCTCAGTGTCATTCTGCTTCCTCTGCATGATGTCCGCCCTGGCGAAGCAAATGTTCATTGGCGTCCAGCCAGTTCGAGGCTTCTGCAGCAGATTCAAAAAGTTGAGCCTGGCCTTTAGCTACCACACGGAGCCTAGCAGGGTATAGCTTGGCATAATTGACCTGAAGGCGCTGGAGTCTTCTCTTGACTTCCACGAATTTGGCCCTGCTACACTAGAAGTTGGGATAAAAGGAGATTCTACACCCATTGTGCTGTGTATATTATGACATTCTCTGGCTAGTCGCAGGATTATCTCTTTATAATTAAAGAGTTTGGCCAGGAGGGTGCGGGAGTGTCCAGGTGGTAGGTGTCTGGGTGGGACCCTGTGGGCCCATTCCACTGAGTAAAAGGGGGTAAATGCCTCCTTGCCAAATACCTCAATCAGCCATTTTTCAACAAAGTCTGCTGGGTCCCTGTCTTCTCTGTGAGCCCCACTATGCATTTGTTGCTCCTCCTAAGGTTGTTCTCAATGTCCTCACCTTTAAGTTCACTAGCTCTGGCTATGCGTGTAATTATTTGAACTTCTCTGATCAATGGCACCAATTTATCTTCTATGTCACTGACGCGGCCCTCCACTGCTGTGGTGCACTCCCAGCTCCTCTTTCAGCCCCCCAAATTGCTCTTGCAGTGTATTCACAGATGCTGTGCATTTGTGCACAGCTCTGAGTATATCAGCCAGTGCAGGTTGCTCAGAATTCTCTTCCCCCTCATCCTTATCCTGCTCTGGGGATGGCTGGTCTGTGCTATGCAAAGGGCTCAGCAGAGAGCCCGTCCCCTCTCCTGCAGCATTAAATATAGCTGGGGTAGTTTACAAATCTTCCTCAGGAAACTGTATCAGTACCCCATTCAGTTTCTAGGTATAATAGACCATGTCCCTGGGGGCTTGGGGGTTTTAGGATGTCTTACCGGCTTCTTTTAGCTTGGCCCCTCGTGCTTTCTGGGAAGCCGTGGTGCCATTTTGGGCTTCAGGGTGCATGCTGTCCTCTTTAAGCTGTTTTCTGGTCAGCATACCGTTCTGCAGGGGTCCGTTTGGAGGCTCACAGGTTCCGTTGCTTGTGCTGTCTGGTCCGGTGTCGGTTCTGACTGGTATTTCGGCTGGGAGAAGGATCGGTGCAGGATACTGCCAGGGAGCTTTGTCAGTAGGAAAAAGAGTTAGATCCTATCCCTGATGATGTCTGGGAGGAGGTATTGCAAGCAATCCCTCTTGTTTCTCCTTCCCCCTCACATGAGCTTAAACAATTGTTTACAGCATATATAGTATTTCTTTGGTTTTTCTATAGTATAGGTCTATGTCAATCCTCTAGTTACAGCAAGTGCAATTAATCTTATGGAGACTTGACACATCTAGTGTGGCATTGTCCTAAGCTTAAACAGTACTGGACTGAGGTCATTTATAGTCTTAATGCTGTAACATGTTCTTCATTAACTGTTGTTCCTTTGATATGTATCCTCGGTCACTTTCACTCATCTTCTTGGGATGAATATACATTTTTGGCATTTTCCAAATCACTTTTGCTGCTTGTAGAATGATTGTTGTTAAATGGTTTTCAACTTCTCCTCCCATGATAGCAGAATGTATTCAAGAACTGAACAGGTGTATTATATACAGGTATAAAAAGCAATTATACTTCTTACACAATGCCACTGTTAAATTTGACTGCACATGGAAATGCTGGTTAGACAGTACATATTTGAATACTGTGTAATTTTCATATGCCACATGTATTTTGTGTCTACATTTTATACATTTTACAGTTGCTTGGGTTGTGTTGGCATTGTATTGATAATTTCATTTTTTTTTCTCTTCCTCTCTTGCACCTGGTTGTATTAAAGCTATTATAGATTAAAGCTATTATAGATGTGCTCTCCTTTTTTTTTTTGTTCTCTGGTTTGATGGATTTGGATGGATGGAAAAATAAAATTCTGTATGGTAGCATACCGATTATCTGCCACATCTTCCTTTGCACACTTACAGAACTTCTGCAGATTTTCCAAACTAAAATGCTGGTATTCAGTTAATATTCAAAGATCTTTTATAGTATTCACAGAAGTTATAATATGATCTTCAGTATTGACAACAAACTTGTGCAAATCTTTAACCAGATATTTTCACCTCCTCTCTGCCCAGGCAATTTTATAAGTTTTTATAATTTTTTGAAACAGATAAAGCTTTCTCTTGGTGAGATTTATTTACCACTAGGTTTTAATCTTTTCTTCATAAATTCACAACAAAATTGATACTGCTACATATCTTTGGTTAAAAAAATAACCCAAGTCAGTGTATATTATTTCGTCTGTGTGAACGTTATAGTCTACAAGCTATAGTACATATATTTGATAATTGATCAGTCCTGATGTACTGACTGACTCTCATTTCTTGAGGCCCAAAAATGGCAGGACAGCATAAATACCCCACAAATGATCCCTTTTCGGAATGTAGACACTCCAATGTGTTTAGTTGCATGGTGAACTGTTGAAGTTGTAATTTTTTTTCGATTTTTTTTGGAAAATAAAGAAATTAAGTAAAATATATATTTTTTTCACAGTTGTCATATTAACAAGTTACAGTATGCCTCACACAGCACAGGCATACTTATAATTATACCCCAAAACACATTTGGCTATGCCTCCTGAGAATGGGGATACCACATGTGTGAGACTTTTTACAGCCTAGATGTAATCCTAGGAGCACCTTTAGGCTTTTAAGAAGCATACTGTACATTGCATGGAAATTATGCATCTAATTTCCAGACTACCTATTGTATTTTTGGAGGCCCTGGAGCACCAGGACAGAGGAAACATCCACAAAATTACCCCATTTTGTATTTTTTTTTAATACAAAGTTGCTAATTTAGTAAGATATTTCTCACATAAAACATAGACATACTCAGAATTACAACAAACAACCCATTCTGCTACTCCCTCTGAGTACGGTCATATGTGTGAGAAGTAAAGGGGGCTAAAGAAAGGAAGAATAAAATAGTTCCTTTGGTTCCAGAAGCGCAGTTGTACACAGAGGGTGTCTCACAGGTACCTAGCCAGTCGGAGCTGCAGATGGGTTACTACAGATGCAGGCAGAGACATGGTCAGCATATGGTCAAATGATCAGTCCAGGCAACAGGAAGAAATGTGATCAATAAACAAGGCAAATCAAGAACTCTGATTCTAGCTACACTGGTCTGGTGACACTGTGGCTGGTGTGGTGGTGAAAAGAGAACTGTGACTGGCTGCTGATAAAACCTTGCAATAGAGCCGCAGTTTTACCAGTTTTACCACCTTTTAACCGCTACCCCCTTCAGCTGCAGAGACAGTGGCTGGGGTGTATATCTGCTATGGCTGCAATGCTTAGCTTTGCAGCTGTGGCAGGAACTATACACCCTGTATGCCCATTGATAGTGACCCCTTCATGTGAATGGGGTTGCTTGTGCAGGGTCCACGGGGTTAAATCAGATAGAGGGGAGGTGATACAATCACTCCTTGCTGCCTGTCAAATGCTCTCTGAAGAGAGATCAGAACATGGATGACTCTTCAGAGAGCATTGTACATGTGAAAAAGTCCTTATGGTGACACATTGACTGCTATGGCAGTGATCAGGGATACTGTGACTGCTGTGGCTGTGATTAGAGACACTGTAACTGGTGTGGTGGTGATCAGGAACACTGTAACTGTTGTGGTGCTGACCAGTGATACTGTAACTTGTATGGCAGGGATCAGGTATACTGTAGCTAGTGTGGGGGGAATAGGGATACCATAATGGCAGTGGTTTCAATCAAGGCCATTGAACGTGCTGTGGCCATGAGGGATTAGGGATAATATAACTCGTGTGGCAGGGATTAGTGGCAATTTAACTGCTGTGACAGTGATTATGGATACTGTAACTGGTGTAGTGATGACCAGGGATACTGTAACTTGTGTGGTAGTGATTAGAGATATGGTAACTGGTATGGTCGTGATCAGAGATACTATAACTAGTGTGGTGCTGATCACTGATCACGGACACTGTAACTGGTGTGGTTGTGATTATGGACACTGTAACTGTTGAGGTAGGGACAAGGGACACTGTAAATGCTGTGGTGATGATTAGGAACACTGTAACCAGTGTAGCAGTGATTAGGGATTCAGTAACTAGTGTGGGGGTGGTCAGGGACACTATAACTGCTAGGGTTGTGGTCAGGGACACTGTAAATGGTGTGGCAGTGATCAGGTATACTGTAACTGGTGTGAATGTAGTCAGGGACAATATGACTGGTATGGGGTACTCTGGGAAGGTGGTCTGTATTTTTTTTTTTACACTGTGATTGCTTGCTACAGTGATGATCACTTGTATGACTTTTATTTATGACCATTTGCTTACTTTTGTGATTACTTGGCCACAGCTTTAATGAATGGTTCTATACTACCCGATTACTGTGATCGACAGCAGAGATCACAATAGTAAGCAAACTGTCATGAATGAAAGCTTTGTCATTAATGAATGCAAGTTTTGTTTACATGTTATCATGTGATCACTGTGATTGGTACAGAGCACTGTGACACAGAGGTCGCAGGTTTGTGTCGCCTCTAGGGGCATGCACGAGTGAGCGTACGTCCTTGGATGCCCTCTTGGAACTGAAATTTCAATGCCTAGTATGGTGGGCTGGAAGTGGTTAGAGCCAAAAAGATAAAAGACATTCATTTAGTATCAAGTCTGCTCACTCTTAAGTAACATAGTGGCCTATGAAGTTAAAAAAAATATTGGACAACAAGTTGATAAAAATGATAATAAGCACAGCCCAGAAGGTATGACTTCTTTTCAATTGGTTGAATAATCTATTGATTAGCTTTATGAATTTCGGTAATATCACCTTCAACCACTAGGCATGTCTGAGGGCAGAAAAATGTGTTCTGAACAATCTGTTAAAAAATATGTTCTATTATCATAATGTGTATCTGTGTGTATATTTATGCTGATGGATATACGGTGCCTTGAAAAAGTATTCACACCCATAGGAATTTTCCACATTTTGTCATGTTACAACCAAAAATGTAAATGTATTTCATTGGGATTTTATGTCATAGACCAACACAAAGTTGCACAAGATAATGTTTATGATTATTTTGAGATATTGTTACTACGCTAAGTATTGATTTAAGACTACAGCACTATATTCTACTTAGAGTTGAGTTGTTAACTCCTTGTTGGTGCACATATCAATGTGTAGAGTTACATAAACTAGATACATTACAGTCTCTGCAAGGTGAATATGCAGAACTTAAGTTTTTTTTTCCCACGTTTTGTTACTTACCAATCATACTGTAATACATTTGCTTTTCTGCAATAAAGGCAGGGGCTAGTTAATAAACTGTATGTAATAATAGAGTCCTCAAATATTACATGACTTTATTTACTAAAAATTACTTGGTCTAAAACGGAAGAGCTGTAGACATCTTTATGGAGGCTGTTGATTAAACAAATGCTTGTGTGCAGTAGGAATGAGCAAAATTAAAAACTTTTTTGCCATTCAGCCATACAATGCCTTGGACCCAATGCAGAAGATTAATTATTGTGGTTTTTAAGGGGTCAACATGTTTTAAACATCTCTTAATGGTTAAAAATATTCATATATCTTTTACTTGTTCTTATAAAATTAAATAGACCCTATTTAGCTGGGACTATGATGTTACATGAACATGGTGTGTTATATAGAAAAAGTGTTACACAACACAATCATGAATCAAATATAAACAACAACACATGTAGGGGTTCATGCATTCAAGTGCATACAAATATGTGACAACTCTATAACTATGGAGAAAAAACTATTAGCACGAAGGAAGACAACATGTCCAATGTAGTCTCTTAAACGTTTAAACAGCTAAATGCTGTGCCTTTTTTCCATCTTCAAACATCCTTTATAATGAATGAAGTGCAAAGTGGCCAAAACACTTATATATACAAAACATTTCTTAAGGTGGTGCATTTCTCAATATGTACAAATACATAAGTGGTCCATATAGTGAATTTGGTGTTGAATTATTCACTTTAAGGTCATCGCAGAGGACAAAGGAATCATCTCCAAATACGGAAAGGTTTATTCACAGTAAGCTGTTGTAAAAATGTGGAATAGACTCCCTCCAGAGGTGGTTCTGGCCAGCTCAGTAGATGGCTTTAAAAAAGACCTGGATTCTTTCCTAAATGTACATAATATAACTGCGTACTAACATTTATAGGTAAAGTTGATTAAGGGAAAATCTGATTGCCTCTCGGAAGATCAGGAAGGAATTTTATCCCCTGCTGTAGCAAATTGGAGCCTGCTTTGTTGGGGTTTTTTGCCTTCCTCTGGCTCAACTATGAGTGAAGGATTGTGTATATGGGATTGTATTATTTATTTATTTTATTTTTTGGTTAAACTAGATGGGCTTGGGTCTTTTTTGAACCTGACTAACTATGTAACTATATTTGTGACAAGCAGGGACAAGCGGTGAGGTCAGTGGCTGGTGAGGCACTGGCTAGTATCAGAGCCAGATACACACAGGTTACATACGCCGCAATTGTTAGAGTGAGAGCAATAATTCTAGAACTAGACCTCTCTGCAACTCTAAACATGTAACCTGTAAAAAACTTGAAAGCATCTCCTATGGAGATTTATAAGTACTTAAGTTTGGCGCCATTCCACAAGTGTGCGTAACTTAAACCACTTAAAGCGGGAGTCCACCGGGACTCCTCGTTTTTTTTTGTTTTTAAAAAGCCAGCAGCTACAAATACTGCAGCTGCTGACTTTTAAAATAGTGACACTTACCTGTCCAGCACGCCCGCGATGTCGGCACCCGAAGCCGATCTCTCGATCGTCTCTCGGGTGCTGCCGCCGCCATCTTGGGTATGGGAATCAGGAAGTGGAGCCTTTCGGCTTCATTTCCTGGTTCCCTACTGTGCATGCGCGAGTTGCGCTGCGCAATAAGGATGGACCCGCTGCCTCTGGGATCTGTGTGTTTCCCAGCAGGCAGCGGGGGACTTTCGGAAAGGGGCGTAATCTACGCCCCTTTCCGCAGAGAGCTATCCCGGAAGTGGGTGCAGATACCTGTACTGTACTGGGGAGGGTTCCGATGAGCGGAAGGTCCACTTTAGGGTGGACCTCCGCTTTAAGGAAAGGGCCTATTTGTCAAATTGGTTGTTTACAAGTTAAAATTATTTTTTTCTTGCTAGAAAATTACTTAGAACCCCAAACATTATATATATATATATATATATATATATATATATATATATATATATAATTTCTAACACCCTAGAGAATAAAATGGCAGTCATTGCAACACGTTCTGTCACACCATATTTGTGCAGCGGTCTTACAAGAGCAAGTTTTTGGAAAAAATAAACTTTTTTGAATTAAAAAAACTAAGACAACAGTAAAGTTAGCCCAATTTGTTTTATATTGTGAAAGATGATGTTAAGCTGAGTAAATTGATGCCCAACATGATACGCTGCAAAATTTTGCCTGCTCGTGGAATGGCGACAAACTTTAACCCTTAAAAATCTCCATAGATGGCGATTAAAAAATTCTACAGGTTACATGTTTTGAGTTATACTCATGTGTGCATTTGCTTCTGCACACAAGCTCGTTGGGATGGGGCACAAATTTTTTTTTTCTTATTAATTTTATTTTTATTTTTACAACGTTCTTTTTAAAAAAAAATGTGTCACTTTTATTCCTATTCCAAGGAATGTAAACATTCCTTGGAATAGAAAAAAAGCATTACAGGACGTCATAAAGATCTCAGATCTCATATTTACAATAAAATGCAATAAAAAAAAAATTTAATGCAATGAAAAAAATAAAAATGTCCCTTTAAGAGCTATGGGTGGAAGTGACCTCGCTTCTGCCCTGCAATGGTATGGAGCTGGGTGGGGGCCATCTTCCCCTCACTCAGCTCCATGCCAAGCAGGGGAAAGGACCCGATTGCCTCTGACCGCTTCTGGCAGCGCCAGTAAGCGGCAGAGGGCACAGGAGTGTGGCAGAAGGGGGACCTCTCCCACCACCGATAAAAGTGGTCTTGCAACAAATCCACCACAGTGTTCACTTTTATCTGAAAGCGGACCGCCTGCTGAAGAAATGGATACCAGGGTTATGGCAGCTAGCTACTGCCATAACAAAGATATTCCATTTCAAACAGCCTCCTTATAATGACATTGGGCGGTCCGTAAGTGGTTAAAGTGGTACATGTTAGGTATCTATTTACTCAACATAACATCATGTTTCACATTATACAAAAAAATGGCGCTAACATTAGAAACTGTTTTTTTCCCCCAAAATAGGATTTTAAAAAATTGCTGCGCAAAAACCGTGTGACATTAAAAGTTGCAACAACCACCATTTTATTCCATAGGGTGTCTGCCAAAACAATGTATATAATATTTGGGGGTTCTAAGTAATTTTCTAGCAAAAAATTATGATTTTTACATGTAGGAGAGAAGTGTCAGAACTGGCCTGTGTGGCAAGAGGTTAATTACCATAAGTAATATACAAATAATTATTATATATTGTTTTTAAGGTAATATAGAATGGATAACACATGTGTGTGAGTTGTTAAGGCTGCACACCCCAATTCCTTTAATTAAATAGAAAATCCCTCAAGGGTTTTTTTTAGCAGCAGGATGGTATTCAAGGCAAATAACAATAATTTCTTAAAAATAGTAATTCTTTATTTTTGTCATAGTATCAAAAAGGGGGATATAAAGCATGAATGCATAGGAGTCATAAAAAGCAATTTTGGTCTTGACATAAAAAACACATATCTCGTCAACATGGGAAGACCACACATGAACTAATTTTGTGTATAGAAGCCAAAAAACTTTTGTAGAGTTCCACATATCCCTTGAGGGATTTTCTATTTTAAAACGTTTTTAAGGTCATTTACTATATTTACAAAATCTGTACTCAAGCAGGTGGCTTAACGGACAAATTACTGAAGTTTGAAATTATAACTTCCAACCAGTAATTACACAGTAAATAGATACATAATAAATTATTAAGTTATAACCTATAGCATATAAATATATGATTTAGCTTAAATATAACAGTGCCTTTTCAGCAGCAGATTCTCATTTTCCCTCTTTACTGTGTGAGAAAAACATGGGATTGTGGGTAAATCTTATACACATAAACCCATGTTTTTTCCTTGTAGTTAAGAGGGCTGGGCTGGAAGGGAGCATATTTCTTTTAGACACATGCCCCTTCTTTGACACAGCAGTGAGAGGCGCACCTCCACTGCAGCATTTTTATTGGACAGCTGGGACCAATGGTACTTTACCATTGGTCCAATACTCCAAGCTGTTTATTAAGCTCAGTGCCTCTGACAAGAAGTGAGCGGCACTGTGAGCTCAGTCTTCCTCAAACAGAATGTGTCAGCTTGCATTTAAAGTTTCCGCTCAGTATTTAGTTTCTGACAGGCTGCGCAAGGAGCCCCATATCTCTAAAACCATAGGTCGTAGGAGCGCCAAATTTTACCAGTGGTGGGATAGCACTTAGGCTTCATACCCCCCATTAGTGATGGACGAACTTCCGACGGGACCTTTCGTGAACCGCGAACTCGGCCGATAGTTTGCGAACCGTAACGTTCGCGCCGGGCCCCATTGACTTCAATGGGAGGCGAACGTTACAAACCTACAGGTCATATTTGCAGCCACAAAATAATTACTAGCTGTGCACACATAGTCCCACCACATGGCCAATGACATAACACATGTATGAGGTGAATCTGGGATCGACAACTACAAGCATTCTTTTTTTATATGTGAAATTGTGACAATTCAGGACTGTGGAGCACATGAAGGCAATGGAGGAGAGGGAAGGTCAGGGTAGGCAAAGAAGAGGGTGCAGGAGATGATCACCAGCACCGTGATATAGAGCACTGACACCTACACCGTGATAGAGTGATCTGACACCAGCACCGTGATAGAGAGCACTGACATCAGCAGCATGACATACAGCAATGACACCTGCACCATGATAGAGTGATCTGACACCAGCACCGTGATAGAGAGCACTGACATCAGCAGCGTGACATACTACAGCAATGACACCTGCACCGTGATAGAGTGATCTGACCCAGCACCGTGATAGAGAGCACTGACATCAGCATCGTGACATACAGCAATGACACCTGCACCGTGATAGAGTGATCTGACACCAGCACCGTGATAGAGAGCACTGACATCAGCAGCGTGACATAAAGCACTGACACCAGCACCGTGATATACAGCACTGACACCAGCACCGTGATATACAGCACTGACACCTGCACCGTAAGCAGCCCCAGGAGGAAGTCAGCATAGCACAGGGATGGTGGGAGCCCCTCATAATGAGCATAGCACAGGGATGGTGGGAGCCCCTCATAATAAGCAGCCCCAGGAGGAAGTCAGCACAGCACAGGGATGGTGGGAGCCCCTCATAATGAGCATAGCACAGGGATGGTGGGAGCCCCTCATAATGAGCATAGCACAGGGATGGTGGGAGCCCCTCATAATATGCACAGCAGAGGTACAGCCCCAGGAGGAAGTCAGCACAGCACAGGGATGGTGGGAGCCCCTCATAATAAGCAGCCCCAGGAGGATGTCAGCATAGCACAGGGATGGTGGGAGCCCCTCATAATAAGCAGCCCCAGGAGGAAGTCAGCACAGCACAGGGATGGTGGGAGCCCCTCATAATATGCACAGCAGAGGTATAGACCCAGGAGGAAGTCAGCATAGCACAGGGATGGTGGGAGCCCCTCATAATAAGCAACCCCAGGAGAAATATGACACCGCTCAACCTCTTCAAACAGGAGGGTACGGGCATATACTACGGTGTATATCATAAATACATAAAACATGAAACAAAAACTAAAAAGTCCACTTATTATGTATAGCAGCGCATGCACATTTTTTTCAGAATATGCGTAAGAGTTCAGTTCGGTGTTCAGAAGATAGGGTGCTTTATTCAGTCAACCTGCGTATGTGATTGTTCGGTGTTCAGAAGATAGGGTGCTTTATTCAGTCAACCTGCGTTTGTGATTGAAACCCAGCTTCCACCATACAAATCACCACTTGTGGTACCAAGGCCGACCCCCTATGGGAATGCACTCACCAAACGTATGAAACCAATAAGCCTTCAGAATGCCATTGCAGCTCTCTCCTTTTACCACCAGTTATCTCCTTTGTGGGACACGGCTTTCATATATAGAAAACAAAAATGCCCGGACATAGCATAATACTGTATAACAATATTTATTATGTAAAAGCAAAATCCATATATGCGTACCAAGTAAAAAACTGTTTAAGCGTTTAAAATACTGTGCCTTATTCCGCTGTGTTGAATCCGTCCAAGGAGACCGACCGTTTATAACGTGCACTTAAAAGTATGTGCTTCCGTATTTCCTCGGATCGTTGGAACGCAGGGATTGAGGCGCACTTGTCACTTCCGGTATAGTTACGCTAGAGCGTAACTATACCGGAAGTGACAAGTGCGCCTCAATCCCTGCGTTCCAACGATCCGAGGAAATACGGAAGCACATACTTTTAAGTGCACGTTATAAACGGTCGGTCTCCTCGGACGGATTCAACAGAGCGGAATAAGGCACAGTATTTTAAACGCTTAAACTGTTTTTTACTTGGTACGCATATATGGATTTTGCTTTTACATAATAAATATTGTTATACAGTATTATGCTATGTCCGGGCATTTTTGTTTTCTATATATGAAAGCCGTGTCCCACAAAGGAGATAACTGGTGGTAAAAGGAGAGAGCTGCAATGGCATTCTGAAGGCTTATTGGTTTCATACGTTTGGTGAGTGCATTCCCATAGGGGGTCGGCCTTGGTACCACAAGTGGTGATTTGTATGGTGGAAGCTGGGTTTCAATCACAAACGCAGGTTGACTGAATAAAGCACCCTATCTTCTGAACACCGAACAATCACATACGCAGGTTGACTGAATAAAGCACCCTATCTTCTGAACACCGAACTGAACTCTTACGCATATTCTGAAAAAAATGTGCATGCGCTGCTATACATAATAAGTGGACTTTTTAGTTTTTGTTTCATGTTTTATGTATTTATGATATATTCTGGTCTTTTAAAGCAGCAGCTGTTTGAAAGATGACACATTAAGTTAATATTGTAATTAAACACCCAGGAGCGCAGAGCAGTGTGCTATAGGGGTCGGCGAGAATTTGTATTTTTAGCACTACCTCTTTTATATACTACGGTGTGCTTTTTTTGTACAAGGAAGTGAGCCAAATGAAGAAAGAAGGTCTGTGTGCTCGATTAAAAAAATCGTTTATAGACATATACATGGTCTACTGGTCACATGTGTTGAATTCCTCCGAGATCCATGCCTCATTTATTTTTAGAAATGTGAGGTAGTTAACACTGTCGTGAGCTAGGCGAGTACGCTTATCGGTCCCGATCCCCCCTGCTGCGCTGAACGTCCTTTCGGACAGGACACTGGACGAGGGGCAAGCCAACAGTTCCATTGCAAATTGGGCAAGCTCTGGCCAGAGGTCAAGCCTGCCCACCCAGTAGTCCAGGGGTTCATCACTCCTCAGAGCGTCCACATCGGCCGTTAACCCGATGTAGTCAGACACCTGACGGTCTAGGCGTTCCCTGATGCTGGATCCGGATGACACCTGTCGATGGGTCGGCTGAAAGAATGACCTCATATCAGAAGTCATCAACACATCTTCAAACCGGCCTCTTCTTGCAGGTGCTGTTGGATTGGTACCCGCAACTCCTTCTCTGGGAGTGGGAATTGCTCCTCTGCCAGCGCACGCAAAAGCAGAATGCAGCATTTCTCGAAGCAAGGCCTGGAAGTGCTCCATTCTGACAGCCCTCTGTGACGGCCGTAACATTTCCACCATTTTGTGTTTGTATCGGGGGTCTAAGTACGTTGCCACCCAGTACTGGTCGTTGACCCTTATGCTTTTTATACGGGGGTCCCTGTTAAAACAATGGAGTATGAAGGCCCCCATTTGCACTAAACTGGAAGCGGTGTGGTGGCCTGGCTCCTGCTCATCATCCAGGATAATGTCATCCTCATCATTCTCCTCTCCCCATCCACGCACAACACCAGGGATCCCAGAAAGGTTTAAAGCATGGGTCTTCATAATGTGACCCTCCAGTTGTTCAGGAACTACAATTCCCATCATGCCTAGTCATGTCTGTGAATGTCAGAGTTTTACAATGCCTCATGGGATGTGTAGTTTTGCAACAGCTGGAGGGCCGTAGTTTGAGGATCCCTGGTTTAAAGCATGCCCTTCTTGCTCCTCCTCATCCGCCCCGGCACCATCCTCCTCTGAATCCTCTTCAGACTCCTGTTGTTCACTTGTCTCATATAGAGTAGCCCCCCTGGGAATTCATCCAGCATTGCGACTTCCTCATCTTCCCGCTCCTGCTCCTCCACAGCTTGATCAATGACACGATGCAATACACGCTCCATAAAGAAGGCATAAGGTACCATGTCACTGATGGCGCCATGGCTGCGACTGACCAGTTTGGTGATCTCCTCAAATGGCCGCAGAAGACTGCATGCCTCGCGCATGAGCAGCCAATGGCGCGGTGAAAAAAAAAACAGCTCCCCAGAACCTGTTCTGCCGTAGAGTTCATACAGGTAGACGTTAACTGCACGTTTCTGCTGGAGCAGCCTATAAAGCATATAGAAGGTTGAGTTCCATCACGTCGGGCAATCGCAAATAAGATTGTGTCGCCGCTGAATGTCAGCAAGGCGAGCCATGGCCCTGTAATATCTTCTGAAATGGGCCGATATTTTCCTTGCCTGCCGCAAGATGTCCTGGACCCCAGGGTATTTGACAACGAATCGATGCACGACCAAGTTTAAGACGTGTGCCATGCATGGCATGTGCGTCATTTTGCCCTGTTTCAATGCGCTAAGCAGATTGGCACCGTTGTCACACCCCACTTTACCAACTGTCAAATTGAGCAGTGTTAGCCACTGATCTGCCTGTGAACGCAAAGCTGAAAGGAGTGCCGGGCCAGTGTGGCTCTTGGCTTCCAGGCACAACAGACGCAGCACTGCATGGCAACGTCTCACCTGGCATGCCCAATAGGTTCTGGGGAGCTTGGGCTGCGCAGCCGAAGAGATGCTAGCAGCGGAAAAGGAGGAGTCAGCTGAGGAGGAGAGGGAGGAGGATGGAGTAGGAGGAGGAGGAGAAGAAGAGCCAGGCCTGCATGCAATCCGTGGCGGTAAAACCAAATCTACACAGGTGCCACGGGTTACATGCTTGACGGCCGTCAGAAGGTTCACCCAGTGGGCAGTAAAAGTGATATACCTTCCCTGCCCGTGTTTGCTAGACCACGTGTCTGTGGTCAGATGTATCTTGGCACCGACACTGTGTGCCAGAGATACATTCACTTGCCGCTGAACATGGCCATATAGCTCTGGGATGCCCTTCTGTGAGAAATACGTCCTTCCTGGGACCTTCCATTGTGGTGTTCCAATGGCCACAAATTTTCGAAAGGCCTCCGAGTCCACCAGTTTATATGGCAGTGGTTGGCGGGCTATGAGTTCTGACAAGCCAGCCGTCAACCGTTGGGCAAGAGGGTTATCCGGCGTCATCATTTTTTTACGCTCGAACATTAGGCCCACGGAAGACTGCCTTTTTGCAGAAAAACGTGAGCTTGACGTGATGGAAGGTGGAGTGGAGGACAATTGTGAGGAGAGAGGAGAAGGAGAAGTAGAAGATGAGGCTGGACGGTGAGAGCCTGGAGTGTGGCTTTGTGTGTTCCGTTACTCCCACTGGGCTTGGTGATGGCAGCTCATGTGCCTTCTTAAGGCGGTCATCCCTAGGTGAGTGTTGGGCTTACCGCGACTAATGCGTTGACTGCAAAGATTGCAGATGGCAACACTATTGTCAGCAGCGGACACATTAAAAAAAGCCCACACTGCGGAGCCATGTGCCGGTGTCCTGGGAGCGCCAGATGTGACCGTACATGGTCGATGACTCGCTCCTGATACATTAGCAGTCTGCTTTGTCCCTCCTGTGCAATGTAAGTTATTCCTGCTTCTCCTCCCTATCTGCTGGTCCATATCTCCCTCTTCCTCTCTTGTGGGCACCCACGTGACATCACTAGACACGTCATCATCGACGTCACCTTCCCCACCGCTATAGGTAGAGATCAGGGAGTAGGCAGCAACACCGGTGACCAACCTCCTCCTTGGGCTGATCTGGGTACTGTCTTCAGACTGCTGAGTGGCGGTTGTTGCTACCTCCTCTTCCTGATCCAATGCCAAGAGTGGCTGCGCATCAGAAATGTCTTGATATGGATCGGAAAATAATTCCTGTGACTCAAGCGGAAGGCATGTGGTGGTGGTGGTGGTGGTGTTGTTGGTGGTAGTGTCTTTGGGGGTGCACATAGCAGAGAGTGAAGAAGAGGGTGCAGATCGAGAGGATGAGGAGGGTGCAGAAGAGTAAGGCTGAGTGAGCCACTCAACCAATTCTGGTGCTTCCTTTGACGTAATCGCACGCACCTTCTGCAATTTCCCACTTTGGCTCAAGCCTGTTGCTCCTGCCCTACCCCTGCCACCCCTGCGGAAGGGCCTGCCTCTTCCTCTGCCTGTCATTTTTTAAATGACCCTGTGACAAAACTCTCAGTCTCTATACTGATAAAGGACTGCTGCAGAATAGGGCAGCAGTCAGCAGTAGTGCACCTCAACCCTACATATTGTGGACCTACACCAGTCCTTAAGGATTAGCAGACTGTACCTCACTCAACCCTATATACTCTAGTACGCTATACCTTACCAGTCCTTTGAAGGACCTTTGTGGAACCAGTAGGTTGTGATTAGCAGACTGTACCTCAGTCCCTATACTCATAAAGGACTACTGCAGCAGAAGAGCAGCAGTCAAGTATAATATTCTTTCTATATTTGGAAGAAAGAATATTATACGTGTACAACCCTATTACCATACCAGTCCTGAAAAGGACCTTTGTGGACCTAATAGTAACAGCTACTTATTAAACTGACTGTCCCTCACTGCCACACACAGCTTCCTGTCTGTCCCTATTTAAACTGACAAAACACAGGCTGCTGCAACAATAACTTGAATAGCACTCAAAACTATATCCTCTACTACTACACCATACCAGTCCTGAAAAGGACTTTTGTGGACCTAATAGTAACAGCTAATTAATAAACTGACTGTCCCTCTCTGCAACACACAGCGTCCTATCTGTCCCTCTCTCAGCACTGACAAAAGACAACCTGCTGCAACAATGACTTGAATAGCAGTGCCTCAAACCTATATCCTGAACTACACTTATACCATACCAGTCCTTAAAAGAACTTTTGTGGACCTAATAGCTAGCGATTTGGGTCACTGCAGTCTCTCCCTGCTCCACACAGCAACCTCTCCCTATAGTGACAGTAGAACGAATGTAAAATGGCTGCCGGATCGGGTCTATTTATAAGTTAGGGGGAATGTCCAAGTGTCCATGTGCTGTAATGTTTCAATTGGCTGTCCTGTACCACATGATGGATGTGTCATCATAGGTCAAAGTTCTTTTACACAGTAAACACGTAAGTCCCCCGGGCGAATAGCGGCAATAGTCTGCCGATCGGGCAGACTGCGAACAGCTGAAATTCACTACGAACCGACCGCCGGGCGAACCGTTCGGCCATCCCTACCCCCCATGACCCCAGGTCGCCGAGCTACGACCCTCGACGCTAAGATTTTTTTTATGTTCATGGCAGGTGAGGCACCTGCCTCCCCTGAATGCGCATCCCTTCTTGTGAGTCAGATTTATTCTTTTACTTTTAATAAAGCTGATAGTGTTTTTACAGTGCTACAGTATCCAAGCCTTTCTTTTATGAGTGAAGGAGTCCTGTAGGTTGATGTGGTGTTGATAAATGATTATCCAAGAAACTTTGAGGAGGATTGTGGGAGAGCAATGTTGTCTTGGAGTGAACCGCTTAAATGGAGTGCACATCTGACCTATTTTTAACCAAATAGCTCCAAACTGTAAGGTGAGAGCTGAGTGTAAATAGTGGTGGGACTCTCCGCACTTGTTGAACATTTTTTTTTTTGTTTATTTGTTATTTCAACATTATCATTGATAGTTTAGCAACTGGCAGAGGAATGCTCAGAGGACATCCTTTGACTATTTTTTTTTACATGAACATGTTGTATTGTCACCATTATCTATTTATTTCCTGTGTAACCATTGCATATTTTTGGCTTGTGTCATGTAGCAATAGCTCATTTGCTGGCTTCATACTGCAACAATTGCCCATTTTCTGCTGATGTATTGTCACAAGTTCCCATTTATAAAAAAAAAGTGAAGCTATAATTCTGCAACACAGAATCACAATTCTGCCTTATTACCTTAGAATTCTTACTTTCTTTCCTAAATTTCAGACTTACCACCTTAGAGTTTGAGGCTTCATCTTAGAGTTCTAAGTATTTATGTTTTTTGCGGTAGAGTCATTTCATTTTTTTATGATCTACACTGAAATAAATGATCCTTTTTTTCTACTTTTCATGTGGCTTGATGGCAAAGTGATGTACAGAGAGATAGCCAGAATGATGAAAAGTAAAACAAGTTGATTCTACAACTACATCAACCAATTAGCTTTCTAATATACCATGAGACTATTAAGCTGAAGAGCATTTACAGTGAATGCCATGGACTTTACTGAAGTTTGTCATAAACAAAAGAGTGTGCTTGACAAACAAAATTGTTTGTACCAAAGATTGTACCATAGACAGTAATGAGTATCTTTACTGAAAAACAGCACATTCATAAAATATACAGGCAGAGGTATAGGATAATGTTTAAACAATGTTTCCAGGCACATGATATGACCATGTGTATAGTGCACAATTGTTCTATTATATTAAGATGGGAAAATCAATATGTTTGTTCGAGCTTTAGATCATATTTACCTTTGGTCTGTTGAAGGGACTGGTTAAAAAAAGTTACAAATAATCATTCCTAGAGGAATGAATGTTTGAACCTGCAGGTTTCCTAAGACTGAATTCTTATTTCTGTAGGTAGCCTAACTTTCCTGGAGTTATGATATATGTCATTGCTTCTCATCTTAACTGTAGTTTGAGATTGGCTGTGTGCTCAATCAAGTTCAGATTGCTGGGGTCAGTGTGTGCAGCTCTAATTCATTACTTTCTGTAATGTCTATGATTGGAGACCAGTAGCTGAAGAGAAGTGTGGGTCAATGCTCCAATATACTGTAAAGTGGGGGTACAGCAACTGTTTACATATAAGTAAACAGGAGCTTTAACAGAGGCTTCAATCACCCTCCAAATTGACATCTATAGTTTAGTGCCATGAACATCCTTACTTAAATATTTCAACAGCTATTCATGACAAACCATTTGGAACATTCCAGTTTCACATTAAAGCTCCCTATTTTGGCAGTTCATAGTTGAAGGATAGAACAAGTTTTAAAGATGTATTTATCTTGTTTTAGCTTATTCTTTGAATATGTTGTTTGTGAATATTTTGAATTACACAAAATCTAAAATAATCAATTATATTACAGGATAACTAGCACATTTGCTTCACATCACCGTACGGCTCACCAGGTTTTATAATGGCTTTGATTAAAAGCTGTAGGATTTGTTCTTTCACAGTTCCGCAAAGACCAAGAGGCTTAGGTGTAAAGCCGCTGACATATCATATAATCAGTGCAGAGCAAAGGCAATGTCTTATAGAGGGGGTTCTCTGGGAAAAATGTGAAAGGCTTAACAATTCCTCTTATTTAATTTTTCAGGAGCATGCATTGACAGGCAATTTAAAGGTAACAGAATGGTACACCCATGGGCTGTCAAGCTGATATGAAGAAATGGTGGAGTTATTTTAGGCAGGGTGTAGAGAAAACATGTATGTAGCTATCATTTCCAATATTCCAGATTACTGACGTTTACGTTCTCTAAAGTACAATTCACCCATGACTTTAATAAAGCAAGAACTAATGTGCATGTTATTTTTCACAATTAGGTATTAGCATTAAGGGCATGCTGCTATGGAATGGTTGATATATTATTCCTGCTATTAATAATAGTATTAAAATAATAAATACAGACAAAAAGTATTTTTTTTATTTTAACTCGCAGATTTCCAAAAGTACTGACAAATATTATTAAAAATGGCCCCAGATTCATATACTTTATATTGCTTTAATTTAGTTCTATTCTATCAGTCCTGTGACATTACAAGAACAGTTCAGCACAGCATTGATTTTTAGTGTCCAATACATAAAAGAGTATTTGATAGGTATAGCCATATTTTAGAATACACAGTCACTCTCCTGGGTTTCTAGGTTAGGCTGAGAAAGAGCCCAGCGTAGCCTAAATTTATGTTGAAATATATTTTTAGCAGACATTCTGAAAGGAACATGAAAAGTATTTGTTGCAATTGATTGATTATATTCTTCTCTCAAAACATATAAGTTTACTGAAAAAACTGCCTTGGTCAACTATGCAATCTGATAGCATCTGAAATGTTGAAAGGCCAGTCCTCCCCAAACCAATATATCAGCTGTTGGTTGATGCTGGCAGCTTCTTATATCTCTCAGGCATTTATTGGTGAGACCTCAGCGCTTGTGTTTCTGAATTTTGCTTACCTGATCTGGCCATTAAGAGGGGTTGTTACTCTTTTTGTTGGATTTATTATGTACTTCCCTTTATAAATTGGGATAAGCAAAGATGTGCAGAAAAATTTAAATGCAAGGTCTACAGGAACAGAGTAGAGCATTATGGCAGAAAGATCTTGCTGATGGAGTGGATAGATGGATAGCCAAGGCATGCAATGGTTTCACATTTAGTCACTGTGCTTTGGCAGCTGCACAATGTACACATAGTTTTAGCTGCACTTTGCTATAGGCTTCTACTATGTCCTGTGGTGTTGTTGCATTTTATGAATACACGCCAAATGTCCTGCATGCAAGACCTTTGGTGCACTTCTAGAAACGCACTAAAACTATGGGGTATAATAGAAGTCTAGAGCGCAGAGCAGCTAACCTGCACCAAAACCATGATACAATGTGCTGAACCCATGCTGCAGCTAAAGCATAGCAGGTCAGTGCAATTTCGTTATTCTTAAAAACCTTACTGTTTCCTTATTTAAAAAAAATAAATAGTTAATTTGAACTAAAAAACAATTATTCAATAATTAAAACAGTAAAATCAAATGTACTGTTCATGCCACAATGCCCAGTTGAATAATATATTGTACTTAAAATTGAGCTTAAGACAAAAAGACAAATATACCAGTAAAGTAAATATGCAGAAGTTTTCTTATTTTTCAAAGAATTTATATTTATCTTGTCCAAGTCAGGATCATGACCCCCCCCCCCCTTTTGTTCTTTAATAGTAAAGCAACACAGCTTGGTTACCTCCCCACTCTCCACCTGTGGTTGGATAGTGATAGAGCAGCAACAGACTAATAAGATCATCTCTGTCCACCTTTAAATGTTTTATTTAGAAGAAAAAAAAAACATATTTTTGCAGGGAAAAAATGTGCATTCTTATTTTTTCCTGCAGGAACCTGAAAAGCATTGCACCTGTGATCAGTGGATTAGAAAGCAATGTCTGGCTTCTGCAGACAAGCCCTGAAGGTTTCAGCCTGTACCTGCATATGTGCTGTCAGTTTGAAAACCCCAGGGTTTGTGAATGAACTACAAGAGCGCTCATCAGTTCATTCAGAACCAGAAACTGTCTGCTGCTATGAATGACACAGTAGTTGTGGTTGATTAATTCACAGCAAACTGTGAATGAATGATGCGGCTGATTTTGAACTGTGACAGCGCATGCGGAGAGAAAGGGGGATAGGGCAAACTGGTTGCTGGAGCTGGAACATGTCATATGTTCCACCCTAAATATGAGTGGAACATGTAACATGTTCCAAAAGGTGAACCCATTCTTTAAATATGTACATTTTCAATACCTTGTCGTATAGGACATGCCACTGATCCCAAATGCTGTTGCAATTTAAACTTAGCTACTGCCACTTAAAAATACATTAAACTTTTCAGATTCATACATAATTGCATTAATTGGTTCAGTTTTGTTTTCTGTATTTTTTGTATTTCAACATTTTTAATAATTTTATAAAACAGAGTACAAAAACATGTATAGGCCAAATGGTCTTGCGTCAGCCAACATGGCAACTAATACAATAGGTGTAAGGAAAACATTATAGCACTTAGTGCACATTACAAAAACATGAATCTTCCATAACAATTTCTAAAGATAAGCCGAGGTTTTCAATGTATAACTGAACATAGGACCTTAAGGTAAATGTTGGACAAGGAGGCCTGGGAGGACAAACCGGCCACCCCTAATGGGATCAAACTGTGACCAGGATGACTCCCCCATCATGAGAAAGAAAAGAAAGAATGCAGAAGAAGATTAAGCTAACAAGGACCAACTAGAAGACAGCAGCAGTGAACAGCAGTGTGTAATAGGTATGAGGTTATGGGTGTACAGGAGCATTCATGAAGGTTGCCCAAGGTTCCCATATCATTTCAAATTTCTCAGTGTGGTCCAAGAGTATATCTTCTAGCTTCTCTTGAGCCATGATCCAAGACATTTTCCTTTTGGCTAACAAAACAGAAATAGTTGGCTTTGTCCAAGACTTGGCTAAGGTAAGTTTGGCTCCAAAAAGGATGAAGAAGATGCATACTCTTGGAGGCAGACCTTACCAGGAATTTTCTGAATTTTTTTTCTGTCAAATGCAACATCCCTTAGGTGGAATTCCTCTACCTCCAAATGACAATAATGGCATAACTTCCATTTTCTACTAGTTTTATTTTTGTCTAATTATTGTTTTCCTTGACTAATCATTTCCCCTTGTACCTTTTTTTTGCCTTCTTTTTCTGATGTTTTGACAATGTGTGAAAATTGGGTGATTAAGCTCATGGTTTTGCATTTTTTAGTAGCCTACGTCAGTCCAAACGGTGGTTTAAGGGCCTTCTGGTGACCTTTTATTAAAAAAGTGAAAAGGAAAGTCCAACACACAGTTGCCCACGCATGAGGTGTCAGCTTCACGAAGCAAACAGTCTGTGTTGTTAGGTTGCTTGAGACCAAGCTACCTGGTTCACTCAACCTTTTGTTACAGCACCTTGCTGCAAGGGGCCAACTCTTGGCCTCTAGCTAGGTTCTCAAGCACCACAGGCTCTCTCACTCTTCCAAAGACTTACAGACTCCCCCCAACCCCTGAAATTGCTATCTACTTCAGATCTCTCAGTCTCTACATACTTACACAGCTGTCCTGATTTTCCCAGTCTTTTGGGCTAGAAAACTGAAACCTTCTCTGCACAGAACCAAAAGTCTGGAACTTTTCACTCCACCTTAGTACAAATCCTGTGTCTTTCCTTTTTTGCATATCCTAAACTTACTCAGTGGCATGGCCTCACATTGCCACAAATGGTATGCAGCTGCTGTAAGTATGCAACCCTTTAATCTCACTTCTTGTGTTTTTGACTATGTGAATTCTGTCCATGTGATCTGAACAATTTCCAGGGGATCAAATGAACCACGTTAAGGGCTCATGCACACAGGATGTTTTATAGCTGCTGTTAGGGGCGTTTGGCATTTCATAAACTGCCTCTAAAAGCCCCTCCATGCTAGCCTATGTGTCCATGCACACATAAACTGTCAGAGGCATTTGGAGGCATAGGTGTTTAGGGGCAGTAGAAAAAAACAATAGCCTGTGCTTCCAGGAGCAGTAAAAATGAGCTGTAAAAATGAAAAAAGCCAAAAACGCATCTAAACTCGTCAAGCCATGTTTAGACACATTTGACGTTTTTACATTCTAAAGAGTGTTTTTAATTAAAAAAATGCCCAAAAATGCTAACACTGGTAAATGCTCAATAACGCTAATGTAAAAATGCAGCTAAACGCGAAAAATGGGCGTTTTCAGCGCTGCGTTAGTGCTACTGTTTTTTTCACCGTGTGTGCATGAGCCCTAAGATCTTGTTATCTATAACTGATTCCACAATAAAATTTGCCATCAGTAGATGTCTCATTTTTACCTTCAAGATCATCATCAACCTATGTCTGGATAATATAAGCTGCATATTCTATTTTTTTTATCCTGCAGAATACAAGCAGTGTTGACTAGAGTTTTTAGCAAATTGTAAGTTATGGAACTTAGATACTACCTGTTTTTGTGATTTGGTACTTTTATTAATACAAAAAAAAAGTACATACTCACCTACAGTGGTGGGCCAGCCATAGAGGGCTCACGGGCGTCGCCTCCCCTATCCATGCGTCCGGTCCCCGATCTACATATCAGTGATGCCAGACCATGGATTCCAATGTGGTGGGGTGTTTTTTTTAAGCACCTGATTATAGCTAGAAGCTCTAAAAGACTTAAAAAAAAGGGTGAGCGCGGAGCACAGAGCATTGTGCTCTGAGCCCATCTAATTGTGTGACCATAGCAAATTAATTTTGGCTATTATC
Organism: Lithobates pipiens; assembly: GCF_037356315.1. NCBI lineage: Eukaryota > Metazoa > Chordata > Amphibia > Anura > Ranidae > Lithobates > Lithobates pipiens. Next base: position 449,290,835 of record NW_027507748.1, on the reverse strand, counting down.
ATACTAATGTTCCTCCCCACCAATCAGGAGGCAGGTCTGTGAGACCTGTTTCTCGACTGGCCAAAGCATCAGGCAATCATATTGGATGCCTAGCGCTTTGGCAGAAGACACATGGCGGAGGAAGCTGGAAGAGCAGACATTGGAGATGTCATGGTCATTGCCCGCACTCCAGGAGAGGACACTACAGCCCCACCACACCGCGCCGGCTGTACTGCCCGCGTAGCTGGGGGGGTGATATGTCAAAATCTGTCCAATGCTTCAGCTGTTCTCTTGTGAGCAAGACTGAGAACTGAGTGATCACATGACTGCTGATCACTCGGTTCTTAATCTTCATTGATCAGAGAGCAGTAAGTGTCTCACTGCAGTGCCAGGCTGTGGAAGGAGTGGCTAACTCAGGCCCTCAGATGTGAACTGAGAGACTAAGCCAGCTGTTGGTCTGGCATTTTGGTGGATCCTGACATTAAAGTTGGATCTTTGCAGAGCCTGGACCGGTGTTCTGTCGATATGTGCCCGCCGTCGCAAAGTGCCCGAGCTTTTGCAGAACGGAATGGCACTCCAGCTGATTTCCCGATCTGCTGGAGTGACATCACCATAGTGCATGTGCACATCGTAGGAGCCTTTTTTCGATGGGAGATACCATTTCTTGTGCACAATTCAACGCTATGCAAACAGTGGAGGGACACAGTATTTGTCATATTGTGCCTCACTGTTGCGCCGTGGGTTTACAGCGAGGCACAATCTGACATCTACGCTGTCCCTCCACTCTTTGCATAGCTTTCAATAGTGTCCATGAAATGGTATCTTCCATCAAAAAAACCCTCCTACGATGTGACGTCATGCCAGCTGTTCAGCAAATCAGCTGGAGTGCCCTTCCATTCCGCAAATAAGTGCACTTCTGTGACCCAGAATAGAAGCATGACAAAAGAAGCTTTGGTCATACGCCTCCTTTAAGCAGAACAACTTATATTGAGTTATTTGTTATTTACTCGGGCCTCAAACGGAAATGTATGCAGTACATCATGGGGTTGAAAGAGTTGTTCTTTTTTCGTTTATGTAAAATTATGTGATTTGCTAAAATCACAGTTTACTTCTGTAAGTGTAGGTTTTAAAGTTGTAATAGAGATCCATCTTCAAAATACATCCTATGTCAATAAATTATGTGAAATTCAAAGCTGCCAATGTAATTGTTAGGGATTATGTTCATGATGCAGGAGACACAGAAAGGTAAACATCAGAAGTATGATCTAGTTTGGAAGAAATCTAAATATCCAACAAATGTTTAAAATCTCACATTGGCACACAAAGATCACTGTCAGCTGCTAAACATCCTCACCTTTGAGAGTACTTCCATGAAGGAGAGAAGCAAAAGAAATAGAGAGGAAATGACTGTTGGGAATATATAGATTAGCATACTGCATAAATTATTTCACACAGAGATGCTTCCTGAAAAATTGGAAACATCATAAATTATGTTTAGAAAAGTGTTATTTCAAAGTTTCCACCTATTAAGTTGAAAAAAAAAAATAACAAAGCAGACTAGAAGCTAATAAATCTTAACTAAAAATGAATTCTAGCCACAGAAGTAGTACATTTCTTAAAGGTTAATAAACTGTGTTTCCTTTTTGTTGTATTTGTACAAACTTTATTTGAAACATACAATAGTATACTTCATTCATGTCACTGTACAGCTGGCCTCAGACAGTTATAGTCACTAGCAATAATCACTGTGTACTCGGGACAAGGGGTGGGCTATGGTCGCCCTGGGCACAATGGTTTATTGCAGTGATTGGGGGCACCCTGGCCCTAACCCTAAAGGAAGGGGGAGGGGTGCAGTTTGGCATCTTTGCCCTGGGCACTGGGTGGCCTTGTCTCGGCACTGGCCAGCCTTATACAGTTGTCACAACAACATGGCTCCCCATTGGAAGATTTCTCCTCCACATCTTGTACTTTTGAAAAATGACAGACAAAATAGAGATGAATCTATCTATCTATCTATCTATCTATCTATCTATCTATCTATCTATCTATCTATCGATCTATCTATCGAACGAATACGCACAGAAGAAAAAAAATTTAAAGTATTCTGTCGTCATTCCAAAATCTGTGGCTATGGATACAGTTCTTATAATTACCTTCCTTTTCATGGTAATTGGTAAACATGGGAGTTGCATTTCATTAAGGCACACGATTAAGTGTTGCCATGAAATAATTTAACACAATGATGTGACTGCAGAGCCTCTTGCAGGAGCCGATTAGTATGCAATCATTGTGGGAATTTCCTGCAAAACAAACTGAAACAATAAAATATTTGATTTAATCAGGATTTGGTGCTGAGTACACTCCGAGGACAGGGGATTGTTTACTATTCTGGGAGAAGAAAAGGTGTTTTTAAGGTCCTATCATTATGACAACCAAAATATGCTAGTGAAATGCATTAATGATATAAAGCCTTTGGATTTACAGCTGCTGGCTATTTTCCAGGTAGAAAATAAAAAATACAAAAATAAATTTGCATCCCTTATGCCTTGTTTCAAGCATCTAGTTAACTTTCTTCAAGTGCTGCAGAATTCTGGGAATGCTTTTTATAATTATGCTTATGAAAATGTCACCTTTTCTCCCTTTTTACTTATTTTTGGTGACTAATCACTGCTCCCTGATGTACACTAATTTGTCACGTACAATTCTATCAGCTCCTTTAATTCAGTCTCTCATTATTTTATAACTTGACAGTTGTGCTCTGCTAGAAAATTGGCTTTCAAAATTACAGTTAGTCACTGTGGGCTTATGCATAGTCATTCACCCTGTCAACCACGGATCTTCAAAGGTAGCTTTCTACTAATGCACACAAAGCTTCTTTTTTAATTTAAAGATACACACTCCACAAACCCTTTACCTAGTGTATCATCACAGCGCTGTGGATAACTCAATATTTTATATCTTAGCAGCCACTTACTATAAAATGTCACATATAAAAAGGTGCATACAAAAATAGTAGTAAACTTCCAAAAAACTAATTAGTTGCACGTGGCGCTATAACCTGTGTATCTTTCAGTGCACAAATCCTCACCTCCTCAGTGATCTTATCTCAAATCATAAATTGTATAATCAATAACAAAATATATAAATATTAATCACTCAGTGAATACCCAAATTTACATTTAAATTACACATATAGTGAAAAATATATAAACGAATGTGAATATAGTCCATCCACCACACAGTATTTGAAAAAGCATCCAGATTACAGAAAGTCTTTCTATAAATGCATAAAAAGAATATCCAGTGTTCAGATTCCTTTCTACAAGTGACTCCTTCACCACACCATCCGTGATTTATGCTCCCCCCTTCGTGAAAACACTCACCGACTGCTAAGCCTTACACTCTCGTGTGAGGCTCAAGGGCTTTCAAATAATCTCTCAAGATGAAATTCAGACCCCAGCACATCCGATTGGAACTTCTCCACTTACGCACTTCATTGTATAAATATATACCTCAAAGAGAAATCACAGAGGGAGACCCCAATAGTGTAATACTGCAAACACTCTTTAATGTATTAAAAATCTCACTCCTTATGCACTCACATGAACTTAAAAACGCAAAATCACTTCAAAAGAGTAAAAAGACTCGCTTCACAACTTCACTCCACAATACTATTCTGAATACGTCGGGGCATTGGTGGTCACGGCGGACTCATAAGATACGGTACTGTATCACTTGATCTCACCCCTCCTCGTGCGTCCCGCCTGGTCCCACACAGCAGGTCTATTCGAAAAAGGGCGCCTTCAAGTCAGATGAAACAGTCCTCTTAGTCCTGTGCCTCCTTCCCAGCTCCGTGTATGTCAGCTCAATAATCACCAGATAGCCACGCCCCCGACATGTTTCGTCACATCAGACTTAATCATGGGATTGGCTATCTGGTCCAGCATCCCTCCTTATATTCCCCCATCGTCGAATCAGCGTCCTTAATTTTTCTTCTGTCACTCCCATATTACTGGAGTGTATACTAACGTCCATAACACGCGCCGACGCCAAATGCCCGATTTACGCATGCCCAAATCGCAGCATTCGATTTCTCCATTTCGAAAACTGGTATATCATACCAGACATTCGATTTGAGAGTTCGCTACAGTTTCCTGCCCGTGCGTCGATATTTGTCACGTGCGTCGAAACATTCGATCTTAGATATTGCATTCGATGCTTTATAGGTTCCGCTCCGGTCTCAATACTTAACAAACTCTGCATGCTAATAGATCTCGCATGCGCCGGGATCGAGACTAAGTGTCCCCATCTCCACAATAATCAAGTATTGAGTTCCATGTCCCCACATTCCATCATTGAGAAAATGTGGAACCCTTAAAGTGCTCCCTCTAGTGATGTTACTAACCATCAGTGGTATCTCTCCATATACGTAAACGGTGTCCTTCTGTATGGCGCATTGTATTAAGTCAACTAATATTACACTGAGTAGCCATACCCCCACACAGCATGCAAACCAGTGTATATAAAACTATAGACTGGTGCCATACTCTGTCGCCGTGTCATCAATGCGCCAACGTTTACAATAATGGTTACAATAATGGATATCATACATCTTCAACTAGCTAATAGGTACAAATATTGCGGTATTACAAATGCAGATCTAATTCAATTCAAGCGGAAATGAATATATCTCAAAGATACCATCTATATTGCGGGTGCACTTAACATATAAATACAGCTCCAAATACAAAACATTCTTAAAAATCTAAAATCGCATAGAAGGAGATCCCAATGCTAATACCCTAAACAGAGATAAAATTGGCACCATCATAATAATTTCAGGGCTTCCCCATCAATAACTTATGTGAAGACTTATTTTAGAGATCAATGGTTGGTAACCTCCTATACATTTCCCTCTCGGGGTTGCAACCTTAGATGGTCGACATCATGTGCATTTCCATATCGGAACTGCTATCTCCTGTCTGTAACACTTGAGAAATCACTGAACCCCATCGCCTCATACAGGATGTTTCCATTAAGGGGACTAATTCCCCCCATTAGGACCACACTGTTGCTGTCCATACTTGCTTACCTATAAGTCACTAATGTAGCAATTAAGGTCCAGCTCTATGTTCATCCCTCTCGGATAGAGACTCCTCAATAAGAAGATCCACTTGGTCTCCCTCTGCGACAGATCCCTTACCCGATTTGAGCCCCTCCAAGAGGGATGAACATGATCTATTCCACAGAACTGTAGTAAATCGGGATTTTGTTGATGGTGTTCCTTGAAATGTAATGACACGCTATGATACTGGTAACCTTTTCGGATGTTGGTCAAATGTTCTGAGATACGCACTCTCAATAGTCTCTTTGTACGTCCTACATATAGTAATTTACAAGGACACCATAGCAAATATACAATATAAGACATATTGCATGTCATGAATTCCTTGATTTCAAATGATTCACCCTCGCTGTTGGTTATTGAGGTGATCCCCCTGTTTATCTGGTGTACAGTTCTACAACATATACACCTCCTACAAGCATAGAAACCTTTCAGGTCACCCGAGATGGTGATTCGTTTAGGAGGGTCCAGAACCTTTTATACAACCCTATCCCCTATGTTGGGTGCCCGTCTGTAGATAAATCCCGGGGTTTTGGGTATCACCCCTCCCAAATATTTATCCCTACCCAGGATATGCCAATGTGTTCTAAAAATCTGTTCTACCTCTCTAAATTGATGATGGAAATTAGACAAAAATCTTAGTTGATGTTGTAACCCCTCTCCTATCTTTCTCCTCCCCTCCAGGCAGGTTTCCCTTGGAATATTCGCAACCGTCCCAATAGTTTCATCCAAGATGGTTTCTGAGTACCCTTTCTGTATAAACCTCTCCTTCAAGATTTGGGACTGGGCTACGAAATCCTCTTTAGTTGAACAGTTCCTACGGACCCTTAGAAATTGCCCCTTAGGGATGTTTCTAATCCAGGATGGGTGGTGTCCGCTCTTAGTTGATAAATAGCTATTTCGATCTGTGTTCTTAAAATACACTGTCGTGCTCAATCTATCATCCTTTCTCTCTATCAGGAGATCAAGGAAGTTTACCGTAGTGGAACTAATATTGAACTCCAACTTAATATCATTCGTGTTGGAGTTCAATCTTTCCAAGAAATGTAAAACTGAAGCCTCTGTTCCCCCCCATATAAAAAACAGGTCATCTATGAATCTAAATCGAATCCTGCGATTTGGGCATGCGCAAATCGGGCATTTGGCGTCGGCGCGTGTTATGGACGTTAGTATACACTCCAGTAATATGGGAGTGACAGAAGAAAAATTAAGGACGCTGATTCGACGATGGGGGAATATAAGGAGGGATGCTGGACCAGATAGCCAATCCCATGATTAAGTCTGATGTGACGAAACATGTCGGCTATCTGGTGATTATTGAGCTGACATACACGGAGCTGGGAAGGAGGCACAGGACTAAGAGGACTGTTTCATCTGACTTGAAGGCGCCCTTTTTCGAATAGACCTGCTGTGTGGGACCAGGCGGGACGCACGAGGAGGGGTGAGATCAAGTGATACAGTACCGTATCTTATGAGTCCGCCGTGACCACCAATGCCCCGACGTATTCAGAATAGTATTGTGGAGTGAAGTTGTGAAGCGAGTCTTTTTACTCTTTTGAAGTGATTTTGCGTTTTTAAGTTCATGTGAGTGCATAAGGAGTGAGATTTTTAATACATTAAAGAGTGTTTGCAGTATTACACTATTGGGGTCTCCCTCTGTGATTTCTCTTTGAGGTATATATTTATACAATGAAGTGCGTAAGTGGAGAAGTTCCAATCGGATGTGCTGGGGTCTGAATTTCATCTTGAGAGATTATTTGAAAGCCCTTGAGCCTCACACGAGAGTGTAAGGCTTAGCAGTCGGTGAGTGTTTTCACGAAGGGGGGAGCATAAATCACGGATGGTGTGGTGAAGGAGTCACTTGTAGAAAGGAATCTGAACACTGGATATTCTTTTTATGCATTTATAGAAAGACTTTCTGTAATCTGGATGCTTTTTCAAATACTGTGTGGTGGATGGACTATATTCACATTCGTTTATATATTTTTCACTATATGTGTAATTTAAATGTAAATTTGGGTATTCACTGAGTGATTAATATTTATATATTTTGTTATTGATTATACAATTTATGATTTGAGATAAGATCACTGAGGAGGTGAGGATTTGTGCACTGAAAGATACAAAGCTTCTTTTTTACCTTCTAAGCAAAACTGGGGCTTTTATAGATAACTGCATCACCCCCTAACCTCATTGTATTATATTCAACATCACATCAGTTCCTCCATATTCCCAATCTTCAATATACTGTTTTCTGATCAACTTCAAACTTGTTTAAATGAAAAGTGGTGTCTAATAAAAAAAAAAAAAAAAATACAAATAAGAGAAATTAAATGATAAAACATAGCAAACAAAAAGTCAAGCAAATATTTTTTACCTGATTGCATTGGAAATCACAGATCATTTAAACCTTAGTAACTTATACCTCAATAAGACATCATATTCGTTTATTACCTTAGGCTATTTATTAACAGAACTAACAAACAGTAGGTGGAATAGGGGGTTATTTACTAACGGTAAATCACTTTGCACTACAAGCGCACAGCAAGTACACTCGGAAGTGCAGTCACTGTAGATCTGAGGGGGACATGCAAGGAAAATAAAAAGCAGCATTTTTGCTTGCACATGATTGAATGATAAAATCTGCAGAGCTTCCCCTCAGATCTACAGCGATTTACAGCGACTGCACTTACAAGTGCACTTGTAGTGCAAATTTGATTTGCCTTTAGTAAATAACCCTCATAGTATCCTAGGTGCTAAGCTTTTATTTTTTGGTCAGATGTACTCATTTTAAGGGAGAGGAGACTATACTCACAGGAGTCAAAATCTTTCCATATGCTAACTGATGTTCAACCTCCAACCCTCCCCCCCACCCCCCAAAAAAACATGGAATTTTAAGCACCACCAATTACTCATAGATAATAAACACATGAATTGTATTACAAAATACATAAAAAGAGCTTTCATAAAACCAAAAGGCTGAAATTAGCCAACACTGTCCAACATATCATAAACATCTAACTATAGACATGCCACATAATGTATGTTACAATCAATCACATTTAGACAAAATGTTGCTTGTGCATCCAACATGTTTAAATTTCAAGATAAAAAATGGTGATAAATCTGCAATATGAGTGTACTGTATATATATAGTATCTCGCAAAAGTGAGTAAACCCCTCACATCATTTTTGCAATTAGCATTAGCATTTTGCTTTTAATGTGCCAAGACTGAAGAAATTACACTTTGCTACAATGTAGAGTAGTGAGTGTACAGCTTGTATAACAGTGTAAATTTGCTGTCCCCTCAAAATAACTAAACACACTAATTTAGTGTTATGCCACGTACACACGATCAGAATTCCAGACAGAAAAAGACAGATGAGAGCTTTTCATTTTAAAATGCGACCATATGTATGCTCCATCGGAATTTAGTTGTCTGAATTCCCGCCAGCCAAAAATTGATAGCATGTTCTCAATTTTCCCGGCGGAAAAACTTTCTATCGGTAATTAGGTGGCAGACGCAATACCGATTTGCAAAACGCGTAGACTCCATTCTTATTCCCGCGTACATGGCTGGACATGCTTGGTGGCGGCTCGGGCACAGGTATATGTGAGTGTATCTAGCTGTTTTAAAAAAAAAACGTTTAATAAATTTGTATTGACTTGCTACACTATGATGGTCCCTTATACAGAGGCGGCTCTTTAATTAGGCAAATTAGGCGATTTCCTTAGGCCTCGCCCACAGAAAGGGCCTCGCCATCGAGCGATTGCCTAATTTGCCTCTGAGGTGTTGTGCTGCACTGTCTGCTGCTGTGTGGAGTGTGGGACAGACTCTCAAGCGGCAGGGTGAGCGGGAGGCGGGCTGCACACAGCTGCAGACAGTGCAGAGTGAGCTCCGCAGCGGTGGACGAGGGGGGGTGATAAGAGTATGTCTGTGTAATATGCATGGCTTAGGCTGCCTGCGCGTCCAATAGCAGCAGCGCCGTCCTCCGAGTCCTAGCCCTTCCTTCCCCTAACGGCGGCCCCATTGCATGCCCGGAATTGTAGTTCTCCCACAGAGCACAGGCACATAGACTTCAACATGGCCGTCTGGTGCCTGTGCTCTGCAGATACTACAACTCCCAGATTGCACTGCAGGGCAGAGAGAGCTATAACATCATGTGTTGCTTCTCCAACTGAGTCCTGCTGCCTTTACCAATTTGTCACCAAGGCGAGGAGCAGGAGCAGGTACAGTTTATAACTACTATATATATATATATATATATATATATATATATATATATATATGAAAAACCTAACAACAATGCACCCCCACCAAATCTAAGAGTCCAAAGGCCATATTAACTCTGCATTGACAAGACAGTTTTATTTTCACACATTCTAAAAATAACTTTTCATCTGCTTTACTGAGGATGCTTTACAGTGGCTGCGTTTAATGGCACAGTGGCTGCGTTTGATGAGCACAGTGGCTGCGTTTGATGGCGCAGTGGCTGCAATTGATGGCGCAGTGGCTGCATTTGATGGGCACCGTGGCTGAGTTTGATGGCACGGTGGCTGCAATCGATAGGCACAGTGGCTGCGTTTGATGGCACAGTGGCTCTGTTTGATGGCACAGTGGCTGCGTTTGATGGCGCAGTGGCTGCGTTTGATGGCACGGTGGCTGCAATTGATGGGCACAGTGGCTGCGTTTGATGGCGCAGTGGCTGCATTTGAATGCGCAGTGGCTGCATTTGATGGGCACAGTGGCTGCGTTTGATGGCACAGTGGCTGCGTTTGATGGCGCAGTGGCTGCGTTTGATGGCGCAGTGGCTGCATTTGATGGGCACAGTGGCTGAGTTTGCTGGCACGGTGGCTGCAATTGATGGGCACAGTGGCTGCGTTTGATGGCACAGTGGCTGCTTTTGATGGCACAGTGGCTGCGTTTGATGACACAGTGGCTGCGATTAATGGCACGGTGGCTGCTTTTGATGGCACAGTGGCTCCTGTATCATTGTCCGCACACAGTCTCTGACCATTTCCTGTATCATTGTCCGCACACAGTCTCTGACCATCTCCTGCATCTTTGTGGAATGAATGTCTGTCAGCACCCTGTCAGTGGCTCCAACTTTTCATACCGTGTTAGCCAGGTAAGAGTTTGCTTGTCATTACCATAATAAAACCATCTCCTGTATCATTGTCTGCAAGTCTCTGACCATCTCCTGTATCATTGTCCACACACAGTCTCTGACCATCTCCTGATTCATTGTCCACACACAGTCTCTGACCATCTCCTGTATTATTGTCCGTACACAGTCTCTGACCATCTCTTGTATCATGGATGTGAGGTCGGTGACTGTCCTTTAGTTGGGTTGGACTGTCCCTTAGCTGGGCTGTCTCTTATCTGGGACTGTCCCTTAGCTGGATTGGATGGGTCGGACTATGTCCCTTAGCTTGGTTGGACTATGACTATATCCCTCAGCTGGGACTGCCCCTTAGCTGGATTGGACTGTCCCTTAGGTGGATTGGATTTTCACAGTCCCATAGCTGAATTGGACTGTCACACTCCTATAGCTGGATTGGGCTGTCTCTCAGCTGTATTAGGCTGTCCCTCAGCTGGATTGGGCTGTCCCTTAGCTGGGTCAGACTGTCTCTTAGGTGGATTGGAATGTCACAGTCCCATAGCTGGATTGGCCTGTCCCTCATCTGATTGGACTGTCCCTCATCTGATTAGACTGTCCCTCAGCTGGATTGGACTGTCCCTTATATGGGACAGAGGCTGCGTTTGATGGCACAGTGGCTGCATTTGATGGCACAGTGGCTGCATTTGATGGCACAGTGGCTGCATTTGATGGCGCAGTGGCTGCATTTGATGGCGCAGTGGCTGTGTTTGATGGCGCAGTGGCTGCATTTGATGGGCACAGTGGCTGCGTTTGATGGCACGGTGGCTGCAATTGATGGGCACAGTGGCTGCATTTGATGGCGCAGTGGCTGCATTTGATGGCGCAGTGGCTGCATTTGATGGGCACAGTGGCTGCGTTTGATGGCACGGTGGCTGCAATTGATGGGCACAGTGGCTGCGTTTGATGGCACAGTGGCTGCGTTTGATGGCGCAGTGGCTGCGTTTGATGGCATGGTAGCTGCAATTGATGGGCACAGTGGCTGCGTTTGATGGCACAGTGGCTGCAATTGATGGCACAGTGGCTGCATTTGATGGCGCAGTGGCTGCATTTGATGGGCACAGTGGCTGAGTTTGATGGCACGGTGGCTGCAATTGATGGGCACAGTGGCTGCATTTGATGGCACAGTGGCTGCTTTTGATGGCACAGTGGCTGCGTTTGATGGCGCAGTGGCTGCTTTTGATGGGCACAGTGGCTGAGTTTGCTGGCACGGTGGCTGCAATTGATGGGCACATTGGCTGCGTTTGATGGCACAGTGGCTGCTTTTGATGGCACAGTGGCTGCTTTTGATGGCACAGTGGCTGCGTTTGATGACACAGTGGCTGCGATTAATGGCACGGTGGCTGCTTTTGATGGCACAGTGGCTCCTGTATCATTGTCCGCACACAATCTCTGACCATTTCCTGTATCATTGTCCGCACACAGTCTCTGACCATCTCCTGCATCTTTGTGGAATGAATGTCTGTCAGCACCCTGTCAGTGGCTCCAACTATTCATACCGTGTTAGCCAGGTAAGAATTTGCTTGTCATTACCATAATAAAACCATCTCCTGTATCATTGTCTGCAAGTCTCTGACCGTCTCCTGTATCATTGTCCACACACAGTCTCTGACCATCTCCTGATTCATTGTCCACACACAGTCTCTGACCATCTCCTGTATTATTGTCCGTACACAGTCTCTGACCATCTCTTGTATCATGGATGTGAGGTCGGTGACTGTCCTTTAGCTGGGTTGGACTGTCCCTTAGCTGGGCTGTCTCTTATCTGGGACTGTCCCTTAGCTGGATTGGATGGGTCGGACTATGTCCCTCAGCTGGGTTGGACTATGACTATATCCCTCAGCTGGGACTGCCCCTTAGCTGGATTGGACTCTCCCTTAGGTGGATTGGATTGTCACAGTCCCATAGCTGAATTGGACTGTCACACTCCAATAGCTGGATTGGGCTGTCTCTCAGTTGTATTAGGCTGTCCCTCAGCTGGATTGGGCCGTCCCTTAGCTGGGTCGGACTGTCTCTTAGGTGGATTGGAATGTCACAGTCCCATAGCTGGATTGGCCTGTCCCTCATCTGATTGGCCTGTCCCTCATCTGATTGGCTTGTCCCTCATCTGATTGGACTGTCCCTCAGCTGGGTCGGACTGTCCCTTATATGGGACTGTCCCTTAGCTGGTTTGGACTGTCTTCACTAAAAGATATTGAAATATTAAAAAAATGTACTACTGTTAAAACTTCCCAGAGGGTTTGTGTATGAGCCCCAACTATAGTTAGCACATATATTATGGTATTATATATTAAAACAAAGGGTTTTTTTTGCTTTTGTTTTGATTGGCTTTCAGTAAGTGCCTGAGAAAGGACCCTGGTATAAGTCTAATCTAATAGGGCACTCTTACACCAGGCTGTTTTCCTGCAGGCACCCTAAACAGATACCTGTTCAGAATTGACAGGCATTTGTTGGAGCAGCACCATGGTAGTTGCAGATCAAACAGAAGCAGCTTCTTTGGCTGCACAGGATAGCGGGACTTAATTTTCTGACTAAAGTTTCAATTTAAGTTTTTTTTTATTGATGTTTTGCTAAAGAATACAAGAAACTGAGTTATTTTGTTGCTTGAAAAATATTGCACTTTATACCTATTATGTTCCATGCACTACTGAGCAAATATTCAAAGTTACATATTTATATGTTTTTATGTTTTTCATTTTTGTAAAAAAATCACTTGTTGCATTAAACAGGTTATGTTTTAGAATATGTTGTAAAATTACTTTTTTTTTGTTTTATACTTTGTTGACAAATTCATTTCACATTTATGAGACAGCACAAAGGATAATGAGTAGGCAGCTGCACAATTTGATCTATATCTGTGTGCGTGTAACATATATACCCACCCACCCACCCTATGTTTAATGATATTTGATTAAAGAATAATTGGCTAGAGAAATTTATAGAAACTGAATTCATAGTTCATAGGATTTAAGTTAATATATGCATTCATACAGTTAATTTTTATCATTTTTATAATATTTTTCCCATTATGGGCGTGAGTGGGGCCTCATGTCTAAGTTTTGCCTAAGGCCTCAGAAAGTCTAGAGCCGCCTCTGCCCTTATATATTTTTGTGAGCTAAATAGCACGAGAGGTTTTTATTTTTCGCGTGGAGAGGCTGTTGATGAGACCATTGAAGGCGCAAATACAGACTAGGTCTGGTGAGTGGCCATTTTATCTGGTGATGGTAAAAGCACTTGGTTGGTGATTATACAAAGCACCTTAAGCTTGAGAAAGAAAAGAAGTACTTTTGAAATAAGAGGAATTAACCGGCACTGAAGGGATTGTTTAACTCTATGCACTGTGCACTTTTGTTACAGGAGTGAATAATCACTTGGGACATTTACAATATATTATGTTGTAATTTGTTTTTCAATATATGTGGTTCGGCAGATAAATAATGCCGAATAAAAAGAGAAACACTAACCAGAACAAAAGAGGACGGAGGGCTCGCATTGCCCGATTTTGTAAAGTATATGCAAGCTGCATCATTGGTTAGAATTATAAATTGGCAACACGATAAAGAAAAAAAACAATGGGTAACATTGGAAGAAACAATTACGGGAATACAACTTAGATTTTTACCTTGGATAAAACCTGAATTAAGAACAAACAAAAAGGAAATGCCAATTTTCGTGAGAGCTACCCTAAAAATTTGGGATGCAATGCTTAAGAAAGGAAAGCTATCCTCCAGAACTGGACCATTGACTCCATTAATGTCCAACCCAGAATTTAAGCCAGCTTTGGAAGGGGCAAGTTATTTAATTTGGAATAAGATGGAGAATGTAAGACTAGTACAGATCCTGGTGGATGGAAAAATGCCAAGTTTAATTGATCTCGGATTGGAAATTAGAAATGATTGGTTACAACATTTTCAATTAGATAAATTTATGGAGTTAAACAAAAATTTAATAATCAGACCATTAACTAAATTTGAACAAATAATATTAAAGGACCAAAACCATAAGAACAAATTATCTAAAATATATGAACTATTGCTACCCACGGGGGACATTAAAGACCTAATAGAAATTAGAAAATGGGAGGAAGAATTGGGAGAGATAAACTCAGAAAAAGAATGGAAAATTTTTTTAGGGATAATACATAAAACCTCAACGGCATTAAAACATCAAGAAAGAAATTATAAAGTGGCATTGAGATGGTACTGGAGTCCAGTTGCACTAAAAATAGTAAATAAAGGAAATACAGATAAGTGCTGGAGGTGTGGGATAGAAAAAGGTACACTGGAACATATTTGGTATAGATGTACAAAAGTGAGAAATTTTTGGTTAAAAATTTTTGAGATATACCAAAAAGTGACGGGAAAAGAACTAATCCCAGACGTAAAGGTAGCATTGTTTTCTCTCACTATAGATACACTGGATAGTATGAAAAATGGGATAATTCAGCATATGACAACAGCAGCCAGAACAATAATAGCACGTAAATGGAAAGAAACAACTAGCCCAACAATAGCAGAATGGATATGCGAAATGAACGAGATATGTTTTTTGGAAAAACAAATAAGAGAAGAAGGCTATGTAAAAAACCAAATACCAATAGTGTGGAAGAAATGGGAAGAATTTCGGGCCTCAAAAGGAATGGTAGAATATTTATAATTTAAAGGAAAAGGGGAGGGAGGGAGAGGAGGGGAGAGGGGTAGGAGAAAGGGAGGACTATTGTTTTTTTTTTGTGTCTTTCTTTTTTTTTTTTTTTTTTTTTTTTTTTAGGTTGAGTAAAATGTTTTATGTTTTGGGAATATTGTTGTATGATGTTGTTGTAAATGGATATGGTTGGTTAATGTTTTTTTATAAAAATAATAAAGAATGGATTTGAAACAATATATGTGGTTCAAAGGCATTATAAAAGCACTTTTTCTGATGTACTGTTGGGGCTGTTCCCGGGTGATCACTCTCTTGGGACACCCATAGTATCTTTGTATAGTTTGGTGAATTAGGGCACTATAAGGCATTTTAGTTATTGTATGGTAGGGGTGTCTTGGGGTGAGTGCCCATTCGGAACACCCATATTTTGTTTTTACACTTCAAGGGTACTGCAAGGCACTTTAATTCTTTAATTATTTGATATCAGTGCAGGGGCCAGTGACCTGGGTGACGGGTGTGCTCTGTAGTGGTATTAATACACTTTCCAGTTCACATTTAACACTATTGGATTAATATATTTTGAGGGGGTATTTTTTATAGTTAAATACGTGTTTTTTTGTTTGTTTTTTGAGCACGGCACTTTTTATTAAACAAAATAGTAATGTTAGCGCAACCCACGTTATACACACAACAACTGACTTACTTCACAAACTGACAGAATACAGAAAATAAATATTCAGCCAAGAGATGTGTCCTTGAGTCGCTGGTGACCTTCATGGTAAATTAACAGTGGGAGCACAAGGAGAGCCAGGAGTTCCCCAGAAAAGGTTGTGACGAATGCAGGTGTCAGATCCCTGCCCTCCTCACTAACTTGCAATGAAAGACCAGCCAACCTCGCACCACCCTGTCACTTATGTAACAATGCCACTCTCAGCTGCACCCATCACAAAGATTTTCCAGCTTGTGGGACCACAATCTAGGTGCCAGCACCCTGAGAGTGATTGTCACTGGGCTAATTATGCAATTAACCCTTTAACTGTCACCACCCCCATTTTAAAAGACCGATCCGGGGGAAACTCGTAATTTTAGCAATACTAATTATGAGTTTAGAATACGCGTCTGCAACACACACTGCCACCACAGACAAGTCTGCTCAGAGGCCTTACTCTACAACAGTAGGGCTCTTCAAAAGGCAGGTTCATTTATAGCCTGCATTAAGAGCTTTGGAGACAAGGTTAACACTTTTCGAGGGTTTATTATGAAAAGGTCAAAGTTGGGGCAAATAAACATTTACAGAAAAAAGATGTTTCAAAAAGATAAGGACAATATACAGCCAAGAAGAAATAAGGTAGAATTGGGCAGGAAGAATACTTGCAATTAATGTCTGAGGGTTGATCAGAGTTTGATCGATGAGCTGGGTAATCGGTTCTCAAACTTGGCAAATGTTCCTGCTTGGATGGTAAAAGGTGAACTGACCATTGTCTTGGCAGCTCCTCTTTTCTGTCAGATCAAAGGGGTGTTGACAGCGACCTGTGACCAATCGTCTGGTCATCTTGTTTAAAGGTTGGTTGCTGGAAGGTGTCTACACAGATGCGCAATAAGGTTTAGGTCTGGAGACATGCTTGGCCAGACCAAAACTTTTACTTTCAGATACTTTAGCAAGGCAGTGGTCGTCTTGGAGGTGTGTTTGGGGTCGTTATCATAATGAAATACTGCCCTGCGGCCCAATCTCCAAAGGGAGGGGATCATGCTCTGCTTCAGTATGTCACAGTACATGTTGGCATTCATGGTCCCCCCAATGAACTGTAGCTCCCCAGTGCCGGAAGCACTCATGCAGCCCCAGACCATGACACTCCCACCACCATGATTGAATGAAGGCAAGACACTCTTTACCTGGTTGCCACCACACACGCTTGACACCATCTGAACCAAATAAGTTTATCTTTGTCTCATTAGATCTTTTTCTCGACATAGTTAAATTAAATGACCACGTAAAAACCCGCCTTACAAATAATCAGCTTCCACTTATCAATTAATCAGGCAGGGATAGTACTAGTACAACACGCTCTATTACAGAGAGAGGGGAAAAAAAAAAGGGGGGAAGGGGGCAGCAATATTATGACGTCTCTCCTTTTGTAGATGGCACTAACTCACTTATCAAAGGGGACAGTACTAATTGACATCTGACCTCCAGCCTCCGCAATGACCCTTCAGCCAAATATTTACTGCTGTTTTATATTTATGTATATCTGCAGATATCTGCACACATTCAGGCTAGGATGTTCCGGTCAGTAGATCATTACAGTAGTAATTGGAGACCAGGAAAAAAAAACAGGAAGAGGTACTTATCTCAGTTGCTAGTGCTAGTCCATGCACATAGAGATCCATGAATCCATAGGATGAGGGTATTCGGGGCAACCAGTTCTATCTCTCACTTCCCCACACAGTTTATCAGACAGCGGTGTGATCTACAATGTATTGCCTCTTGGCTCATCAACCCTGCTGACAGGCAGATCGGGGGGAAGGCGGAGCACAGCGAGCGAAGGGGGGAGAGCAGGAAGAGCGGAGGAGAGAGGGCTCTACACAGGAGTCCCCTCTCACCTATACAGCGCCTGACAGCGAACCCGCCGCCCAGAGCCTAGAGCGCCAGACACGCCACACGTGTCCGCGCGCCAAGCTCAAACGGAGCGGAGGAAAAAAAAAAACACCGCGGCGCCACGAGAACTCGGAAGCCGCTCGAAATCTCGCGAGATCTCCAGCGAGACTCTCAACCCCTGCTCCAAGCATCCACCAACAGCTGGAGTCCCCGTACCCCAGCTGCGAGCATCCCAGTCCTGGAAACAGCAGATCGCAACGGCTCAGATAAGCGATATGAGCCTGGGGAAGGAAATCATAAAGCCGCATATACGGGGGGGGGGCCTTTAGGCAGCAACATATAGCCCGGGGAGTGGAGAGTCAGAGCGGGGGTCTCAATATAGGTAGAGTGGCGAGAGGGAAAGCCGCACCATGCTCACACTCCTCACTCACACCCACTCCCATTCACATCCGGCCACACCCCCTCACAAGCAATTTTAAATGTCATATTTTCCTTTAGAAATTTAATTTTGCTGCAATACTGTTATAAACATGAGGAAGAGAATATTTCCCATAGTCTACAAGATATTTTACAGCCCAGGAGTTACGATTCAGTACACAAGGACATAACAGTTATCAAAGAACAGGGCACAAAAACAAATCAATTTAAATGGGTCATATTAAAGGAACTAGCCAGTCATTCTTTCTGAATTCCCCCATGAGGTTTTGGCACCTTCTTGGCACCTTAACAGTGGGTCCCATTGGTCTGGGTGATCACTTCTTCTCTTTCTCCTCCAACATTTGTTGCCATATATAGCCAGCATGGAGGTAGTGTGTTTGATGCTATCATTGTGTCCTTGACAGTTATATTTTTGAACAACAAAATAGGAGCTCATTGATTTATTAGGAAAGTCTTATAGTATATGAACCCAACATTTATGCCTTAGTACAGTTACAGCATAAACAGCCCCTCTGTTTATGCACTGTGAAGGTCCCCAATAACTCATGAACACATCTTTTTAATTCTTGGCTGAATATTTTCTGTATTCTGCTACAACAGTTCTTACTGAAATACTTACCTTCAATTAGAGCTTTCCTGTCACAGCCTCTTCTTCACCATAGAATTCTCAGTATATCACTGAAAGGAATGGGGAGAGGAAAGAGACAGAGAAGAGAGAGAAGAGAGTCTCTATCCAACGTGACACAATATTGGGTCATGGCTGCTGCTGTAAGAAGCTAGAAGGTACTCTCTGGGTGAAGGATAAAAGGATTAAAAATGCTCATCATAATTAGGCAGTAGGGATGAGCCAAACACACCCCCCCCCCCCCGTTTGGTTTGCACCAGAACCTTCGAACTAACCAAAAATTCGTACAGACATTAGAACCCTATTAAAGTCTATGGGACTCGAACATTCGAAATCAAAAGTGCTAATTTTAAAGGCTAATATGCAAGATATGCAACAGAACAACACCAGCAATAAGGGGTAGCTTCACGTGTATACTGTGAAGGAGGCACACAACACCCACTCTAACTGCTGCAGATGCCTGTATTACAGAAACAGAACAACACCAGCAATAAGGGGTAGCTTTGGGTGTATACTGCGCAGGAGGCACACAACACCCACTGTAAATTCTGCAGATGCCTGTGTTACAGAGACAGAACAACATCAGCAATAAGGGGTAGCTTCAGGTGTATACTGTGCAGGAGGCACACAACACCCACTGTAACAGCACTAGGTTCCCAAGCAAAAAGACACTGTCCCTGTCTATCTTGCTCTTTCCCTGCATGCCAACACACTACACAAGGCCGCAGCGCTGGCAGCCTTATATAGTGTGGGGCATGTACTAAACCCCCCTGAGCTATAATTGGCCACAGGCATCCTGCCTGTGGCATATTATGGCTCTCCTCTCTGCCGGCGATGTGATTGGCCAAGCATGCGGGATCACAGGGTTTAGCACATCAATGGTACATAATGCACTCACCCACTAGAGGCCCCCCTCGTGCAACTATAAATTAAGGTGTGCTAATACCTATATAGAATAACTAAAAAACCTAAAATAATAAGAAATTAAGACAATGTTGCAGTAATAAACTGACAATATATGCAATAACATACTTACAAGTCAATGAGGGTTATTTATGAAAGGCAAATCCACTTTGCACTGCAAGTGCACTTGGAAGTGCAGTCGCTCTAAATCTAAGGGGTAGATCTGAAATGAGTGGAAGCTCTGCTGTTTTTATCATCCAATCATGTGCAAGCTAAAATGCTGTTTTTTATTTTCCTTGCATGTCCCCCTCGGATCTACAGTGACTTTAATTCCAAGTGCACTTTCAGTTCAAAGTGGATTTTCCTTTAGTAAATAAACCCCTATGCATCTTTTCAATTAAAATAAGGATTACCATAAAGGTCTTATATGAAATAAACAAATGAATATCATAAATGATAGTTGCTATAAGAATCTTTAAGCCATACTGCAATTTTTAATCACAAGGGGGCTATATCATGAAATGTATTAGTTATAAGACTGTATGAATGAATTTGAGGAACACCTTTGTTTGTATGATATCAAAGTACAATTATATGAATGGGGAAAAAAGAGCAAAGTGTTGGAGGGATAATGTCAGATTGGGATGGGTTTGGGGAGGGCAACATTAAGCCCAATATAAAGTTGTAGGATGTAAAAGGATTGGTGACACTCCCTACTGAACAAAATAGGTACAATAAGGACCTGTAAGCTTACAAGGTAAGTATTAACCACGCAGTTTTACTGTGGCAGAATGGCACGGGTGGGTGAAGCAACGTTATGTTATGTCGGCGGCGATGATTGGATTTGTTTCAGAACTCCAGGCCCAAGCCAATGATTTGTGAAAGATGAGATGGTCATCACATTTTGAGAGACCCTAATCTGTAACATTACAGTGTACAGTTTATATAAAAGTGCAAAAAAAACACACAAAAAAACAAAAATTGTGGTTTTATTTTTCTTCTATCTCTATTGTTCTCTCTCTTATGTTCGCTCTCTATTGTCCACTCAATTGTTCACTCTCTCTTCTATATCTATTGTTCTCTCTCTATTATTACCGTATTTTAGAACTGAAATGTTTTATATTTACTATATTTTATTGTATTTGCTTTGCAGGTATGGTATGTCTTACTGTTATACTGTAATGTTACTTTGTTTTATTGTTAACCATAATTTGCTTAGCAGGTACGCCATTTAGCTGCAGCGCGGGTTTATTTATTCTGACAGCAACACTCCCCTGATACGCAAAGCAGTGACTTTAGCACTGTAGGAGGTGATATAACCACCAACAAAAAAAAAGAGCATATATGCTGAATCATGGGGGCAGGGGTGGAGGAGTGATTTGCTCCTAACATTAAAGTGGGAGTAAACCCAGTTTCAAAAAACACTTAGGCCGCGTACACACGGGCGGACTGTTCGCCCAACTTTGTCCGCTGAACAGTGTTTGGGCGGACAGTCCGCTCGTGTGTGGGCTTTCAGCGGACAGTTTCAGCGGACAGTTTGACGAACAAGGTTTTTCGGAATTTCCGAAAAACTGTCCGCTGAAACCTTGTTTCAGCGAACAGTCCGCTCGTGTGTAGGCTTGTTCGTCAAACTAAGTTCCGCGCATGCTCAGAAAGGATTTACACGCCGAAAGTTATAATGCAGTGTATAGGACGTCGTATTTTTCGTCCTGTCGTACGTGCCGTTCACGTCATCGCGCACGGTTTCAGCAAACTGTTCGTCCGTCATGTGTGGCCATGTCCGTCCATGCTAATTTTGAGCGGACTGTTTGCCGAAACTGTTTGACGGACAAAGTTGGGCGAACAGTCCCCGCGTGTGTACGCGGCCATACATTCCCGGCATGCCAGAAATGCTCACTTTCACATTGGTTGTGCTCTCAACCAAACTTTCAAACAATCCAATGGCTGGTTTCATAACTGACCACATGTGCAGCATTATGGCAGTTGAAGAATCATTAGAGGCCAAGATGGCAGCTTCCTTGACTGAAAACGATAGAAGGGTTTACTTCCACTTTAAGGGCAGATTTTCCCCATTCTTCGGCCTATATTTTTAGGCACAGATTATGTTAAAAAATCAAGTTGTTTTATTGAGTTAATGTTTTATCGTTACCATTGTTTACTTTTCAGGTACGTCATTCAGCTGCAGCATTGATTTATTAATCTTGACAGCAACAGCGTTTACTCTCACGATACGAAAATCAGCGACTCCAGCGCTGTAGAAGGTGATTTCACCATCACGGTTAAAAAAAATGCTGCATGTATGCCTATCATTAGAAGTGGGTGGATGAAGCGCTATATTCTAATAGTGGGCATACCCACGATCAATCTCTTTTTTTCGTTCAGCCCACAGGCTGCATGAAAAAATAAAACATTACAATATATGCCCAACAAGAATCGGCAAAGTACTGGTATTTTGCTGGATTTTGAGTGGTTATACCAGAATGATGCCTGCAGGTTTAGGTATTATCTTGGTATCATTCTTTTCAGCCAGTGGTTGGCTTTCATGTAAAAGCAATTATAGTGGCTGATTAGCCTCTAGACTGTTTTTACAAGCAGTGGGAGGGAATGTCCCCGCCCCACCGTCTTCCATGGTTTTCACTGGCTCTCCTGTCCCAACAGGGCACCTGAGAATGCATGACCATAGAACTGATCGGAGACCATAATGGCTCCAATAATCTCAATGGCCTAAGAACCTGGAAGCTACGAGCATTTCATGACTTAGGTTTTGCCGGATATAAACAGCGCCATTGGGAAATTGGGTAAGCATTTTATCACACCGATCTTGGTTTGGCTTTGAGGGCAGTGGAGAGATATAGGGTCTAATAGACCCCAATTTTTTCAAAAAAAGAGTACCTGTCACTACCTATTGCTATCATAGGGGATATTTATATTCCCTGAGATAGCAATAAAAATGATAAAAAAATTAAAGAAACAGTTTAAAAATAAAATAAAAAAAGCAAAATAAATAAATAAAAAAAGCCCTACCCCTGTCCCCCCATGCTTACGTGCAAAGGTGAACACGAGCGTCAGTCTAGTGTCATATGTAAACACCAATTGCACCATGAAGGTATCACCTTGAAGGTCAAATCGAGGGCAGTAATTTTTGCAATAGACCTGTAAATCTAAAGTGGTAACCTGCAATGGATTTTAAAGGCTTTTAAAAATGTATGTAGTTTGTCGCAGCTTCATGTTTGTGCACAATTTTAAAGCATATTGTGTTTGATATCCAGCGGCATAAGATCATCTTTATTATTTCATCAAACATTTGGGCAATATAGTATGTTTAAGTGTATTAAAATGAAAAAAAAAATGCATTTTAAAAATCGCTGCTCAAATACTGTGTGAAAAAAAAAAGCTGCAACACCCACCATTTTAATCTGTAGGGCCTTTGTTTTGTTTTTGTTTTTAAATTAAAAAATATATAATGTTTGGGGGTTCAAAGTCCTTTTCTAGCAAAAAAAAAAAAAAAATAGCAAAAAAAAATGTTCATGTAAACAAAGTCTTAGAAAGGGCTTTGTCTTCAAGTGGTTAGAAGAGTGGGTGATGTGTCACATAAGCTTCTAATGTTGTGCATAAAATGCCAGGACAGTTCAAACCCCTCTAAATTACTTTTTGGAAAGTAGACCCCCTAAGCTATTTTCTGACATGTTGAGTTCATGGAATATTTTATATTTTGCCACAAGTAGGGATGGCCGAACTGTTCGCCCGGCGGTCGGTTTGCGGCAAATTTTGCGTGTTTGTGATTCGCCCGATCGGCGGACTATTGCCACTGTTCGCCCGGTGGACATATGTGTTTACAGTGTGAAAGAACTTTGACCCATGATGACACATCCATCATGGGGTACAGGACTTATAAATAGACCTGATCTGGCGGCCATTTTACGTTCTGTCTTATGTCAGTTTAGGGACAGGATGCTGTGTGGAGCAGGGAGAGACTGTAGTGACACAAATCGCTAGCTATTAGGTCCACAAAAGTCCTTTTAAGGACTGGTATAGGTGTAGTACAGTATATAGGGTTCAGTGCACTGCTATGCTGGTGGTTGCAGCAGCCTGTCTTTTGTCAGTGTAGGGACAGGACGCTGTGTGCAGCAGGAACAGTCAGTTTAATTACTAGCTAGCTATTACTATTAGGTCCACAAAAGTCCTTTTAAGGACTGGTATATGTGTACAGTATATAGGGTTCTGGTGCACTGCTGTGCTGGTGATTGCTGAGTGCAGTGCTGACTGATTCTGCAGCTGTCTTTTGTCAGTGTAGGGACAGGATGCTGTGTGGAGCAGGGACAGTCAGTTTAATCACTAGCTATTACTATTAGGTCCACAAAGGTCATTTTAAGGACTGGTATAGGTGTACAGTATATAGGGTTGTACACGTATAATATACTTTCTTCCAAATATAGAAAGAATATTATACTTGACTGCTGCCTGATTCTGCAGCAGTCTTTTAATCAGTGTAGGGACTAAGGGACAGTCTGCAAATCACTAGCTACTAGGTCCACAAAGGTCCTTTTAAGGACTGGTATAGGTGTACAATATATAGGGTGTTGGTGCAGGGCTGTGCTGCAGATTACTGCCCTATTCTGCAGCAGTCCTTTATCAGTGTAGGGACTGAGGGACAGTCTGCAAATCACTAGCTACTAGGTCCACAAAGGTCCTTGTAAGGACTGGTATAGGTGTACAATATATAGGGTTGTGGTGCATTGCTGCTGACTGCTGCCCTATTCTGCAGCAGTCTTTTATCAGTGTAGGTACTGAGGGACAGTCTGCAAATCACTACCTACTAGGTCCACAAAGGTCTTTTTAAGGACTGGTAAAGGTGTACTATTTGGTGTGTAGTATATAGGTGTGTAATACACGTATAAAATACTTGCACATACTGTATATAAAGCATACTATAGTGCATTTCCACTGTGCAGCATTGTGACTGCTGAGTGGTTCTGCAGCGATACTACAAAGAGTGACAAACACAAGTTTAGTGCAAATGGGGGCCTTCATGCTCCAGTGTTTTAACAGGGACCCCCGTATAAAAAGCATAAGGGTCAAGGACCAGTACTGAGTGGCAACGTACTTAGACCCCCGGTACAAACACAAAATGGTGGAAATGTTACCACCGTCACAGAGGGCTGTCAGAATGGAGCACTTCCAGGCCTTGCTTCGAGAAATGCTGCATTCTGCTTTTGCATGCGCTGGCAGGGGAGGAATTCCCACTCCCAGAGAAAGAGTTGCGGGTACCAATCCAACAGCACCTGCAAGAAGAGGGCGGTTTGAAGATGTGTTGGTGACTTCTGATATGAGGTCATTCTTTCAGCTGCCTCATTGACAGGTCTCATCCAGATCCAGCATCAGGCAACGCCTAGACCGACAGGTGTCTGACTACATCGGGTTAACGGCCGATGTGGATGCTCTGAGGAGTGATGAACCCCTGGACTACTGGGTGGGCAGGCTTGACCTCTGGCCAGAGCTTGCCCAATTTGCAATGGAACTGTTGGCTTGCCCCTCGTCCAGTGTCCTGTCTGAAAGGACGTTCAGCGCAGCAGGGGGGATCGTGACCAATAAGCGCACTCGCCTAGCTCACGACAGTGTTGACTACCTCACATTTCTAAAAATGAATGAGGCATTCATTCATTTTAACCACTTTCAGACCGGACCATTTTGCTGGTCAATGACCAGAGGTCTTTTTACAATTTGGCACTGCGCTGCTTTAACTGGTAATTGCGCGGTCATGCAATGTTGTACCCAAACAAAATTTGCGTCCTTTTTTTCCCACAAATAGAGCTTTCTTTTAAAGGTATTTGACTGACTCTGCGATTTTTATTTTGAAAAAAAATGATATTTTCTACTTTTAGTTATTAGAAAAATCCAATAAACTCAATTTTAGTCATACATTTAGGCCAAAATGTATTCAGCCACATGTCTTTGGTAAAAAAAAAGTCAATAACTGTATATTTATTGGTTTGCGCAAAAGTTGTCACATCTACAAACTAAGGTACGTTTTCTAGAATTTACGCAGCTTTTAGTTTATGACTGCCTATCTCATTTCTTGATGTGCTAAAATGGCAGGGCAGTACAAAACCCCCCCCAAATGACCCCATTTTGGAAAGTAGATACCCTAAGGAAATTGATAAGAGGCATGTTGAGCCCATTGAATATTTTATTTTTTTGCCTCAAGCGATTGAATAATGACAAAAAAAAATATATTTTTTTTTTACACAAAGTTGTCACTAAATGATATATTGCTCACACATGCCATGGTTATATGTGGAATTGTACCCCAAAATACATTCTGCTGCTTCTCCTGAGTACGGGGATACCACATGTGGTCGACTTTTTGGAAGCCTAGCCGCGTACGGGGCCCAGAAAGCCAAGCACCGCCTTCAGGATTTCTAAGGGCATACATTTGTAATTTCACTCCTCACTACCTATCACAGTTTTGAAGGCCATAAAATGCCAATATGGCACAGAACGCCCACAAATGACCCCATTTTAGAAAGTAGACACCCCAAGATATTTGCTGAGAGGCATGTTGAGTCCATGGAATATTTTATATTTGGCACAAGTTGCGGGAAAATTACAAACTTTTTTTTATTTTTTATTTTTTTTCACAAAGTTGTCACTAAATGATATATTGCTCACACATGCTATGGGCATATGTGAAATGACACCCCAAAATAAGTTCTGCTGCTTCTCCCGAGTACGGGGATACCACATATGTGGGACTTTTTGGGAGCCTAGCAGCGTACGGGGCCCCGAAAACCAAGCACCGCCTTCAGGCTTTCTAAGGGCGTAAATTTTTGACTTCACTCCTCACTACCTATTACAGTTTTGAAGGCCATAAAATGCCAAGATGGCACAAAACCCTCACAAATGACCCCATTTTAGAAAGTAGACACCCCAAGCTATTTGCTGAGAGGCATGTTGAGTCCATGGAATATTTTATATTTTGCCACAAGTTGTGGGAAAATTACAAACTTTTTTTTTTTTTTCACAAAGTTGTCACTAAATGATATATTGCTCACCCATGCCATGGGCATATGTGAAATGACACCCCAAAATAAATTCTGCTGCTTCTCCTGAGTACGGGGATACCACATATGTGGGACTTTTTGGGAGCCTAGCCACGTACGGGGCCCCGAAATCCAAGCACCACCTTCAGGCTTTCTAAGGGCGTTACAGTTTTGAAGGCCATAAAATGCCAAGATGGCACAACCCCCCCCCCCAAATGACCCCATTTTGGAAAGAAGACACCCCTAAATTTAGGGGTACACTAGTGAGACTAGGTAATAAATGGCAGGTGCCCTGAAACTATAAAAAAATAACTAACCAACCAGCGTCACCTGTAACAGTTATATGGTGATCACTGGTGAAAGGGTTAACTAGGGGGCAATCAGGGGGCTTTATGCGGTAGTATATGGGGGTCCCTGGCGCTATAAAAAGCTGCGGCGAACCTAAATACCTACCTGCCTAACTAGCGTCACCTGTGACACTAATACAGCGATCAGAAAAACGATCGCTTATTAGGCTGGGTTCGCACTGGAGCGATGCGGGAACGCCACGAATCTGCGGCGGGTTCCCGCATCGCATGCCTCCCGGCGGCAGTTCACACTGCCCTATACGAACTGCTGGGAGTGTCAGTGAAAGGTTAATGACACCCCCAGATCAGTTCGCATATCGCAGTGCGATCTGCAAACTCGGATCGCATGGTGTGAACACCCATGCGATCCGATTCTGCTGCGGACCAAAAAAGGGTCCCGTGCGAATTTGCAGCGGGTGCGGCGCGAATTCAGCCATACTATCTGTATGGCTGAACTCGAATCGCACAGAGATCGGATGTGATTTGCACTGCA
Source organism: Lithobates pipiens (assembly GCF_037356315.1). Taxonomy (NCBI): domain Eukaryota; kingdom Metazoa; phylum Chordata; class Amphibia; order Anura; family Ranidae; genus Lithobates; species Lithobates pipiens. The sequence goes on along the minus strand of NW_027507748.1, from coordinate 449,263,488 downwards.
GTGCGGTGCGAATCACATCCGTTCTCATAAACCGCTGCAATGTGAACCCAGCCTTAGTGACACTGGCGACGGGGGGTGATCATGGGGTTAAACCTTTATTGGGGGGTTAGGGGGGTACATTAGAACTAAAGGGGGCTAACCCTAACTGCCCTAACAGTTATTACAGTCACAAATGACACCAATGCAAAAAAAATAATAATAATAATAAAAAAAATGCAATTGGTGTCACTGTGACTGGGGGGGCAGGGGTAATTGGGGGGGTGATCGGGGTGAAGGGGGGGTGTGAGTGTGCCTGGCATGTTCTACTGTGTAGTGTCGTGTTGGTGCAACTCACCGATCCTCTCTCCTCGGTGCCGGAACGAAAAATACCGACACGGAGGAGAGATTACATCACTTCCTCTGCCTGTGTTTACATTACAGGAGAGGAAGTGATGCAATGCTTCACTTCAATGCGTCAGGAGCGATCGCGAGGGGGTGGCCATGAATGAATGGCCGCCCCCTCATCCCGGATCGCTCCTGCACGGATACCGACCGGGCCCCCCACCCGCGGGAAGGCAGGGACGTACAGGTACGCCCATATGCCTGCCCGTGCAATTCTGTCGACGTATATCGTCGTGCGGCGGTCGGCAAGTGGTTAAAAATGCTATAAATCTATACCCTATTTTGTAGATGCTATAACTTCTGCACCAACCAATCTATATGCGCTTATTGCGATTTTTTTACCAAAAATATGTAGAAGAATACTTATTAGCCTAAATTGAGAAAAATTTGCTATTTTTTTTTTTTAAATGGGGATATTTATTAAAGCAAAAAGTACAAAATATTGTCGCTTTTGTTTTGTTTATAGCGCAAAAAATAAAAACCGCAGAGGCAATCAAATACCACCAACATAAAAGCTCTATTTGTGGGGGAAAAAAGGACATCAATTTTGTTTGGGTACAGCATCGCATGACTGCGCAATTGTCATTTAAAGCGACTCAATGCTGAATCACAAAAAATGGCCCGTTCATTCAGCAGCCAAATCTTCTGGGGGTGAAGTGGTTAAAGCCTTATCAATGGTTTGGTTATGAAATATGTTTAAACATCAAATTAATTAGAGAATTATCTTTACCGTAAATAAGTCTTGATTAAATTATCAAGCTCTGTGCACAGTATAACATTTTGTCCATGGTCAATTCACACGTGCTGAATCAACACCTAGTTTGTTTTCATAGTCAGTAAAGCCACGGAAAGCTATTTACTAAGCCATCATAAAGTGTTAAGACATGGTATCTTTGTAACAAGAGCTTGTGGTAAAAATTTCTCATAATTTGTATCACCCATATAATTTGATATCTGAAGTTATTTATTTTTGTATTATCACCATATATATTTGATTTTACTTTGTACTGAATTTTTAGTTAATAAATATATATATATTTTAGCACATTGTTGCATTCATTTTTGTCTTTAAACTAGCATGGATAAACAAATTTGAATTATTTTGATGATTTGTGTAAAGATGTAAAATTCTCCTAAACCATAGATTTTTGCATATTTGCATAAATATAATACCGTTAATATTTCAGCATAAACATCTGACGATACTGTACAGTTAAGTAAAAAAAAAACTGTCAAAGCTTAGACTGAAGATTGTGAGTCTGTTCTCTAATCTTCTGCAAGGTAGAGGAAAGGTTTAACTTGTTCTATGAGCAGCACAATAAATATGACATAAATGTCTTTAACCACTTCAGCTCTGCAAGGCTTTACCCTCTTCCTGACCAGGCCATTTTTTGTGATACAGCATTGTGTTACATTTGTTTTATTTTTTTATTGAAATTTAAAGAACATACAAAAACAGATATAAAAATTGAGTGATAGCCTAACACCAGGCCTCACTCTACACACAAATGCCCCCCCCCCCCAAAAAAAAAACAGTCTAAGCACTGGACCCTTAGCATAACTCTGGGACTTGAACAGGAGCATGATGACAATAAGTATACTTTTGCAGATATCTTGTATGCAAGTACAGATAGTGATATACTCTAGCTTAACACATACATGATATATCACCATGCAGTGCTAGCATCAGACCCACATATGCAATATCTAGGTCCATTTCTCACCCCCCGAGAGCATTAATACTTAATAGTCATCAATACCTACCAGCTTCATACCTGACATAGATTGAACTTCCAGCAAGTAATAGAATACATCAGTTTAATCAGACACCATAGAAGAACTATTCATTCAACTGCTCGTGGCATCATTTGATCATCCGTCACCTCTGCCTCCTCACTTTTTACTGCGTACAGCATGATATTGGTGGGGGCATGCCCTAGGCCTTGGGTTTGGTTACCTCATCACACTTTTTTCTGTTTACTATTTCGCCTCGGTTTTCATGTGCACCTATTCACTCTTGTCCTTAGTGCTCTTGTCATGGTTTGGTCAGTCTCACTATACTGATATTCACTGGTGTTTGAGTCATTATCCTTTCACATATCCAGACAACCTCCTTGCATATGTACATTGATATTATTTGCATATATATTTACATATATATTATTACTATTTTTAGAGTGGTGCAGATTCCTATTTGTTGTTCACTCTTCACTTTCATCATCATTCAAACAGGGTTTTCTGTCCTGCTCATTGGCTGTTTTCTGGGCTGAGTTTGCATGCCCTCGCCTCAGCTCCGGGGTTGACATCATTTTAGACACCCCCCAATTCTCTTCCAGCAGCTGAGCTATCATACATGTTCTATTAGCTGACATGTAAGTGTTAGACCTCTTGTTATATATACACATCCTGTACTATCCATATCTATGGATACTATTGACATCACACTCCTGATGAGAGGATGGATCCTTAAGGGAGTGGAGTCCTTACAGTTTGATTTTTTTACCCAGAGCTACCATGTACCTGCTTATTTATGCCACCATGTATCTATTTACTATGAAATTACTTATTAATTCTATGTATGTCAATTTTCTATGGAATTTGTGTTTATGATCGCATCATGTACTTTTAGAATATTTTTACTTGTTGGTATAATAAATCAACTTTTATTTTATATACTGTTTGTACCATTACCTAATTCAATGGCTGGCCTCACTCAAATTCCCATGATCACAGTTCTTTGCATACTTACGTATTTATCGGGATGGAGGCCCATCATTGTGTTTGTGTCAGTTCACATCTTTTGTGTTTGTATCAAATTAGGTGGAAGACACCTTGGACCCCTACTGAACTGCCACACTACCATCATTGATTACATTACCTTTACCATTTATCTTTACATTTGCTGATCGCATATACACATTCTATATGCTTACTATCAATTTCATGTTTTCAGTTTGCCAACCAGTCAGCGGATATGTATAATATTCCTTTACTAAATGGTGGAACAAGTAGCGCTAAATATAGTGTATGTTCACACCAATAAACATAAAATACTAAATCCTATAATCTACACTAAGAATGAGTCGAACACCCCCCCGGTTCGGTTCGCAACAGAACCTGCGAACAGACCTAAACTTCATGTGAACTTTAGAACCCTATTAAAGTCTATGGGACTCGAACGTTCAAAATCTAAAGTGCTAATTTTAAAGGCTAATATGCAAGTTATTGTCCTAAAAAGTGTATGAGTCCTGCCCCAGGGGACATTTATCAATGCAAAAAAAAGTTTTAAAAACTGCAGTTTTTTCCGGGAGCAGGGATTTTAATAATGGTTTAAGTGAAACAATAAAAGTGTAATATTCCTTTAAATTTCATACCTGGGGGGTGTGTATAGTATGTCTGTAAAGAGGCACATGTTTCCCGTGCTTAGAACTGTCCCTGCACAAAGTGTCATTTCTGCAGGAAAAAAAGTCATTTAAAAGCACTCGTGGCTATAATGAATTGTCGGCTCCCCATATTACAGAGAACAGTCATTAAAAGTCATTGATAAAAAAAAAGTGTGGGGTTCCCCCAAATTCAATTACCAGGCCCTTAAGGTCTGGTATGGATATTAAGGGGAACCCCGCGTCAAATGTAAAAAAAAAAAATACGTGGGGTTCCCCCCTAAATATCCATACCAGAAGAGTCTGGTATGGATTTTAAGGGGAACGCCATGCCAAAGTAAAAAAAAAATGACGTGGAGTTCCCCTTAAAAATCCATACCAGACCCTTTATCTGAGCACGCAACCTAGCAGGCTGCAGGAAAAGAGGGGGATGCAGGTTTCCGTTACATAAGAGGGGGGGTCACCCACACGTCATTGCGGAAGCCAGGCTTTCCCACTTGCGTCAGAGGGGGTGGGGTCAGGTGACGGGTGGCTCCGTCCTCCCCATATAAGAAATGTCTGGCTGCCGGGATCCCCGCAGTGTCTCCGCCAGTGGAGACAGAGGATGGATGGATTCGCTATGCTGGAGGGAGAGATCACCCGTCGCTGGATTAGATCAGTCATCACTGGACCCCGGAGAGATGATCATCCATCGCTGGATAGCAAGAGTGGATTACTACCGCTGGAATCTTTTTTTTATTTTTTACTTTTTTTAATAAAGGACTTTTTCAACAGTGTGTGTGTCTTTTTTAACATTCTTTTACATTTTCTCTGTGAAATGGTAGGGATAATTTTGTACCCCCTTACCATTTCAAACAGGGAGGGCTGGGATCTGGGGGTCCCCTTGTTAAAGGGGGCTTGCAGATTCTGATAAGACCCCTGCCCGCAGTCCCCCACAACCACCGTCCAGGCTTGTGGGGATGAGGCCCTTGTCCTCATCAACATGGGGACAAGGTGCTTTGAGGGGTCACAGACCCCCAAAGCATCCTCCCAATGTTGAGGGCATGTGGCCTGGTACGGTTCTGGAGGGGGGTGCCGCTCTCTCGCCCCCCTCTTTTCCTGCGGCCTGCCAGGTTGCGTTCTTGGATAAAGGGTCTGGTATGGATTTTTAGGGGGAACTCCATGCCATTTTTTTTTTAAATTTGCCGTGGAGTTCCCTTAAAATCCATACCAGACCTGAAGGGTCTGGTATGGATATTTAGGGTGAACCCAACATCATTTTTTTTTTAATTTGATGCAGGGTTCCCCTTAATATCCATACCAGACCTGAAGGGCCTGGTAATTGAATTGAAACCCCACGCTTTTTTTTTTTTTATCAATGACTTTCAATGGCTGTTCTCTGTATTACGGGGAGCCGACAATTCATTATAGCCGCGAGTGCTTTTAAATGACTTTTTTTCCTGTAGAAATGACACTTTGTGCAGGGACAGTTCTAAGCATGGGAAACATGCCTCCATTTACAGGCATACTATAGACATCCCCCAGGTACGAAATTTAAAGGAATATTACACTTTTATTGTTTCACTTTAAGCATCATTAAAATCACTGCTCCTGAAAAAACTTCCATTTTTAAAACTTTTTTTTTTGCATTGATACATGTCCCCTGGGGCAGGACCCAGGTCCCCAAACACTTTTTAGGACAATGTAATGAAGTCAGCTACCCAGTTGGAAATATAAAGTCCCAGGTATTTTTCCCTATCAACCTGTTGTAAGGGGCAGTCTATAAGGACCCTATATGCTGGAGATGGGGTCCTAAGAGGAAGCATTTGGGATTTGCCCCAAGTGACCGTCAGGCCCGAGAATAAAGCAAGTTCAAAATTATCTAGAGCTGCCCATAAAGATGAATCAGAGTCGCGTAAAAACAATACCATGTTGTCAGCATAAAGAGTTGTCTTTTTTGTCAGGCTGCCCCCCTGTAGAAGCTCTCAATGCTGCCGTGATAGGTTCAATCAATAAGGCAAATAAACCAGGAGACAAAGGGCAATCTTGGCATTTAGTTTAACCACTTCAGTTCCGGACCAATAAACACCTTAAGGACCAGAGGTCTTTTTGCAATTTCGCACTGCGCTGCTTTAACTGGTAATTGCGCGGTCATGCAATATTGCACCCAAACGAAATTTGCGTCCTTTTCTTCCCACAAATAGAGCTTTCTTTTGATGGTATTTGATTGCCTCTGCGATTTTTTTTTTTTGCGATATAAATGAAAAAAGAGCGAAAATTTTGAAAAAAAAAGATATTTTCTTCTTTTTGTTATAAGAAAAATCGAATAAACTAAATTTTAGTCATACATTGAGGGCAAAATTTATTCAGCCACATGTCTTTAGTAAAAAAAATGTCAATAAGCGTATATTTTTTGGTTTGCGCAAAAGTTATAGCGTCTACAAACTAGAGTACATTTTCTGGAATTTACACAGCTTTTAATTTATGACTGCCGATCTCATTTCTTGAGGTGCTAAAATGGCAGGGCAGTACAAATCCCCCCCAAATGACCCCATTTTGGAAAGTAGACACCCCAAGGAAATTGCTGATGGGTATGTTGAGCCCATTGAATATTTATTTTTTTTGTCCTAAGGGATTGAATAATGACAAAAAAAAAAAAAAAAATTTTTTTTACAAAAAGTTGTCACTAAATGATATATTGCTCACACATGCCATGGTTATATGTGAAATGACACCCCAAAATACATTCTGCTGCTTCTCCCGAGTACGGGGATACCACATGTGTGGGACTTTTTGGGAGTCTAGTCGCGCACGGCACCCCGAAATCCAATCACCACCTTCAGGATTTCTAAGGGTGCAAATTTTTGATTTAACTCCTCACTACCTATCACAGTTTCGAAGGCCATAAAATGCCAAAATAGCACAAAACCCCCCCAAATGACCCCATTTTGGAAAGTAGACACCCCAAGCTATTTACTGAGAGGCATGTTGAGTCCATGGAATATTTTATATTTTGCCAAAAGTTGCGGGAATATTACAAACTTTTTTTTTTTTGCACAAAGTTGTCACTAAATGATATATTGCTCACACATGCTATGGGCAGAAGTCAAATTACACCCCAAAATAAATTCTGCTGCTTCTCCCGAGTACGGGGATACCACATGTGGGGGACTTTTTGGGAGCCTAGTTAACTAGCTACCTAGCGACACTAGCGACACTGATGCAGCGTTCAGAAAAATTATCGCTTAGTGACACTGGCAAAAGGGGGTGAAAGGGTTAACTAGCGGAAATCAGGGGGTTAAAACCATTATTGGGTAGTATATCGGGGTACCTAGCGCTATAAAAACCTGGCGGTGAACCTAAAAAAATAAATAGCTACCTAGCGACTGTAGCGACACTAATGCAGCGATCAGAAAAACGATCTCTTAGTGACACAGGCAAAAGGGGGTGAAAGGGTTAACTAGCGGCAATCAGGGGGTTAAAAACATTATTGGGTAGTATATCGGGGTACCTAGCGATATAAAAACCTGGCGGTGAACCTAAAAAAATAACTAGCTACCTAGCGACACATGCAGCGATCAGAAAAATGATCGCTTAGTGACACTGGCAAAAGGGGGTGAAAGGGTTAACTAGCGGCAATCAGGGGGTTAAAAACATTATTGGGTAGTATATCGGGGTACCTAGCGCTATAAAAACCTGGCGGTGAACCTAAAAAAATAACTAGCTACCTAGCGACTGTAGCGACACTAATGCAGCGATCAGAAAAACGATCGCTTAGTGACACTGGCAAAAGGGGGTGAAAGGGTTAACTAGCGGCAATCAGGGGGTTAAAAACATTATTGGGTAGTATATCGGGGTACCTAGCGATATAAAAACCTGGCGGTGAACCTAAAAAAATAACTAGCTACCTAGCGACACTAGCGACACATGCAGCGATCAGAAAAATGATCGCTTAGTGACACTGGCAAAAGGGGGTGAAAGGGTTAACTCTAGGGGCAATCAGGGGGTTAAATCTTTATTGGGGGGTGATAGGGGGCTACCCTGGACCTAACACTAACTGTCCTGACAGTTTTTACTGTCACAACTGACACTGAATGCATTGATCAGTAAAGAAATGATCAATGCAATCAGTGACACTGTGACTGGGGGGGAGGGGGGGCGGGGGGGATCGGGGGGCGATCGGGGGGGGGGATCGGGGGGGGTTTGTGTGCCTGTGTGTACCTACATGTCAGTGTAGTGTTCGTGCAGACTTACTTTTACTCTTCTCCTCGTAGTCCGGTCAAAAAGACCGCCCCGAGGAGAATGACATCACTTCCTCCTTCCTGTGTAAACAATACACAGGGGAGGAAGCTTCTCATTGGCCAGGAGCGATCCAGAGGGGGTGGCCGAAAACGAACGGCCATCCCCTCATCACGGAGCGCTCCTGGACCGAATCGGACCGCCGTAACCAGCGGGAGGGGGTCCGATGGGACCCCCCACCCGCTGGAAGGCAATCACGTAGATGTACGTGATTCTGCCTGCCTGTGCCATTGTGCTGACGTACAATGGCAATACGGCGGTCCTGAAGTGGTTAATGACTGCAGTCTGACTTTGGTATAGAATACTGATCCACCTATAGAATACTGATCCACGTCTAAACTGAGAACCAAAACCAAATGTTTCGAACACTGTTGCCATATATTGCCAGTCTATGGAGATGAAAAACTTCTCCAAATCCAGAAAGACAAATTTCCCTCCACTGGAAATATCTGGGCCTAACTGGGTTTGGGTAAAAACCCTGTGCAGATTTACAGTGCCTTGAAAAAAGTATTCATACTTCTTGAACTTTTCCACATTTTGTCATGTTACAGCCAAAAATGTATATGTATTTTATTTGGATTTTATGTGATAGACCTTCACAAAGTGGCACATAATTGTGAAGTGGAAGGAATATGATAAATGGTTTTCCAAATTTTACAAATAAATATCTGAAAAGTATGGTGTGCATTTGTATTCAGCCCCATTACTCTGATTCCCCTAACTAAAATCTAGTGGAACCAATTGCCTTCAGAAGTCACATTTTTAGTAAATAGAGTCCACCTGTGTGTAATTTTAATCTCAGTATAAATACAGCTGTTCTGTGAAGCCCTCAGAGGTATGTTGGAGGACCTTAGAGAACAAACAGGATCCCGAAGGCCAAGGAACACACGAGACAGGTCAGGGAGGAAGTTGTGGATAAGTTTAAAGCAGGGTTAGGTTACAAAAAAATATCCCAAGCTTTGAACATCTCATGGAGCACTGTTCAATCCATCATCCGAAAAATGGAAAGAGTATGGCACAATTGCAAACCTACAAAGACATTGCCATCCACATATACTGACAGACCGGGCAAGGAGAGCATTAATCAGAGAAGCAGCTAAGAGGACCATGGTAACTCTGGAGGAGCTTCAGAGATCCACAGCTGACCAAGACTGACAATTTTGAAAAATACACAGAATTTTTTACTTTCTGCTATAAAACATGTCTAATAAAAAATATAAAACAAATATAAAAAAATCAATAATCCCAATACGTGTATATTGATTGGTTTGCACAAAAGTTATCGAGTCTAGAGGATAGATTTATGGGCGTTTTATTTATTTATTTATTTATTATTACTAGTAATGGTGATGATCAGTGACTTTTAGAGTGACTGCGACATTGCGGCGGACAGATCAAACACCTAACCGACACTTTTTTGGAACCAGTGACATTATTACAGTAATCAGTGCTAAAAATTACCAGCAGGGGAGATCAAAGGGTTAAGTGTGTATCTGAGAGGTGCTTGCTTACTGTGCGAGGGATGGATTCACTGGAGGGAAACCAAGAGATCTGTGTTCCTTAATAGCAGGAACAGAAGAGCTCTGTGTCCTCTCCTGTCAGAACAGTCATCTGCCTTGTTTACATAGGCAGTTCACCATTCTGCCTTCTTTGTGGAACGATCTGTGGGTTCCGGCAGACATCGCGTGCACCAGACCCAGTCATTGGCTCCCCCTGTGGCCAATCAGGTACATCGATTTGTGCTGCCACCTTGCTGCAGTACAACTGCGGTAGGTGCTCAGCAAGTAATTAACTGACAATTGCGTGGTAGTGCCCAAATAAAAATGTTGTCCTTTTTTTCCCACAAATAGAGCTTTCTTTTAGTGACCATCACCTCTGCTGTTTTAAAGGATAACTCCACTTTCGTGGGGAAAAAAATAGCAAATAAAGAAAAAATAATACAGTGGGTACAATTGTGATACAAGTCCAAGTCCTATTGTAATTGAACGTTATAAAAAAAATGACCTTTCCTTTTCAGTCTGCAGCTGCTGTAATTTTCAAAAAATGCAATGCAATATGGCAACATGGAGTTATTCTGTATACAATATGTGTACTAAACACTCCCCAGAAACATCTTTTCCTGCTTGTGTGATTGGCTCACCAATTTTCTCAGAAGCATGCCTAAGATAAAAGTCAGATTTCCAGTCTCCCACCCCAATCTTTCGGTTTGTGACAGAAGTTACCAGTTTCAAAGGTTTTATATCCAGTTCCTATAATATGTTACTAAACGCATCTATGCCGGGTTTCCCCGCAAGGGTGATCGCCTCCTGGGAGAGGGATGTGGGAGTATTTGAGGAGGACCAATGGGTGGAGGCCTTACAGGCAATACAGGGTTGCTCATTGAATACGGCACAGCGCTTATCGCAACTATACATTGTCATGAGGGTGCACCGAACGCCGGCCAGACTGTATAGGATGGGGATTGGGGAGGGGGACCTTTGTACCAGATGTGCCAGGGATAGGGGAGACCTCATACATTTACTTTGGCGCTGTCCCAAATTACATTTATATTGGTCGGGGGTCATTGATACTCGCAATGGGGCCTTCCAGGTACGGATTCCACAGGATCCAAAGGTGTGCCTTTTGGGTGTGATGGATGATCTCCCGCTGGAGGCGCCTGTTAGGGAGGCCTTGGGGAGAGCTCTTTTTCAGGCACGCAAACTTATCCTTCAACACTGGAGAGCGAGTGACCCCCCCGAGGTTGAAGGAATGGATAACTCAAATGGGGAACGTGTTAAGTATGGAAAAGTATATTTACCACCACAGAGGCCGAGCGGGACGCTTTGAGCGACTGTGGGGACCCTGGCTTGATACCCCCGGGTTGTCACCCCTGGAGCTGGTTATGGGACGGTTGCTTAGTTAGGGAGTATAAGTAAGGCCATACGGGGGTATGTGTTGTTGTAGAGGGGGGGGAGCAGGTAATAGGGCTGCGGCCCGACTGGACAATCTTGACCTGTACATGTGGTGTCCTGTTCGAATAGGGTGATACTTAATACCGCTTGCGGAGTATGACTTTGCTATGTACAAGGTGTCTTTATGTGTATGCTGTTTGACTATGTATACTGCGCTGCTTATGTGATGACCTGTGTGTGTATTTGTGTGTCAATAAAATCCGTTTTGATTTTAAAAAAAAAAGTCAGATTTCAGCTAATGTAATTTTTAGTGAAATATCTCCAATAGAAACACATCTAAAGGGATGCAGGCTCAGCAGCTTTCCTAGTGTTTTGCAGCTGCCACAGCTGACTGAAAATTTTGACACCATTCCCATTAGACCTACTCAACACAGAGGCACAGACAAACACACATGGATTTATTCAGAATAACAAAAGGTAGGAATCTGCAACAAAGGTTGTTCTAATCCTTGCAATGTACATAGATCACCCAGAGGGGAATAGTTTTTTCTCAACAAACGTGGAGGTACACTTAAATTTTTTGGGGTATAAACAAAAAAAAAGTCTGATTATTAAAAAAAATATATATATTTTTTACTTTCTGCTATATAACATACTCAATAAAAAAAAAAAAAAAACAATCACATTTTCATTTAATTTAGGCAAATATGTATTCTGCTCATATTTTTGGTTAAAAAAATCCCAATAAGCGTATATTGATTAGTTTGCACAAAAGTTATAATGTCTACAAACTATAGCATATGTAAATGTGTATATATATATATATATATATATATATATATATATATATATATATATATATATATATAGTTTTACTAGTAATGGTGGGGATCAGCGATTTACAGCGGTACTGCAATAGTACGGTGGACAAATTAGATATCTAATGCCGCGTACACACGATCAGACTGTCCGGCAGACTTAGCCCGGCAGACAAACCGCCGGACTTTGCGCCCCCCCCACCCCAAAGCACCTTGTCCCCATGTTGATGAGGACAAGGGCCTCTTCCCGACAACCCTGGCCGTTGGTTTCCGGGCCTGCGGGCGGGGGGCTTATCGGAATCCGGGAGCCCCCTTTAATAAGGGGGCCCCAGATACCGGCCCCTCACCCTATGTGAATGAATATGGGGTACAATGTACCCCTACCCATTCACCTGGTGAAAAAAATTTAAAAAAATAAAAAACACCACACAAGAGTTTACAATAATTTATTGCACAGCTCTGGGGGTCTTCTTCCATCATGGAGGGTCTTCTCACCAGACTCCTCTGCTATCTTCTGTTAGCTCTGTTACTAGCTGAGGAGCACTGCTTTCTTCTTTGTCGCCGCCCGGGGGTCTTCTTCCGACTTCGGTGCTCTTGTCCCCCTCTTCGGAGGTCTTGTCCCCCTCTTCGGTTCTTCTTGCCGGGCCTCCGCTTTCTTCCTTTAGTTCTTTTACTAGTGGTGGCCCAGTCTTTTGTCGCCGCTGTCTCTTCTTCCGACTTTGGGGGTCTTGCCCCCCTCTTCGGTTCTAGCAGTGGCCCGGTCTCCTATCGCCGCTGCCGCCACCTTCTCTTCTTCTTGTTCTTTTTCCTCTTCGTTGAGATGTTGACTCAACACTCTCTCTGGCCGCAATGCAATGACAGGGACGCGGTCTGCGGCGACTTATATAGGGACATCACTGGGTGATGTCCCTGCCCATTATGATGTCACAGCCCCAGCATCCTCTGGGACTGTGACATCATAAGGGGTGGGGACATCACCCGGTGATGTCCCTATATAAGTTGCCGCACACCGCGTCCCTGTCATTGCGGCCAGAGAGAGCAGAGTGATATCAGCTGCACTCTGCAGCTCCCTGTAGTCGGCTGCAGCCGGCACTATAGGAGCTGTGTTGGCTTATGCAGCTATCAGCTCACTCCGTGGGTGGAGAGTTGCATAAAAAAAGCTATTAAAAAGTTCTGCTCCCTGGCAGAGGTGCCGGAACGCAGTTCCTTCAGAAAAAAAGCCTTGGTTAAATGTATGCCTAGGTTGTGCTTACTCACTGTGTGGGGTGCTTTGACTATGGGTTAAAGAGAAATTTCCCAATTAATGGATGGTTTAATACTTTTTTACAGTTTCAATAAATAAATAAAAACTCCAATTTTTTTAAAAGCCATTTTGAGATATGGCAACCTGAGGGCGTTATGTACAATATTGGTGTGTGGAATGCCCTCACAAATGTAATTTCCTGCTTCTGTGATTGGCTGAATAATTTTCTCTGAAGTGTGCACTAAGATACAAATTCAATTTTAGGCATCCCTGCAATAAGAATTTACTTTTGGCTACAATCTTCCTAAGGAGCCACTACTCCAAAGGGTATGAAGACACTGTAGATGTCTTCATCAGAGATTTCACCAGGTGGTCATTAGGGATGGGCCAAACACCCCCGGTTTGCACCAGAACATGTGAACAGGCAAAAAGTTAAAGCAAACATGCGAACACTATTAAAGTTTATGGGACACAAACATGAAAACTCAAAAGTGCCAATTTTAAAGGCTTATATCCAGGTAATTGCCATCAAACAAGTAAATGGGGACCTGGGTTCTGCCCTAGGGGACATGTATCAATATTAGATTAATAAGTGGTGTTGCGCTCCACAAAAAAAAAAAATGTGTTTAACAGTAAATAGTACACAGAATAGTATTAATAACTACATGTGACTACTAAAAGCTAGTTACTTCAACTGTCCACCTTCTAAAGTGCATCAGTGCCAACTAAGCAATATCCAGTCCTGTGTAATGTGAATGATTAGATACTCCTAACATAAGAAGGTAAAGTGCATACAGTGAGAATAGAACAATACAAAAAATACAATAGAATTCAAAATGTGTCTTAATCCATAAAGTGCATACAGTGTCAAAAAATATATATCAGTAAAAAAATATATAGTAGTAAAAAGATATATAATATCTGATAAGGGTGACGGTGTCTCTATCTATACCATCAAAACAGTCCGTATTCAGTCATGCAGTATGTGAATCCACTCTGTGTCATGGAATACACTGACTCCGTGAGCAAAAGAGTAATTCCACCGGTGATCTCGTGAATCCTCAGAAATAAGGTGTTCACACACTGAGTGCAATGGCTACCTTACCTCCCTGCTGTAAGGTAAACAGCAATTATTAATTCCAGCAATCACAGTGTTGTTGTCAGCTGGTGTAGATACTACAGGCAGTCCCCTCTAGGTGCTTAGCCAAGAACCATAAATCATGTCCGTAGGAAAAAAGAAGGAGCTCCAATGGTGAAGTATGTACTACCAATTAAACTTTATTCTAAAAAGGACATAGTCCTAGGTACTCACATTTAATCATACAATTCATAGGCAAGAAACAGCATAAAACGAACGAGCTCCACGCTCGTACTCCGGACGTCACTTCCGGTGTCCTCCTAATCAATCACCGGAAGTTAAACACATTTATTTTTTTATTTTTTTTGTGGAGTGCAACACCACTTATTAATCTAATATTATACACATCTAGGGGAGGGTTTGCACCCCTGCCGGTGTTTTGCTGCAACCATAGCCTTTTTCTTTTCTTGCTGTTTAGTCATTGTGGCGCGAGGATAATTCATAATTATGACATGTATCAATGCAAAAATGTAAATTACAGTTTTTTCAAGAGCAGTGATTTTAAAAATGCTTAAAGTGAAACAATAAAAATTAAATATTCCTTTAAATATTGTGCCTGGGGGTCCCTTTAGTCTACATGTAAAGGGGCGCATCTGTGTGATGTGTGGAACAGTGCCGCAGCAAAATTAAATTTCTAAAGTAAACAATTTAATTTTTGCGGCTGTAAATATATTGCGTCTGGGCAATATACAAGAAACATGTTATGGGTTGCCCCCCAGTCCATACCAGGTCCTTCAGGTCTGGTATGGATTTTAAGGGAAGCTCCATGCTAAAAATAAAAAAAATCGGCGTGGGGTCCCCTCCAAAATCCATACCAGACCCTTATCTGAGCATGCAGACTGGAGGACAGGATATGGGGGTGAGCTAATGCCGCCCCCCTCCTTAAACATACCAGGCCACATGCCCTCAACATGGGGAGGGTGCTTTTGGGTGCCCCCCAAAGGACCTTGTCCCCATGTTGATGGGGACAAGGACCTCTTCCCGACAACCCTGGCCATTGGTTGTCAGGATCTGTGGGTGGGGGGCTTATTGGAATCTGAAAGTCCCCTTTAACAAGGAGGCCCCCAGGTCCCAGCCCCCCTCCTATGTGAATGGGTATGGGGTACACTGTAGCCCTACCAATTCACAAAAAAAAATGTCAAAAAGTAAAACAAAGAACGTAAATTTATTTTATTGGGATTGTAATAGACCAACACAAAGTGGCACATAATTGTGAAGTGGAAGGAAAATGATAAATGGTTTTCACAATTTTTTACAAATAAATATCTGAAAAGTGTGGTGTGCATTTGTATTCAGCCACCCTGAATCGATACTTTGTAGAAACACCTTACGTTGCAATTACACCTGCAAGTATTTTTGGGTATGTCTCTACCAGCTTTGCGCATCTAGAGAGTGAAAGTCTTGCCACAGATTCTCAATTGGATTTAGGTCTGGACTTTGACTGGGCCATTCTAACACATCAGCATGCTTTAATCTAAACCATTCCATTGTAGCTCTGGCTGTATGTTTAGGGTTGTTGTCCTGCTGGAAGGTGAACCTCTGCCCCAGTTTCAAGTCTTTTGCAGACTCTAACATGTTTTCTTCTAAGGTTGAGCTGTATTTGGCTCCATCCATCTTCCCATCAATTCTGACCAGCTTCCTTGCCCCCACTGAAGAAAAGCATCCCCACAACATGATGCTGCCACTACTATGTTTCTCAATGGGGATGGTGTGTTCAGGTTGATGTGCAGTGTTACTTTTTCATCATACATAGCATTTTGCTTTTAGGCCGTAAAGTTACATTTTGGTCTCTACTGACCAGAGCACCTTCTTCCACATATTTTGCTGTGGCTTCTCCAAACTGCAAACGGGACTTCTTATGGCTTTCTTTCACAATGGCATTCTTCTTACCACTCTTCCATAAAAGCCAGATTTGTGAAGTGCACAGCTAATAGTTGCCCTGTGGACAGATTCTCCCACCTGAGCTGTGGATCTCTGCAGGTCCTCCAGAGTTGCCATGGGCCTCTTGGCTGCTTCTGTGATTAATGTTCTCCTTGCCTGGCCTATCATTTTAGGTGGACAGCAATGTCTTGGTAGGTGTGCAGTTGTGCCATTGAATGATGAATTGAACAGTGCTATGTGAAATGTTCAAAGCTTGTGATTTTTTTTATAGCCTAACCCTGCTTTAAACATCTCCACAACTTCATCCCTGACCTGTCTGGTGTGTTCCTTGGCCTTCATGATGCTGTTTATTCACTAAGGTTCTCTAACAAACCTCTAAGGGCTTCACATAACAGCTATATTTATACTGAGATTAAATTACACACAAGTGGACTCTATTTACTAATTAGGTGACTTCTGAGGACAATTGATTGCACTACATAGGGGTATCAGAGAAAAGGGCGCTGAATACAAATGCACGCTACACTTTGTAGATATTTATTTGAAAACAAATTGAAAACCACTTATCATTTACCTTCCACTTCACAATTAAGTTGCCACTTTGTGTTCGTCTATCACATAAAATCCCAATAAAAACATTTACTTTTTTGGCTGTAACATGACAAAATGTGGAAAATGTCAAGGGGTATGAATAGGTTTTCAAGGCACTGTGTATGTATATATATATATATATATATATATATATATATATATATATAAATTAAACTGCTTGCATGCCACTAACTAACCTACCTAATCTAGCTCAGGTTCTCTCAGTCTCCTCCATGTATCACACTACATACGGCCGCCGTGTCTGCATCCTTATTAAGTGTGGGGAGTGGACTTAGCCCCCTGAGTCAAGATTGGCCAAAGGCACCCTGCCTTTGGCCAATCATGGATCTCGCAGCAGATCACGCTGTAATTGGCCAAAGCATGCAGGTCAGGTACATGCTTTGGCCAATCAACAGCCGTCAATGCACTGCAATCTTGATCAATTGTTCACTGCTCAAATTTGCAGTGAACGCCCCATATGTTCAGTTTGTTTGTGAACATACGAACGCCCAATGTTCGAGTCAAACTTATGCGAACATTGGGACCATCCCTAGTGGTTATAATGAGTGCTGAATCTCATATTCAGGAATCAGTCTGGAAAGAACAAACAAAATTTTTTTAAAAAAAAGTAGGAATTTTTAACACATTTTGTTAAAATCCTTGCATATATTATACTGTATCTACCAAATAGATTTTTTTCTCAACAGAAATGGATTGGCACTTTAATCTTAGAAAACCAGAGGGACACAGTTTGCGGTGTATTTTGTTTTCAGAGAGCTGGTATTAAAGTCCATGCATCATTTGTTAGTTGTCCATTTAGAGAACTTTTGTATTTAGAGAAAGGAAGGTCAATCAGATATAAAAAGTGTAAAGGCAGGTTATTTCTCATATCATAGGTCATAATGCTAAGTATTACTTGTTGAACTGTCATCCGGAAGAAGCAGATGTGCTTTCCCACAGCACCAGAAGGTACCTGAGATTTGTTTTTTGAATTGTGATGTAGAGTCTGAATTCTGTACAAATTGTGACCTTTTCTCATTGTTCAGGTGGAAAAATAGTCAATGGGGCTGTCTCCCATTTTTTATAATAGGAAGGAATATAGTTGTCTGGAGGGGGATACAAGGTTTTTGATATATAAAGGAAAGACAGTTTTTGATAGGTGCTTGGAAGTTGTAGATGGTTCTATACTGTATGGTATAAGGGAGTGGTTCTATGCCAAAGACCAATGTAAAAGGTGATGGAGCTGGAGGGAACTCCTGGAGTCAAGAGGAGGGTCTGCTAGGTTTCTGGTTTCCTCCTGAGAAAGCCAGCCAGATGATAGAAAGTAATAGATCTTCTGATATAGTATGGGGGTCTAATCATAGGATTCTCAATACTTGGGTGAGGTCGCCTAGGATTAGAGGTGGCAAATGCCTTTCTGGCTATATGGACAGTAGCCCCCATAGTTGGCTTATTCCTTACTGCTCAGGAAGGAAGGGAGAACCAAAGAAAGCCTCCTGTTCCAGGGTTACCCACAGTTTTGTATTACAGTGGCAGTACCAATCTTCCACATACTGTATGTTAAATGATCCGCTTTATGGAATAGTTTAATATCTAGAAGTCCCATGCCACCACACTGTTTGGGCTACATAAGAATAGCATGTTTTTTGTTTTTTTTATAACTTTTCGAACTGATTTATATTTTACAGGTATAATGTAACAATGTGGAGAGAGGGGAAGTATTATTGGTGCAAGGTCTGCATTTAGCATAATTTCAAATAAATAATACTTTCTCAAAAATGTGCAATATCTTGTACTGTTGAGAATATGCTAAGTAAAATATAAACCAGGAAGAGAAAAATCATCAGTGAAAACTTTCTCTTTGATTGGTTTCATTAAATGCTCTATTGCCAAATTGAAAAGGTGCCGAAAACATTAGTATTGCCATCAATTTTGATTGAAGTACTAACTCATGATTGTAAAGAGCTCAAGCACTTCACCCTGTCAGGAAGGAACCTAGTTAAAACCTGTTTTAAATTTGTAATAAAACAGAGGGTTCAGCTGCTTAAATTGATAATAACTATGAAAGCTACACAACCACTCTTTTGTGCCTCTATGTGTTTTTCTACTGTAACTTACAGACATATCACCAGGGGGCATTTTGTAGGTAGAAATTATACACTTAGAAAGCTTAAGGCCCCATTCACACCCAAGTGTACTTGAATTGCAGGCAAAATCACGCAATGCTGCCTGCCATTCCAGAATTGGAAAAAAAAAAAACACGGAACAGTTATAATTTCTTATTGGCACCCCAAACACTGTGCAATTTTGCTGTGATTGTCATGGGACAAAATGCACGAAAATCACGCCAAAAAATACAATGCTGAACACACCTGGCTCAGTGCAAAAATGTAATACATGAGCTTCTTTGGCAGGGGAGGGAGGGGAGGGAGGCATTTTCAAAATGAATGGCGCAGCTCCAAAAATGTACCACAAAATCTTGCAAAAAAAAAAAGGGACATGGCAGTGTCGCTCTGTGTCGCTCAGGTATGATGGAGGGTCTGTTTTCAATAACTCGGTAAATTGATAACTGTCATGAGTTATTTACTTGTGTTATTTTAGTCACAGTAAATTTCTCTACTCATATCCATTAATATCTTGCAGGTATGGAATAATTTTTTAATAAATAGTCATTGCAATATTTAATTGAAAGTCTTTATTACTTACAAACTTTTCTTTTGTTTCAAGATTATTATTTTACATTGTATTTCCATCTAGGATGTTTCCATTTTGCATGTTCACCAGTAGACAAAAAAAATTTGTGCCATTAAAAAAAGGCATAACCCAGCAAAGAAGAGGACCGGCTACAGAACATCAGAAGGTTTTGTCTTCCTTTTTTTTCCTCCACTGAAACCTATGGGACCACATTGGGGAATGTACTTTCCATTCCCCGCAAGTCAGCCCACACAGCATATTTGCCACCTCTAGAGGCTCTAAAGGTTCAGAAGCCCTTTTATCTCATTGTATTTTTTTTTATTCTGTTTTATTTTATGCCTTTTTTCCTGTTAGCTGAATGCTCAAATTCAACTTGGTATTACACCCAGTTACTCGGACAGACCTGATATCTAGGTTCTACCGAACCTCAAGCTAAAGCAGAACTGCTTTATTATCCAATGGTCTATTATGAACTAGCCTCTCTGTAAATGATGTACAAAATTTTCCTCCCTTGAAAAGATTATTGCTTCCATTTACCTCCCTGTTCCTCCTCTCTCCCTCCCCACCCTTTCCCCTCCTACTTTCCTCCCCTTTCCCTTATTTCCCTCCCTCCCCCCTCGCCCTACCATTCCCCCCCCCCTCTCCTTTTCCCCCTCTTCCTCCTCCCTCCACAGTGTACTCTTTCCCAGTCCCACCTGTCCCACACCTCTACCTCCTCCTCCAGTTCCTCTTAGGGTCCATCCTCCCTCAAAGCTATATTCATTGGACAACAGCTGTCAAAGTTTAGGACCCACATTCTATTGTGACTGGTTAGAAATGTTATGTTTAGTTAGAACAGACTTATGCATACTGTTGATTATGTGTCTTTCCCAACGGGGAGCTGTCACTGCTCCCCCACTCTACGGTGCACCCACCCTTCGGCTAGTTACCTGGTCACGGAGAATGTGCGCTATTTACACCCCCCTTTCCCTTCTCTCTGCTTTCATTTTCTTCCTTTCCTCTTTTGGTCAGGTGGCTTACCTGGTTCCCACTCCCTTCAATGATGGCTCCCCCAATCACCCCGATGGCCCTCCTAAACATACTTTCCCTTAATGTGAAGGGATTAAATTCCCCCAATAAAAGGGTTAAAGCCTTTCAGACTTTCATATCCCTGAAGGCTGACATTGTTGCCCTTCAATAGACCCATTTTGCAGCCCGTAACACCCCTAAATGTTTTAGCTCCCGCTATCCTCTATCAACTATAAACTATTAACATTTGTCTCTTACTATGCCCCCAATACTAATCTGAATCCTTTCTTATCACATCTCTTACAGGTCATTAAAACCCACTGTAAAGGCACACTATTTATGTGCGGTGACTCTAATCTGGTACTCCACCCACACTTAGACTTATACTCCAGAGCAATACTCCCCCTCCACCCAGTTTTGCAAGCAACTTCACCAGGCTTCTCTCCTTGACACATGGAGGGAATGCAACCCACATAAATCCTTTTCTAGCATTTACCATATATTTATACCGATAGCATCCTCACGGATGTTACTCCAATCCACTATACACCCCGTCACTTGGACAGACAACTGTGCAGTTATTACCACGGTCTCATCATTGATACCCCGGGGGAAAGAGACAAAACCTGGTATATGAATGAGGCACACCTCACTAACCAGTCGTATTGTTTAGATATCCAAATAGCCCTCAAGGACTACCTCTTGCACAACTCCACACTGGAAATCTCTCCGATCCTCGGTAATTAGGGGTAAGTCTATTTCAATTGCTACTCACCTCAAAAGAGACAAGACAATTAGGCTACAACAACTAGAGGCGGACTTCCAATTTCAATTCCTCCAATTTCAAGCCTCCCCCACTGAATCTCATAAATTAACCCTAGAGAAAACCAAATTAGAGCTAGATCTTCTTTTAGCTGACTCTTTAGCCAAAGCTATCCATAGATCCAGCTACACAATATATACTAGAGCCCCGTACACACGAGAGGACTTATGTCCGACAGACTTCCGAAGGAGTTCCGTCGGAGTTCTGCCGGAGTTCCGACGGAGTTCTGACGGACTTTTCGGCTGAGCGGACTTGGCCACACACAATCACACTAAACTCCGACGGATTCGAACGTGATGACGTACGACTGGATTCAAATAAGGAAGTTCATAGCCAGTAGCCAATAGCTGCCCTAGCGTCGGTTTTAGTCCGTCGGAATAGCATACACACGAGCAAATATTTTGAAGGGACCGGGTCCGGCGGAGTTCCTTCGGAAAAATTTGAAGCATGTTCCATATTCTAAAGTCCTTCGGACTTTGGCGAGTCAAAAGTCCGTTGCAGCCCACACACGATCGAATAGTCTGACGGACTCAGTCCGTCGGACTTTGGATGTTGAAAAGTCAGCTCGTGTGTACGGGGCTCAAGGCCAAAAAGCCAGACACTTTTTTAGCCTTACGCCCTCGGCGGCCAGACCGGACTACCAATCCCATTAAACTCAAGCTGGCTAAAGACATACACACAAGCAACCCAATCAGAGTGCTCTCTGAATTTCGCAAATGGCTTGCAAAACTTTATGAGGCAAAGGCCTCCTTCTCCTCTAAGCAAGCAGAATTATTATTCCAAAACCAATCAATCCCTAAATTGTCAGATTTGCCAGTCGTGAGTCACTGGATAGCCCGGTCTCGGTCGAAGTTCTCAGTGCCATAAAAACACTTAAGCCCCATAAATGCCCTCTCCAGTACATATTACAGAAAATTTGCAGACACATTTTCCCCTCTTCTCGCCAACTCTTTTAACGATCTACTAAAACTACATTCTTTTGGTCGAGACACGTTGACTGCCATAATCTCTATGATTCCCAAACCCAACACAGATAGTATCCTCTGGTCCAACTATAGACCTATATCACTATTGAATGTGGATATAAAAGATTCTAGCACTGCGACTCAACCCAATCATTGGAGGGCTGATACATAAGGATCAGGTAGGCTTTTTTTTTTTCAAAGAAATTTTTATTTGTTTTTTTTTTCTCAATGATACAATGATAAAGTCATAACGTAATACACTTATGAGAACATACAAAGATTTCCACATAATATATGATCTAATTTAAGTAATATTTGTACTTCAGTAGATATACAAATACATATGACATTGAGTTGAACAGTTATATAACAAAAAAAAAAAGGTAGGGGAAACAATACTCAACCACTAATGTGGAAAGGAGGAGGAAGTAGGGTGTGGGAGGGGGGGGGGGTGTTAGGGGGGGAGCAATCTGAAGGATATGCTTAATACAAAACATATGTATATTACTGGTTTGCTGTAATTTGTATGTGTGTGACCAGCACACCATACTTTAGTACGTTAAAACAGTTGTCACACATAGGATATGGAAGTGGGGATTGGGTGAAACAAGGCTACTAGAGACTTGCTGTGAATGGATGGTTTTTATTTGTGTAGTTAACTTTTGTGTTCATTTAATATTGGGTCGTGTATAAAAGAATTCCCTTAGTGATGAGATAACATGTCTATTATAATGTCATTATATGCTTCATCTGGGTGGGTATCTTGTGACTTGAGCGTGATCATGTATTTTATGGACATTGGTCTGTTTGGGTCGTTGCTTTAGCTGTACATCTTCTGAGTGTATTCTGTAGTGGATTTGAAATGGTTCCAGCAAGCCCAGCGTGTGGAGAATTTGTGTGGGGTGTTTCGTGAGATAGCTATGAGTTCTTCCATTTCTGCTATTTTGTTTATTCTTTTGAACCAGTCCGTGATGGAGGGTGTTTTAGATGTTCCCCATAGAGGGGGTATGCACATTTTGACTGCATTGACAAGCATCAAAGCTAATGATTTGAGGTAGGAATTATCGCTTGGGTTCTGAAGATGCAAAAGATATTGTGCAGGTGAGTATTCTAGCACATCTGTGGTAATATTCTTGATGTATGTATGGACTTGAGTCCAAAAGGTTTAGATGAGCGGACATGTCCACCAGATGTGTAGAAGGTCACCTGATGTCTCTTGACACCGCCAGCATGTGTTTGGATGAGCAGAATTGAATTTGTGGAGGGTGGCGGGGGTGCGGTACCACCGTGTGGTAATTTTGTAACAAGTTTCTTGGATGGAAACGTTTATGGAGCTTTTATGTGCATTTCTGTATATGTCTTCCCAATTGTTGCTGGTTATTTCTCTTGCGAGGTCTCTTTCCCACACTTTGCACATTGTTCCCTCGTCAGCTTGGGTGTTGTCCCACAACATGTTATAAATTTTAGAAATGGTGTGTCGCTGCGGGGATTGACTTAGGCATAGGTCTTCAAAATCAGAGTGTGTTAGAGAAGTCTGATTCATTTAGTATCTTGTTAACGAAGTGTCTGAGCTGCATATATTCCAATGGGTTTAGGTTTGGTGAGGCCCAATGTGTATTTATAAGTTCGTGGGTTTGTAACTTACCGTTCTGTAATATGTGGTGTACGCATATGCCTATTTCTGGTTGCTTCCGTGTTAGTGAGTGATGTTCCATCCCGGGCGGAAATTGTGGGTTGAGTAGGATCGGCGAGAGGGGTCCTGGTACTTTAGAAAGTTTGAATTTTCGGTTGGCTTGTGCGAAACATTCTAATGTGGGACCTATTGTTGGGTGACTCATGAGGGTGTTTGGTATGGTCTTTTGTTTGAGCCAGGGTGTTCTATTAATGGGGCATGCGGAGAATGAGTTTTCAAGGGAGACCCAGTCTTTCGTCTGTAAATGTGTGTGCCAGTCTATTATTCTTTGGAGGTGACATGTCCAGTAATAGTATGTTATATCTGGTAATCCTGTTCCCCCTTTGGCTTTGGGTTTTATTAATTGATTGTAATTGATTCTAGGGTGTTTTTGGTTCCAAATGTAGTTTCTACTTATTTTTGTGGCCGATTGGAGGAACGTTTTCGGAAGCTTAATGGGAATGGTTTGGAAGAGGTATAGCATACGTGGTAGAACATTCATCTTCATTATTGCTATTCTTCCAAACCAGGAAAAATGTGTTTTGTTCCATTTTTTCAAATCCTCCGTAATGTTTTTGAGGAGTGGAAGATAGTTTTTGGTGAACAAGTCTGATAATTTAGCGGGAAGTTGTATTCCTAAATATGTGATTGCCTCTGTTGCCCATGTAAACGGGAAGTTTTGTTTACATTGTGAGACCTGTCTTTCTGTTAGGGTTATATTTAGGGCAAGTGATTTTGTAAAGTTTATTTTGAAATGGGCTATGTATTGGAACAGGTTGAGATCTTTGAGGAGGTTAGGGAGGGTTATTAGGGGATTAGATAAAAATAAGAGGATATCGTCAGCGAACACTGCTATTTTATATCTTTTCCCTTTTATGGTAATTCCCTGGATATCCGTATTATCACGTAGTTTGCATAGGAAGGGTTCCAGCGTAAGGATAAATAAGATGGGGGACAGGGGGCAACCCTGACGTGTGCCGTTTTTTATTTGGAAGGTCTTTGACATTAGCCCATTGACTCGTACTTTTGCCTTGGGGTTCGTGTACAGG
Organism: Lithobates pipiens; assembly: GCF_037356315.1. NCBI lineage: Eukaryota > Metazoa > Chordata > Amphibia > Anura > Ranidae > Lithobates > Lithobates pipiens. The sequence continues at coordinate 449,238,676 of NW_027507748.1, read as the reverse complement.
GACATTATAAAGCTTATTAGACGTTCACCGAATCCAATTTTTTGTAACACTGCTTCTAGGTAGTCCCAGGCTAGCCTATCGAAGGCTTTTTCTGCGTCAAGTGATAGCAGGAAGCCAGGGTTGTTCGTGGTTGATAGCCAGTGATGTATGCTAATTGCTTTGAGCGTATTGTCTCTGGCTTCCCTACCTGGTACAAACCCTACTTGGTCTTTAGAAATTATTTTTGTGAGAAGGGGGGATATGTGATTGGCTATAATTTTTGCAAAGATTTTGAGGTCCGTGTTTAGCAATGAAATTGGGCGATAATTTGAGACTAATTCGCTGTCCTTTCCGGGTTTGGGGATAACACATATATGTGCTTCGAGCAGTGTGTTAGAAGTTACATTGGGAGACGCTAGTAGGTTGAAAGCTCTTAGGAATGGTGCAGTGAGTAAATTCGCAAATGTTTTGTAATATGTCATACAGAAGCCGTCTGGCCCTGGGCTTTTGCCCAGCTTCATTTGTTTGATGGCTATCTGAATTTCTGTTGTTGTTAGTGGGCCGTCTAGTGTTGTGGCTTGTTCCTGCGATATTGACTTAGGGCCGTATTGTGTTAAGAAATCTGATATGACTTCTTTGCGTGTTTTGTCGTGTTGCTGAGGTGTTCGTTCTGGAGGGAGATTGTATAGTTCCGTGTAAAATTTGGCAAATTGGTTTGCAATATCTTCGCTGTTATGTAATGTTGAGGACGGGGGTACTCTTATTCTCCTGATTGTGAAGCTAGCTCTTTTGGTCCGGAGGGCTCTGGCTAGTAGTTTCCCGCTCTTATTGCTATGCTCATAAAAGAGCTTTTGAGAGAGGATGTAATTTCGCCTCACCTTCTTCCCTAATTCTTCCCTTAATTGGCTTCTTGCTTGTTCTAGCTCGTGTAGTGTGGAGCGTGCATGTGTGCGTTTATGTGTCTGTTCTAATTTTCGTATTTTGCGTAACAGAGAATTAGTGATCTCCTCTTGGGCTCGCTTACGGGCTGCTGCTAATTTAATAAGCATCCCCCTGATTACGCATTTGTGTGTTTCCCATTGGGTGAGGTGTGATGTGTCTGATGTATTGTTGGTTTCAAAAAATTCTTTAATGTTTTCTTCAATTTGGGTTATGTTTAAGGGGTCTGTGAGTAAGGATGCGTCTAGTTTCCAAGTTTTTGTGTATCGGATGTATTTTGAGAATGTTAACGTGGCAGTGATGGGGTTGTGGTCAGATAAAAAAGTTGGTTCAATGGTTGCTTCAGATAGCAGTGGGAGGTCTCTTGGAAGAGGAAGTGAGGAAGAGATAGTCGATTCTGGATCGTCGGTCATGAGGTGGGGGATAATATGTATAGTCTCTCTCTTTGGGAAGTAAAGTGCGCCAGGAGTCGTGTAATAATAAGTCGTGCAGTGGGGTCTTTATTTGTTTGAGAGCTTTAAAGGGGATGGATGATGTTCCAGTGGAGGTTTCTTCCAGGGGATTTAAAGCTACATTGAGGTCTCCTCCAAGTACGAGCATTCCCGACTGGAAGGAGCTAAGGGCTGTCGCTATGTCGCGGAAGAAACTTACTTGTCTGGTGTTAGGACTATATATGTTGGCGATGGTAATGGGTTTACCCCATATTGTACCTTTGATAAACGCATATCGGCCATATTCATCTAGTTGGGTTTCTACTATATCTAATGGAATATGTTTGGATATTAAGATAGATACCCCTTTTGTCTTGGCTAAAGGGTTGGTAGCATGAAAATTTGTTGGGAAATCTTTATTTTGCCATTTAGGTGTGTGACCCGTTTTAAAATGCGTTTCTTGGAGTAGTATAATATCAGCTTTGAGTTTTCGCATATGTAGCAGGAGTTGTGCCCTTTTTTGAGGGATGTTGAGGCCTTTTGCGTTAAGGGAAACTATTTTAAGTTTAGCTTTCGTAGTAGATGGTCTCGTGTCGGTCATTTTAACGATTCTTGTATATCTCTAGTAGAGTATAAAGGACGGTGTGACAACTTGCTTTGTATAATGAGGTTTTGGGGGATAGAGTGGGATAGTAATGGTGTGGAGGGAGTGTGGGGTGGGTAGGGGACAATGGGGGGGAGGGGATAGTAAAGGAGTGCGTGTGTGTGAATAGGACGTTTTCCGATGGCTAGGGTAGACCCGCTATCCTGCCTCACAATGGTAGGGTGTTCGGAGACGGTCAACACAAGTCAATGACCTATGTTGTTGTAGGGCGTGGTTGGGCTGGTGAAGATTGCTATGAGTGTTATGTACTAAGTATGGGTGTTTTCCGTATTGCTACTCAAGGGGCCTCTGGTATTAGAAAAGTGAGTGGGAGATCGAACAGTTTTATCAAACGAAGGGGTAGAGCATTCGTGTGTAAGGTGGTGTGTGCATTTGGAGGTATTGCGGGTCTTTATGTTTGAAAACATTGGGATACTTATGGTGTGTAATATTTGCTGTGATATCCACAAGGTAAGCTACTATGAGCGTCTTTGCATATGTAGGTAAGTTGTACATTACTACTTCAGCAAAGAAAAAGAAGAAAGGGAGAAAATATCAATGTTGAGTAGAGTTCCTAACGGTAAAAGATCTGAAACATCTTAAACATAGAAATACATATAACTTATAAACGGTATTTGAACGTGGTTGAAACTTGTTATAAACTTCCACCTGGTAGGGTAGGAAACTGGTTTGTGAGATATGTCCTGTCTCTCCTCCCTGTGCTGAAAAAAAGCGGCATGTTAATGTTAACTGCCAATACGTGAGAGGGTCAATCTGTCTGGTTCAAATGTGTAATAGTCGGTAGGCAGGGTCCACCTTTTGGTGAAGAGGCAGGACATATTTTCTGTAGCATTTCCAAACTTTGTAGTTACAGGTATTAGTGTATACATTGAACCTGGTACTCTGGCCTAAAAATATTTTGTCTGTGCATGTCACATTCGGAGCCCTGTTTTAACTCCTTTTAAACGATTATTGGGTCCAAGTGTTGTATTCATGCTCTTTTATAAGCTTCTCCTGTCTCTGGGGATGCAGACGCTTATATCAGAGTCTCTGTCCTTTCAACCTTCCTTTGACCTGGAGATATGTGGCTTGCTTGTGATAGTTCTTGGTCTGTCCATTCTGATAGTAGGTCTTATGAGAATTGTGATGTAAGCTATGAGAAAACTTACGATCATTTACTTATATCGTTTGTCCTTGGCATAGGTGCTTAGGTAAGCTCACAGCGGCTTATAGTAGCCATCTGTTTATGGCACGGCGGTACGAGGGCTCACGGGGAATTAAGGCAGTTTACTGTATATGGGTACATTTTTCACCATTGTTTGAGATGTGTTTTCCATGCAGTGTTGTGTGGGTCATACATCCTCTCCGCCCTTGGATTTATTTTAAAGGTTACGTGTGGTTAGGTGTTAGGGCTTTATACTTGTTTATTTGAGCATCTTTTATATTTGTTCTTATTGGAGGGGAAAATGAATTTAGGAATTGATAGACGGATAGGATGCATGTCCCGCCAGCAAACATAACCCCTATGTGGCCTATCTGCTCTTTACCTTAGCGCTACCTTTCAATGATAGTATAAGCGAGCTTTGTTGTACCGCAGTGCTGGATTTACATTTCTAACTGAGTTAGGACATAATGAGTGGGTTTACTTTGACTATGGCGTAGGTCTATGCGAGTTAATACACACAGGTGGGGGTTCTGCTTTTAGTCTTGGTCTCCAGGAGTCTATGTTGTGTTTTAGTAAACAGGAGGGAGGATCTGTTCATTCAGTGCGTATATGTGTGTCCAGAGGTGTCCATTCTCTTGTGAGGACTACTGTTAGCGTTCTTACCTCTGTACAATAGATTGCAAACTAATACTATACCAGGTGGTTTTCAGCATGCTGGTTGTTTCCTCGCTGATGGAAAGGTCTTATGTAGATCTGCGGGGCGTCCGAGGGAACTGGTGCATTGTTTAATCTTTTCTTGCTTTCCTGTGTGCCGGCGATGCTGGGACACTACCTTCTCCTGGTGAGCGACGGTTAGCTGGCGGAGGTGATAGACGTGGGGATAGTCGGCGTCTTCTAGCTGTGGGTGGGTTGTCTCTGTGTGATGCTTCCATTGGTTCCTCTTGTGGTCTGGCTTCATCCCGTGGGTCACGGTTCCAATCCTGGATTATGACTGCTGGAATCCCTAAGTTGTCGCAGAATATGGTGACTTCTTCCGGGTTACGTAGGAGAAAGGTTCTACTGCCCGATCCTGCTTGTAGACCAAAAGGGAATTTCCACCGATAGGGGATGTTCCTGTCTCTTAATATGTCTAGGAGCGGACGCAGTGCTCTGCGTTTTTGCAATGTGATGTGAGACAAGTCGTGATATAGTTTGATTTCTGTGCCCCGGTATAAAATGTGTCTCCTGAGTCTTGTCTGTCGCATTATGTCTTCTTTTATTCTGAAATTGGTTAGACATCCGATAATATCCCTTGGAGGTTCTGCGTCTCTGCCCCTGGGGCGTAATGCACGGTGAAGTCTTTCCATCTCTACTGGTGTGTCAGGTGGGCGGCCTAGCAGATCATTGAAGATATTTGTCACCGCTTGTGTAAGATGCTCGGAGTCGATCGATTCAGGGAGTCCTTTGATTCTAATGTTGTGACGGCGGCCCCTGTTATCCAAATCTTCGATGTGTCTCTGTAGCTCTCTTATTTGTGAGGAGTGGGTGCTTAAGGAGTGGTGTGCTGCGTTAATTGCCTCCTCATGGCGTTCTGTGCAGTCTTCCACCTCTGCCAATCTCCCTGCTACAGCTTGCAGATCTATTCTCAGTTCAGCTATGGCTGCTGACAGGGTGTTTTTAATGTCTGAGGCTACAGCTCTGAGATCTTCAATGCTCAGGCTGCTGCTGTGTGCTGCTGCTGGAGGAGGCTGGGGCTCGTGTGTTTGTGACTGTGATCCAGGCTGCCTCGTGGGGCTTTGACTCATCTCCCTGGAGGCCTGCATTGCCGCGGCTGTCTCCCGTGATCTAGGTCGAAAGATCTCCGGTATACTGCCGGAAAGTTGTGCATCGGAGTCCCACGGTGAGCGGGATCGAGCGGCGGAGGGTTCTCTGTCTGTTTTACCCATTTTCTGCTGCGGAATTCTCCCGTGCGGCGAATGTGGAGGCCGATGAGAAGCAGAGCCTTTGGCTTAGGCTGCCATCTTCAGCCGCGTCCAGGCCACGCCCCCAGGTAGGCTTTATGCTCCGGCAACAAGCTAGCGATAACATCCGCTATGGGAATAGTATATGCACTTATAGGGAAATCATAGAAGAATGGGGGCACAAACCACTAGATAGATGGAGACATACTCAAATTTTACACTTTGCACAAGGTTTGCCACAGCCCCTACGAGGCATGACACATCTCAGACCATTCGAGAAACTGCTGAAGTCAATGCAATGTTTAGAGAGAAGGATATCAAAAATATATAAAATATTAAGGCGGGAGGTAGATTATGAGTATGCTGCCTACCTTGAAAAACGGGAAAGAGAGATAGGCACACTAAGAAATGATGAGCACAGGAATAAAATAATTAGAATGACCCACTCACTACCAAAAGATGTACAAATGATCAAAATGTCCTATAAGCTACTAGCGAGGTGGTATATGACCACTCAAAGGGGGCAGAGGATTAGAGGAGAGGCTTTGTCTACCTGCTGGAGGGGCTGCACGGCACTGGGATCTTTTAAACATTTGTGGTGGGAATGTCCTAAAATAATACCCTACTGGGATAAAATAATAGAAATTATATTTTTGATAACGGGGAAAGGATTGAAAAACACCCATGGATATGCTTGTTTCATGATACAGAGAAGGGGGCCATGCAATACAAATGGTCAATAATCTCATACTTGTTAAACGCAGCTAAAGCTTTGATTTCACACCATTGGAAAACCCAGCAGATCCCCACAATAAAAGAGTGGGTTAGGAGGGTTGAACAGATAAGAATCATAGAAGAGTCGATATATACGATGGAAGAAACAAGGGAAAATATCAAAAGATATGGCACCAATGGCTTGCATTCTTGAAAAGGGAGGATTATTTTTTAATGCTAGAGGGTAAAGTGGAGAGAGAGGGAGGGGAATGAGAAAAGGGGTGGGATAGACTTGTTTTCCCTTTTTTTGTTCCTTTTGGGATGGGGGGGGGGGGGAGGAGGATAGGAAAGGTATGTCCAATGTAATGTTAAATATAACTGTTTAACTGTATTTAAATATTAAAATAAAGAATATATTAAAAATTTTGCTCAGAATGTTTTCCAATACAAAGAGGGATGAGGCAAGGCTGCCCCTTATCCCCATTAATATTTGCCCTTGCAATTGAACCCCTCTGCCGTAGTCAGAGCAAATCAGAATATTCAAGGTTTAGAAATAGCATCCACGTCCCACAAAATGTGTCTATTCACTGACAACGTGCTACTATTCGTTACATCTCCACATACTACCCTACCAAATCTCATTCAACTCTTAGCCCTTGTACACACGGTCGGACATTCCGACGGAAAATGTCCGATCGGACCATGTTGTCGGATAATCCGACTGTGTGTGGGCTTCATCTGACTTTTTTGTCGGAATGTCTGACCAACAAAGTTTGAGAGCTGAACATAAAAATTTTCTAACAACATGATCCGATCGGACTTTGTCCGATCGTTTGTAGAGAATTCAAATCGGACAAAGTGCCATGCATGCTCAGATCAAATTCCTAGACCAAAGCTATTGGCTACTAGCCTGAACATAGTCCCGTCGTAACTAAATAATGTCATCACGTTATGAACAATCGGATTTTCCGACAACTTTGTCCGACCGTGTGTATGCAACACCAGTTTCGGACAAAATCCAATGGATTTTGTTGTCGGAATATCCAACCGTGTGTACAAGGGCTTAGACAAATTTGCGGTGGTCTCAGGCTTAGAGGTCAACCAAGCAAAATCTAGAGCCCTCAAAATGTCTCTATCACAAACAGAATTCAATCTCCTACAAACGAATTTCCCTTTCCTATGGTGCACCTCATCCATACCCTAATTAGGGATTAAACTCACGAGCAATCCCACTCATCTATTCCAGGCCAATTACTTCCCTATGCTGAACCACCTATCCTACTTACTAAACTCCTGGCAACCTCTATGTGTCTCATGGCTTGGGCGGATCGCTCCTATACCTCTATAAAGTCCTCCTGATCATGGTTCCACCTTACTTTCATCGTGCAGTACAAATTTGCGTATTTAAATACATATGGGGCTCTACAAAGCCCAGAATCTCAAGATCCATTTTGCTCCGTAGCAAACTCAATGGAAGCTTGGGAGTACCCAGTTTTCTGCGTTATTATCACACAGCCCAGTTAGCCCAAATGACTCTCTACCATGCCAAAGCCTCTATGGGTTGCCTTGATAGCAGTAGACCTTCAACCGATCACAGTAACCAATTTGCTCTAGCTGCCCACCTCAGTTCGGGGACCTATTACAAACCCAATAACGCAACACTCCCTAAAAATTTGGACAAATTGCGAAAACCATTCAAATTAAGTCACATATATGACTTGGTCTCTAGTGACACTATAAAAACGTTTCCAGCCCTACAGGCACAGAAACAACTTCCTCATCAGGAATGTTTTCGATATTTGTATTTCTCCCACTTTGCCCAACCTGTTATTCTGTCAAACAAGGAACTGGACAACCTATCAATATTCAAGGGTATATGCGACTCAGACCCACATGCTCTATGTATAATATCCCCTCTATATACACATCTCACACCCCCCCCCAGTCTCACTCCCGTCATATGCTTTACAGTGGTCCAAGGACCTAGAGATAGACTTAGATGTAGAAGACTGGTCGAATATATGGATAAACACTAAAATCTCATCTCAAAATGTTATCGCATCAGAGGCAAACTATAAAGTTCTTATGCGGTGGTATTTGGTCCCGGTTAGGATTGCCAAATTCCTTCCATCCTATCCTCCTGATTGTTTCAGAGGATGTGGTGAAAGAGGCACGCACGTACACACATGTCCAACGGTGCAACGCTTCTGGACGACAATATTCCAAATGAACTCGGTCCTACTCCAAGAAACTCTTGATCCTGACCCATCCTTAGCTATATTGAATTACTCCCCACAGGACCATACTAGGGTGCAATTACGCCTTCTCCTCCAACTTACTATTGCAGCCAAGCAAACGATAGTGAGAGCTTGAAAGACTCCAACCTTAACCACTTTCAGACCGGACCAATTTGCTGGTCAAAGACCAGACCACTTTTTGCGATTCGGCACTGCGTCGCTTTAACTGACAATTGCGCGGTCGTGCGACGTGGCTCCCAAACAAAATTGACGTCCTTTTTTTCCCACAAATAGAGCTTTCTTTTGGTGGTATTTGATCACCCCTGCGGTTTTTATTTTTTGCGCTATAAACAAAAATAGAGCGACAATTTTGAAAAAATCGCATTATTTTTTACTTTTTGTTATAATAAATATCCCCCAAAAATATATAAAAAAACATTTTTTTCCCTCAGTTTAGGCCGATACGTATTCTTCTACATATTTTTGGTAAAAAAAATCGCAATAAGCGATTATTGATTGGTTTGCGCAAAAGTTATAGCGTTTACAAAATAGGGATAGTTTTATTGCATTTTTATTAATAATTTTTTATTATTTTTTTTTACTAGTAATGGCGGCGATCAGCGATTTTTATTGTGACTGCGACATTGTGGGGGACCCATCGGACATTTTTGACACATTTTTGGGACCATTGTCATTTATACAGTAATCACTGCTATATAAATGCAGTGATTCCTGTGTAAATGACACTGGCAGTGAAAGGGTTAACCAGTGGGTGGCAGTGTAGGGGTTAAGTGTTCCTAGGGGAGTGTTACTAACTGTGGGGGGGTTGGGCTTTCATTTAGTGTACACTGATCTCTGCTCCAATCACATGGAGCAGAGATCAGTGTCACTAGTTGCTAGGCAGAATAGACAAATGTTGTTTACACAGCATTTGCTCTATTCGGCCGCTCCGTGAGACGATCGCGGGGATGCCCGCGGCGATCGAGTCCGCGGGTCCCGCGACCGGACTCACGGGGGTCCCGACCAGCGCGGGAGCGCGCCGGCGGCGGCGCGCTCCCGATGGCAGGGCGGCATCGAATATTGGACGTACCTGTACGCCAATATGCCTGCCCGTGCCATTCTGTCGACGTACATCGTCGTGCGCTGGTCGGGAAGTGGTTAAATATCACTGAAGTGAAGAATAGGGTCACCCAGGCTATGATACATAGTAAAATTGAAGCCACAATTCTAGACAAGGTTCCCCAGCACCTTAAAGCCTGGTGTCCATGGATTGACCAGTTCCTCCCTCCTGATTTTGATAGCCACCTTTTGGAGCCTTGATCTCCCACATTACACTTGTGAATCCAACACCGAGCGATTGCGGTCCATGCGAGTCACCCGGCCACTATCCTCTTACTATTACCTCTTATCAAATTTAGCTTTCTTCCTCTCTCCCCATTCTTTCTCCCATCTTACCCTCTCTCTCTTTTCCCAACCCTTCTCTAAGCCCAACATATACCACTGGTAGCGAAACTTACTATACATGATGAATGGCTTTTTCTAATATCCCTCTCTCCCCCTACAAAGTACCATCTTAACTGAATGTTTTTGTGTTATTGGGCCTCCGTCCCTGCCAATGCAGTAAACAACGATAGTAATCTGCTTTTGAAAAAAAATTTGTTGTTCAAAGTTTTGTAACACCTATTTAAGTATGCCAACGCTATTCTACCTGATTTGAATATAATCTGTACAATTTTCTTTTTCCATGCCATACTGAAAGTGTTAATAATTGTTATCTCATTGTTGCCAATTAAAATTTTGAAAAGAAAAAAGCCATATCCCATGTGATAATATTTGCGAACTGAAAGTGTTTGGAGAAGAAAATCTGTGTCTGAAGCGTAAAACGTATTGAACAATCGAAATGAGTACAGATAATCATAGTATCAAAAAGTAGACCCATGGGGAAATATTGCTTAGGTCTATTGGGGGTATAAAAATGCAGGGCCTAAAGGGGTTAAGCACTTATATACCTATAAGCATGACGTTTACAATAATTGTTGATGAACAAGGCTGTTAGAGATAAAAAACTTTAAATGAAAAGAGCTGAACTTACCCTATAGAAAACAGGGGATTTTGACCTTGAGAGAAGATGGGCACTTAGCTTGAGATCCCCTGTCGGCAGAGACTGCTATCCAACTCCATTGGAGACTTACATCAAGCTTTGTGACCATCCATAATAGGGACCGCATACCGTAACTCCTCAGCTACACAATTCCATTCTACCTGAGATGCTACGGCCGCCTATGGCAAAATATAGATATACGAGCACTGCTCCTGTGTTCCCCAATTGATCACGCCTCTGTAAAATGTTTTAGTTGAACTGAGTCCACGATATGGCCTACATACTGAATAAAGCACATGCTTAAACTAACTTTTGCTGTGCACTTGTGCCTTACACGTCTCTCGGCCAGGAAAGGAGCATAGATGTCATGGCCATTTACTGGCTTCTATACTAACACCACATGGCCCAAATTAACTTATTGCGATGCAATGTCCAGACTTCAGTGCTGTGTGCTCACCCCTACAGACTGCTTCTGTCATTTCTTCCCTAGCATTTACAGCCACAGACATTACACCTGATCACCTTGAAACCCTACACTTCATTCTATGTACTTGGGACAATCAGAGATCTCTTACCCCCTCGATTCACCAGAGACTATAATGTGTTTAGACTATTGTTGTTACACTGAAAGCTATTCCCATCTCTAACCTATAACCCTGGCGATACTGTCAGTGCAAACCAAACTAGTTCCTGTACATTCTTCCTAAGTGGTATACAGTCAGATTGTTACACAGGATCTTTCACTGGGGAATGCAAAAACTGGATACGATAATGTTATTTATATACACTCCATATTAATAAATGTTTTCCTATTTATGTCCGCATAACAACTCATTCTCCCATGCCATTCCATGTTACCCCAGGAAATACAGTATACTCTCTACCCATTGGCATAAACCCCACGCACTCCTGTGAGACATCCTCATCGCCATACCCAATACATTGTCGGAGAGGGAACACCCAACTCACCTTTGAAGCAGATATATGGGAGATTGTTTTTTTTTTGTTCTGTTTATCTTCTGTCCCCAGTCAGGCAGGATATTACTTGATAACGCTCCAATCTATGCAAACAAAAAATTGCAAAGCTGTTTGTGATACTATGTTATTGTGCAAGTTAACTCCAAAGCAGATTTGTACAACCTGAAAACGCATGTCTTTATAACTAACTCACAAAAACAAGAGTTTTACCATTATTTTTTTTTAAACTTTATATCTTTATTCATTTATTTTCAATTTTTCAAAACAATCATAAACCATATGCAAATAAAATTTTAGTAGGGAAAAAGTAGAAGAAGAGTCTAAACTCCCCCTACATCCGTCCTTTCCTTAAGAATCACAACCTCCATATTCTGTTCCCACTCCCCACTAGATGGGGGGGTGGAGGATTGCCACCTCTGAGCAATAAGTTTCCTTGCCTGAAAAAGGCATCTCAGGATTGCTAATTGAGTGTATTTTGGTTTACCCTCTCCCTCTATCCACCCCAGCACACATAACATGGGTTCCATGTCAATATGCACCTCGAACACCTGGGCTATAATGTCCACCACCTCCCTCCAGTATCGAAATAGTTTTGGACATCTCCAAAACATATGGATAAAGTCCCCCTCTTTCCTTCCGCATCTAGGACAGGTATCATCCTGTGGTCGACCAAACCAGAAAAGCTTTTGTGGCGTGTAGTAAACCCTGTATAATAAAAATAGGTGTGACATCTTCTGAGGTGGGGAGAGAGATACCCATGGGGCGAGTTTGAGAATCCTTTCCCATTGTGGTTCCGATAAATTTCTTGTATATTTTTCCCATTTCTTCCTATGGGACTTTACTTGCAACCCTTCTCGGCTCCCTTTATATAAACTTGGGTAGATTAAGCCTTTCCATGAATTGGCCTTAATGATGTTCTGCAGAACCGGGATATTACTCCATTCTATTGTCCTCCCTTTAAACTGTTCTGTCAGTGCTTGTCTTACCTGCAAGTATCTAAAAAAGGATTTATTGTGGATTGCAAATTGATCTTTTAACTCCTGGAAAGATTTTAGCTGGTAGATCTGGAAAATATACTTTAGACCTTGTCTTTCCCATTCTCTAATTGTCCCCAGTTTCTGCACCTCACTTAGCTTGCTGTTTTCCCATAGATGGGAGTATTCTGTAAATCCTCTATATCCCAGAGTTTTTTTTGTCACTTCCCACACTTTTGCCATCAAGTCAAGAGTAGGCAACCCCCGCAAGAAGGTCCCTGCCTCCAATGCTTCCAGTTATGCAGGGAGTTACATAAGAGAGTCTTCCTCTCGTGACCTTCTCCCTCAGATTCACATCCTCCCATGTGTTGGAGCTGCGCCACCAAAAAATAACTAAAAGCGCGTGGGAGGGCAAATCCTCCCTCTTTATTTGAGAGGTGTAGGGTATTTAGACTAATTCGTGATGGACCCCCTTTCCAGACTAGTTCTCTAAATATGGTATCAATCTCATTGAACCATTTTTTATAGATCCATACTGGGGAGTTGGGGAGGACATACAAAAGGTGTGGCAGAAATATCATTTTAATCAAATTCCATATTTTAATTTTTCCTTTGAATTTATTGAGTAGTGGAACTAAGTTGTTTCCTATACATTGTTTAGGCTCTCTGAAGATGTTTATACCAAGATATTTTATTTGGTTCACTATTTGTAGCTGTTCCACCTCCTGAGGCAAGGGGCTATCTATTTGATCAATTGGCAGCAAGGTAGATTTGTCACAATTTATCCACAATCCTGAGAGATGACCAAAGTTTCCAATTTTGCACATAGTCTCCCTTAGTGAATCCTGTGTCTCTCTAAGCAATAAAAAGAGGTCGTCTGCAAATAATATTACTTTTTCTTCCTCCCCCCTCGTTTATATCCTTTTATCCCTAGGGAAGATCTAAGAGACGCAGCCAAAGGCTTAATCGCAAGGGTGAAGAGAAGGGGGGACAAAGGGCACCCCTGTCTCGTTCCCCTCAGCAAGCAAAACCTGACAGAATGCTCATTGTTCACTCTAACCCTCGCCTCGGGTGACTCATACAACAACTTCACCCAGTTAACAAAATTCGGTCCTAACTGGAATTCTCTCAAGGCTCTCCAGAGAAACTTGCACTCTAAAGTATCAAAGGCCTTGGCGGCATCTAAAGAGAGGATAGCCCTATGGCCCTCCTCATCAGTAGGAATTTGAATATTTAGGTATGCCCGTCTTATATATATGCTGGTAGACCTACCGGGTATAAATCCTGATTGGTCAGGGTGGACAAGTTTATGTACAACTCCGTTTAGTCTAGCCGCCAAGACCTTTGCCAACATTTTTGTATCTGAGTTCAGTAAAGAGATGGGTCTGTATGAGGCAGGGTTAAGTGGATCTTTATTTTCTTTAGGAATCACTATTATTGTAGACTCCATCATAGATAAGGGGAGCTCTCCCTCTGTTGCCGACCAGTTAAAAACCTTCAGCAGGAAGTGCGCATGCGCGAGGCTCGCAAGATGGCAGCGATCATCTAGAGCCCTGCTGCCTCGCGGAACAACGGGACCCTCAGCGCACAGCACGGCTCACCAAATGCTCCACAAGAGGCACTGATAGCCCCCCAACGCACCCGGGCACACTCCTGGATGATCGGGGGACCGGCAAAACTCAATTTGGGATCGCTGTTCGCAGCGCTGGGAGAGAGGGAGAAATCCAAGATGGCCACCGCAGCACAGCTCCTATCCCAGGAACATCGCTCCAAAGGCTTGGTGGACTACAGGTCAGAGCCAGCCCATACACCTAACTACGCTACTCCAGGCGGCCTTAGGGCCCCCCAAGGATATCACCCCATCCACGGCCTCCACTGTGTCCCTCCTGGAACGCACCATTCAGGACTTCTCCCCATCCCCCACAGGGCCGCACTCGGCTGCTCAGACGGGCCTATCCCCCCATGATGTCCCCCACAGGGACCCTGTATCCCACATGGACGCTTTATTTCACAAATTCTCTGAACTGCTGGAGAAGGGACTCTCCCAAACAGCCCTGAAAATCACTGGGGAACTAAAAGCTGATTTTATTAAACTGGGCTCATGGATCGAATCGATCAAACACAAAATGGAGGACACCATAGCCATAACCAACCAAAACTCCAGACACATTTACTCGGTACAGGAGCAACTTGACCTGGCCATGGCCCGCATTGACGACCTTGAAAATAGGTTGCGGAGATACAACATCAGAATTTGCGGTCTCCCGGAATCGATAACGGAAGTATCTGGTGTGGTCCATGATCTAATCACGCAGCTAATTCCTGACATCTCAGCTCCAAAACTGGAACTAGATAGGGTCCATAGGGCCCTTGGTCCCCCCAGAAAATATGGCACCCCATGAGACGAGATCGCCAATCTCCACCATTTCTCTGTTAAGGAGGAAGTCATGAAACGAGTCAGTTCCCTGCAGCATGTCATGTGCCAGGGCCACCAGGTACAGATCTTTGCAGACCTCTCTCCCTCCACGATACAAAGATGGAGAGCCTTGAAACCCCTCTTGCTTGTGCTGACACAAAGAGATATAAAATACAAGTGGGCCTTTTCATTCGCTGTTCGGTTCTCCGACAAAGGGAAGATCTACGCATTCTCAACCTTTCCTGAGGGGGAGAAACTTCTCATTCGCCTGAAACGCATTTCCCAATAAGCTGACATGGATACCTCTAACACTGGTCACAGCTCTAACAAAAGACCAACACCCAGCAGCCCGCAATCTCTGCTATGGACATCTGGAAGAGCTAAGAAGGTCAAAGACAACGCACCTACCTGAGAAGCGCCCAAGCTTGATCTACTACCCACCAATCTGTGACTTATTACCCGGGTCCCGGAGAGGGCCAGAGGACTTCCCCCCACCATCAGGGGACCTGTCCTACACCTGTTCTGGCTCCCTCTGATCTCTAGGATCTATGTTACCCGGGTCTGTTCTAGACTGCTAACGTTCCAACCTCAGTTTACGACGCCCCTAGGTGCATGGCTATTCCCCTTCCCCTTATCTGGACTGCCTCGGAGCCCACTTTTCCCTCCTGCTCCCTCCTATTGTGCCTTAACGAACACTCAGCAGTCTCTATAGAGGGATTCGAAGCCATGCGGTCATCTTGAATATGGGGACTCATTTGATGATTCATTATTTTGATATAAAATACAAGTGGGCCTTTTCATTCGCTGTTCGGTTCCCTGACAAAGGGAAGATCTACGCATTCTCAACCTTTCCTGAGGGGGAGAAACTTCAAATTCGCCTGAAACTCATCTCCCAAGAAGCTGACATGGATACCTCTAACACTGGTCACAGCTCTAACAAAAGACCAACACCCAGCAGCCCGCAATCTCCGCTATGGACATCTGGAAGAGCTAAGAAGGTCAAAGACAACGCACCTACCTGAGAAGTGCCCAAGCTTGATCTACTACCCACCAATCTGTGACTTAATACCTGGGGTCAGGGGACCTGTCCTACACCTGTTCTGGCTCCCTCTGATCTCTAGGATCAGTTACCCGGGTCTGTTCTAGACTGCTAACGTTCCAACCTCAGTTTACGATGCCCTTAGGTGCCTGGCTATTCCCCTTCCCCTTATCTGGACTGCCTCGGAGCCCACTTTTCCCTCCTGCTCCCTCCTATTGTGCCTTAACGAACACTCATCAGTCTCTATAGAGGGATTCGAAGCCATGCGGTCATCTTGAATATGGGGACTCATTTGATGATTCGTTATTTTGATATAAAATATAAGTGGGCCTTTTCATTCGCTGTTCGGTTCTCCGACAAAGGGAAGATCTACGCATCCCTCCTATTGTGCCTTAACGAACACTCAGCAGTCTCTATAGAGGGATTCGAAGCCATGCAGTCATCTTGAATATGGGGACTCATTTGATGATTCATTATTTTGATATAAAATACAAGTGGGCCTTTTCATTCGCTGTTCGGTTCTCCGACAAAGGGAAGATCTACACATTCTCAACCTTTCCTGAGGGGGAGAAACTTCTACCTGACAATGTTACAGGATAGTTCTGCTGTGTCTCTGTCCAAGCCCTAAAATTCCCAGATGTCGGGGGGGCTGTGCCAGTGTTTAACTCTATGCATTGTCTTAGGGCCGTTAATACTTCCTGTGGTTCTCCCATAAGTTCCAACCATGAAGGACTGATTCTCCATTCCCGATGGTAATTTCCCTCCCCTACTTCCAGTGAGACTGTCATTGGAGAGTGGTCCGATAGGCCTCTTGGCTTATAATTTAGGTTATTTATCATAGTAATCACCTCATCATTGCCGAGTATCATATCAATCTCTGATAGTGTAGAATGAGTACTGGAGAAGCAAGAGTAACTCTGGGATTTAGGATTCCGTATTCGCCAAATGTCCTTCAGGCCCATATCTCCCATAAACCGCGACAGTCGGACATCCCTTAATCCTCCCCGTTGTATCTCATGGGGGGAGCCTGTCGGCTGTCTGGTCTATGACCATGTTGAAATCTCCTACTACCAAGAAAGGAAGACCCGGCTTGTCCAGCACAAACTCCACTAAATCAAAGTAGAATCTCAGTATTAAAAGGAGGTGGTATATACACATTGGCCAGTACAAGTATTCTATTCTCTATTTTACAATGTACAAAAATGTAGCCCTTGTTTGTCAATCCTGCTTTGCATACAGTTAAACGTGACCCCTGTATTAATCAGAGTACTCACTCCTCTAGAGAAAGAGGTGTGGACTGAGTGAAACTGTTGGTGAAACTCTCCCCATCCCAGTTGAGGTATAGAAACATTAGTGAGGTGTGTCTCCTGCAGGCATAGAATTGTATCCCCATACATTTTTGCCTTTGACAAGACTGCCACTTTTTTCCCTGGGTCTCCTACGCCTCTGACATTCCAGGAACATAAAGTAATGTTTTTTCTCTTTATCCGTGTGTCTTTAGTCATTAGTGCTAAAATGTTTTTGTTAGTTTTGTGACGTTGTGTAATATTCCTTTACTCATTAGTGCGTGCCATCTATTATTCATAATTTTTACTTGTGATATCTTACTGTACAAGTGAAATTTGTAGTGTGCCCTACATAACGTACATACAAGACAAAACATTCACACCCTCCACTTCTCTTATACCCATCACTCTTCACCTCACTCAGTTTGGCCGGGGACCTTCTATTGTGACCTATCCATACACACCTTTCTTTAAATATTGTCATTAAGAATTTGTTTAGTGCTATCCCTTGCTCCTCCCTAACCCCCCTTCACAAAAAAACCCTCCCCCAAAAAACAAAACAACCCAAAAAACAAACATATATAACACAGTAGAAGAAACATTTTGCTGCACCCCTTAAAAGAGGGGGTACCGTGCTTTTTGTTCTCCTCCCTCCATACACCTCACCCCCATCCCCTTCTCCCTCAAGAGAGAGGGAGGAGGAGAAGCAACAAACAAAAAAAAAAGAAAGAAAGGGGAAAATACACATTTTTATAAATCGCTTCTCTCTCCTCCTCCCTTTCCCTTGTGATATATTTTGACATGTGTTCACTCATGTTGACCCAGAGAAAACCCAAGTAAAGCAATGCAACAATCCTAGTCCTCTAGAGTCTCTCATTATGAGATGTCAGCCACTCCTCCACTCCCTCGGGAGTGTAAAACAAAATATAGTCCCCCCAAAAGCAGTTACTCTTAATTTAGCTTGGTATAGTAGTGCATATGTTAAGTTAGCTTAAAGTGGGGTACCCCCTAAAAAAAAAAATTAAAAGTCAGCAGCTACAAATACTGCAGCTGCTGGCTTTTAATAATCGGACACTTACCTGCCCCAGGGTCCAGCGATGCGGGGGAACGAAGCCCCCCCTCGCTCCCCGCTCCGCTCGCGGCGCCGTCATGCATACTGTGGGCACCCGGCTGTGGCTTCACAGCCGGGCACCCACTGCGCATGCGCGAGCGGCGCAGGGCGCCGTGATACGCCGTACAGTCACCTGGGACACATGACAGGTCCCAGGTGAATGTGCGGCGCGACGGGAAGTGATGTCACCAGCCTGGGCAATGAGGAAGGCAGATTACGAGGGACCCCCTAGCAACCGGTATTTAGAGGTGAGTAAAAAATTTTTTTTTTGCCAATTATTTTTTTTTTTTTTTTTTTACGAATTTTAAGCACTTTTAATTTTTTAGTGGCAACACCACTTTAATGTAGTCTACGTTTTACTTCCCCAAATTTGTCTCTCTTCTTTTGGAGGTCTGGGGAAAAATCAGGGTAAATAGACACCTTAGAGCCATTATGAAGTATATTGCCCATTTCTCTTGCTTTCCGTGTTATAGTCACTTTGTCCTTATAGTATAGTAGTTTTGCCAAGAGGGGCCTTGGAGAAGCTCCAGGTAGGGAGGACAGAGCAGGGACTCTATGTGCTCTCTCTATTGCAAGAAGTGATGAAAAGGACTCCTGTCCAGATGTGTCTCTAAGCCATTTATCTAGGAAAGCAGCAGGGTCTGTACCCTCACTATGTTCTGGGAGGCCTACTATGCGTATATTTTTTCTTCTCATCTTATTTTCCATTTCATACATTTTATTTTCTTGTTTGAGCAGCTGTTCTCTTATTACTTTCATCTCCCGTTTGAGGGGGCCAGATTGTCCTCCACCAAGCCCACTTGCCCCTCCAGGGCTGTGGTCCTCTCCTGGACTTTTTGTAAGTCATGCCTGACAAAGGAGAGCTCATCCTGAATTGTTTTAAGTTGCATTTCATTCAGGGAAGCTCTAGAGGGATTAACCGCCTACAGCACGTCTTTTAATGTTGGCTCGGAATCTACTAACACACTGGTCCCAGTTGATACTCTCAGGGCTGCCTCCACTACCTGACCCTGAGACCCCACTGGATCACTCACTGGATCACTCACTTCCATTTGCATTGGAGTTTGACTCTACCCCTGGCTTTTTCTTACCCCTGTAGCCCCAGCCTGCGGGTTTACATGGGCCTGTTGACTCTGTAGGGTGTTTTGGGGGGAGTCTGGCCTGGTGCCTGGCCTGGATTGTGAGCATATTTTTCAAGTTTAGCTGCTGCTTGGCTTATTTGGCTTGCCGCCTGGCTTGCCTTTGTAGTATGCTGCGATGGCATGATATTTTAATCAAAAACTGAAGATGAGAAGTGTGCATTTATTTCAGATCCTCCGCTTGTCTATATTAGCCCTAACTAGGGTAGCACAACAGGTATTAATTAAGTTAGTTCAGTAACAGAGTGTGTAGGGGGGGGAGGGCAGTTGGATCAGTAGTCCAGTCCGTTAAACCTACCTCCTTCCTTCACATGTACCCCATACAATGCAAATTTTCCCCCTTTGCTTTTCTTCTTATATATACATATAGAAGAGTAATGGTTATTTCTCACACATCCGGAGCATCAGTTCCAGCAAAAGGGCTACTCACTTCCTGCTGTTCCAAGCTGTAGATGTAGGAATAAGGTGATAGATGAATGGACATCCAGGTAAAGCTTTTAAGATTGTTCCCAGAGCTTGCTTCTTAATTGCCTGCCATCTGATTAAACAGAGATGTGGGGGGGGACCCTCACCCCCCTTTAACGATAGCAGGGGGAACCTCTCACTTTTCCCCCTCACAACAATTTGCCACTGTATAGGGCTGTTGGATCCGCTCTGGCCGTTTTATCAGGCAGCCGGCTGTGTCTTGGTCAGAAGAGGGGGGGAGTCAGGAGGGGGGTGGCTGAAGTCTCTCACTCCTCAGCCACCCAACCACACAGCTCTACTAGCCGGCATCTGGCTGTGCTCCCCACGTACTTGCCACTACTCCTATCTCCCTCCTAGTCTGCTCTGCTTCAATCGCAGCTTCACTGACAGTCCGGCCGTGTCACTCTCTGCAGGCGCAGCTGAACAAATCCCAGATCCTCCCAGCATCAACGTTATTGATGGGAGACAGAGAGGTGAGAGGACGCTGAGCTCACCTCCTCACTCGCTCACTCTCATCTGCATGGCTTTCATGACCCACAAATTTACTTAATATTACATATGGCTTCAACCTTAGCTGAGATGCATCTCTCCTCCAGTGTTTATCAGAAAAATAAATGACTCACAAATGGTGAATTGTTCCTAGTGACCTATTCCCCTTACCTTTTGAAATATATAATGGACATAGAGATCTCTCACTCACACAATTCTTTTCAAATCGCGAGGGTGTATGACATACTCACTGTAAAATCCACAGGGCGTAAACAATGTATAAAGGAGCTGAAATTAAAGGTGAACCTCCCTGCAAACTCTTACTACATTAGTAGGGCCAGCGTACTGATACTTACCTGACATAGATGACACTTACAGCAGGTAAGGTCTCCTGCCACAACTTCCTAGTATACACTCTATAATGTTTAGGCACCTTTACCTTTCCCCTGTTATATGGTAATACCTAGACGACCACCCCCACAAATCCGTTTAACATAAAATGTTGGCAGAAACATCTACACAACCTGCCCCTTCACACTCTGCTCCCTTATCATCCTCCCCAGATCTTAAACTTCACGTCTTTTTGTCTTTCCCCTCCATTCTCCGCTGCTAATCCAACTAATACTCTTCGAGAAGTGACATGCATCTTACGTCCAGCACCCTACAAGCACTTAGACATTAACTGTATAACTATGATTTCCTTTCAACCAAAGGAACATAAGCGTCTTATGAAAATCATCTCTCTCAATGCATGTGACCTTAATATACCTGAAAAATGTGAACTGCTCTGTCCTTAAACTATCTGACACTCATTATCCTATGGCCACTCATACAACCAACCCTGTCTCAAAAGGAGTATTGATATTGCTGCCCCTTTCAGATCTCAGACTTGCTATCAGATAAAGAAGGGAAGGGAAAGGGAAGATTCAAGGACAGCCAATCACACTAGGTAGAATGTACGCTCCAAACTTCCAATAAGTTACCTTTTTCCGCAACGTTACACACTTACGTACAACATTTGCAGATCTGATCCTGGGAGGCTATTTTTAATGTCCCCCTGAATCCCCCTCAGGGCACATCAATCAGCACATCTTCCCTAACCTACAAGGCTCTTCGAGCCATTAAAACCTCCCTAAGGGAACTCATATTACACACCACCTGGCACACTTTGAACCCAAACACTAAAGACTATACCTATTTTTAGGCCCTTCACCAATGTTACTTGAGACTCAATTATATTTTTCATTTCTCAGAAATATTTACAAATGATCTCCCAAACATCCATTGACCTGATATTTCTATCAGATCCCCACCCCATTTCAATGTCCTTAGAAATTCCAAAACATATGCTCATTTCCCTCGGCCAAGTGGGATTTATACAAGGAAAAGAAGCTAGAGATAACAATTTAAAAACATTGAATGTACAGTAGATCATTGGCTGACTTCCAACTATCAACCCAGGTTCTTTCTATCCCTTGACACAGAGAAGGCATTCGATAGAGTGGCCTGGGATTACATATCTGACACTCTCATAACCCTTGCAATTGCAGAGCATATGCTAAATGTCATACTTGCACTTTATTCATCACCTGCAACGAAAGGTAGTGTCAATGGCCACCTATCGAACTCCTTCTCAATTTCAAATAGAACACGACAGGGATGCCCCCTTTCCCCCCCAATCTTTGTTCTTACCCTCAAACAACTTCTAAGCCTTGTACACACAGCCGGAAAATCCGACCGCGTGTGGGCTCCATCTGACTTTTTCCGTCGGAATGTCCGACTAACAAAGTTTGAGAGCTGGATATAAAATTTTCTGACAACATGATCCGATGCGCGTTATTTCCAATTGTGTGTAGCCTAGTCCGACGGACAAAGTGCCACGCATGCTCAGAATTATGGATGAGCTTGGTGTTCGACTCGACGCATGTTCAACTCGAACATCGGCCGTTCGTCTGTTCGGCGAATTCAGAACTTTATGTAACGTTCGCACCAAATTCATGTGGCACGAACGGCACACAATGCACTACGCCATCGCAGTGTATTGCTGGCTCATGATTGGCCAAGCACGCACTGTGACCCCACATGCTTGGCCAATCACAGTGCCGGCAGCGAGGAGAGCCATAATTGGCCACAGGCAGGATGCCTGTGGCCAATTATAGCTCAGGGGGTTTAGTACACTCCCCACACTATATAAGGCTGCCAGCGTGGCGGCCTTGTGTAGTGTGTTCCGGCGTGCAGGGAAATAGATAGGCAGGGACAGTGTGTTCTTTTCTCAGGCATCTTAAAGTTAAAGTGGTGTTGTGGGCCTCCAGCACAGTATACACCTGTATCTACCCTTTATTGCTGGTGTTCTATAATAAAGGCATCTGCAGGAGTTAATGGGTGTTGTGTGCCTCCAGCACAGCACAGTATACACCTGTATCTACCCTTTATTGCTGGTGTTCTCTAATACAGGCATCTGCAGGAGTTAAAGTGGGTGTTGAGTGCCTCCAGCACAGTATACACCTGAAGATACCCCTTATTGCTGGTGGTGTCTGTTGCATATCTTGCATATTAGCCTTTAAAATTAGCACTTTCGATTTCGAATGTTCGAGTCTCATAGACTTTAATAGGGTTCTAAAGTTTGTACGAATTTTAGGTCCGCTCGAAGGTGCTGGTGCGAACCGAACCGAGGGGTGTTCGGCTCATCCCTACTCAGAATAAATTCTGAGATGGAAGCACTCGGTCAGGTAAAACTACCATTCGTAATCGATATAGCACATTCGTCACGCTGCAATGTTAAAAATTGTTTAATGCAGCGCATTCTCATTTTCTTTATAATGCTAAAGAATGAAGTTGTTTTGCTGCTCATATTCACACACACTTCTCCCAAACGTATTTCCTTATTCTTTTTCCTCATTTCATGAATACAATATTTTAATTCGTCACATCTCCCCAATCATTTTTTTGTTTGTTTAAATGTTGTGGTTGGTTTTTTTAATCAAGATCTCCTTTTTTGACATTTTGCTCATCTTCGTATTTTTTTTGTGTGTGTTTTGTGTGTCAACTTACCACAACACCATTATTATCTTTTTATTTTATTGTTTTCTTTTTTAATCTCTAGGAGGTTGTTGGTGTTGGTGCCCCTTGTTATTAATTTGACTTTGTATTTTTGAAATGTACCTGCCTACTCACAAATAAACTGTCCTTTTTGACGTAAAACACATAGGCAAGTATTACTTGAACCAAAAAAAAACTTTATTTAAGTGTCATAAAGAAATAAAGAGGGAGGCAGCGCTGGAGAAACGAGGGAAATGAGTGAAGCCTTTGGCCCCCGGGGCACACATCAACTATTTAAATGCAAAAATTGGTGGCCTGAGAAGTACATATCTGAGGGAGAACAGTCTGGTCCTGAAGTCCAAGAAACCTGGAACAGCAGCAGATGACATCTATGTCCCCAGGCTGTGGTCATACAAGAGCCTGTATCTACTGTCAGACCAGACTGAACCCAGGTCATCACTCTCTGGTCTTCCTTCCACGCTTCCTTCCAGGCTGTGGCTGTGGTGCTGGAGGTGTGGCAGAAGGAGGAGGAGCATGGTCAAAATCACACAAGTGTGTTGTTTGTGTGATTTGGCCTTTATTCAGAGTTTGTATAAATAGCACCTCACACATGAGTTGTTGCCCCTCCTCCATTTGCTGGAGTTTGCAGGCAGCCAAAGGCCTCTTGATATGTGGGGGTGGCTTTGAGGGCCACTGAAGCCTCCCCAATTAGCTTGAGAGCAGACTCCTCCACATTCCCCCCTTTCTGGCCCTTTTGGGTGAAAGGCAGAGGCGAGGGACCTGTGATTGAGTCAGGTTCCTAGGCCTGCCCTCCTCTTGGCTGCCACTTACCCCTGCCTCCTCCTGGCTTCTATGTTCCACAGCCACCTCCCGTCTGCCGCATTCTGCACCCTACTCCTGGCTGAGGTCTTCCTGTATATGAAAAAGGGACATACTTTTAGTTTTTGGTTCATCAAACGCACAATTTTCAGCTCTTGACTGTTGCAAATTGTTAACAAATAGAAAAGACTATCATTCTGAGCCCAGCATTTTTCATTCTTGGCCCAAATGTTTTGGCCACTACTGTCTATTGATATGTGAAACACTTTCTAAAATCAACAATTAGTGAGCAAAAATCAAATTAACATCATTCATTTTTACTCCGAAAATATGTAGAACAATACTATACCTGGCTCAAGCTGGGCTCCTCCAGTTCTTCCTGTCTGGAAGGCCCAGGTTTGGCGTCAGAAGCCTCAGCAGGGGTGGAATGAAGCATAGAAGGAAGTGTGGAAGGAAGAGTAGAGAGGGATTCCCTGAGCTCAGCCTGGTCTGACAGAAAATGCATCCTCTCATAGTACCACAGCTTGGGGACATAAACTTCATCTGTTGCTGCTCCAG
Source organism: Lithobates pipiens (assembly GCF_037356315.1). Taxonomy (NCBI): domain Eukaryota; kingdom Metazoa; phylum Chordata; class Amphibia; order Anura; family Ranidae; genus Lithobates; species Lithobates pipiens. Next base: position 449,214,214 of record NW_027507748.1, on the reverse strand, counting down.
TTTGCATAGACTTCAGCACCTTCTTGTGCTCCCTCAGATATGTACTCCTCAGACCACCAATTTTATTTTTTAAATAGGTGATGTCTGCTCTGGGGACCACTGGCTTCACAAACTCCAGCAGTTTCTCCATCGCTGCCTGCTTCTTTAATTTGTTGCTGTAGTGGGGATGTGTAGCTTTCCACAGACAGGGCAGCTCCCTGTACTTGTTGATGAACAGGGGGAGAAAGCTGTGGTCATTAAACCCATCCATATTATTTTATCTGCAAGACACAACACAAGACAAACCCTAATGTCAGGCTAAACTCTCCTAATCTTGTCCCAATATAGGCCTCAATCTAGAAGCAGTATAGGCTAGTGATGTACCAAGTTAAAATTGTACCTTTGTTTGAATGATCGGCGCGTCAGCTTCTCCCTCTGCTCAGAGATCGTACGTACGACACACGTGTGTTGCATTTTATGTACAGTGCACATGCGTGAAACTCCGCCCACCCCTGATGTTCTTTCTAGTCTATTCCCCACCCCTTCTCTTTTGGCACAGTGGGGAGAGCACATGGCGGAGACACAGAAGGGGCATGATAATTCTAGGAGGAGGAGGACGAGAAAAGCCCCGAGCCTGAAACGTCCCAAACCCGGAGGAGATTTAAGGCCTCAAATATGTCTTTTGGAGAGATGTTGGAGATGGTGGACAAATTGAAGAGGAACGACTATGAAGGTAAGTATGGACCTTACCCAAACCCAAATGTCAGAAAGGCCAAGATCATGACTAAAGTTGTGAAGAGTCTTCAGAAGAATTTTGGGGTATGACAATCCAACGATCAACTGAGAAAGCTCTGGTCAGACCTGAAACTGAGGGAGCACGATCAGTACAGAAGGATCAAGCGAGTTCTTCAAAAAAGTAAGTAGTTTTTGTGTGTTCATATTATTATTATTATTGCTTGCATACTGCTCCATGTGCTTTGATTTAATGTTGTATAGTTTAAAATGGCCACTTTCATGTTCGTGGGTTCAATCGTTCGTAATAAACATCATTCGCTAGCCCACTCCAAAGACGATGTTTTGCCAAGTTGCACTTGACTACATTTGTTCACACAACAGGTAAGTATTCCAGCTTTAGAAAGTGTCAAAAATAATGTTTTCACCTTTGAACTCTGCCAAAAAACACAATTGGACGACACTTCCAAGCAATGTTTCATATTCCTATTTCTGCCCTCAAATATCTGTGTGCTAAGTATTCATTTTTTACATTCTCATAGGGGAGAGAAGACTCGGGACGTCTGAGGGCACCAGGGACCCCACACCTCCAAAAGAAGGGGAAATACCAACGCCAGAAGCAGAGGAGGAGGAGGAAGGAGAGATTGTAGAGATTGCCGAAAATGGCACAACAACAGGTGAGTGCCTGCATATTTATAATACACAGTGTTTTTTTGGTTTATTTTTAGCTGATGTGGATGTTGTGGAAAAATAATCGCATTTTACCAGTGAAAGTGCCCAGATCCTCATTGGGGAGATAATGGGGTGCAATCACGATTTAGAGAATATCATAAAAACATCAATTATGTTCAGCAAAAAATAAAGAACATCATTGATGTTTTAGGGAGAGTCTGAAACACCCAAAACTAGCTAGCATCCATTTTAATTTTTCAAAAACACTTTTATATTTTTGGAAAAGCCAAATTTGGAAGATGCACACAGTGTGTCAACATGTACTATCTCCCATCATAGGGGAACAATGTACGCGTTTTGTGGGTGCAACCCCTTCCTTGCTACTAAAGTGGCTGAGATGAAGGGGTTGCACCCCCAAAACATGTACATTGATACCCCATGATGGGAGATAGCACATGCTGACATTAGGTATGGGATCAGGAGGAAACTGGCCACTTTTTGATTCACAATTTGTGTGCATCTTCCAAATTTGGCTTTTCCAGGGGTGACACCCCATCTGATGAAGGCAATATCAGCACAGTTTGTACATACTCATGTCTGATATTGTCTTCACTTTTCAAAGTTGAACTTTGTAAGTTCCTGTGTTCTGTATCTTATGCTTTGATACATGCCTGTTTACACAGAAACGCCAAGTTAGAAAAATGTTACCCAAAATAATGTTTTATATACACCAAATATGTTTGTTTGTTGTAAAACCCTTTTCTAAATGCACATGTGAATGTGCTTTGAGTAAAAAGTAAAATTATCAACAAAGTGTGGCTTCATTTTCAATGCGCAAAAGCAGTATTTGTAGTAAAGTTGTTGTTTTCTGTGACAATGGGTGTTATTTACTAAAGGCAAATCCACTTTGCACTCCAAGTGCAGTTTCAGGTACACTTTTGCAGTGCACTTTTAGTGCATAGTGGATTTGCCTTTAGTAAATAACACCCGCAGTGATTTTTAAATTTCCACAATCATGCCATTTTCATGACCCCACATATTTCTGCCATGGTGCTGAAAATTAGCAATATTTTTGTCAGTAATGCACTACATACATTAAAAACAAAAACAAGGTGTGTGTGTAGCAGACCCACAACATAATAAGATTATCTGAAGAAGAGACTGTCACCTCATCTCACTTTGAAATTGGGTTTGCACTGTTGTAGAAAAAGGCCCAAAAAAAAACACAAATAAAACCTAGGAGACGCCTAAAACAAAGCCAAGCAATAAATGAAAACAAAGATTATTAGAGTTTGAAAGAAAAATGTATTAAAAAAATGCCTCTCAGACATTGTCTGGCATATCAATGCCCCCCCTACCCACAAAGTACTCCAACATATCTTGTTCTGACCTCGCGGGAGATTTGAGGGGGCAAGCTAGGATGACCAGCTTCAAGGGCCGTCAGGTTGGCATTTTCAGGTAAGTCTGCATCAGGCCCAACTGAGGCCACATAGTTTGGTGAGTGTTTTTTCAAAAAATTTTGCAGAATGCAGCACAAAAGCACAATATGATTGAGTTTATATTCCGCCATGTGGATTATAGTCAAAAATAGGCGGTAACCGGCTGGCCATTATCCCAAAAGTGTTCTCCACTACTCTTCTGGCTCTGGCCAGCCGCAAATTAAAGATCCTCTGATCTGGGGTGAGGGTCTTCATCTGGAAAGGCTGTATCAGATGGTTTGCCAGAGCAAACGCCTCATCCTCTACGAAAACGAAGGGGAGTCCTTCCACATTCTCCTCTGGAAGTGGCAAACTCAGACTGCCACTCTGGAGACACCAGTAGAACTCCGTCTACGCGAACACTCCACCATCCAACATCCGGCCATTTTTCCCCACGTCCACATACAGGAAGTCATATGTCGCTGACACCATCGCCAACATCACAATACTATTATACCCCTTGTAATTATAATAGTAGGACCCTGAGTTCGGGGGTGGGACAATGCGGACGTGTTTCCCATCAATTGCACCTCCACAATTGTGAAAGTCCAAACGGTTGGCAAAGTGGGAGGCCACAGTCTGACATTCCTGTGGCGTTAAAGGAAACTGTGGAGTCAAACAAGAAAAAAAATTAGTCATTTTGCACATCAACATTGCAATTAGATTAGACACAAACATTTTTGGTCAAGATCAGTATAACATTTTTGGAAATGAGTATTTCAAGCCAAAAGTATGAGGTCCCCTTATCAGATTCCTCAGCCCCCATTTGTTGGCCCATTGCAAAAAATTAGGGGGGGATGTTTTGGACAGGTAACCCTCTCCAATTCATTGAGAGCTGAATGCAGAAATAATGTGTGATACTTTGGCCAGCCCCTCGTTATTTACACTATTGGCAGCCCACCGGACAGGTAAGAAGTGTCATAATACAAAAAAAGGAACAAATGGCAGCACATTTTTAAATTCTGCTATTACCTATCAAGATAATAATAGGAGAATTTTTTTTTAAACTGTAGCATTTGAAAGTATTGAGGCAGGATCTTGCACTACATGCTGTGGTGAATTCACCCATAAATCTGACCACAAAAGAGGTATGTATAGTGTGTATTGGGTTTGGCAATGTCAGCAGATAGAGGATTGCTATCAGCTGACCTAGCAGTTGGAGGGAGGGGGTTTCCTAATGAGTTTCGCCCACCAAAAAAAAAAAACCTCTGGCACTCTGCATGAATTTAAGCACACACGTAACATTTGTACACATTTAGGGGGTGTTTAAGGGAAAGAAATACTATGGAGCTGACAAAATACAATGCTAAGTGACTAGGCTATAGGTTTATGGGCCCAGAAGAGCATGCTGGGGAAGTTAGTGAAGGCAAATATGCATGAAGGACAAAAAAGGAACTTTAAAAGCTTCCAGCATGCAGGAGGACAAAGGGGCACAGCATATCAATTACAGCATATTGCAATCATGGTAATTAGGGAATGAGGAAAGAAATCCAATACATTAGCAAACATTAAATACATATAATGTGATGTTAAAGTAGAAAACTTACCTTAATATAGTCCTTCTGCAGGACCTGTATGATAGCAGAACAGTTCTCTGGAATAATGATTCCCAGAGCCTGGGGGGAGATGCCTGTCGAGAACTTGAGGTCCTGAAGACTTCTCCCTGTCGCCAAGTACCACAACGTGGCGATGAGCCTCTGCTCCGGAGTGATGGCTTGCCGCATGCAGGTATCCTGCCTGCTGATATAAGGGGACAGATGGTGAAAAACAGGGTCCGTCATCCGGAGATAATTCCTGAAATCATCAGGATTATTCTCCCAGATCTCACGAAGCAAAGGCATGTGCAAGAATTGGTCACGCTGGAGCAATCAATTCTTGGTGCACGAACTCCTCCTCGCCCTGTTCATGGACTGGGCTTGTGTCAAAGCTAAAAAGCCCAACACCAAGCCCCTGCACAGCACGAACTCTACGATGAGTACGTACACGAAACATGGCTTCAAAACGGTCGCTGGTCAGAACGGACTAACAGAAAGCACAGATAAGCAGCAAGGCCTGAAAGAACGAACTGAAAACCAGAAACGAGCGGACAATAAGCACTCCAATCAAAGTATACTATACCAAGATATAGTCTGCAATGACCAACAAATGCGAACTGACTACACGCACTGATAATCAGATACGCACCGACAAGCACAAACTGAAGAGCAGTAACAATCTGAAGCACAAATCTGAAAAGCACAAATCGTCTCTAACCAAACTTCTACTAACGCGCGATAAACACGAGAACAGCAGAAGGAGCCCAAAGGGTGCCGCACGTGGTGCTGAACCTCCATTTTCTAGTCCCATCATAAGTGGTTTACATCACCACTTTCTTGTCGACCGGAAGTTCCAACAACTTTGTCGAACCGCGTGTATGCAACACCACTTCCGGACTAAATCCGTCTGAATTTATCCGACGGATTTTGTGGTCGGAATGTCCGACTGTGTGTACAAGGGCAAAGATAACTTAGGGCTAACTTAGGGCTAATTCTGACATAAACTGCATCTCTATCTCCAAACATACCTACAAATTAGCGGTCTTCACAGATGACATTCTCCTATTTTTGACCAATCTTCTCACCACTATCCCGAACCTGCTTAAACAATTCTCGCATTTTAAACTTCTGTCCAATCTACAGAAAGTTTCTCAAAATCTCACACGTTCAACATATCTTTGAAACAAGACACTCGAATGGAAGCTTGATTCCAGAGCTCCTGCTACCCCGCGGATAAAACGGCGACAAGCGGCTATCAAGACCCCGTTTTTGACACCTGCATCTGCCGTTTCGAGTGGGGCACACCTACAGAGCATGATGGGCAAACGAAAGGGATCGTCGAAGCCACAACGGCTAATGGATTACTTTCTAAAGCCGCGACATGAAGGTAGGCAAGATGGCGCTGACCCTCCACCCTCACTGATCCCTAAGAGCAGGCTGACACAGCTTACCAGTGCCTCATCTCCTAGAAATAATGACTCTTACAGTGACCGGACCTCCCCCCAGCATCCTTTCCCTCTGGGAGCCCAGCTAAAGCAAAACTAAAGCTGGATGGCATCGGATGCAGTCCTGCATTGAGTCCAGTGGTAGATTCTGAGGACGACACCAGGGAACTCCATGACTCTATAACTAACTATCCCACTACGAATCAGCCTGTGCTGGATACAGTTCTCAAAGATATGTTAGTATCACTGAGAAGCACGCTTCAGGTGGATATGATGAGCTGTATGAATAGACTTAGTGGGGCAGTCAAAGTAGTGGAAGATAGAGTGGATCACATAGAAGGCAAGATGGGGGAATTTGCATCCACCATAAACGACCTAGTGGACGCCCACGAGGAATAGGAGGGAGAATCAACCTGGGTGAGAAACAAACTGGCAGACATTGAAGACAGGTCCAGGAGGAACAACCTCAAGATTAGAGGAATCCCTGAGTCAGTTCAAGCTTCAGACCTACGTTCCTATGCTACTGACCTCTTTACCTCCCTACTGCCTGATCTCTCCACCATTGAATTAACCATAGATAGGATACACTGTCTGCCAAAACCGACACACCTCCCAGAAAAAATCCCTAGAGATGTGATTCTCCGCATGCACTTTTACCATGCAAAAGAGCAGCTGATGCAATGCGTCCGCAAACAAGAACAACTCCCACCTCAGCACCAACATTTGCAGTTCTATGCTGACTTGTCGCAGCATACGTTACAAAAACGGAGAAACTTGAATACGATAACTAAAGTTTTAAAAAACCATCAAATCCCCTACCGTTGGGGATACCCCACCAAAATTACAATTACCTACAAGGAACGATCATTTGTAGTGGATTCCTTGGAAAAAGGCATCGCCCTGCTGAAAGAATGGGGGATCCTTCCTGACGCTAGCGATAACAATGCGGACTCTTCCAACTGTCGACCACTCAGCCAGGATTGGAAGAGAGTGACACCAAAAAACACCAGTTCACACACTTAATTGTAGCACAGATGGAATTATCATATATCCTTAACTGGGAAGCGGGACACCCGCTAGGCCTGAACTCTTACCCCGAATCACTTGAGCAGCACTTAGTTGCATACAAGCCACCCCTAACTGTTCACGGGGTGAATTAGCCCTTTGTTGGGCTTTACTATGTTCACTTGTTCTCTTTTTCTAAGTTATGTTTGTAATACCTGGACTTTCTTTTTTTTCTCTTTCTCCAATTTTTGTTTTTCTTTTCGGAGCCGTACCAACATTCTCCTGCTCTGCAGCCTTCTTCAGTTGTGCATACTCGCACGGATAGAAGTCGCCACAAGCAATCTGAAGAGTGATGCCTTCATCACCTCCAACCCTGGCCTAAATGTGAGTACTTTTATTACGGTTCAGCTACCTCACTCCCCTTGGGATTCTCAAAGAGGTGTTTTGGCTCTTTCTCCATGTACAAAATAACCAAACACATCTTCACCACCAACCCTCTCCATGGCAATACATTTTTTGTCTATTAATACTAAGGGGTTTAACCACCCCATGAAGAGGAAATCTATGTGGAAGGAAGCACTCTCTAATGGTTTGGACGTCCTCTGCGCCCAGGAAACCCACTTTTGTCAAAACTCTGCACCAATCTGTAAACATAAAAATTTCCCACACTTTTTTTTTGCGAATGCCAATTCGAAAACAAAAGGCGTTATGATAGCGGTTAAGGACTCTGTAGCATTCACTCTACATAGGGAGATCATAGACCCTCAGGGTCGCTATTTGATCCTGCTTTGCGATATCAATCAAGTGACATACACTATTGTGAATATATATATGCCCCTAACTCCCAACAAATCCGCTTCTTTCACAAAATTCTGAAAAAGGTCGGAAAATGCAAAAGAGGCTCTCTAGTGGTATGTGGCGACTTCAACATCACACCCGATCCGTCCATTGACACCACGTCCAAACCAAAATGCCTGACTACTCCTCTGGGCAGAACACTGCATAAAGAAGGTATATTTGACGTATGGAGATGTCTACATGCGGCGGAGCGGGACTTTACGTTTTTTTCGGCCCCCCACCGCACATATTCGAGGATAGACTTATTTTTGGTCGATCAACAAACCCTATCTAAAGCAGTCTCTGCTTCTATCAACACCATTACATGGTCAGACCATGCGTCAATCACGCTATCTTTGAGAGACTCATCCACTTTTGAATCTATACCTCTTTGGAGGGCGAACTCCTACCTTATGCAACTACCAGAAAACAAGACACTGCTCGAGGATCACTTGAAGGATTTTTTTTCCATTAATGAGCCCTCGATGGATAATAAATTTGTACTTTGGAATGCCCATAAGGCATACATTAGAGGTATCTTCATCAAAATAGGGGCCAGAACGAGGAGGCAGTGGCAACAGAAAATAGGCGAAATTACAGACGAAATCTGTGACTTAGAATCTAAAAATAAACAACACACTTCCCAACCTCTAACTGACAAACTGAACAGACTGAGACATAATTTGAGACTTCTCTTAATGGAATCCTTTGAGAAACAGACAAAAATACTTAAAATGTCATATTACACGCAGGGTAACAGGGCTGGGAAACTACTCGCACACCAAATCAAAGGTCATAGACAAAAATCCAAAATACCGTACATCCTTCATCATCAGACAAACGAAAATTGCAACACCCTCAGGACATTGCCGACGCATTTAGTGCTTACTATAGTTCCCTTTACAATTTAAAAGATAACACTGATACTATCCAGCCTACACCCACGGTAATCAATGACTTTCTACAGCAAATATCTCTGCCCACACTATCCCCTCAACATTTAGAACGACTCAATACACCTTTTACCTCAGAAGAAATTCTCAAAACAATAGAATCACTCCCCAGTTCAAAGTCCCCAGGCCCCGACGGCTTCTCCGGGGAATACTACAAATTATTCAAACTACTTCTCTTACCTCATCTGACTGAATTATTTAACAATGCAGCGGCCTCCTCCTCATTCCCACCTGAAATGCTGAGCGCTGTCATAGTGACTTTGCCAAAGCCGGGGAAACCACCGGATACATCAGCCAATTTTCGTCCCATATCTTTATTAAACACAGATGTGAAACTTTATGCTAAGTTGATAGCAAACCGGCTAATAGACATTCTTCCTTGCTTGATCCATCCCGACCAAACTGGGTTTACAAAGGGACGTCAGACCTTCGGATGCTACGAGGAGACTGATGAACATCATCCATTTAGCTGAGGCCAGACAAAGGCCTTCTCTGCTCCTAGCTTTGGATGCGGAGAAGGCCTTTGACAGAGTCCACTGGGGATATTTAAGTAAAGTTCTGAACACATTTGGCTTCTCCGGCATGATTCTAACGGCCATAATGGCTTTATACTCGAACCCCTCAGCCAGGGTATACACCACGGGTGTGCTCTCCAACCCCTTCCAAATAACGAATGGGACACGTCAGGGGTGTCCTCTATCCCCACTAATTTTCAACTTAATCTTAGAACCCCTGGCAGCATGTATCAGATCCCACCCACATATTACTGGGTTCAAGGCCCAAAACTCTGAACAACATGTGATTAGTTTGTTCGCAGATGACATTATTTAAATGCTCACAAACCCGGAAAGGTCCCTGGCTTCGGTACATGACACTCTAAGAATGTTTAACACACTGTCTTATTATAAAGTTAATGAGAGTAAGTCTTATATACTGGGGATGGGGGTGGACGGAGGTATGTAGATGAGAATCAGTTCACGGTTTCCATATAAATGGAGTTAGGACGACATAAAGTACCTGGGGATCACCCTGACCTCCACTACTAAAGATTTATATGCTGGCAATTATATTCCTTTTTTAAAATCTTTACCGTTGAAACTACAAGATCTAGGTAAAACTGAACTTATCTGGTCAGGTCGATTGGCAGCAATCAAAATGATAATACTGCCACAATTACTCTACCTATTCAGGTCTCTGCCCATCCCTGCCCCCAAACACTATCTCAACAAGGTGCAAGCTACCATTAACAACTTCCTATGGAAAGGGAAAAAAGCTACGTGGGCCTTTAAAAGTTCAATAGCATCAAGAACAGCTGGTGGGGTGGGAAATGTTCAGATTCATGATTACTATATAGCCTCAATCCTAGCACAAATAAGGGTATGGTTCCCTGGACCACCCCTAACGAGATGGCGGGAACTTGAAGAAAGCCAAATTCTCAATAACAATCTATATGACTACCTACTGACATACACATCCCACATTTCCCGGACCAAATCCCTAGCTCCTTCTATAATAGCATCTCTACAGGCATGGAAGATACTCCTTAATCAAACCTTTACAACTCTTACCTCTCAAATAAAAATTCCTTTTACCAGTCTTGCTGGGCTCATTCCCAACTTGCACACATCTAATTTGCTAGAGAAGGGCATAACTTACATAGATGATATTAGGATAGGACCGGCAACAAAGACATTCCGAGCATTACAAATTGAGTATGGCCTAGAGGAGTCTGATAAGTATAGATATATTCAAATTAAGCATCTTCTCCATTCTAATAACCTTCCAAATGTACAGCTCCCATGGAGGATTGTTTTATACCTTACTAAACCCTCTACCACCATAAAGGGGATCTCCTTATTCTATAATACCCTTGAAGATAAATTAACATTCAACAAGACCCCTAATTTTAACACATGGGAAAAGGACTTAGGTAAAACGTTCACGGTAGATCAATGGCGAACAGCACTGCAAACTACCTATACCTCCACCAAATGTATTAATTTATGGGAATTGACACAGAAAATACTTCGGCGATGGTACCTTACCCCATACAGGGTCTCCAAATTTGCTCCCAACACCTCCCCACTCTGCTGGAGACAATGTGACCATACTGGCACCTTGTACCATATTTTCTGGGAATGCCCGAAAATACGACCACTCTGGGACAAAGTATTTCATATATGCTCACAAATAACAAAGACCTACATCCCTACTAACCCAGAACTGGCAACTTTATCCTTAAATTTGATTCTGAAACGTACCAGAACGATTGTATGCCACCTACTTCTAAGCACTAGGTTGGCTATCACACGACACTGGAAGGATCATAATACACCAACGTTAAAGGAAGTCACTATGACTACTGATACCCATGCCATGTATGAAACTGTTTGCTTCAACCCAGGGTACATTTCTTATAGCTGAAACAAACTGCAAACCGTGGACTGACTGGTTTAATTCACAAAACTGATATGATTCTAAATTGATAAGGACCTAGACTTGCATGATGGTATATACGATGCTGTGATATGGCTCCGAGGCTACGCCTTTTTTTTCTGTTCTTTTTTTTTCCTCTTTTTTCTCTTTTTAATTTACTATATATTATTTCATTTCACTTCTCTTATAGTTTACATGATGAACAACAATACGTTGACATAGCTCTGCTGGTTTGAAATGCAACACCTGCTTTGTAGACGCACATAAAATATGCATCAATATTTGACATCCGCTTTAGAGTCTCATAGATAGGAGGCTGATGCCTAGCATTGTGAGATAGAAATTACTGAGCTAGGGGAGGTAGGGGGTATTTCTTCACAAGGCATAGCGAGTACCCTCTAGGGGTGCCTGAGGGGAGGCCTCCTCTTTCTACGGGTGAGCTTGTTAATATAATGGACTGTCTCCGTAAATATTTGAACAACCGAAATTATTACATGATGTACTGAGGAATCATCTTTTTTGTTTCGTTTTTAATTTTCTATAATACATATAGTTTGACCCATGTTATTATGCACTACAAAAGAAACGATGTATATGTGTATGTATTTGTATATCTTCATGTAAAAATTCAATAAAAATCCATTGCAATTTAAGACACTCTCAAGCTCTGTCAATTTAACTTCCCGTTCAGTTGGAAGCTAGATTCTTTTACATACCTTGGCATTCAGCTGCCATCTAAACTATCTGACCTATATACTAAAAATGACCTTACGATCTTACAGAATATACATCGTGACCTCAAATACTGGTCTGCTGGTCTCTTTTCTTTGTTTGGAAGAGCAGCAATTATTAAAATGAACATTCGCCCTAAAATATTGTACTTGATGCAAACTATACCAATTAAACTTCCACCCACATTCTTCATATAGAAGAGCTTGTACCAATTTCCTCTGGGGTAAAATGCGACCGATACTGACCTTTGAAAAACTAAGTATACTTAAGCTGAAAGGAGTGGTAGGCCTACCAGGCATCTTTAAATACCACAGGGCTGTCAACATTGCAAGAGTAATAGACTGGACTATTCAATCAAAAGTTAGAGGTTGGGTTCAGCTTGAGCACACATTTTTTTCTTTACCCTTGTATCAGCTCCCTTAGACAGATCTGGATCACATCCCATCAACTTGTAGAGCCAACGCCTTAATAGACAATGCGCTTCACATCTTCAAAGAATCCTGCTTGAAACATAAGATCTCAACATCACCAGGCCGACTCACTCTCAATCTCTATAACCCAAACTTTCCCCCCAAGTCTATCTGACTCCTTTCCCGCCAATGTCTGGCCTCACTTTGAAATCCGTGCGGAACATTTCTTTGGCAAAGGAAACCTTCTGACTCACCCTTGCTTTCCTCTTGCATGACAACACATACGTTTCCCTTCTGGTCTTACGTCAAAATCTGTCACTTCCTAAGTAATGCTAAGCTACTGCTGACATGGTCCCACCAACGCACACTAATTTGAAGAGATTTGTAGTAAACAAGAACCTCAAAGACATTTAATTTCTGATGCATACTCAATGCAATTTTCTGACCAGAATCCTAAATCTAACAAAACAAGTCATAAATCGGAGCAAGAGCTATCTTTGAACCTCAGAAAGGAGGAATGAAAACAGAATTACAAACACATTCACAAGGTAACAATTAATGTTTCAACACAGGAAAATAGATTTAAAATCCTCTCCAGATGGTATGGGATCCCCCTTAGGTTACACAAGATCTATCCTTCAGTCTTGTCCAAATGTTAGCGTTGCAAGGAAGTCGAGGGGTCACTATTACAAATATGGTGGTCATGCCCATTAATTCAATTCTTTTGGAGGGAAGTCCACAGCCTTACCACTCAAATAATGACATATACTTTAGATTATACCGCAGCACAATTCTTGCTACATCATTCATCAATACCCAGAAAAGCATACTTTTGCTCCCTAGCCATGCATATGGTTAATGCAGCTAAAATGTGCATTTCATTCCTTTGGCGAGATCCCAACCCCCCCCAACAATAACAGAATGGATCCAATGTATAAAAAAAACTGCCGAAATGGAAGAGCTTGTACATCAGTCTAGGGTAGTGCTGGCAGTGTTGGAAAACCTTGGCACTGCAGATTTTTTAGAACTACATTTCACATGATGCTCATGTTTTCTGCTGTGTAGTTGAGCATCATGGGAAAAGTAGTTCCAAAACATCTGGGGTGCCAAGGTTTGCCACCACTGGTCTAGGGAAATACAGTGCAAATGTAACAAACTTTGGTCATGTTGGCACCAATTTGTTACCATGAGAAATTTTAAAGGTTAATATGCAACTTATTGTCATAAAAAGTGTTTGGGGACCCGGTAGCTGCCCCAGGGGACATGTGTCAATGCAAAAAAAGTTTTAAAAGCAGAAGTTTTTTCAGGAGCAGTGATTTTAAAAATGCTTAAAGTGAAACAATAAAAGTGTAATATTCCTTTAAATTTCATACCTGGGGATAGCTTTAGTATGCCTGTAAAGTGACGCATGTTTCCCATGTTTAGAACAGTCTGACAGCAAAATGACATTTCTAAAGGAAAAAAAGTCATTTAAAACTACTCGCCGCTATAAAGAATTGTTGGTCCTGGCAATACACATAAAAGTTCATTGATAAAAACGGCATGGGATTCCCCCACAGGGGAACTCCGAACCAAAATAAAAAAAATGCATGGGTGTCCCCCAAAATTCCATACCAGGCCCTTCAGGTCTGGTATGGATATTAGGGGATCCCCACGCCAAAATGTAAAAGAAATGCCGTTGGTTTCCCCAAATATCCATACCAGACCCTTATCCAAGCACGCAACCTGGCTGGCCACAGAAAAAGAGGGGGACGAGAGAGCGCCCCCCTTCTGAACTGTACCAGGCCACATGCCCTCAACATTAGGAGGGTGCTTTGGAATAGCCCCCCAAAGCACCTTTTCCCCATGTTGATGGGAAGAAGGGCCTCATCCCTACAACATTTGCCTGGTGGTTGTGGGGGTCTGCAGGTGAGGGGCTTATTAAAATCTGGAAGCCCCCTTTAACAAGGGGACCCCCAGATAACAGCCCCCCATGTGAATTTATTAATGGGGTACAAATGTTCCCCTACCATTTCCCCAAAAATGTGCAATTTTTTTTAAAAAAGACAATAGACGGTTTTTGACAATTCCTTTATTAATGTTTTCTGCTTTCCCCACTTCTTCTTCCATCTTCATCTGGTCTTCCTTCGGTCTTCTTCTTCTTCCTTCCTCCATCTTGTTCTTCTCATACAGCATCTTCCTCCGGCTTCTCCCTCTGGACGATCTGCCGCAACGGGAGTCTTCCGCTGTGTGATGCTTCTGTTCTGGTGACAGCTCTTATATAATGGAGGGTGGGGCCACCCAGTGACCCAGCCCCCTTCTGACCCACGGGGACTTCCCTATGGATTTCCAGAGGGGGCGGGGTCACCCGTTTACGTTTCCTCTCTCTCTTTCTCATCCTGCCACTTGCTAGTATCCCTCTGCTATCCTATGCTTCTAACCATCTCCATGTCCCTACCATCTTTGGCTCAGGCCTTTTACTCATGCATACATATCTTTATGCTAATACTTATTGATCCTACTTTACTACTTTAGATGCCTGACAAACATACCTATATTCACAGCCTATACTTTTTATGGACTAACAAGGTCTCTAGGGATACATCACTACACTCATGCCATGGCTGTGCTCCGTTTGGCCCCTGGTGGGGTCCCACTTGACTCCGTCCCCTTAGCTCCCTGGTGAGGCACCTGCTGCCGCCGTCTTGGAGCCACACACCTGCAGCCATGGTTAAGCTCAGTGATGAGTATGGGGACCCCTAACCCCTCCTTCCATGTGTCTTTATAATCAATACTGTGCCATATTGCCAAATATATACTTTTTCATCCTAGGTACATTGTTACACACATCCTCCCCTGAAGAGCGAGCTGGATCTCACAGTACTAGTCGGGTAGCATGATGCCTGTATACTATGACTACTGTTATATTTATGTACCAATATTCCTGGTTTATTTATCTTTTTTTAAATTGCCAACTGTTGGTGATATCTATGCTTGTAAACAATTTTACTTGAATAAACGATATACCGTATTTACTACTGTTATGTTTTCTGGCGAAAAAACGGTACCCACTTCATTTAAAGTCCCGGGGCGAATCCTTCCTTTTACTTATATGTACACAGGACTATCTTGTACACCCTGCACTATCTTATCTTTTCTTATCTCCTTCTTCTGTGTGCAGTCCATGAGATCCTATAACTTGGAGCAAGTCTGAAGCCTTCCTCACTGAATGATCACACTGACAGACAATCTAGGTGAGAATTCAATGTAACATTTTAAGCCAAAACAACAACAAACAAGTAACACAGTTGCTATCTTATCTCCTGCATTTCTCAGAGGAAAGTTTTTATTGTGCATACAGGGAGTTACCTCTTAATTAGCCAGGACATGCTCTTTTTTTACTACTTAACCCTTTAATTTTAACCTGTATAATTACTATTTAACAGTTTCATCTCCTGTTCCATGTTTCTATTTTAAACTATATGCTGGAAACATTTTTTTTTTTTATAAAGCACATACATAGATTGCTAGCTTTAAAGATTTACTGTTAAGAATATGTGTTTTAGGGTATATCTGTTTTAGTTTAAATCAGTAGGAACTATAAATCACTGATGCTTTATGAAAAAAATTAAATGTATGCAAAAAACAAAACAAAAAACTTTCTTTTGTAAATAGCTTTAACATGCTTTGTATCAAAAATATAATTTTAATGTTGCAGTAAGTATAACAAGCAGCAGAATAAAATGTTTATGTTTCCTCACATTTTACTTGCGTTAAAAATATTACTCATCAAACTTGAAAAAAAATTCAGATTTTTACTCTTTTCCCCTTAAAACACAAATGAATTAAAAAAATTCTCATATGACTTTAGGGTCTCAAGAAAATCCTGTTTGTCTATAAAAAACAATGATGTATCAATTCTTTATCATAAGTAATTACAAAGTTACAGGCTCATTAACAGACACATAGCATAAATGTGAAATAGGGTCTGGTCCATAGGGGTAAACAGGTGTGAGAGCTGAAGTTGAAGTTGAAATTGTTGTATTCCTTTGTACATTTTGTACATTTTATTGTACATTTCTCCGTTTTCAAGGCCAGGAACATTTGCAAAGCAATCTTTAAATCTAGGGAATCAAAATTCCAGGCAGGATCATCATGTCATTTTTTAAGCCATGCTAATGAAAATGCTTTAACAAAGTGTAGATTTTATTGGGCTTGCTGGAGAGCTGGTCATTCATCCAATTTTTGCTGCAATCAAATGTGTAGCAGTCTCACAGACTGGTGCAGCTGGCTTGATATTCCATGTTTTTCTTACAGTCCTAGTTTTGAAACCAAGTCAAATATATCCAAATCATCAGCAATGATAGAATACTACAGATTACTAGATATACCTAAGTCGATTGGTTTATTTGATGTTCTTATTGTTTAGATGTATGTGGCGACTAGATTTGCCACAAAAGACATCCAACGCCATTGGTAATTCTTTAGTATGAATCAGGTTGTAAAGGGAAATTGTATGAACTAGGAGCAAATAAACAATCCCAAAAGATTATACTGTTAATATATGTGTCTGCTATTTATCCTATATTGCACCCAGGGCTGATACAAGGCATGGGTGGAAGGGGCACCTGCCCTGGGCAGAGTGGCTCTGTGTAGATGCATGGGGTGCACTTGGAGTTGGAGCAGCTCATCCTCTCTTTTTCAACAGTAGCAACAAGCAAATGCAGGGAAGTAAATCTTTAAATCGCCTTACATGATACAGAGCTCACTGCACACTAGGATCAGCCTTATTCATTGCTGGACAGACCAATCTACCTCTGTGACAAGTTGTCGGAGTGCTTCTAACTTCAGCTATCACTCCACTGTTCTTTGAACTTGTTTCCAGTTGCAGAGTTATACTGTCCGACAGGCAGTAAATAAGGTTGAACATGAGTGTGCAGTGAAGGTTCTGTTATCAGGTGAGGAGGTTAACCCTTTACCTCCCTGGATTTCTTTTGGTGTGTTCTCTTATTACCTAGTGGAGCTAGAGTTTAAAGGAGAAGGATCACCTCATAAAACCAGGGCTGGTGCTCCAGCTTCTAGATTAGAAGCACCTACTAATTTTATTGCACCGCCAGTTTAAACGTATGCTCTTCATAACCACAGAAGCCAAAAAGACCATAGCAAAAGCATGGAGATCTGACTCACTCTGTACTTTGTCATTTAAGAACAGAATAACTCAATTCATGATCCACACAAAGACCGAATCAATCTTACTTGACAAATTATCTGAAGTATGAAGCCTTATGAAGACCATGGTTTGAGCATTTCCTACCTCCAAGATTCGATAATTCATTATTTCTTCTTTGAAGACATTATATGGACAACCTATAACGCTACTATAAACTATCCCTATTACCTTTAATTAGTGGTTTTCTATGGAAATTCCCCCATGTTCCACCTCCTTATCTCCTTACCCTCAACACTGTGTAGTTACAGTATTACCCTCTTCATTTACTACTTGACTCTCTTGAAGTGTGAATAACTAAAAATAGTTGTAAAGACTTACTAAATCTCCAGATGAAACCAAGCCATATTACAGGAACTTGGCCCTGGAACTATCTACTGATTCTCTCCCAACTATCTTACTTCCTTTTCTCTATTATACTTACTTTCCTGCACCTTACTTTTCCACACACTTCTTAATAAACTTATTCCATCCCCAAACCTCCTATACCTTACCTTTAATTTGTATATTTCTTGTTTACTGTATTCACTTTATATGATATAAATGTTTAAGATATATTGTGTGTTACTTTTCATACCTTAATGGCTTATCTGATGCATTATAATTGCCTGTTACGTTATATATATATATATATACAATAATGTTATTATCTTTCTTTGTAAACCTGAACTATATTTAACTTGAAACAATAAAATATTTTAAAAGAGAAGCACCTACTATTTTAGAATGTGGCTTTTAGTTAGGTCCCTTATTCTTATTATACTTTTTAAGTGCTAAGAAATGTGCAAGTTTGGTCATCTTTTGATAGGCCTTCTTATGTAGACTTGGCAGAAAGACTGAAGTAGCACATGCACTATGAAAACTTTCAATGAAAAGAGAAAATATTATTCAGGTTCCCTCCTAAGCAGTCCAATCTTCACTTAGGCATCATAGTATTTTTCAAAATTGAAGGCCAAATGGGATTTTTATTTTTTGAGGGCTCATTTACATGTGTGGAATTGACTGCAACTTCTCTGAAAAGTGATACATGATTGGATTGCTTTTCAGAGCTGTTTGAGGTGATGGGGAGGCGTTATATCTCCTCCTCATTACCTGATTTAATGTGGTAGTAGTAACCACATTACAGTCACATGAAGGGCGGTTCCAGGATGGCCCCATTGAACTACATTATTTGCTTTCAGTGGCAACACCACCCACCAAAAGCAACATGTTTATGCATTCATTCAGGAATTTGTTTGTGTTGAAACATTTACTGATTTCTAGACATGTGCATTCGTTTTCGTCCGAACGCATTTTCGTCCGAATTTCAGCTATTTTCGTTTTCGTTTTGACAAACGATAACGAAAGCACAAAATCCGAAAAACGAAAGATCCGACATAAATAAATGCTTTATTTTCGTTTTCATTGTTACAACAGTTCGATATAGAATAGGAGATTCGACATGACTCTGACAACAATCTGTGTCTATAGAACCTGTGTTCGAATGTGCCTAACCTTACCTCTATTAGTCCAAGATTATATAGAGAAAATATTCGACAGAGAAAAAAGATTTGACAGAGAGAAAAGATTCTGCAAGATACTGTCCTAAAAAGTGTTTGGGGACCCGGGTCCTGCCCCAGGGGACATGGATCAATGCAAAAAAAAGTTTTAAAAACGGCCGTTTTTTCGGGAGCAGTGATTTTAATAATGATTAAAGTGAAACAATAAAAGTGTAATATTCCTTTAAATTTCGTAGGGGGGGGTTGTCTATAGTATGCCTGTGAAGGGGTGCATGTTTCCCGTGCTTAGAATTGTCCCTGCACAAAGTGTCATTTATGCAGGAAAAAAAGTCCTTTAAAATCACTCGCAGCTATTATGAATTGTCTGCTCCGTAATACAGAGAACACTCATTGAAAGTCATTGATAAAAAAATAAATAAATAAATTTAAAAAAAAAGCGTGGGGGTCCCCCAAATTCAATTACCAGGCCCTTCAGGTCTGGTATGGATATTAAGGGGAACCCTGCCTCAAATTTAAGAAAAAATTTGACGTGGGGTTCCCCCTAAATATCCATAACAAGACCCTTCAGGTCTGGTATGGATATTAAGGGGAACCCCGCGTCAAATTTAAAAAAAAATTGACGTGGGGTTCCCCCTAAAAATCCATACCAGACCCTTTATCCGAGCACGCAACCTGGCAGGCCGCAGGAAAAGAGGGGGGGACAAGAGAGCGGCCCCCCTCCCTCCTGAACCGTACCAGGCCACATGCCCTCAACATTGGGAGGATGCTTTGGGGGTCTGTGACCCCTCAAAGCACCTTGTCCCCATGTTGATGAAGACAAGGGCCTCATCCCCACAACCCTGGCCGGTGGTTGTGGAGGTCTGCGGGCGGGGGGCTTATCAGAATCTGGAAGCCCCCTTTAACAAGGGGACCCCCAGATCCCGGCCCCCCCCTGTTTGAAATGGTAAGGGGGTACAAAAGTACCCCTACCATTTCACAAAGAAAGTGTAAAAAATGGTTAAATAAAACAAACACACTTTTGAAAAATTCCTTTATTAAAAATAAAAAAATAAAAAAAAGATTCCAGCGGCGGTAATCCACTCTTGCTATCCAGCGACGGACGGTCATCTCTCCAGCGATGTCTCATCTCATCCAGCGCAGCGAATCCTCCGTCCTTCTTCTGTCTCCGTGGAGGAGACACTGCAAGGATTCCGGCGGCTGACGTTTCTTATATACGGAGGGCGGGGCCACCCGTCACCTGACCCCGCCCCCCTCTGACGCAAGGGGAAACCCGGGGTTCCCTGTGACGTAGGGGTGACCCGCACCCCTCTGATGTAACACAGGCAGGTTTCCGTTACATCAGAGGGGGGCGGGGTCACCTATACGTCACGGGGAACCCCGGGTTTCCCCTTGCGTCAGAGGGGGGCGGGGTCAGGTGACGGGTGGCCCTGCCCTCCGTATATAAGAAACGTCAGCCGCCGGAATCCTTGCAGTGTCTCCTCCACGGAGACAGAAGAAGGACGGAGGATTCGCTGCGCTGGATGAGATGAGACATCGCTGGAGAGATGACCGTCCATCGCTGGATAGCAAGAGTGGATTACCGCCGCTGGAATCTTTTTTTTATTTTTTTATTTTTAATAAAGGAATTTTTCAAAAGTGTGTTTGTTTTATTTAACCATTTTTTACACTTTCTTTGTGAAATGGTAGGGGTACTTTTGTACCCCCTTACCATTTCAAACGGGGGGGGGGGGCGGGATCTGGGGGTCCCCTTGTTAAAGGGGGCTTCCAGATTCTGATAAGCCCCCCGCCCGCAGACCTCCACAACCACCGGCCAGGGTTGTGGGGATGAGGCCCTTGTCTTCATCAACATGGGGACAAGGTGCTTTGAGGGGTCACAGACCCCCAAAGCATCCTCCCAATGTTGAGGGCATGTGGCCTGGTACGGTTCAGGAGGGAGGGGGGCCGCTCTCTCGTCCCCCCCTCTTTTCCTGCGGCCTGCCAGGTTGCGTGCTCGGATAAAGGGTCTGGTATGGATTTTTAGGGGGAACCCCACGTCAATTTTTTTTTTAATTTGACGCGGGGTTCCCCTTAATATCCATACCAGACCTGAAGGGTCTGGTTATGGATATTTAGGGGGAACCCCACGTCAAATTTTTTCTTAAATTTGAGGCAGGGTTCCCCTTAATATCCATACCAGACCTGAAGGGCCTGGTAATTGAATTTGGGGGACCCCCACGCTTTTTTTATTTATTTATTTATTTATTTATTTTTTTATCAATGACTTTCAATGAGTGTTCTCTGTATTACGGGAGCCGACAATTCATAATAGCTGCGAGTGATTTTAAAGGACTTTTTTTCCTGCATAAATGACACTTTGTGCAGAGACAGTTCTAAGCACGGGAAACATGCGCCCCTTCACAGGCATACTATAAACAACCCCCCCCCCTACGAAATTTAAAGGAATATTACACTTTTATTGTTTCACTTTAATCATTATTAAAATCACTGCTCCCGAAAAAACGGCCGTTTTTAAAACTTTTTTTTGCATTGATCCATGTCCCCTGGGGCAGGACCCAGGTCCCCAAACACTTTTTAGGACAGTAACTTGCAAATTAGCCTTTAAAATGAGCACTTTAGATTTTGAACGTTGGAGTCCCATAGACTTTAATAGGGTTCTAAAGTATGCTATATACTAGCTCCGTCGAATCTTCTTTATACATTCGACAGACACCATAAGCCTTCAAAGACAGATTCGACCGTGATTCATGTGAATTTTCGGACGAATGCAATTTTTGAACGAAAAACGAAATAAATAAAAACGAATTTCGGGAGTAACTAAATAAATTAAGTTTTCAGACGAAAACGAAATTCCGAAACGAAATATTTTACTCTGCACATGTCTACTGATTTCCCACACTGATACCACACAGATCTATATATACAATATGTGTGTGTGTGTGTGTATATATATATATATATATATATATATATATATATATATATATATATACGGTATATATATATATATATATATATATATATATATATATATATATATATATATATAAATAAATAATTTTATAGGAGTGACAGTGTCTCTCCAGTCAGCAGGGCTTTTTTTTGTCCACAGCACAGTGGCTCTTGATACTGCCACCTTCAGCACTAGCATGCCTCCTACACAGAGGGCTAGGTTTGTAACTGGGGGGTGGGGCAGGTGGAAGGGCTGTGTATAGAGGGAGGTAAGAGAGAGCTTTATAGTGGGGTTTTGGGGGAGCTCTGTACTGGTTAGAGCTTTGTTGTGAGGGAAGGGAAGAATGTTTCAGAGAACAGCTCTGTACTGGGGGATGGGGGTGGAGCTTTGTGGTGGTGTTGCAGTTTTTTCATTCTGGCCACACCACTTTTTCCATTCAGTGACCCACCAACACAGGGGCAATTACCACGGTTAGTCCCACGTTTAGGCGGGGGGGGCAGTTTCTAATTTATGCCCTGGGCACTGGATGACCTCGTCCCAGTACTGATTGCACCACGTTCACCATTGTGTATTTTTTTTTCAGAGTAGCAGAGTAATATACTTCCTGGTTAAATCTTGAAGACTAATCTAATATTCTTTTCCGCCATTAAGGATAAAAACAAAAAGCAGGGCAACTGCAGAGAATGTTAGATACAAGTAATTAGGATGTTTATGACAATACAATAAAAATAAGAGAGAGTCATTTTTTAAAGCTGTCCACGCATGCAATAAAAACTGCCTAAATGCTGCTAATGTGGAATAGGAATCTAATATTTAAAAATAATTCTAATTACTTAATATTTTTAATGGTTAAAATTTGATTTCTTTATACCCCTTGTACATCACATGTCTACAGAATAACAAAAGCACTGATGAAAGAGTATACATATTGCAGTCACCTGCTTGGCTCTATTCACATCGTCAGTGTCAGTGACACTATCTTCCCTTGCTGCTGGGTCCAGCTCTACACACCACACAGTGCAGCTGGCATGTCCTTGTGGCTTTCCATGGTCAGTTTCCGTTAGTTGGTTGTCCCGGTCAGTCCTAGTGATCCATCAATGCCTGAGCTAGCCTTATGGCCTTGTGATAACATTGTCATTCAAATTTGTACTGTTTTAATCTTTGGAATAAATTGCCAGCAACCTTTTTGAGTATACATGTGCTTCATTGCAGCCATTACCCATCAATTCCAGCTCAGTTCCTGAGAACTGTCTTCAATATTGCAGTAACCACCTACTCATTGGGGACTCACTCCAAACTTCCAACATGCATTACACCAATGGTTCCCAACCTCAGTCCTCAATGACCCCCAATTGG
Organism: Lithobates pipiens; assembly: GCF_037356315.1. Classification (NCBI taxonomy): domain Eukaryota; kingdom Metazoa; phylum Chordata; class Amphibia; order Anura; family Ranidae; genus Lithobates; species Lithobates pipiens. The sequence continues at coordinate 449,190,989 of NW_027507748.1, read as the reverse complement.
CCATGATTTGGGAACTTCCCTTGGATAAAATAGCTCTTATTAATACCATGTCATTGATATTGATTAAATGCAGCTGTGCAAAGTAAAGGAAAAACTGAAAACATAACCCGTTGGTGGTACTTGAGGACTGAGATTGAGAATCACTGCAATACACCATTGGGATGTTATGTGATGTGAGGAGGCTGGTAAAAAGGGTTCCTTGAAGCCTAACTCCAGGTACCTTTTGATTTTAAACAGTTCATTTGTACCAATCTGCTCAAACAAACAGTTTGCTTCATTAACAGATGTGCCTATTGGGAGCGCTGTATAAATGGTAGTAGCATCAGGCACTGTGTTCTGGCAGCAGGATGGGGAGTTAATGTCCTGCTCCCAGAACAAACTCGGGCTTGGGCTTCATTCTGCCATTCACAAGAAGCATTGAATTTCATCAATGAATATCAGCCTTCCTCTGACTGGCTGAGGTGAAGAGGTGGACAGTCGATCTCTACCTCAGCCATCATCAGAAGAAGCTTTGTATTCATTGATGAGGAGCTCTCAGCCTGACTCAATATTTGTTACGGGAGCAGGATGGGAGGTCCCCATCCCACTGTTGGAACATGGCACTGTACATTCATGCTACATACAATTTATATAACACTCTCATTGGGAGCATCTGTTTGTAAAGCCTATAGTTTATTTGGACCAGTTTGGTCTGAACAAACTATTTAAGGATCCAAGAAACCTGGAGGTAGACATCATTTTAGTTTTGAAAAACATTTGCTGCAGAACATTGATGCAGGATTGTGGGTATACAACTTCCCCAGGAAAAAGCAGTAAGGCACAATGATGCTATCAGTGTCTTTGGGAAATGCACAGAAGCTGGGGTCTGAAGTAAATATTCTGTATTATTTCTTCTATTTTTGCCTATCATTAGTATTTTTTATTTGGGGATCTCTCAGATGAGTGGACTTTTTTTCTCACGTTAAAAGAAAATATTGCAGAAGCTTGCTCTTTGAAGGCTATGTTTAATTCCCTGAGATGCAATGTTTTGCTTCAAAAAAAGTTGTCATAGGAACAATATTAATATTATTTGTGGTGTTACAGTTTGTATATCAGTCAAAGCAAAAAGAAAAAAATAATTTACTAGGCAAGTTGAAAGCAGCTTAAACAACAAACCAGAAAGCATTTAGAAGAAAACAGATGTTGATTACCCCATTGAAACAGTTGGAACAATGTGTTCTGGTTCAAGAGACCTGATGGATTATATACACATAGAAGCTACTGGGATTTGAGAACAGGTACTGTATATCTTACTTCTATTGTATTGCAGGTCAGCGGCCAGATATGAACCCTGTAGCTCTCCTACAACTTGTGTCTCTATGCCCAAATTTGCATTATATCCAATGGACCATTTGCACTTTGCAGAACAGAGTAGGGACTGGCCATAGAGGGATTTGTTTGACACAGTTGGCCAGCTTAAACATGTATTGCAAAATATGTGAACTAAAAATCCCTGCTTTTGGCCACCTTTTCTAGAAAGGGTATATAGCATTGTATAGAGGGTTTGTCCACAATTGTTAATGTTAACACATAGTTACACCCCTTTAACAACGAATGTATTATATACATATAGAATATTTGGGGATTTGAGCACAGCAGGGGCGGATCCGGGGGGGGGGGGGCGGGGCAATTGCCCCTCCCGAAAATATTAATGACTCCCGTCCTGAGTCTCTCTCACATCAGCAGCGGCACCCTGTTCTCCTAATGCCGCGCTGGAGCCTGGAGAAGATGGATGGAGGACTCGGAGGTGGGTGGAGCTGCACCGCTGGCATCTCTAATGCACTGTGCTGGTTGCTAGTGACGTCAGGTCAGTCACGTCCCAGCCGCTGTTGAGGGGGAGGAGAGCGAGGCGCCGCATTCAGAGCCTTCTTCCTCCTCCGCGCCTCGTGTGAGAGTGTTGGCTCCACCCACCTCCTCCCTCCATGATCTTCTCCAAGTCTCCAGCGTAGTGTGAACGTGAAGACTGACACTCAGGATGAAGAAGAGACGGAGGCTGCAGTGGTGACTGCAGTGTATGTGAACTTGTGAAGTGATGGAGATTGGCGATGCTGCCTGCAATCCTGCTCATCTCTCTGGGTCCTTGGAAGCCCCTCCCCACACCAGAGCACCAAAGTATAAGAATTAAAGTGAGTACCAAAAGTACTAGTAGTAGTTTGTGTAAAATCACAGAATACATTTATGCCACTTATTTATGAAGAAAAAAAAATGCTCTTTTAGTATTGACATTTTCATCTTGTTCAATCTTAACCGCTTCAGCCCGGAAGGATTTACCCCCTTAATGACCAGACCATTCTATGCGATGCACAGCACTGCGTCACATTAACTGACAATTGCGTGGCTGTGAAACACTCTACCCAAACAAAATTGACGTACTTTTTCCCCACAAATAGAGCTTTCTTTTGGTGGAATTTGATCACCTCTGTGTTTTATTTTTTTGCGTTATTAACAAAAGAAAACCAACAATTAAAAAAAAATTAAAAATTTACTTTTACTTTTAAATAAATATCCCAAAGTTTTTAGAATAAATCTATTTCTTCATCAGTTTAGGGCTATATATTCTTCTACATATTTTTGGTAACAACAAAAATGTAATAAACATATATTGTTGTTGTTTTGCGTAAAAGTTATAGCATCTACAAATTTTTAAAATTTTTATTCATGTTTTACTAGTAATGGCGGTGATCAGCGATTCTTAGCAGGACTGGGACATTGCGGCGGACAAATTAGACACCTAACTGACATTTTTGACACTTTTTGGGGACCAGGGACACTAATACGGTGATTAGGGCTAAAAATATGCACTGTTATTGTACTAATGACACTGGCAGGGAAGGGGTTAACATCAGGGGTGATCAAAGGGTTAATACCCCTTTCACACTGAGGCGCTTTACATGCACTAAAGCGACCCTGACCACTGAAATCAAGCGCCGCTTTGCGGCTGCTTTTAACCCCTTTTCAGCCGCTAGTGGGGGTTAAAAGCCCCACTATCAGGAGAAAAACTATGCTAAAACGACGGTAAAGTGTCGCTAAAAATACCTGCACTTTATTGCCCAAGCACCCAACGCCCAGGTATAAAAGTGCCCTTAGTGTGTCCCTAGGGGGTTCTTGCGAACTGTGTGAGGGGTGGATTCACTAGATGAACCATGTTCCTGGTTAGCAGGAACACAAGATCACTCTGTTCATCTCTGACAAAATGGCGGTCTGCCTTGTTTACATAGGCAGACCACCGTTCTATCTCTGTAGGCAGAAATTGCAGGTAGTCGGCAGACATTGCTGATTGGCTCCCCCTCTGTCCAATCAGGACTGTATGATACATTAAATATAGTTCTGTAAGCAACACCTTATTTTCTGGTAGTGCCCCTCCCGAGATTAGACTCTGGATCCGCCCCTGGAGCACAGGTATATCCTACTTATATTTCTGGTTCAAGAGACAACTGAGCTTAGACAATTATCTGAAAACAAGCAGATTAAAACCAACAAAAATGTATATAAAACATTTTTTTTTAATGAACCAAAATCCTTTTTAACAATGATATTGTAAAACAAAGAAAAGACATGCATGAAAACCACCCAATCGTATGATTGGGGTAGATATCTTGATTTCAGGAGACAATGTCATTTTGTGAATAAAATAATTCATAAAATGTGGAAATAAAATATTGAACTGCCTTTCTGAATATACTTTAAAGGTAAATTTTGAACAGTACTGCAGATCCAGATGTTTTTTTTTTTAAAAAAAAAAGGATTTATCACACAGCTTGAAGATTTCCAGTGAAAAGACTTACCTAAATCTGATAACACAAAGCCTAACAGTGTGTGTTTGTATGAATCATTCGTTTTGGACATTTTCCTTCGAGTAAATATAGCTTCATAAAAGGATAAGAACGTGGTGTACGTGGAGTTTCAAAAATTTGCTCTTTCAGCAATTCTCATAATCCTATTTGCAGTAATTAGATCCACTGAAACCAATTTTCTTGTATTTTTTAATACTTGCGAGTGCTACCTTTTATAGTCACCTCACTTCCATTGCTGATACTGTCTTTCTGATGAACACATCATGCTTACTTCTTTTTGACATCGGAAGATGTCCAGCAGTGCCATCAGCACAGAACTGGTGGGAACCAGTGGGACCTAGGTACACCCATCTACTGTCCAGAGAGATCGGGGCAGAAGTGGTCTTCGTGGAAGAATTGCAGCCAAAAAGCCATATGTCTCACATCACGTCACGGGGGTTCTATATAAGGCGTTCTGAGAGTTCTGTGAGCAGGAATTGTTGCACAGAGGCGGAAGTGCACTTTATTGATTATTTAAGAATACACGTGGATATCATCCAATTAGTAGAAGGTGGTTGGCATTTATCAAGCTTGAAGTTTGGACTTTTTTTCAGCTTGTTTTTATGAACTTACTGAATTCACCATTTGTATTAGCACTTTTTATTGTTTTTTTTTTTTTTGGTATGTGGTATCTATGGAATTAATTTTGCACTATCGAATTATTATATCTTATGCATTCACTTTAATAATGTATATTTTGCTTGACCTGCATATTGTTAGGCTACACAACCCTACATCACATTTTATTTCTATTTTGTTAATTGATAAAAATAAACTATTAACGCTTCTATTTCTAAAAGCATTCTTAATTTATAGCATATTTTCAAACCTGCCTTAAACCTTTGAACAGTACTGTATGACAGGAAGAATATAGAACAGAAGGACTTTTGTGCAGTCCGGAATCATTTCTAAAACCACACTATGTAATCACACATTGTAGTAGTGCTTATTGGGCTGCTTATTGGGCTTAGCAGTCAATCGAGGACACCACTGATTTCTGAAACAGAACAACTATTTTTTTTCCTATATGTCTCTAGACCTGAGTTTCTTTTAAACCCTACTTCAGGCTCCCTTTTTGAAGTGCAGACTACAATACTCACCTTCATTCTGTGATGACATTGGGATCATGCAGCTTGCAATACTGGCTGAGAGAGAGCACATCAGTGCAGATATGGCTGATCTGATAGAGGGAAGCACAGAGATGAGAATCTAGGAAAACTTGAAATACTGGAATGGCATGAGTATATTGCAGCACTAGACTGCTGAGGTTACAGGAACACAGAGGAACAATATGTATGAGGAACGCTAAGGTGCACAGCGGCCCCATGGAATTCAGATACACAGGGTGACAGAAGAGGTACACATGGAATTTAAGTCAAGAAGGATACCTATTGGTACTGTCTGAGGAGAACACCATATGTACATAAAAGGTGAGGGCCCTTGGAAGGACAAAATTGCAGAGTCTAAGGAACTGCCTGTTCTTCTCCAGAACACCTAAAGGTTGAGATGAGTTGTGCTGCAGATGATCCCCAGGTTGCATTTCTCGGATTCACCCAAGCAATAGCTACTTAGATCCAAGATCTGATAACAGATAAAGGAACCCTTGCATAACTAAGGCATGCATCACAAGACAGTAGGGAGTAAAACCCAAACTGGAAGGTGTGCATGGAAACATGCAAACACTGGGAACAGGTGCACAGAGACGCAAAGAACAACCAAACATGAATAACAATGCAACAAGGGACGAACTGGAAAAATTAGGAGTAAGTAAAAGTGTATAGGAACACTAAGCAGGAAAAAGACTAGAAAAACACTGGGAAACACTGAACAAGAAAAAGACTAGAAATACACTGGGAGACGCACGTGATACAAATGAGTAGCAGACAGGAATACACAGAAGTTCACAGTGGGGCTGGAAGACTGAAGGCAGGTAAAGAAACCCAGAAAAACAAGGGCACATGCAAGAACTCTGGAATGCACAAAGAGCACAAAAGGTTCCAGGATACAGGTAGCCACAGAAACACAGTGAGAATTACAAGGGACAGGTTGGAAAACACGGAGGGTACAGAGGTCACCATGGGGAGCACTGGGAGAAGCTTGCAAACAGACACTAGGAATAAAAGGGATCTAATCAAAGGGTCACTAGGAATATCAAGGTCACAAGTAGTTCACAGGAAGCCAGGGGCACAAAGAAACATTGGGGGATTGCTATTCATTTTCTCAGGAAGCTAGGGTTACAAGGAAACACTAATGCCCCATACACACGATTGGATTTTCCAACAACAAATGTTGGCTGTAAGCTTGTTGGCGGAAAATCCAACCATGTGTATGCTCCATCTAACACTTTTTGTCTGACTTTCCATCAACAAATGTTGGCTAACAGGTTCTCAAATTTTCTGCCAACAAATGTTTGTTGTCGGACTTTCCGAGCGTGTGCACACAAGTCTGTCGGACACAAGTCCACGCATGCTCGGAATCAAGTAGGAGCCAGAGATATAACTAGCATTTGTAATGGAGATATCACGCATGTTTTATACATCACTATGTTTGTAATTGTTGGCCAACATTTGTGTGACCGTGTGTATTCAAGACATACTTCGAACAAAAATCCATGGTTTTGTTGTTGGAAAGTCTGATTGTGTATACGGGGCATAAGAGTATGCTAGCATTCTTCTCAGAAACACTAGTGGAGCTGGCACTGGGAAAACGAACTGTTGCTCAAGAACAGCTCGAGAGAATGTACCAAGCTTAATTGGAAAGGGAAATAGCCTGGCTGGGTTGGGCATGTAGCTAATTGAATCAACAGAAGGTAGTGTATATCTAAGGTACACAACCTTTTGGTCATATAACCACAACATAAAAAAGCAATGGCCATTTTGGCAAATGCACAGACACCCTTATGACTGTTCTGGATCTGAGACACATATACATGTAATTTTACATGTAAATTAAAAAAAAGTTTCCATTGTGCAAATAAAATAAAGCAGGGAACTGTTTGTTCTCAGCTTGGAAAATGCACTATGGTGAGTTTCTGAAACGATTTTCTAATAGGGATGGGCGGACGGTTTGGCTAAAGCATAAGTTCGGGCTGAACATTTGGCTGTTCGGCCGTTCGGCCGTTCGCCCATCACCTGAATTTGCTCTGACGAACACCCTGCAATGCACTGCACAGTGTATTCTGCTCCCTGGTTAGGCAAAGCTTTGCTCAACCAGGGCACAGTGTAAACTGGTTGTTAAGGAATAGGGATGAGCTTCGTGTTCGAGTCGAACGTACGTTCGACTCGAACATTGGCTGTTCGTGCGTTCGGCGAATTCCGAACGTTTTGGCCGTTCGCGTCAAAATTCGAGTGACGCGCGCGCGGACCATAATGCACTGCGTTGGCGCAGTGCATTGCTGCCCGATGATTGGCCAAGCATGCACTGTGACCCCGCATGCTTGGCCAGTCGCAGCGCCGGCAGCGAGGAGAGCCATGATTGGCCACAGGCATCCTGCCTGTGGCCAATCATAGCTCAGGCTGTGTAGTGCACGCCCCACACTATATAAGGCCGCCTTTGAGGCGGCCTCGTGTAGTGTGTTACTTAGCATCTGAAGCAGTGGGTGTTCTGTGTACCTTCAACACAGTACACACCAATCGTTTTTGGCTGATTTCCTATCTTGCTGCTGTGTAGTGGTTGTTGTCTGTGCCCTGACTGCAGTATACACCACTATATTCACCTCACCTATATAGCTAGTGATCTAGCTTTAACCACTTAACAACTGCCCATTGCCGATTAACGGCTTCAGGGGGTTGTTTAACTCTGAGAGGCCGTTAATTAACGGCCTCCCAGAATTCTGCTCTCGCGTGCCCCGAGGTGTGCGCACTCGAGAGCATCCATGACCGCCGGGTCGCATCACGGATCACGGTAAACGGACGCTCATAGCGGCCGTTTACCACGTGATTGCTCCGTCAAATGACGGAGTGATCACTTGGAAACAAACCGGCGTCATGTTATGACGCCTGTTCCTCCCTCCCCTCTCTGTACCGATCGGTACAGCGGAGGGGAAAGAGATCGGTGTCAGCAGCGATGTGGGCTGCATCTGCAGTGCCCACATTGCTGCTCACCGAATTTAACCCCTCAATTCCCTGCCAATACTCTGCAATACCAGTGCATACTCTGCAGTACCCTGCCATTACTCTGCAGTACCCCCCATTACTCTGCAGTAACCCCCATTACTCTGCAGTACCCCCCAATACTCTGCAGTACCCTGCCCTTACTCTGTAGTACCCCCAATACTCTGCAGTACCCTGCTATTACTCTGTAGTACCCTGCCAATACCCCGCCAATACTCTGTAATACCCTGCCATAAATTGCCATACCCAGCCATACTCAGAGATACCCAGCCATACTCGGTGATACCCTGAAATACCCAGCCATAGACGCCCCCCACCCCACCGCCCTCCGGTGCTTCTACCAACTCGCCAGTACGATCAAAGCCAGAATCTTTTTTTTATTTTTTATTTCAGGCTTCCCAGCCTAGAGGTGAGATGTGGTGTCATATTGACCCCCCAGATTTCACTGTAAAGAGGACCTGTCACCCCATATTCCTATTACAAGGGATGTTTACATTTCTTGTAATAGGAATAAAAGTGATCAAAAATATATTTTTGGGGGAAAAAATGTCAAACTAAAATAAATAAAGTAAAATGAACAATAAAAAAATAAAATAAAAATTAAAGCGCCCATGTCCCCATGTGCTCGCATGTGCCACACATGTGAGGTATCGCCAAGAATGTTAGAGCGAGAGCAATAATTCTAGTCCTAGACCTCCTCTGCAACTCAAAACATGTAACCAGTAAAAAAAAAATTAAAGTGTCGCCTATGGGGATTTTTTAAGTAGCGACGTTTGGCGCCATTCCACGGGCATGTGCAATTTTGAAGAGTGACATGTTTGATATCTATTTACTCAGCATAACTTCATCTTTCACTTTATGCAAACATTGGGCTAACAAGTGGTTAATAATAGAGCTTGCAGTCAGTAGTGTTAGGAGATAGTGCGTGCTGTCTGCGTGCTCTGTACCCAGTACATACCGCTATAATATAGGGCAGGCCCCTACTTTCAAACATCCAACTTAAAAACATCTCCTACTTGCAAACGCAAGGAGACAGCAGCAAGTGAGATGAAAAAAGATGGACGACAAAACAAATTATACAGGGGTGATAACCCTTCCCTATGTTTTCCAAAAAGCTTAAAGATAGTTTTTTTGACTGGAGCTACACTTTAAAAATGTACCGGTTGAAAATGACAAACAGATTCAACTTAACACAACAAACCTACACAGTCCCTGTCTTGTTTGCACCGCCTGTATACTGCTGTTCTGAGTATATAGGGCCTGGGGGCCACACGCATTTCCTTTTTTTAATATGGGTACAGGGTTCCCCTTAATATGCGTACAAGACCCAAATAGGCTGGTAATGGGCAGGGAGGGCTACCCATGCCATGTTTCTCAATGATTTTCAACCATATTGCAGGAACCAGATATAACATTAAAACCGCAAGCAGTTTTAAATGGTGTTATTTCCGTTTAATGTCATTTTGTGCAGGGACTGTTCTAAACACGGGAAACACGTGGCACTTCACAGGCATACTACAGACACCCCCCAGGCACCATATTTAAAGGAATATTTCACTTTAATCGTCATTAAAATCAGTGCTCCCGCCAAAACGGCCGTTTTTAAAACTTTTTTTTTGCAGTGACCCATGTCCCCTGAGGCAGGAGGCAGGTCCCCAAACCCTTTTTAGGACACTATCTTGCATATTAGCCGTTAAAATTAGCACTTTCCAATTCGAACGTTCGAGTCCCATAGACTTCAATGGGGTTCTAACGTTCGTACCGAACGCGGGGGTCGTTCGCAAGTTCTGGTGCGAACCGAACCGGGGGGTGTTCGGCTCATCCCTATTAAGGAATGGGAAGCCGGCTGCTGTGTCTTTAACAACCGATGAGTCATCACCTGTCAATGGGTTTCACCACTGACAGTTTAATAAAAAAATACACTTCTCATTACAAAATAAAGAAAAAAATGGTGTGGGGTCCCCCAATCCATACCAGGCCCTTAGGGTCTGCTATAAATTTGGAGGGGAACCCACCTTCCCCTTGTTATGTCACAGGCCCAGCATGCACCAGTCCGTAAAGTCAGAAGGGGGCGGTGCCACCAGGTGACATAGCCAGGTGGCCCCGTCCCAGAAGGCGGGATCTTTTTTTCCAGGTGCTTTGGTGGGTGCATGTGGTCTAGTGGCCTAGTATGGTTGAGGAGCACCCCCCCTTCCTGACCTGCCAGGCTGCATGCCCGGATAAGGGTCTGGTATGGAGTTTGGGGGGACCCCATGCACTTTTCTTGTAATTTTGTTATTGGGTACCCCTCCAAATTCATAACAGACCTGAAGGGGCTGGTATAGACTGGGGGGACTCCACGCTGTTTTTATTTTTTCAATAGCAGGGTACTGACAATTGTAACAGCAAGTAATTTTATTTCATTCATTTTTATTTGAGAATTATGAGATAATACAAATCATGAAAAAATAGAAGAGGTATTTGTGGCAAACAATTGTACGATATGTGATATCATTATAAACATAACATGATTTGTGAGCATAGAAGGAACAATGAAGGAATATAATGATTAAAAAATGAAATAAAATAACTTTTTCATGAAAAGGATAAGAAAGTTAGATACGAAAAAAAAAATTGGAACTCCTAATCTAACCAGGAAGAATTATTCATCTTAACATGCAAAGACATCATATAAGTGTCTCAGGATGGAAACCTATTTTACCTTGAAGGGCTCCTCGAATAGGAAGGGAAAGAGTTGGTCAGGATTTGGATGTAATCTTCTGAAAGGGAGAAAACCTGCCAGTTGGACCATATATTATGAAATTTAACAGATGTGCCTTTTATGAAACATTACTTTCCATACGTTCTATGTCACGAATTTGGCTGAACTCTTGTCTTATAGTGGGAGGTGAAGAGAACTTCCAAAGAGCTGGGATGCAGGATCAGGCTGCAAAAACTAAATGAATAATAATTACATTCTTGCATTTTTTGAGAGGACATCCGATGACAGCGGTCGCCAGGTGTCACTATCCCCCATGCACTGATCAGGCTGCATGGAGGGAGCATTCTAGGTGAGCCTGCATGGAGGGGGCACTCTGGTAAGGCTGCATGGAGGGGGCACTCTAGGTGAGCCTGCAGGGAGGGGGCACTCTAGGTGAGGCTACATGGAGGGGGCACTCTAGGTGAGGCTGCATGGAGGAGGCACTCTAGGTGAGGCTGCATGGAGGGGACATTCTAGGCGAGGCTGCATGGAGGGGACACTCTGGTGAGGCTGCATGGAGGGGGCACTCTGGTGAGGCTGTATGTAAGGGACACTCTAGGTGAGGCTGCATGGAGGGGCACTCTAGGTGAGGCTGCATGCAGGGGGCACTCTAGGTGAGGCTGCATGGAGGGGGCACTCTAGGTGATGCTGCATGGAGGGGGCACTCTGGTGAGGCTGCATGGAGGGGGCACTCTAGGTGAGGCTGCATGGATGGGGCACTCTGGCGAGGCTGCATTGAGGGGTACACTGGTAAAGCTGTATTGAGGGGCACTGGTGATGCTGCATTGATGGGTACTGGTGAGGCTATATTGACACATTACATGGGACCGGGCACATTACATGGGGCAGAGCACTTTACATGGAGCAGGGCACATTACATGGGGCTGGGCACATTACATGGGACAGGGCGCATTACATGGGGCAGAGCACATTACATGAGGCATGGCACATTACATGGGGCAGGTCACATTACATGGGACAGGGCACATTACATGGGACATTGCATGGGACAAGGCACATTACATGGGACAGTACATGGGACAGGGTACATTACATGGGACATGACACATTACATGGGACAGGGCACATTACATGGGATGGGGGACATGACAGGGGACATTACATGGGGCAGACTGTTGGGCACATTGTGGGGGATGGGGACACAGCTGGGCACAGTACCAGCTTCTTCTTCTGGCTTCAGAGCACATTTTTAATTTCTCCTCCAGTGGTGTGATGTTCCCCTCGGCCCCTCCTCCTATCCTGTCCAGTGTCCACCTCAGATGATGTCACATACTCAGTGCGCTCCAGCCAATAGGATGCCAGCCGCTTTCCTGCCTATCTCTGCCTGTGCCTGTGCAATCCTCCTGTCAGTTTCCTGCCTGACTGATAGTCAGATCGCCGCGGAACCCCGATTGAGAACCACAGTTCTAAATCTACCATTCTGGATAGGGCAAAGGTCACCACTTCCCTCCAAGTACCTCCCTCACCTCGGCAAACAGTGCCCAAAATGGTGGAAGAGGAGAGGACACACCAGCAGGACCAGGGTGCCAGCCAGCCACCCACCCACAGCAGGACCAGGGTGCCAGCCACCCACCCACAGTGACCTACCAAACAGCAGGGCCAGGGTGCATGCCAGCCAACCACCCATGGGCCCCCCCCCCCCCCTCAGCAGGGCCAGGGTGCCAGCCAGTTAGCCACCCATGGTGACCCACCCACACCAGGGAGCCAGCCACGACAGAGGACTCAGGAGCCAGCCAACAACAGAGGACCTGGGAACCAGCTAGCCACAGAGGATGTGGGAACCAGCCAAAGCTACAGTACCCAGAGACCCATGGTTTGATATTAGAATGTCAACACCAATCAATAGCTCTTGAGAGGTGAATGGCAAAATAATAAAATTGAATGTCAGGGAGACCTAAGCCACCTAAGATTTTCGGTCTGTGGAGAATATTATGTTTAATCCTCACTGGTTTGGAAGTCCAAACAAATTTGTTATAGTTTGTAATGATTTAAAATAACCTATAAATATATTTATCGGGATTGTTTGAAAGAGGTATAGGATCCTGCGGTGGACGTTCTGTTTTAAAACATTACACCTGCCTGTCCAAGAAAAATTGCAAGATGACCAAGATGATAATTCAGAGCGAAATTTGGATAAAAGTGAAGAAAAATTAAGCATATATAATGTAGGTTTTCAGGTAGTAAAATACCTAGATATTTAATATGAGATGAAGCCCATTTAAAATGAAAATTCAACTGTATATTACACAATGCTTGATTTGGGATAGTGAGATTTAGTGCTTCAGATTTTTGGTAGCTAATGTGGAAGTTTGATAATGCTCCACATTGTTTAGGTTTACTAAGAAAAAAAAGAAGGTCATCTCCATAAGCAGAAGATTCCTGCAATATCAGGATTTACACAAATGTTTCTCAGGAAAGGTTCTAAAACAAATATGAAAATAAATGGAGAAAGAGGACACCCTTGACAAGTCCCATTTGTTATAGAGAAAGAAGGGGGGGGGGGGGCACATTCACTCGTATTTGTGCAGAAAGATTTGAATAGAGGGTTTTTAACCAGGATCTCATATGAGGGCCTAAGCCTATAGTTTCTAATGTGAGACATATAAAGGCCCAGTTGAATCTATCAAAGGCTTTTTCAGCATCTGTAGATAAAACAAAAGACCGATTATTCTTTCAAAGGGCTGAATGGATAATATTTATTGCACAAATTGTTCCATCTCTAGCTTCTCTGGTTGGCATAAATCCTACCTGATCTAGATGAATAAGTTTCTGAAGGTGAGATATAAGTCTTAATGTTATTATTTTTGCAAATAGTTTAATGTCCACATTAAGTAAAGAAATTGGTCTGTAACTTGAGTAGTGTGTAGGATCTTTACCTTCTTTAGGTATAACTGTTATATAAGCTAATGCAGTAGGGCAAATAGAGGAGGGTGGGCTAAGAGAATTAAACGCTTTAAGGAAATGTGGAGCTAACAGTGATAAAAATTGTTTATAATAGGAAAGTGTAAAGCCACCAGGACAGGGAGATTTACCGGTTGATTTTTCTTTAATAGCCTGGGCTAATTCCAGGTCTGTGAATGAGAAAGACATCTTTTGATGTGAATATGGATTTCTGATTGTTTATCAGCACTTTGGGTGTTTAAATTATAGCGGGAGGAATAATAATCCCTAAAAGTATCAGTTTGGAATATATTGTCCTAGAACCATCACGAGAGAAGATCATAGGTACAAACGTTTTGATTCTCTGCTTGCGTAAAGCATTGGCCAACGACAGGATACATTGGTTACCATATTCATAAAAGTGACGCTTGCATCTAGCAAGGGTGATTTTAACTTTATCCAAACAAAGAGTCTTGAGGTCAAAGCATAAGTGAATGAGTTTCTCTAGCTTATCAGGAGTTTGGATTTTTTTCATGAAGAAGTTCAAGTTTCTGGATTTGGAATATCAGTTCCTGAAATTTTTCATTCTTTTTTTTCTTAGGGGTAGTTCTCAGCTTAATGAAAGATCCTTGTATATAGGCCTTATGAGCTTCCCAGATCATGAGAGGAGAAATATTAGGGGTATTATTGGAGGTGATATAACTATGTAGGTCAGAAGAGATATAATTTATTATGGCCTTATCTTGTATGAGCGACTCATTTAATCGCCATGACCAAGGAGGAGATGATGGTGAGTCTAATGTCAGAGTGAGATCAATTGGAGCATGGTCAGATAATGTTATATTTCCTATATTTGAATGTGTGGTATAAGAGAGTTGATGATGTTGGATCAACAATAAAAAAATAAATTCTAGTAAATGTGTTATGTACAGGGGAGATAAAAAGAATAGTCTTTAGTCATTGGATGATGTATTTTCCAAACATCAACTAATTGTAATTTGTTAAACATTTTTTTGATATGTCTATAAGCAGAAAGAGAGAGATGGGAAGGGGGTTTGGATGAGTCCACGGTGAGATCTAGTACGAAATTAAAGTCACCTCCCACTATGACCATACCTTCTGAAAATTCAGATAATTTGGACAGGGATGATTACAAAAAATCTATTTGATTGCAAATAGAAAAATATAGGTTAGCAAATGTCACCAATTGGTTGGCACATCTTCCTTCATTATCCTTGTATTTGTCAAGAAAGGTCCATTGGCAGGTTTGTGCTACGAGAATACTGACACCTTTTGACTTTTTATCGGGTGAGCCTAAATGATATACATCCGTAAAATATTTATCTTTCAATTTAGGTAGTTTAGAATCTAAAAATGTGTTTCTTGAGAAAAAGTGGAATTTTTTATTTTTTGGCGTAAAATCCATTAGAATCACGTGGCTTTTTTCAGGGATGTTTAAACCTTGTGTATTCAGTGAGGTTATAGTTAATTTAGAAATTTTATCTATAATGGAGGGTGAGGGACTGAGGCTTAAGAAAGTGAAGGAGAAAAAAAAATCCTGAGTAACTAAGAATTAAAAAGACCCTGAAACGCACTAAAAATATTCAGGGAAAACCTACTTAGGGGAAGGTAGTAGAACATAGATGGTAGAGCTCCCCCATCAATATTATAGTAATTGGATGGAGCAAAAATATTTATATTATATAACATGAAATATCATATTATCAAATGATCAGGTTAAGAGAAAATAGTAGTAGATACTAATAGTGAAAAACGATATCCTAGCATATGTAAATATGACAATGGTCATAACATTTTAAAGCGGTTGTATAGTCTTTTTTTAACTTTTACCTACAGATAAGCCTATAATAAGGCTTACCTGCAGGTAAAATGAATATCTCCTAAACCTGTATGGTTTAAGAGATATTTACGTTTAATGCAGCCGCTGACTCATGCGATGCATGCACATTTATTATCTGGCTGAAGGTCCAGCAGAACTGCCAGACCTTGCCGGGAAAAAGACTCCCGCGCGCATTTGCCGCGATACCCGGAAGACACGCCGAGGCAACATGTCAGCTCCCTTGGTGTGGATCGGGCGAGATACCGGCACCTCGTTCTATGGTGAGTATTTCATAATGAGCTAGTATTCGCTGCATACTAGCTCATTATGCCTTTGCCTTACAGATTTTTTTTGTTTTAAAAAAAAAAAGTGCGAGTTTACTCCTGCTTTAAAATCAGAACTATAACATTTGAACGACATTCATATTTCAATATAAACTGTTTCCTGTTCATCAAGATTAGAAACAGAGGAGATTGCTATGATACAATGGGGATGATTTATGAAAACCATGTGCCATCAGTAGAGGCGTAAGGCAAGGCGCAACACACATTTTCATATTTCCAAAATGGTGCGCGGGTAACAGAGCATGAATCCCCCATTTACTATAGCAATCACAGGGCATGGGAGAATGCAATGCAATCTCATTCACATGTGTTTGTTCAGTGCAAGGCCAAAATCTTAGCAAATGTTAAGCAATGTACATGCAATTGCATGGGTTGAACAGGAGCACCTCTAAACTTGAAACATTTTTTTTTTACGCTGGTTCGCCTTTATGTATTTTTTAAAGGAGATTTGCACACAAGTCATATTAGCATGTTACGTTGCCAACATGTGACATGCACCTTGTTAAAATTATGTAAAAAGACTCTCGCTCCTCTAGCTCCTCCTAAAAGGGCATTTAACCTCCCTCCTTTAATGCATATGATTTCCTTGGGCTAGCTTTTGCTTTTAAAGGGGAACTCCACACACCATTCTCCAATGCTCTTGTCTACCCCCCTCTAACCCCTTGGATTTCCATTGGCTAACTTTTGCTTTTAAAGGGGAACTCCACACTCCACTCTATTCTCCAAAGGCTGTGAGCTACTTCACCAATGCAAACCACATCCTTTTTCAGAGCATACAACAGGGCCAGCTAGGAAAGGGGCCAACCCCCTCCTGAACCATACAAGGCCATATGCACTCAACATAGATGGGTGCCTTTGGGGTATGTTGGGCTCATCCCAATACCAACCTCAAAGCACTTTGTGCCCACTAGTTTAAAGGGGTTTTCCACATTCTGTAAAGCCCCCTGTCTGCAGCCGCCCCATAACTCCAGCCTAGGGTTGTGTGTAAGAGACCCTTGTCCCCCTGAATAAGGGAACAAGGTGGTTGACTTTTGGGGTGCCCGAGCCCCTCCTGCCCCCAAGCATCCACCCATCCTTCATGGCCTGGCTTGCTGTGTGTTTGGCTAGGGGTTTGTTAGTGTGTGGGAGGGGCACAATTTTTTTTCAGATTGGGGTGGTATTTTTCACGTCAGTGTTTTCATTTCAACACCCAAATGGCCTTAACAGACCCTAATGGCCTTGTATCTATTGGGGGGGGGGGGGGGCAGGCTATTTTTGGTTTTGAGTTAAAATCTTGCAACTGCAGTGTAGATTTGTAAGTTTTCTCTAAAGCCGTACTTCTTTGAAGCAGCATTTTGGATATATGCTACAGATGCACCACTTTACATGCAGAGTAAGCCCCCAAAGTTACTAGCTTTTAAGCAATTTTGCATTTTTAAAGGCACTTCTCCTTGTTTCGTTTTTGGGGTTGTGCAAATTGGTGACATTGATATATGTCCCTCAGGGTGAGATCTGGGCCCCATACCCATTTTAAGGCCAATAACTAGAATATAAGCCAGCCAAACGGGGACTCGCAAAATTAACAAGTCAGTTCCCATAGACTGCAATGGTATTTGAGAGAGAGTGTGTTTTTTGGGTTAATAATTTAAGAACATCCTTAACAGGTATACCCACTTTGAAGTTCTGTCTCTACATTGGGTAAACTTGCATTTTGTCAGTTTCATGGACTGTGCATGTATTTTCAATTGCCTCATTAGCACACAAACCTATGTTATATAAAGCTTGCAGATAGCAATCTTTACCTTGCCCTGAAAAGAGGCAAGATTGCTTGATGGTGTGTGTGTGTGTGTGTGTGTGTGTGTGTGTGTGTGTGTGTGTGTGTGTGTGTGTGTGTGTGTGTGTGTGTGTGTGTGTGTGTGTGTGTGTATAGAGTACATTTGGGTGTTTTTTAGAGCTTGTAACACATGTATTTTCTCATTGTATTTTGTTTGTTTTGACTTTGCAAAACAGATGTGTTTTAGAGTATTTTTTACTTTTATTTTTCACTGAAATATTTTTGATGTTGTTAATCTGTGTTGTCTGTAGGTTGTTAGTTCCACTTTGATGTAATTGTCTGTGCTGCATTATTTTGCAAAATCTTCCTCAAGCTGTTGTAACTACTAAATGTTTAAGTCCTTAAAAGACTGTCCATTTGTGGGTGCAGTCCTTTTAAAGTGGTTGTAAACCCTTACAAACCACTTTGACCTACAGGTAAGCCTAGATTAAGGCTTACCTGTAGGTCCAAGCAATATCTCCTAAACCTATATGGTTTAGGAGATATTTGCCCGAAAACGGGCACCGCTGTCTACGGCGCATGCGCCGTAGACAGCGGCGCGCAGGCGCACTGAACGTGGCAGTTCCAAAAATGGAGCTGCCGCATTTGTCGACTCCCGTGCGCATGCGCGGGAGTGATGTCATCGCAGCTTCGCCGAATGACAGCGGCGGAGCTGCGAGACGCCACCAGCAAGATGGATGCGGCGGACTACAGGGGACAGCGCGACTTCGCTGGCTCCTGTGTCAGGTAAGTGACACATAATGGGCTACTATGCGATGCATAGTAGTCCATTATGCTTTACCTTTGCAGGGAAAAAAAGAGGAAGTAAACTCATCAGGGTTTACTTCCTCTTTAACTCCTGTTAATTTCCTCTGCAAAATGGTCAGACCTCAAAACCATATTTTGTTAGTGTCTCAAATTACCATACATATGTTTTTTGCTTTCCTTTCTCTTTTCCAAGCCCTGTTTTGTTGACCAAAAAAATTTGTAGCAAACTTTTATGTTTTATGTGTTAATGATTGTTAATAATTTGTTTTTCAGATGCATGCTCAATCCAAGTAATGCATTTTACACCCCCCCCCCAAAAAAAAAATTCATACAACAGATTTCCCAGTGGCAGCTAAACTAGGCTGATTGGCATGGCAAAACAAAAAAAGGTGTGATTTGTCTAAAAGCTACTTTCTGGTCCCTTCATGGTAGAATATGCATGGATTGTGTGTATGCTGGAAAATTACTGAGAGGTAAGTATTACATTTTTCATTTAGTGCAGTGGTTCTCAGCCTCAGTCCTCAATTACCCCTGACAGGACATGTTTTGGGAATTTATATTAGCTAAAATATCTGTCCAAAGTATCAAGCCATTGACTCTGATTTAAAGCTGAAAGTAAACCTGCAAACATGGCCTGTTAGGGGTACTTGAGGAAAGGGTTGAGAACCACTTATTTAGAGCGCTGAGCTAAAATATAGCTCAAGACAATGCTATTTTAATTGTGGGCATTTGAGGGGAACCAATGATTGTTAGAACCCCTGCTTGTCTTTTTTAGGCTGGGCTTTGTGTCCCTTTTCTGAAAATTGGCTTCACTTCCTGTCACATATCCAAACAGGAAGTGAGGGTAAAACCCTACCAATGTCTTTCCTTGGGGATACACAGGTCAATCTAACTATTGTCCCCATTAGGAAAATTGCACTCTAGCACTTTGTTGTATACACCCCAAATTAGGTATTTTGGGGTCTATTAAAGGCAAATCCACTCTCCAATACAAGTGTACTCACTGTAAATCTGAGGGGAAGCACTGGTGATTTTATCATCCAATCATGTAGAAGCAAAGATGTTGTTTTTTTATTTTCCTTGCATGTCTCCCTCGGATCTCCAGCAACTGCACTTCCAAGTGCACTTGTAGTGCAAAGTGGATTTGCCTTTAGTAAATAAATCCCAAAGTCCAATATACCTAATAATTTGGGGTGTACAGAGCAAAATGCTAGAATGTAATTTGCCTAATGGGGAAACTATTTAGATTGACCTATGTGCCCCTGATTAAAGACATTGGTAGGATTTAACCCTCACTTCCTGTTTCCTATTTGAAGGAGAAACTGGCAAAATTTGGGAGTTGTCTTTACCCTATCAGGGGTTTAGACAGCCCAAAAACTGACAAGACTTCTAATCTTTGCAAAGGCACATTCCTAAGTTCAACTGTGATGCATGTCAATAGCCCATTTAGACCTTGTTTAATAGAAAACACCAGTTGCTGTTCACTATAAACATTTGTTAGTCCAGTCCAGGAAATCTGCATCTGCTTTACTATAATTTCCATAAAAATTGGGTTCCTGCAGCTAGATGCCCCAAATGCATCTACCGCTGTGTATGTGAGATGCACAATTGCTGTGTGCACAGAGGTATGTAGCCATGGCGCATATCTGGTTCCCGGAAGCGGTGTCCATCACACAGGAATGACATCACGCCCTTCCAGAAAGTTGCTTGTACTGCTGATAATTTCTTCTCACCACCATGCTTGGCTCATTGTTCTCCAAGGAAGAGATGATCCTTATTTGTAAATTAAGATAATGTTTTATTTATTTTTACATAGGGTGGTGTTTGTGTGGGTCATGTGTGTATGTGTAAATGATTTGGCCTCAAAACACACATCTACTTTCTGTGTACAGATTCACTTACAGGCCAATGTATATTGCTTCCTGCTTCAGTGTGTGTGTATATATAGATGTAGGTTCTTGTGTCCACCAGCAGAGAGAAGTTGGGTAGATGCCACACTCCCAATTCTGGAGGCATAATAATGGTCTAGCACAGGGGTCTTCAAACTACGGCCCTCCAGTTGTTCGGGAACTACAATTTCCATCGTGCCTAATCATATCTGTGAATGTCAGAGTTTTACAATGCCTCATGGAATGTGTAGTTCGGCAACAGCTGGAGAGCCATAGTTTGAAGATTCCTAATCACTCTAGCATGTCTTGAAAAAAGGTGGTTTTTCATGTGCCTTGTATAATGCCCAAGAAATATCGTTTGAAAAATACAAGTGGGTCATGGCACATCTACATTCCAAATTTGGCACTTTAGATGGTCATGCACTATGCAATCTGATTGGCCAAGCTCTGTACAACTTGATATTGAGGCAAAATAGGTAATAGGAAGACACACTTGAACAATTAATTAAAATTGTAGGAAATCAAACAGGCTCTTGCACTAAATTGAATGTATTTAAGATCAAACTGATTGCCGTGTATGGTCACCTTTAAAGATCAAGATCGTAAAAAAAATATTTATTGGGTTTAGAAACACTTCTCTGTTCTTTGTAATGTATTGAAAGATTTGGGTAAAAAAAAGAAAAAACACACTTCAAATATATATTTGAATTGATAGGAATGAGATTAGCATCAAAAGGGTTAATTAACTGAGAACACCTACTAATTGCCTAACAAGACACATCCAATGAGATGAATTAACCAATTGTATTGGGCGGCGTGCACTATTATCAATGAGAAAACCGCAGTTACCCTACCGCCAATTGCATTTTACATATGCAGGTATTTATTATGGTAATTTGCGCTTCAATGTGCGCCGATTTGCAATGAAGGACTTTTCCGGCGCACCAATTAATGTATGAACTGGTGCAGTGCCTTCTTTTCAGTAAATCACCCCAATGTATCATAACTTTAAGTTCAGTAATAGAAATATATCTTGAAACGTTGGATAAAAGTTATTTCAACTAAACATCAAATTTCTACATTTATGACAACAAAAATAAATCTACTAAAAAAGGACAGTGCCATGAAGGGAGATCAACATAACATCAGTCCATACCAAATAGTAAGTTTAAACTATAGTAATGTCCTCTATCTGAAGTATGTGTTACAAAATATGTTAAATCAATCAATAAACTTACGATATTATTGAGTGATAATAAATTACATTTTAAAATTGTAACCTTGCAACAATATCAAATTTTTAGCAGAAAATAAATCATCATGTATGAAGAACAAAACAATGATATTGTTTCAAACAGAGAACTGGTTTCATTGCATAGCATTATGGGTAAGAAGTGTCGAAGGACATGCATCTTTAAAAGCCTTTGAACAATGGGGTTCACTGCCATCAAGATTTGAGTGTGTCAATAGTAAATTGCCTTTAAGAGGGAGTGTAGTGCCGTCATTACAAGCTAAGCCTTCATCCGAGGACATAGAACACCATGACTGTAGCTGAGAAAGGAGAAGAGTGGGTTTTGGCCAAGCTGACCTCTCAATCTGTTCCCGACTTAAGGCATCTCTCACTTGATACCTCTGACATGGCGCAGTGCAGATCAGCTCCATTCAGGGCTGCTGTGACTCCTTTGATGTGTCCGTAAGTGAGAAAGAAAATGTCATGGTTATGCAGTGATCTTCCTGTTTGCTTACCTCCCCTCATGTGTTCAGGCTAAGAGACCAGCCACTTCCACCTGGTGGTTTTTATAACCTCTCCTCTAAGCATGGCTCCACCCCAGGCCCTATCAGGGAACCTTATATTAACTTGTGCACTGCGTGCCAACAGTGCTGATCAACCATTGTGTATTCCTTTGTGTGTTTGGCTTCCTGTTACCTGCCGTGTGCTCTTCTGTTGTTCCGTTACCGACTTTGTCGTGTCTTTGACTATCCCTGTTTGCCTGGGTTAATATAAGGTTCCCTATCAGGGAACCTTATATTAACTTGTTTACTGCGTGCCAACAGTGCTGATCAACCATTGTGTATTCCTTTGTGTGTTTGGCTTCCTGTTACCTGCCGTGTGCTCTTCTGTTGTTCCGTTACCGACTTTGGCGTGTCTTTGACTATCCCTGTTTGCCTGTGATCCTGACCTTTTGGCGTGTCCCTGACTTTTCCCGTCTGCTTGTAGCCCCGACCTTGGCTTTGTCGCTCATCATCCCTATCCTCCCTATCCTCCTGTTGCCTACTGTGGGTGTGAGCTGGGGGACCCTGGGGGTCACGATCTGGAGCCAGTTGCAGCCAAGTCCATCCTCACCACCCGAGGCTCTGGTGAACACCTGCTGGCTCTTAGACTCCGCGCCCCAGGGAATCTTACGCTCTAACCCCAGTGGGACCTGTCTCCCGTCCGCAGCAGTCAGCCGTAGGGTCCACAACCTTGCGGTGCACTCCTGATTCCTACGGACATAATGTCAGACGGGCGATAAGAGGTAAAATAGATGCCCCTAAATGTGATACATTAGGTAAAGATGCGGGAACACCTGAAGTACGCACCTACTCGACCCCATTCCAGACAAGTCATTTTAAAGGGGATTTGACTTGTTTTTTTTTCTGTAGAAATGTAATTTTAGCTTGTTCCATATATGCTACAGATGTGCCACTTTGCAGGCACATTAAGGAGACCCCCCAGGCACTATATTTAAAGGAATTTTTCATTTTTATTTTTTGCATTTTAAGCATAAATAAAATCACTTCTGAAAAAACAATTGTTTAAAAAAAAATTGCATTAATACATGTCACCCAGGACAATACCCAGACCCCTATACTCCTTTTATGGCCAATTACTTGCATATAAGCCTTCAAAATGGGCACTTTGGATTTTTCCTGTTTGGCTCCCATAGACTTTAATGGGGTTTGCTGTTTGGGTTAGAACATTTCCACTGTTTGGGAGTTCTGCTGCAAACCGAACAGGGAGGTGTTAGGGCCATGTCGATTTTCTAACTACATTTTTTTTTGGATTGAAAATTTTAACAAAGCATGAGCTTTACTGCAATGTAATAAAACAATAAGGGAGGACAGTCTTAATTTGGTGTCCAGGGTACATTTCAGATACTGTTACTGATCTCAGTTACAATCTCAGTTTTGAAATTGTAAAACAAAGTATTAAGTAAAAATAAAGAGTATATAAAAATGAAAAGTGTACTTCGATATCTTTACGACCATAGATTATCTAATATTTGCCATATTACTCTGTCTCCATATCAAATCGTAAATATTTCTGCAAAATAAAAACAAAATAAACTGTATACATTAATAAAACAGTGCTTTCAATTAATTATCTTGGTGCTCTTTTATCTTACGTCCACCATAGGAATACATAGCAGGACCCTCTGATTCCTCCTAAATTGAATTGTATTGTAACTGTAACTGTATTGTAACTGTACTGTCTGTTCTCGTGTTGTAAAACACTGCAAAAACTATTGGCGCTATATTAATTCTGTATAATAATATATGTATGTAGTGCTGACTCCTGAAGAGCACATGCTATATGTTTTGAAATTTAATGTTACCCCCAAAACTGCAGTTTGGTTTGGGTCTAATTGTTCTAAATTTTAACCTCAGCATCAGTCTGACTAGACTGCAGGGTGTTCTGCCTGGCTATGGGGGGCACTGTCACTTTTGGCAGGCATGAAACACAGTCTAGGTAGGTACATTAAGATTGCTCTCTTTTGGAATCAGCCCAGTGGGAGTGTCCCTCTTGCTGTGCTTTCTGGGAGGGGGTACTTAAGGTGAGGATGTCACGTGTTTTGGGAGTTCCAGTCCAGAAGCATGTTCTGACTGCATGGTCCTGGTCAGGAGCCCCCAGGCCTGACCAGCCCCCAGGACTTCCATGGCCTGGTGTGCGGATCCACCCGACTTTACATCTTGGGGCTGGCTAGCCCGAGGCAAGGAAACTGAGGGAAGGATTCGGAGGTGGTCCGGTGTCGTCTCGGTTAGAGGAGATGCCCAGCAACTGTGAAGTTATCCAGGGGAGGACTCTTCGGGAGAAGGCCATGCAAGGGTTGGCTTCTCAACAAGAGCCTGGAAAAGCTGAAGGACCTAAGCGAATTCAATCTCGTGGGTATCGCCGGACTGGCTGCAAGATACTGGAACCACACGAGTGTTCTACAAGTTTTCAAGTTTCCCTCACGTGTTTTATAGCAAAGTCTGTGGCAGAGACTTATTCCTGACTCAAACACCCTGTTGGCTGCTAGGCCTGGTGAGAGAAGGACTATCCAATTAGGGTGAGGATCCAGTTGTGGATGGCTATTCTCTGGATTTATTCAAAGTGAGAGACTGTTTTCTACTGAGTTTAACAATAAGAATACCTGGACTTTTCACCTAAACCCTTTGATCCTATGTTGAGAGACTTTATTGTTAACTACTGTTTGCAAATAAAAATCCCTTCAAGTGGATCTGTCGTTAATCTCTACAGTTCTTGGGCCATCTACCTCGGGAAACCCCTAGACCAGTGATGGCGAACCTTGGCACCCCAGATGTTTTGGAACTACATTTCCCATGATGCTCACCTACATTGCAGAGTGCATGAGCATCATGGGAAATGTAGTTCCAAAACATCTGGGGTGCCAAGGTTCACCATCACTGCCCTAGACGCATACGAGGTGAGGGAGGTAACGGTAAGCCCAATCGAATCAGCCGCTCCTTCGGGGTCAGTGCTACATGTATATATATGTATATATAGATATCTATCTAAATCTATCTATCTATCTATCTATCTATCTATCTATCTATCTATATATATATATATATATATATATATATATATACTGTATAAACACTATATTACCAAAAGTATTGAGATGCCAGCCTTTGCACGCACATGAACGTTAATGGCGTCTCAGTATTAGTCCATAGGGTTCAATATTGAGTTAGCCCACCCTTTGCAGCTATACCAGCTTCAATTCTTCTGGGAAGGCTGTCCACAGGGTTTAGAAGTGTGTTTATGGGAATGTTTGACCATTCTTCCAGAAGTGCATTTGTGAGGTCAGGCACTGATGTGGATGAGAAGGCCTGTCTCACAATCTCTGCTCTAATTAAATCCAAAGGTGTTATATTGGGTTGAAGTCAGAACTCTTTGCAGGCCAGTCAAGTTCCTCTATCCCAAGCTTTCTTATCCATGTCTTTATGGACTTTGATCCAACAGTACAGATTATCACTCTTGTGAAAGTTCCTTGCTTCAAACACTCCAGTGCAAGAAACTTCAATGCTAGTGCTTTCCAAAACTTCACAATGTGTAGATGCACACACAAAATGTTGCGACCCCTTAAATACTAGGTTACATCTCTAATTGTCTCCAAGCCATCATAAGAAACATCAAAAGATCTGCATTTAATGTGATACTGCTTTATTAAATTGATTATTCGGTCTCAACCCAGTATTGCACTTACATTGCACAGAATAAAAACGCTTCTCTTATTGTCTCCCTGCACTTCCAGCTTCCCAAGATGGCTGTACACTTCCCAAGGTTCATCCCACTGTGTTTCTTCTGCACTGCTAATAAAGTTCATGGGGACAGATTAGGGCTTGTAGGCGCTGGTGTCAAAATGTTGTGCAACTTGGGGAATATGAGGGGTGGTAGAGGAAAGGATATTTAAATGTCATGTTAATGCTATTAATGTGTGTTCTGCAACCTTTTTCCAGCTTCTCTACAGGAATTGTCTGCAGTCATAACAGACTGAATGTGTGTTTTAAATACTTTGCTGTGAGGTGTGTATTGGGGGGTTTACACACACTCCCAATGGTTGCAGCCACCAGGAGTGTGTGTATATATGTCAGCTGACTTCTGGCTGTCAGATCGAAGCAGTTCTGTGCATCTGCCGATGCTGAATTGATTCAACACACTCAACGGTGCCCCCCATCATGTATGTCTGTGACCAGCATAACAGGTGCTGCCAGGTAGAGGGGAAGGAGCTGAGGGGACGTGCATCTGCTCTCCTCCCCTTATTGTTGCTGACACAGAAGCGACATGTAAAACATTACCTTCGAGTTCACCTCTCTGTGTCCCTGGCCATGTTGGGGAATGTATTCTGCTTTGCATAACATTTACCGAAGCACAGGTTTGAGATCTGGGGTCTTTTGACCATGGACGTCTCATTAAAGAGAACCCATCACTCAAGAAATCATCACATAGGGGATTTTTTGTCCCTTATGCAATGAAAAAAAGTTAGGTACATTTCATTTTAATTGTAAGAAATTGAAATTAAATTAAAACAAATAAAAGTCCTTACAAATTTTTTTCATTGAGGGCCCCCAAATATATGCACATACAAACATAAATACGCATGAAACTATTGATTGCAATTCACATGTCACATATCGCCACTCACACTGGAGTGAGAGCAATATTTCTAGCACCAGACCGCCTTCATAAAGTTAAACTGATGTCTTGTAGGGGGCTTTTAAAATATAGGTTACTGAAGTTTGTCATCATTTCATGGTCACGGGCAAATTTAAGGTTTGGCCTGTTGGGTATTTATTTACTCAGTGCAACCTCATATTTTATATTTTACAAAAAAATGTATAATTTATTATGTTTGTATGCCTTAAAAATAACTTTAGTGTATTGTTTACTGACATTTTGCATTTCTTAGACCCTTTCAGTAATATTGTGTGACTTAAAAAAAATTGGATCTATTATTTTAATCTGTAGGGTGTCTGCTTTCCAAAAATATATAATGTTTTGGGGTTTTTGCAATTTTCACACTTAAAATAATTTTTAAATGTGTGTGCAAAAAAGACAAAATGGGTCTGCAGTAAATCGATTAAAAAGTTATATTTCCTATATTTTTGTGGTTGCATTTTTTTTACAGCCTGTCACTAAGGATGTATGTGAAAATAAAACAAACAGTTTGCACCTCCTTCTTTGAATGGGGTTATTTTGGGCTCTCTCTGAGATAGTGCCTGTAGATTCCCGAGATTTTTTGCCTTTGTATCAGGAAGGTCTGAAAAGTCAACCTGAAAGCCTCCCCTCAAAAAATGTACTCCTTCTCACTGTCAACGCTCTAGCACTCCTTGTATTACTCCTTTGTCTCCTGCTGCCTCGTGGCATTCCACATGCTGGTGGAGGCCAGAAAATGAGCTCCTTTGCAAAATAAAGGGGCTGGCTTGACTTAACCACTACAGCCCCGGAAGATTTGGCTGCTCAATGACCAGGCCATTTTTTGCAATACGGCACTGCGTCGATTTAACTGACAATTGTGTAGTTGTGCAGTGTTGTACCCAAACAAATATGATGTCCTTTTTTTCCCACAAATAGAGATTTCTTTGGTGGTATTTGATCATCTCTGTGGTTTTTATTGTTTGCGCTATAAACAAAAATAGAGCGAAATTTTGAAAAACACACAATATTTTGTACTTTTTGTTCTAATAAATATCCCCAATTATTTTTAAAAAAAGCTATTTTTTTCCTCAGTTTAGGCTGATACCGTATATACTCGAGTATAGGTCAATCCAAATATAAGCCGAGGCCCCTAATTTACCACAAAAACTGGGAAAACTTATTGACTCGAGTATAAGCCGGGGTGGGAAATGCAGCAGCTACTGTAAGTGGCAAAGAGGGTCAACAATGCCCATCTGCAGCTGCATGTCTCACTGTGTCTATTGCATGCCTCCCTGTGTCCTGTGCAGATCTGCCTACTTCACTGTGTCCTGTGTATGCCTCCCTG
The DNA here is from genome assembly GCF_037356315.1 of Lithobates pipiens. Classification (NCBI taxonomy): domain Eukaryota; kingdom Metazoa; phylum Chordata; class Amphibia; order Anura; family Ranidae; genus Lithobates; species Lithobates pipiens. The sequence continues at coordinate 449,162,980 of NW_027507748.1, read as the reverse complement.
TGTCCTGTGCAGATCTGCCTACCTCACTGTGTCCTGTGTATACCTCCATTGTGTCCATTGCAGCCTACCTGTGCTAATCTTCATCCTTTGTGTCCTGTGCATACCTCCGTGTGCCCATCTGCAGCCACCGATCAGCGTGTCATAAAAACATACGGCGGCCATTCCAGTATTCAAAAGCCGCGCCCCCTCTTCATCTGTGATAGGCAGAACACTCAATTTCCCAGCAGTCAGTTTTCAGCCTATCACGGACATCCCCTCATCCTCGTCTGAGGTATGAGGATGAGGGGATGTCCGTGATAGGCTGAAAACTGACTGCTGGGAAATTGAGTGTTCTGCCTATCAGACGAGGAGGAGGCGTGGCTTTTAAATACTGGAACGGCCGCTGTATGTTTTTATGACACGCTGGCCACCGTCTGTCTACATGACATGCCTGATCAGGTAGGCAGACGGCGGTGACTCGAGTATAAGCCGAGGGGGGACACTTTCAGCCTAAAAAAAAGGGCTGAAAATCTCGGCTTATACTCGAGTATATACGGTATGTATTCTTCTACATATTTTTGGTAACAAAAATTGCAATAAGCGTATATTAATTGGTTTGCGCAAAAGTTATAGCGTCTACAAAATAGGGGATAGATTTATGGCATGACTTTTATTATTTATGAACACACGACCTGTGTCTACTTCCCAAAGAACCGAGATTTGTGTGTTTACACACACAGATCCTGGTTCTCACTCTGTCACAAGTGATTGCGGAAGCCCAGCGGTCATCGTGCCCGTCAAGCACTCGCATTGGCTCCGGGCACATGCTGCGGGCATGTGTGCCCCCGGTGGCCAAAAGGCGAAGCGACATAAGTTAACATTGTTTCGCTCAGCCATGCCAATTTGCCACAGTAAAACTGCGGCGGCTGGTTGACAAGCAGTTAATGGCCAAAAAAATAATGGCTGAGTACCTGCCACTGTGGTGTAGCACAGGCCAAAAAGATGGATGGAGTAGCAGCCCCCCCCTCCAAAAAAAAAAATAGTGGCTATGCGCCCTTGAGGAGGAAGAAAAAAAGAGCATATTAAGTATCCAAAATATGGCTATGGAGGGAGAAAAGAACACATTAGCAGGCCCAAGCAGAAAGGTCAGCTATGCACTCTTTAGAAAGAAAAGAATGCAGAAGTTCTCAATGCCCTTGACGAGAAGGAGAGCAGGAAAAGGGCCAGGAACTTCCCTTAAGATTATATGGGGGAGGCTAGAGCACAAACAACTTGTTGAATAGAAGAGTCTGCTATACATTCTTGAGGAGAAGGAGGAGGAAAGGGGGCACATTGCTAGCACTCAATTGCTTCACCTCCTATAAGGGGTCTAGCAACGGAGGAAAAGGCAGAGGAAAAATGTGCATTAGCAGTCCTCCAAAAGTGGTTGCTATGCACTATTGAGGGGGAGAAAATGGGTGCACTAGAAGTACTAAAAATAAAGTGACTGCTTTGGATATAATTCTGGAAATGGGAATTAGAGGGGGTTGTAGAATGTGGGTTGTGATCTTGTAGTGATTTTGTGCACTCATTGACATTTTATTACACTTTTAGGACAATACAGTGGGATACTGAAAAAAAGAAGCTCACAAACTATACTATATGAAACTGTTTTGCCACCGACCAGTTGGTATGAAGTTGAGGGCTTTAGCTCTATTTTCTTTAGCTGTTAGATCTGTTGTAACTGCTACTACCTCCATTAAATTCAGACTTATTACTACAGGATTAAAAAATAAGGTTACAGTCAAATCTACTTTTTTTTTAATTGTAATGAATTACAATGGAGTGTTTCTGCTGCTGTTTTTATTTTAAACAATAATATAAAAGTGAAAAAAATTATTACAGATGCAAATTATGTGATGCCAGAATACAGTGTACCTGATGCTGTTTGTAAGAACTGTACTTATCCATACCATTACATTCAGATTAAGGGTGTAAAAGCATGTAAATGAAAGCACTGATGTTTTCCCAACGGTCACATAAAGAAGGACCCCATTTTTTTTTGCACATGTTCTCAATGTCCTTGCCCAGCTCCCCATACTATTTGTTTTAACAATCCCCTGCCTATTTTCAAATACCTTGCCTATTAGCCTTGAAGATGGCCATAACAGGTTTTCAAGATTTCTCCCCCAAATGTGGTTTGGATTTAGGTACCCAATTTTCAAACTTCAGGATTGGTTTTGACAAATCCCACTGTGAACTGAATCCAGAACCTTTCAATCATCCCTAATCCTAAATAAGGCTTATAAAGAAGTCCTCCGGTCATGTTATTGCCCATACAAAGCTGCTCATCTACTCAAATGTATTTTACAAAATTGTACTCTGCACAGACTCTGGCAAACAGTAACATATAAATAGAGATAAACAAACCACAGAAAACACTGCTCCTGTAATTAGGCTTGATAACATTAGATCTTTCTTTCATCTTTTTTTTTTTTTAAATCCATCTTAAAAATACATCTCCCCTCAGGAAAAAAAATATAAATGCAGTCAATCACACTATACAAGCTTAACTAAACTCATTGATTTAACAGTTTCAAAAAACAGTTACAGTGGCGGCATTCCAGGAATGCTAACTGTCACATTTGCTTGTGTTCTCAACCAAACTGTCAAAATATCTAAGAGCTGGGGTCATAGCTGATCATATTTGCAGCACCATGGTAGTTACAGATTAAACGGAAGCTAAGACATCAACTTCCTTGGCTTTAAAGGATAGGAGGGTTTAGTTTATCTTTAATATGCAAACTGTCTGCAAAGTTAATACTGGCTTAAATGTAGTTCAGCATCAGTCTGGCAACTGCTAAAGGCACATTGTGATCTTTTGCAACTCTGTCTGTGGTTATGGTTTGGATATTTAGGGCTTGTTTTGTGTTTAGTCTGTGAATAGGGAAAGAGATGTGTAAGCCCTTGTACACACGGTCAGAGATTCCGAACGGAATGTGTCCTATCGGAACTGTTTTGTCGGATATTCTGACTGTGTGTGGTCTCCATCAGACTGTTTCCGTCGGAATATCCGATGGACCAACTTTTCCAACTTGCCGGTAAAATTTTCTGACAAAATGCTCCGATCGGACATACTCCGATCATGTGTAGCCTACTCCGACGGACAAAGTGTCACACATGCTCAGATCAAATTCCTAGACCAAAGCTATTGGCTACTAGCCTGAACGTAGTCCCGTCGTAACGAAATAAGGTCATCACGTTATGTACAATCGGATTTTCCGACAACTTTGTCCGACCGTGTGTATGCAACAGTTTCGGACAAAATCCGTCGGACAAAATCCAACGGATTTGGTTGTCAGAATGTCCGACCGTGTGTACAAGGGCTAAGACTGTGATGTGCCAGACTGATGTGCCTTCAACACATGCTGGTGGATTTCGAAAGGGTGTATCTACATCTTGAAAGACTTTCCTAAATCTGATAGGCATGTTGGCTTCTACCGGACACCAGTCCATAGCTGGTGTGTCCTAGTTGGTATGTTAGGTATGTTACATTTAAAATTTTAAAAAGTAATATAAGAAAATTGTGACAGATTAAAAGTGATCAGCAAATTTGCCAATGTTAGTACAACAATCTAGAAATCTCCTTTTGAATTTTTGTTGAATTTAGTAACTTACCTACACACTCATATTCTGGCATGAATTGTGGGACCACATTTTTGTATTTTTTGAAATGAATAAAGTATTGACTTCAAGTACATGTAGACATATTATGATATTTTAATTGACCTCTTTTCTAAGGGTTTTATAAGAATGTCTCAGAACCCCTGACTGATCGATTCCGGTAGAAGCTGGTGGAATTTTTTTTGTAATTATATTGCTTCTGCTCCCTGCTTTTATGTCAAGATGTGTAAAGAATACATCTTCTGACAACTAGACTGTGCATGATTATTTAATATAATTACCTCCTGATGTCCTTGTTCACCTTTAAAAAAATCCAGATAGCAGTTAACTTATAATTGTATAAATAAGGTTATTTATTTTCGTTTACTTGCCTAGCTAGTTCATCAGAAGGTATATGTGCTGGTTAGGAGAATCAGATCCTAGAAAATACGTTAACGGTATATCTGAAAATGATCAACTGCATCGGCTAAAAAGAAAAGCAAAAATGTTTAAAAATGAAGAAAATATATTTATAGATGTTTTAATTCTTTCATATATGTGTTTAGAATGTAGCTGGTAGGCACCATGGTAAATAGCCATTGTGACATAAAACACTGTTAATCATAGGGGTATTGTAATCAAACAGTAATTGTAAAAAAAACTTCACAATATAAAAGAATGATTTTCTTCTTTTTCTTCTTTCTTTGTTTAGAAGTAGTCTTACAAGAGTATACATAGGATGTCTATAAATAGTGTTCTTTCAAAATGAGTCTTCTTTGTAAACATAAGAGTTTGTTTCACTTTTTCCAAAGTAAATGTATCTTCACATTTTGCCAGCTAGTGTGCTTGTGTCATATCTTCAAAAAGTTACAGCTTTTTTTAATGTAACATCTATACCACTTATAAAAAGATAAACATGGCTTTTATTTTAAATAATCTGGTATGTAATCTTTTAATAAAAAATGTACTTCATTTTATATATAAATTTTTAATTTTTTTTAATAAAACGGTGCAATGGTATCTTTCTTCACTTTTTTGTACTTACAATATAACTCAATGATATTTTTTCAGTGTAATTTTTCTATGCCAAATATAAATTTTTACTATATAAGAATTTATAAGTATTGTCTTGTGGTAAAAATCAGTTAGGCATCGGTAGTAACATTTCACAATTAAGCTCTTTAAGTAGAGTCATTTTTTCTTGCTCAGTCAACCACAAACATGGTTCCTGTGAGGAGAAAAAAAAGTATTTTGTATCCTTCAGATTTGTTTGTTGGACTGATTCAAATAAAGGCAGTCTTCACAATGTGAGTCTTCATAGGTAAAGATATCCAACCCAGTATACAAGGTTAAATAACAAGAATGATGTTGGAAAAAAGACTCTGGAGTATGAGTCCAATTCTAGAAGGTCTATATGTACCCGACCTCTTCTCCATGAGCCAGATTTACATTCATCGTAGCAACAAAAGAAGCTTTGACAGTCTTTACCATCTAGACACTCATAGACACACGTCTCCTCAAATTCCTGCCAGTACATGGTATTGTTCAATGTGATGACAGTTGGAGGAGGTCTCATATCCAAAACCGAATAATTCTAAAGAAAGAGATGGAAAACAAGTTATATTAAGTAGTGTCATAGGTTACCACATGCCAGATTAATGGAATTACACCTAGTAATACTTGTCACTGGCTTGGTTGTGGGATGTATTCAACCATCTTCTTTAGTGAACCAGAAAGCCTAAAGTAATCTTAAAGAATGGCTGACTAAAAACTAGACTATATTCTGGGACACAGTAAGAATATTACAATTTATTTTAGGGGCACTCCATGCTGGCAAGGGGATTTGTAGGAACAGGGAGATTGGCGAATGCAAGAAGAGACATATGGAGGGTCTATTTTCATTATGAAGTTAACAATTAAGCCTTATATAACTACATGATGATAAAAAAATAACTAAATTTTTGGACTAGCTGATAACTACTGTAGATCATTATTTGAGCATCACTTCCTTTTGCTGTATAGAAAGGCATGTCAAATATGCTGAATACTGGTTGAATCTGGCACAAAATAATTTTCTACAGCATGTGATATGGAGTAAACATTTCTGCCTGCTGGCTGCAAATGAGTAAAACTTTAGCAATTTAGAATTTTTGCTCATGTAGTAGTGAATAGGGATCAGCTGCCTTTTTCAGAAGTTTGATGAATGGACAAACTAAATTGCAGTTCAGGCAGGCTGAACCTTTAGTAGCAATGGACAGGGAAGCATTGCTACACTGCTATATGTGACAGCTTCTTGCTAAGGTTGGTAGTTAGGGAACCAGCAGTCGCTGGCGTCCTAACAACCATGACAGTGAATGCTCGGCCCATTGAGCTGTTAGTTGACAGATGAATGAAAACAAAGATAAAGACAAGGGCCTCTTCCCAATAATCCTGACCAAGGAGTTTTGGGGGTCAGCAGGCCGTGAGCTTATCAGAATCTGAAAGCCCAATTTAACAATAGGACAGACTCTGATACCAACATGCCTTCTTTAACCACTTGCTTACTGGGCACCTAAACCCCCCTCCTGCTCAGACCAATTTTTAGCTGTTAGTGCTGTCACTCTTTGAATGACAGTTGTGCAGTCATACAACACTGTACCCAAATTAAATGTTTTTCATTTTTTTCACACAAACAGAGCTTTCGTTTGGTGGTATTTGATCACCTCTGAGTTTTTTATTTTTTGTTAAAAAAATTAAAAAAGACCAAATTCAAAAATGATATACAAAACCGTTTTATATTTTGTTAATACATTTTGCAAACAGGTAATTTTTCTCCTTCATTGATGTATGCTGATGAGGCTACACTGATAAGCACTGATAGGCTGCACTGATGGGCACTGATAAGATGGAACTGATGGGCACTAATAGGCAGCACTGGTGAGCACTGATAGGCGGCACTGGTGGGCACTGATAGGTGGCATTGGTGGGCACTGATGGGTGGCTTTGGTGGGCACTGATGGGTGGCACTGATGGGTAGAACTAAAGGGCATTGATAGGTGGCACTGATGGGCACTGATGGGTGGCAGTGATGGGCACTGATAGGTGACACTGGTAGGCAGCACTGCTAGGTGGCACTGATGAGGCACTGATTGGCACTACCGGTGATCATTGATAGGTGGCACTCATGGGCATTGATAGGTGGCACTGATTGCTGACACTTATGTACTGGTGGGCAATGATTGGTGGGCACTGTGGGCACTGATTCATGGCACTGGCAGGTGACACTAACAGGTGGTACTGGTAGGCACACTTGAAGCAGCTTCGCCTCTTCCTCTTCGGGACTGATGTCCTTTCAACAGCAGACGGGGATCAGATTTTTTTTCTCCTCGTGCTGTCAGCGTGAGAAGAAAAAAAAGGATTACAGATCTTCTGTTTGCCTCACGTGATCAGCTGTCATTAGCTGACAGCTGATCACATGGTAAGGGGTCGATTTTGACCCCTTACTCCGATCTGTGATCACCCGTGTCTCATTGACTCAGGTTAAATGCACACGCTGCACGCGCCCTTCGGGGGGGGGGCGTGGGAAGAATGTAAAGGGGAGGACGTCAATAGACATACTCCCGGCAAAGCAGATCCGCGCTGTAGCCATCATTCTGCTATAGCGCGGATCTGAAGGGGTTAAGCACTGCTTCTGTGAAATCTATAATTTCCTGCTCTGTTAAATCTTTCACACCTGCTGTGTCTGTAATTTAATGCCAAGATGTTGTTTCCACATATGCAGAATCTATCATTTCCATTGCAAATGTGTTGCTGCACCTTCAGATAAGCTTTCTATTCCTGCTGAATTATATTTCACATGTTTTGATAGACCTTACACATCTCAGACCTTTAGGGCATTTGTGGCATCAGACCTCTTATCTAGCACTACTACTAAATGATATTTTATGAAAGCACACCCCATCCAGCCAGCATCAAATTCAACTGAATGGTAGTCTTTCTAAGGGTGTAAATCTATTTTTGCTTTGTGCCTGGTGCAATTAATAAAAATAATTTTGCTTTCCCTGCAGAAACACGAGGGCCAATTTTCTCAACTTTTATGGCTTTCAGTGCCAACAGAAGGAGTCCATTCATTACTTGTTAAAGGGTTGATAAAGTACATGTATATGTATGTGTCAGGAAACACGAGGAATGTGCACAGCACCAGGAAGCAATCAATGCATTTTTCTCTTTGGAAAACAGTATAGGTATTGAAACTCACATTACTGTTAACCTGAAAAATAAGCAAAAGAATAAAATAATTTAGAACAGTGACACTGTAAAAAGATTGCTAAATGATCGCATTTTGTAGATTGCCAAACTATGCCTTGCTTACAGAGGAAAGGATGAAGCTGCTCATAATTTACTTAACCCCGATTTAAAGCACAGTCATATTTTGAATTAGCGTTACTTCTAAGCAACAATAATATTACTATCCATAAGCATTCAGAACAGATTGGGGCCCTGAGTAGTAAGAGAAAAGGGCATCACCCCAACAATAGAGGGACAGGTGATTTTGGAACATTATTAAGCAAAACTATAGTCATTAGCTTCATTATGGGCAAGATGGTGAAATAACAAATACGCTGAGATGTTAAACCTAAACAATGCAGCATAATTTTGTGATTGTCAAGGAGAGAATGTTGCAGGACAGGCTTTTCTTTTTAGTCAGTGTTAGTAGAACAACTGGAAAAAGCCTATTTAGGATTCTAAAAGAGCAGTTCTTCTTAAAATCTCTTAATATTACTGACTTCTCATCTTATGATTCTGCAAATATAGTTAGGAGCCACAATAGAGTACAGAGCCACATCAAATCAAAGTCATACTGTTCTGTGTACACATGGTGCTATGCTCCTGTTCTTGAAGTGGTTCTCCAGCCGCCCCCCTTCCATTTTTTTGTAAACCCCTGCTAACCTTGTAGAGGCTACGTAATGTTTCACTGGGCAGCTTACCAGTGGTGTCTTGCAGAATCCTATCAGAATTCTGCCCCTGCTCAGTTCTGCACCACCATCTTTCATGTGACCTCATCCTAAGGCCTGCTGGCTATTCTGGGTTTAGCCTACAGGTCTCAGGATGATGCTCCACTAATCCCGCCCCTTCCTCCTTTCTCTATGATGCATTAAGCCTCCCAGGATATGTAACATATGTATCCCAGGGGTCATAGCATACATAATTCCCTTCATTAGCCTAGGGGAAAGATGAGCATTAGAGGGCAGGACAGAACTCTTAAGAAAAAAAGTAAGCATCATCCATATGTAAGCAACTGTTTGTAGATACTGCCAAGTTTCTTCTACCCTGTCGTAAAGTTTGGTTGGCTAATTTCCATAGCATGGATGGGGGTAACTGGGAGAATATTTGGGACTCCTCTTTCACTAGACTGGTGTTTGTGGGAGACCACCTCATCAAATAAATTCTGTGTAAGATTTATATTGAACTACTTCTAGTTCGGCTAAAAATATTTCCTTTTCTGTCACCTAGTTGTTGGCGATGTAATTCCTTCCATGCAGATTGCATCCATGTATCTTGAGATTCTACAGAAATACAACAATTCTGGCTCAATGTAGTACAATATTTAAATTCTGTCACAACATTAAATATAATCCCAAGTGTGGAGACTTTCTTGTTAGGATTGGTTGACTCCTTAGCCCCTACAAAGGTGATCCATACTCCCCTAACCTTGTTGTTCTATTATGCCAGAAAAAATAATTATTCTTTCTTGTAAAAAAATATAATGCCCTAACCATCACAACCTCTTAGTAAGGCTACATATTGTATGCCAGTAGAGAGGTACCAGCAAAATTTGATAAGGTTCTGGGAGGCTGGGTGAATGCTGCATCTACTGCATCAGAGTGAAAGCTGTCTCTCTTTGAATATGTGGTTCAATTGTTTATCAATACCATAAAAGTGCATGTAGTGTTTCAGGTTTATAATTTGATTGGGAATAGGTATCAGTCAGTATTACATGTGGGATTTATCTTTGAAGAGTTGATTGCATATCTGGATGCCATAATCGGTTGCATATAATTATATTATGAAAAGAAAGTAACTCTTTATGTGGAAATGTGGTTGGCTTTTCTCCTGAGATAGTCCTCTGCTGTTAGTCAGGGTCATGTTGGCCATTTGAGCTGTTGTATGACTCTTTTATGTTTTTTCTTACCTTTAATTTTTCTTTTTTTTTTTCTTTTCTTTTTGTGTTGTCACTTTACAAGTGTCATGTCTGTACTAAGATTAAAACTTCAACAAACAGTATAAAAAAGAAAAAAGTAAACAAACAAAAAAAAGTGTGTTTTACATGGGGAAGAGGGGGGCAGGAAACGTCACAATAAGGGTGAAGTTCAGCTTTAGTTCGGTGATTACTGACAGTACCACACATGAAAATATTCTTTGGACTGTCTTATTCTTAGGGTCCTACAAATGCTCTTCTGAATAGGGCTGCCCTCAAGGTCATGGCCATGAAAAGTCATGCTAAATGGTGGAGAAAGCCAAGAGCACTGTATACTAGCTTTGGTTGCACCGTAGAGCAATTAAGGGAATTCTATAATGTTCGATTCTACAGCTTGGAACACATTGCAGAGTCCCCTAGATTTGTCAAAGCTATGAGTGATTTGCTTCATGCCTGGACATAATATGAAACCTTACTTATCTAATTCTAGTTTGTGCAAATATGTATTATTGCTAGTTCAGTTTCAGATTATCTGCAAACACTTGGATTAGATAGTTGTGGCAAAAGGTGGAAATTGCCAAACACCAAATTTAAAAATTTTAATGCATGGGGATTCATTTTTAAACCTAACTGCAGTGGTGGAATTATTAATCACAAAGGTAAGCAGTACTCCTCTGGACCATTCTGGTAACACTGTAATTGAAAGCCATATGCCTTAGAAAATACTCACCAAGAAAAAAAAGAATGCCTGAATATTTTCATATAATGAACCCCTTTCTAACCTCCTTAAATGGTTTAAATATTATGCTTTTCTATGTAGTCCCTGATCAGGCAACAACCAGCCTGGAAGAATACTTCTCAAAAAATGAAAAATTAATGGTAGGTAAGGAAAGCATGCTGCAGGGATAGGTGGTCATGTTTAAAGGCGGGCACTGTCTTAGCAATCATGGTTTATTATAAAATACCTTTTTACATGCATATATTTAAGAGGGGGGATGAAGGGAATGATTTGTAAGCAATTAAGTACTTTATGACTTCAACAATATGACTTTGAAAGTTATAATATAGCCAGCAGCTGTCACTGACTGTGGGTCCTGCTCTAAAATGAAATCTGAATGGGGTAGTATCTCAATTCAGAACCCCCAACATATTGTTTGTACTGGGCCAGGGGACAAATGTCCTCTAGTATCCCAGCCCAGTCCCTACCTATGTGTTCCCTTAAATGCAAGTATTCTTTTTACCTATTATTAAGCACTGCTCATCATAAAACCTTATTAGTCACTAGATCCCTTTAACATCTAACAAAAAATTGAGTGAATAAAAATAAACATGAAGCATAATGAAATCAATGAATGTTATATTGTCTGTAGAGGGAACATACTTTAAATCATTCATTAGGTAAGTATAGCTAGGAGCTGAGGCATAGCAGTAGATATACAAAGGTTCTACCTTTATTTAAAATGCGTGGGTGAACAAAGCTATAAAATTCTAAGGTGTAGCACCAAATATAGTAGTTTATTGACCAAAACCCCTTAATAGGTTTTATTTTATAACAGAAGAATTGGTAATTGCATGTGTACAATACATCTAAAGAAAGCATCTCCAAATGCCTAGTAAATAATTCATAAAAATGAAGTAAACGTGATTTATTTATTAGAACCCCGGGCTTAAAACAATTGGGGAGATACATATCTGTCTACTTAAGGAATAAGTGCTGCACTTTTATAAATATTTTACCAGTTACTCTGAGATTTTGTTTAAATTGTTAGGACTTTCTGTAACATAACAATTAATTATTCCCCCTTGCACAGAGCAAACCAAATTGACAAAAGGTTTATAAAAAGAAATAATGGCAGTAAACTTTATATCTAGTTTTATTTTGTGTATAATAATTGTGTTTTTATTTTACAAGTATCCTTATATATTTTCAGTTTTAAAAAATAGAAATGTGAAAGCTGCTATTGCTGACTTGTGTTTAACCACTTCACTACTGAGCACTTTTACCGCCTTCCTGCCCGGGCTAATTTTAATTTTTCAGAGCTGTTTGAATGACAATTGCGCGGTCATGCAATGCTATACCCAAATTAAATTTGTATCATTTTCTTCACACAAATAGAGCTTTATTTTGGTGGTATTTAATCACTGCTGTATTTTTATTTTTTGCTAAAATAATGAAACATTATAAACATTATACATAAAAAAAGGTTTCTTTATTTCTGTAAATAAGTAATTTTTCTCCTACAATGATGTGCACTGATGAGGCTACACAGATGGGCACTGATGGACACCGATGAGACAACACTGAAGGGCACTGATTAGGAGGCAACAACATGCAGCACTGACAGGCACTGATAGGCAGCACTGGTAGGCAGCATTGATAGGTGGCATTGACGGGATGAGCATGGATAGGAAGCACTTATGGTCAATAATAGGAGGCATGGATAGGCAGCAATGATGGGCACTGATGGGCAGCAATGACCTGCATCACTGATGGGAACAAATTTGCATCACTGATGGGCACAGATTTGCATTACTGATATGCACATTTTGGCATTACTGATGGGCACTGACTGGCATCACTGATGATCAGCACCCTGATTATCTGTACAAGATTTCCCTGTTAGGAAATGCTGCTGATTGTCTCTCCTCTCCTCACACTCTGTCAGTATGGGGCGAGGAGATCCGATAACAGGCATTTCCTTGTTTACATGTTTGGATATAGCTGATCACATGGGTAAAGAGCCTTGTCATCACTAGTTTACTGAGATTGGGGTTGTGTCGTGTCCCAGGGACACTGCACACCCACGATCGCTGTGCTGTGCACCCTGCAGGTGAGTGAGCATGGGGAGACTGGGGCGACGTCATATGACATTGTCCCAGAACAAGAGAGCACTCCACCCCACGTCATTTGTCTAGACATCAGGCAGGAGGTGGTTAAAGGCTAAGTTCACCTTTTTTCTAAATTCCAGCTCACGTACCAATATACAATTAATAAACCTTTGTTGCAGAAAAAAAGCTTACTTTGATTTTTAGAACAGAGCCTTACCTTAGCCTGTGCTGTATTTCTTAGAAATCTTCATCAAAACCAGTAAGACACAGGAAGGAGTTTACCAGCTGACTTTACATTACACACACCCTGCTCCCATCAACTATGTTTGCAAGGGCATCCCCATCATCCCCCCACACATGCATTTGCCTGGCTTGTCAACATAGCCTGCTACTACTGCTATGTTTGCATGGCACCCCCAGCCCCCAGATGGGTCAGGGCCGCATGCTAAACTCTCTGGGCCTGGAAGGATACAGAGTGAATGGATAGATAGGTGAGTTCTCCTATTCCATAGTTTTGGGAAATCTAAAAGAAATTGTAAAGAGAATGTAGAATCAGGTTGTATAGTATATGGCCACCTTTATACTGTACATGTACATAGGTACATGAACGTAAACACTTAGCTGTCAGGTCTCATTAACACCTTTGTACTTGTTTTTTTGAGGGGGAGTTTTGGAGCTTTTCTGTTCATTGCACACATGGAAGCTAATTCACTTGAAGAAACTGCCTTACTCAAGACAAATGCTCCAAAGAAGCTCCAGAACTCTTTTTTGAGTGAAGTGTGGTACACCTGATACCCATACTTGTGGGTGCCATATTTGTTCAATGGTAAAGCAAGCACTGTTGCTTTGAGGACCTCCAGTGACACTGTAAGCCATTTTCTTTTTAACACTCCCTACTAATTTTGTTGTAGATTGCTTCTGCGTTTGGGGTGCCATTAACATTTAATAGCAATGAAAGCATGACTGGTTAATTTTATGTGTATAAAAGTGACCCTATAAAATGTTATTGTATAATCTCCTTTAGATCCACCATCAATTATGTAGTGCAAGGCCCTGCCTGATTGGATAAAGCGTAATTGGATAAATGGTGTCTCCTCCTATTATATAGCTTTGGTAAATCTAAAGGAGATTATACAAAAAGATTGTACAAAATGTCATTGTTCCTTTTCATTGGGTGCATATTACATATGTCAGGTGTAAGTATTATGGCATGGAAACTAATTTCAAGCCAGTATTTTTGTTTCAAGTTGGTGTATTACATGCATAAATATGACTAATACGATTTACATAGGACATACATTACATAAGTAATGTTTGATTTCACAATCTTTTGTGATACACAGCTCTACCATTTCTTATCTGTTCTGTGTCCGGATTTAGTACTGTACTAATCTGCAGCACTCAGTGGACTATGTACTGTAAATGGTAAATTTTTTTCTTTTAACATAAATGTGACAGGCAATTATTAGCATATTAATAAATTAAAACTCAACATAAAATCCAAACATAACATGATCAATTAGAAAAGCAATAATGTCTTACCGGTTTTTTCTTCTTTTTACATCTCGGTTTTTTGCAACTTGAATAGTAATTAAGAGCCGCATACTCCATCAATGCCGCAAATACGAATAAGAAACAGACAGTCACAAATAGGTCCATGGCGGTGACATATGAAACTCGTGGTAAAGACTTTCTTGCTATAGTGCTCAGAGTTGTCATTGTCAGTACTGTAGTGATACCTGGTTGAGAAAACATATGCCTTCAGTTTTTTCTATTTTAAACCAGATCTATCAAACCTGTAACCTCTTGATTCTACAATTAAAAATGTTATGTTAATAATTCAAAACTCAAGAGCAGATGGGACATATTATACTCTCAATGTTAACAGGAAACATGCAACAAGTGCAGCAGGGGCCGCTCCCTTGGACTTTTAAGGCTGAAATAGGAGTAGTGGAGTAATTAAAGGTCAACAGAGTGCCACTTTTATTGAGTACAAAATAGATAATACATTTTATAAACATGAACAGCGACATTAAAATAAACAAGGTACACCAATGAACCAGTTACAGTATACATATACAGTATCTCACAAAAGTGAGTACACCCCTCACGTTTTGTAAATATTTTATTATATCTTTTCATGTGAAAACACTGAAGAAATTACACTTTGCTACAATGTAAAGTAGTGAGTGTACAGCTTGTATGACAGTGTAAATTTGCTGCCCCCTCAAAATAACTCAAAACATGGCCAATAATGTCTAAACCACTGGCAACAAAAACATCCCGGCTTTAATTACATCTTAACTTTCCTGCTCCATGCTATATTATTTATACCATGGCTTCATAGAACCACTCAGCTATATTAAATGCCCCCTCTGATACTATGGGGACACTATGATTAGTGACACTATGGTTTCTCTATACTGTGATGTATCGCTCACAATACAATTCTGTGATTGCATTATTGTCCTCATAATTGCATGTATACAATATGGAGGATTCATTTTTGCTAATTGTGTCCATTTCACAAGTCAACCGCTATGTCTCTTTATCCCTCCTTTTCCAATATTTCCAATATTATCCTTATTTAAAGGAATTGTAAAGGTAAATATTTTTCCCCTTAATGCATAGAATGATGAAAAAACATCCGATAGTGCTGGCACCCCCAGCCCCCCTGTTTTACTTACCTGACCCATCGATGTCCTCTTCGCCACTCAGCCTGGCCGCTGATTGGCTAGAGTGGATGGATTGAAAGCAGCGCAGCCATTGGCTCGCACTGCTGTCAAACGCATCCAACGATGCAGCGTGCCGAGTGGCTATAGCCACCGCCTGTATCACGGGAGCACACCCGCAAGTGCTTCTCACCATGAGAGGGAGGAAGCCGAGACAGCCTCCGAGGGACCCCAGAAGAGCAGGTTTGGGGCCACTCTGTGCAAAACGAGCTGCACAGTGGAGGTAAGTATAACATGCTTGTTATTTTTTTTTTTATTAAAAATTAACTTTACAACCCCTTTAAATCATTTCCATTCATTCATTTATTTATTATTTTTTGCTTTTTGTTTTGTTTTTATGATTATGATGTTTTTACATTGTAAAAACGTTGGCTGTCATTTTCTGTTTGGCCCACTGGATGGCGCATGGTGTGTTCTCTGGGCTGCCTTGTTTTTTCACACCACCCAGTGGGTAGGCTCCACCTGCACATGGGAATTTCCTGTCTCCATACAGGCCATATGTGCAGGGTGGAGCTCCTACCTGTCCCCGCTGTGTCTATGACAGGGACAGAGACTTCCATTTCACCAGTGACGCGCCGACACGTGATGATCATGCCGTAAAGGGTCGGGGCTATGCCCCGTGCCTTTGTCAGGAAAACATTCTGATGTCAGGGAAACAGTCTGAGCTGTCAGGGAAACACCTTCACGTCCGGGAAACACTCTGAGCTGTTTATCATACAGCAAATGATAACCAGGACCACCCCATGTAAGGATTTGCTCCCTCATCAGGTGCTTACACACAGCTAGCATGTCTCGGCCTGAGCACGGCTGCTCTGATGTCTGCACTTCCACTATTATAATGAAAGGTAATGTACTATTCAAATACGGTACTTTGGGCAATATATGCCTCTGCTTTGCTGCCACATACACGCTGGCTGTGTCTGTGTACTAATCCTAAAACCCTGATTGATTTATTTTTGTTTTATGGTCCTTTAGACAGTATTACCTCTTTTCAGGTGTAGCCATGACAGCGTCTCCTGTGTCTGTGAATCAGTGGCTGGCCCGGAGTTGCATGCCTGTCCACCCATGTTGTCCATGCGGCCTCTCTCAGCCAACGTGGAATTTTCACAATTGTTTTTACCATTTCTCTATGTCCTTCAATGAACCCTGTATGTAAGTACCTTTTAAGCCTAAAAAAATGTAGTTCACTATGTAAAGCTACAGTATAAATACTATGTAACTGTATCTATGTTGCACATAAAGATAAAGTCACCCAAATGTAAACCTCCCCAGATGAAGGAAAAATATATACCAATACATTCCCGAAACATGTCGAGATGTAAGCTACAAATCTTCATGGACTGACCTCAGCTTGACTCTGGATTAGCTTTGGGTTTGATATATATATATATATATATATATTATATGTATTAACTGGTTAATTGATATACCTTGTATATTTTATTGCCACTGTTCATGTTTATAAAATGTATTATATATTGTATACTCAATAAAAGTGGCACTCTGTTGACTTTTACTTACTCCACTACTCCTATGTCTGCCTCAAAATTCCAAGGGGGCAGCCCCTGCTGCACTTGTTGCATGTTTTCTCTCTTCATGTTTTAAGGATGTTAGCAAGCCCATACACTCAATTCTCATAAACAATTTTTCTATACTCTCAATGTTAGAGAATTTTGGTGAGCTTCAATAACATGGCATAGCATCCTTACTGTGGTAAGTAACAAAACATAACATAACATGTTAGTAAATGGATTCTATTTTGCACAGGTATGTCATTTTCTAGAATATACTATTACCTAAGCATCAATAAAAGTATGCACATCACAGGTTTATGCTTCTTGCCCCATAGACCAGCTGAACCCCTTTAATAATAACCAACTGGATAGCCCTAGTGTGGTACTAAAATCAGAAGTAGTTTCCACACAAGTCACATGGAGTCTGAGGGTAGAGATGCACAATATACCTGGGATAAAAGACTTTGGCTCCATGCACACTAGCATTTCCGCTCCTAGAAGCTACAGTAAATATTTGTGGCTGAAATGGATCAAAAGACGCACAGGATGCCTGTGCAAATTTGCACCAGAGCCACATCGGAGATATGTGAACCGGCTCCATAGAGAGCTGGTCAAAATCCCCTGCTATTGCGAATTGGATGCGGTGAACCTGCATCCAGTTCACAATCGTGTGGACCCAGCCTCTTGACACCTATTTTGAAGATTTGCACTACAGTCCATTTATCATGGTTTCCTATGGAACATGTTCTGTAGTGCAAATCTGCAAAATGCATAAAAAATGCATAGGTGTGAATCCAACCTAATGCCCTGTACACATGGTCGAACTTTCCAATGGAAAGGATCCGATTGGATCTTGTTGTCGGAAAATTTTGGAAAATTTTGCACATAGTTTACACGGTTTCCTATGGAACACTTTCTGCAGGGCAAATCTGCAAAATGCAAAAAGATGTATTGGTGTGAATCAGGCCTAAAACAAGCTGTTTTTCTGATCCAATGCATTACTTCAGAAGAGCCATTTCAGTAGCTCTATTTTCTTGCTACAAAACCAATTCAACATGAGAGCTATAAAACAGTTTTTTTTTATGAAATTTGACCTTGTGGAAAGCTTTGTAGTTTTTATTTTTATAGACCAATATAAAATTGAATTTAAAGAGAATAAACATAAATGTGGAATTATATAAAAACAAAATACTATTTTCTTTTTTCTTAAACCTAAATAGTCAAAGCTATTTTATAGATTCAGCTTACTTTAGTATATTTTTATTTCACATACTTTGCTAGTTTTCAGTGATACATCTGGGTTGCAAATAGCAACAATAATTAGATGGGGCTTGACAGCAATGAAGTGAACGTTTTTTTTTGGCTATAGTAGGAAAGGGTGTTAGTTTATTTTTTGCAGTCTGTGTTCTATTGGGGAGATTTCACTTCAATGTATGTCCTGGAGACACAACAGGATGTCATAGGAAATCTCCAAAAAGTTAGAAGAATTCCTCTCAGACAGTTGGCACCAAATGATAGCCCTAATTGAAAGGTGAAATTTCAGCTTCTGGTGAGAACTCTACACTTATGGATCTTCCATCAATTTTATCTTGATGACACCAGCACAAATATAGAGGATGAATCAATTTAACTAAGATACTATTGTAAAAACCTGACAGGGATTCTTATCCTTCTCTACTCTTTTTAAAAATACAATTACATGTCCATACTGGAAATATTACCCACTTGACCTATGGAAGATTTACCCCCCTTCATGACCAGGCCATTTTTTTATGATACGGCACTGAGTTATTTAACTGACAATTGCACGGTCATGCAATACTGTACCCAAATACAATTTACGTAATTGTTTTCCTACAAATAGAGCTTTATTTTGGCGGTATTTGATCACCACTGTGTTTTTTATTTTTTGCGCTTTAAACAAAAAAAAGAGACAATTTTGAAAGAAAAAACAATATTTTTTACTTTCTGCTGTAAAAAATATCCAATTAAAAAAATAAAAATAAAAAAATAAAACTACAAACTATGGTATATACTGTATACTGGAATATGTATTTATTTCTTTTTTATACTAGTAATGACACTTTTGACACTTTGTGGGGACCAGTGACACTAATGCCGTGTGCACACGATCGGACTTAATCCAGCGGACAAACCGCCGGACTTTCCAAACGAGCGGACCTGCCGACATACGAAGTCCATAGCAGACCCTTATCCGAGCATTTCTTCATCATCAACAAGATATAAAAAGTAAACCGCGCTATTCAGAAAAAATTTAAAAATGTAAATAGATTCCCTACAAGCAGCAACCCCAATCGTAATACTCCGATATAATAGACTAAATAAGTGAAAAAAGTGAGCTGCGCTAAAAAGACAAAACTCTACTCAAAAAATCTCAAATCACACACATATTGAAAAAATCAATAATCCCAAAGGAAAATAGTGACAAGAAAAGGATGCAAAAAATAGCTTAAGAAATTTAAATAAATTATATCAGTGAGTGATATCTTAAGCATATAAGTGACAATTAAAAACCTCACCAGTGCCAATACTATAATTAGCATAAATTATATATCTCTTATATATAAAAGTCACATAAATTATCAATGACATAAATAATTAATAGAGCACACAACACCAACTTATTATAGTAAATATACAAAAAAACTTAAAGAGAAATTAAATAGGAATAAAGTCAGAAAAAGTCCCAGAAAAAATTATCAAAAGGATGGTGATGATTCTTCCAAGGTGAAGATATGGAGTTGACACCCACAATATTCTGTGTTAAAAGAGATCCAAGAAATCACCTCCACCAGTGAAAGGGGGGCCGCTTACCGGAATTATAGATCTCAGTGTCAGTGAGATCAACAAGGCAAAAGCACAGGAGTTCCGGATGAACCGTCACATGAGCCACACAACCTTTATCCTTGATGCAAACCTCCAGACACGGAACGAAGGTGTCATGTGTCATATAAAAAATCAGAAAGGCACTCGCATAGTGTAAAACCTCTTACTTTAATGGATAATAGAATAAACAATATTGCACTCACATGTATATAGAAGAAAACGATCGTATAAAAAGAGAACGAGCCGGCCGGCTCTCGTGTGCCGCCCGCACTTCCGGGTTGGGTGTAGAACGCGGTGATGTCAGCACACCGTACCTCCTTACGCGCGTTTCGTCACAAGACGGACGTGTTCACGGGATGCGGGACGGCGTTCTGACGCACCGCTTATATAGCAAAAACAAAAACAAACAGCCTCGGTCTGAGCTCCATATCGTCTCCTAGTCCGCCATATTGCATAAGGGAAAGAGGACAAAGAATGCCCTAATACCACAATAGGCAAAACCTAGAAATGTTAATATATCAATAATCAACAAAAATAGCTGGGAGCCACGAGTTGAAACTGTGGGTCATATATATCCACAGTACATATAAAATATATATATAATTTGTGTATCCACATCATTTCGAGTTTCGAGATGCTTCTCACCAAATGGGTTCCCCTCCAATGGGGATTAAACTTATCAATCCCAAAAAAATTGTGTTAGTGGGGTCCCTATTGTGCGCCAAGAGATAATGTTTGGAAACTGAATGTTGGGTATACCCCCTACGGATGTTCCCAATGTGTTTATTCAGACGCACATGCAAAGCACGTTTGGTCCGTCCTACATACTGGAGGCCACAAGGGCACTCCAGCAGGTAGACCACCGCCTCGGAGCAGCAAGTAATAAAAGGCTCTATAACAAAAGTTTTTCAGGTAATGGTAGATCTAAAAGTGGTACTTCTCCTAGATCTGCATCCATTTATATTACACACAGGGCACTTCCTACATTGGTAATACCCTGTGAGGTTTGAGAAAAATTGTGGGCGATTGGTGGGTGGGTCCAAAGTATTGGGAGCTACCCTATCTCTTAAAGATGTTACACCTCTATATACCACCTGTGGCCTGTCGGGCAAAATGGTTCCCAATATTGAATCATTTCTTAATACGTGCCAATGCATTTTAAGTATGTGTTTAATCTTGGTGTGTTGACATGAGTAATTAGTAATAAAGGGATGACGAAAAGAATTGTTTCGGTGGACTTCTTCCCGTTCCTTTAACAGCTCAGATCTCTCAATGTGACCGATCTCTTCTACCAAAAGTGCCAGGGAATCTGATCAGTAACCTTTATCAATAAATCTCTGAGTGAGAACATGGGCCTGTTCAACAAAAACATCATGTTCTGTGCAATTACACCTTAACCTTAAAAATTGGCTTCTAGGTACTGATTTTAGCCAAGCTGGATGATGGCAACTAGAGGTAGGTATAAAGAAATTTCTATCAGTGGCTTTAAAAAGGTTGATGTAATAAAATGTTCTCCACTAATAGAAATGGTAAGATCTAAAAAGTTAATTTTAGTAGGACTAGCTTCATAAGTGAGATGTATACCTCTAGTGTTGGAGTTAAGCTCCCTCATGAAGGAGGAAATATCTAATTCACTACCATCCCACAGGAGGAGGATGTCGTCTATGTACCTAGCCACACATAATTTTTTTTGGTTTGGGGGCGATTTTTATCGCCAGATTAAGGGGGGTAGCCATGGGGGCGAAATATGCCCCCAGTCTGGCGAACCTTTTTATGGCAAAATGGGAGGAGGATGTCTTCTATGCCCAGGATAGGCCGCAGCTGACCTTTTGGGCTAGGTACATAGACGACATCCTCCTCCTGTGGGATGGTAGTGAATTAGATCTTTCCTCCTTCATGAGGGAGCTTAACTCCAACACTAGAGGTATACATTTCACTTATGAAGCTAGTCCTACTAAAATTAACTTTTTAGATCTTACCATTTCTATTAGTGGATAACGTTTTATTACATCAACCTTTTTTAAAGCCACCGATAGAAATTCCTTTATACCTACCTCTAGTTGCCATCATCCAGCTTGGCTAAAATCAGTACCTAGAAGCCAATTTTTAAGGTTAAGGCGTAATTGCACAGAACATGATGTTTTTGTTGAACAGGCCCATGTTCTCATTTTATTGATAAAGGTTACTCATCAGATTCCCTGGCACTTTTGGTAGAAGAGATCGGTCACATTGAGAGATCTGAGCTGTTAAAGGAACGGGAAGAAGT
This sequence comes from Lithobates pipiens, assembly GCF_037356315.1. NCBI lineage: Eukaryota > Metazoa > Chordata > Amphibia > Anura > Ranidae > Lithobates > Lithobates pipiens. The sequence continues at coordinate 449,140,993 of NW_027507748.1, read as the reverse complement.
CCACCGAAACAATTCTTTTCATCATCCCTTTATTACTAATTACTCATGTCAACACACCAAGATTAAACACATACTTAAAAAGCATTGGCACGTATTAAGAAATGATTCAATATTGGGAACCATTTTGCCCGACAGGCCACAGGTGGTATATAGAGGTGTAACATCTTTAAGAGATAGGGTAGCTCCCAATACTTTGGACCCACCCACCAATCGACAACAATTTTTCTCAAACCTCACAGGGTATTACCAATGTAGGAAGTGCCCTGTGTGTAATATAAATGGATGCAGATCTAGGAGAAGTACCACTTTTAGACCTACCATTACCTCAAAAACTTTTGTTATAGAGCCTTTTATTACTTGCTGCTCTGAGGCGGTGGTCTACCTGCTGGAGTGCCCTTGTGGCCTCCAGTATGTAGGACGGACCAAACGTGCTTTGCATGTGCGTCTGAATGAACACATTGGGAACATCCGTAGGGGGTATACCCAACATTCAGTTTCCAAACATTATCTCTTGGCACACAATAGGGACCCCACTAACACAATTTTTTGGGGGATTGATAAGTTTAATCCCCATTGGAGGGGAACCCATTTGGTGAGAAGCATCTCGAAACTCGAAATGATGTGGATACACACATTAAAAAGTTATACCCCTCATGGCCTAAATATTGAAGTGGACGTAAATGCATTTATTGACAATGCATGATATTTCCTTTCCTTTTTGATAAACTATTTACATATAATGTATAACTGTTTGGAATAGTTTGTCTATTTTAGGCCTTTTTTCTCTTTTTTGTTGTGAACTTGGTGTGAGTTCCATGAGTCTTTGTGAAGCGATTTTTATGGGGTTTTTTGTATTCGCCCAGGTTTAATACTATATTGCTTTTTTCATTATGTTGGCATTCTTGCATATTTTTTAATAATTTTTTTTTAAAACATTTTTTTTCCTTTTTTAGGCATATATATATATATGTGAGCTTTTGATTGAACTTTTTTATACATATAGTCTTTCAATATACTTGATTAAAAGATTTTTTTTTTAGGTGAAATAAAATTTACTTTGGCATGGTTTTTATATGTACTGTGGATATATATGACCCACAGTTTCAACTCGTGGCTCCCAGCTATTTTTGTTGATTATTGATATATTAACATTTCTAGGTTTTGCCTATTGTGGTATTAGGGCATTCTTTGTCCTCTTTCCCTTATGCAATATGGCGTACTAGGAGACGATATGGAGCTCAGACCGAGGCTGTTTGTTTTTGTTTTTGCTATATAAGTGGTGCGTCAGAACCCCGTCCCGCATCCCGTGAACACGTCCGTCTTGTGATGAAACGCGCGTAGGGAGGTACGGCATGCTGATGTCACCGCGTTCTACGCCCAACCCGGGAGTGCGGGCGGCACACGAGAGCCGGTCGGCTCATTCTCTTTTTATACGATCGTTTTCTTCTATATACATGTGAGTGCAATATTGTTTATTCTATTATCCATTAAAGTAAGAGGTTTTACACTATGCGAGTGCCTTTCTGATTTTTTATATGACACATGACACCTTCGTTCCGTGTCTGGAGGTTTGCATCAAGGATAAAGGTTGTGTGGCTCATGTGACAGTTCATCCAGAACTCCTGTGCTTTTGCCTTGTTGATCTCACTGACACTGAGATCTATAATTCCAGTAAGCGGCCCCCCTTTCACTGGTGGAGGTGATTTCTTGGATCTCTTTTAACACAGAATATTGTGGGTGTCAACTCCATATTTTCACCTTGGAAGAATCATCACCATCCTTTTGATCATTTTTTCTGGGACTTTTTCTGACTTTATTCCTATTTAATTTATTTTTTAGTTTTTTTGTATATTTACTATAATAAGTTGGTGTTGTGTGCTCTATTAATTATTTATGTCATTGATAATTTATGTGACTTTTATATATAAGAGATATATAATTTATGCTAATTATATTATTGGCACTGGTGAGGTTTTTAATTGTCACTTATATGCTTAAGATATCACTCACTGATATAATTTATTTAAATTTCTTAAGCTATTTTTTGCATCCTTTTCTTGTCACTGTTTTCCTTTGGGATTATTGATTTTTTCAATATGTGTGTGATTTGAGATTTTTTGAGTAGAGTTTTGTCTTTTTAGCGCATTTCTTCTTCATCGTCGCCGCCGCCGTCCGGGGGTCGTCTTCCGACTTTGGGGTCTTCTGGAGTCTTGTCCCACTCTTCGGTTCTTCTTGCCGTGCCTCCACTATCTTCTTATAGCTCTTTTACTAGCGTTGGCCTGGTCTTCTGTGGCCGCCACCTTCTTCTCGTCTTCTTTTCTTCTTCTTCTTCTTCCTTGCGATGGTGACACGACATTCTCTCTGGCCGCAATGGCAGGGACGTGTTGTGCGGCGACTTATATAGGAACAGGGGGAGGGGTCACCGGTGATGTCACATGGTGACACCGCTCCTTATGATGTCACATTCCCAGCATCCTCCGGTGCATTTTCGTTGCACCTTTTGAGTTATGTGTCAATTTTTTTTTCTGGTGACCAGGGATAAAAATGTATGAAAAATGTATATAAATACATTAAGTATTGCATTAAATTTGAATGCAATGCCTTTAAAATGTGCCAAAAACTCATTATGCAAAAAGAAAAAACAAAATACAAAAAAGTGTGAACAGGTCTTAACCTTAAGCAGAAATGATGTATGAGTTTTGCAATGCAGTGAACAGGCGCTAACCCTAATCAGACATTATGTATGAGTTCTGCAGCCATGAACACAGCAGGGCTTTTACACTCCGATTGGCTGTGGCATTGACTGACCACAGGTAAAGCGGGTGCCACATTTGATAAGGGAAAATGTTGGCAAAAACTGTGTCAGCAATAAATCAGTTTTCCAGCCATCTACACAGCTAATGCTGTGTACACATGACTAGACTTTCTGGCTGAAAAGGTCAAACGGTCTTCCCGACAGAGTTCCAACAGACTTTCAACCGAACGGACCAAAGTCCGTTAGTTTTGAATGTGATGACGTACGACGGGACTGGAAAAGGAAGTTCAATAGCCAGTAGCCAATAGCTGCCCTAGCGTTGTATTTCGGGAAAGTTAGGTCGTGTGTACACAGCATGAGAGATCTCAAAAAAGAACCTACATAACTGACCACATTCTTGATGTGGTCAGAATTAAAAAGGGCTTGTTTTTCCCTGTGTAATATAAATAAGGTTTTAGTGAAAAAAGTGTCAAAAAAGTTACAGCGAATCCCCTACAACCCCTCAAAAAAATGTAGAGCCTGCCTGCCCCCATGTACATGCATATATGCATTTACTGTACATGCATATATAAACACACCTGTCAGGGGTGCCTATATACTAAAACATCACTTCTACTCCATGTTATATATTGCGGCACACATTAGAGTGATGAAAATAATTTGATGATCAATATTCATGGTTAACGCTAAATTAATGACCTGTGGGGTCTTTTAAACAGTCACTATAAATATGTGGACCAATCACTATTTTATTCTCCCGTGTTTCTGGTTTCAAAAAATATATAATTTTTGGAGGGTTAATTTTCCTGCCTAAAATGAATTTTTACATGTGTGCAAAAAAATTTAAACAGTTAGTAAAGAGTTAAAATCACTGCTCCCTGCCAAACAGTATTTTTTCTTTGCACCGGCACATGTTTCCCAGGGCAGTGCCCAGCTTTTTTTGCCCTATATATGACAATTTCCTGCCTATTAACTTTGACCAATTTCATTTGGTTTCATGTTTAGAAATTCAGCACATTTCAGAGGAAATTAAATCCAGATTTTTTTTACTCACCCTATTATTAAAGGGGTTGTAAAGTCAGAAGGGTTTTTTAACTTAATGCATTCTATGTTCCATTTCTGAATAGACACAGGGAGCTGCAGCTCGGCTTGGGTACCACCATAGCAAGTTGTTTGCTGTGGGGACAATCAACAGGAGGGAGGGGCCAGGATCACAGAAGAGGGACCAGAGAAGAGGAGCATCCAGGCTGTTCTGTGCAAATTCACTGCATAGAGCAGGTAAGTATAACATGTTTATTATTTTAATATAAAAAAAAAATGAGACTTCACAATTACTTTAAACATTTGTTAATGGGAAGTGTTCTGTTGCTTGTCTCAATTTATTGCTCCCAATATTTATTACTTGGGACTGTTCAAGGCAGGGCTGGGTCAAGGAATATGCAGAAGTGGTGAATCCTCCAGTAGGAGGGGGCACATACAAGACAGGACCTGAAGTAGTTCACAGCTCACAGGGAAAGGGTACACTAAAGAACCCTTCTGAGAACTGGCTCAGGATTAGCTGTTTAGCTGTTGCCTATTCATTTATATCAGATAACACACTACACATAAAGAAAAATAATAGAGAAGAAGCATGATAAAATCGTAGCTTTGGTTTGTTGAACTCTTGCATCTACTTTTCTAGGGCAACAATGTGTGCCTGTCACCTCTTATGTTTCTGTACTCCCTCCCTCCTATAACCTTCCTAAGCAGCAGTCTATGTCTAATTTCTAAGGGCTCCTTCACACGGACATGTCTGTGTACATCGATCCCTGCTGAGCAGGAAGATGACAGGTCTGTCTCTGGACACTGTGCAGGGATGGATCTGTCAGAGCGCCACTCTCCCCTATGGGGGATCGGATGAGGACGGACCTTAGAGTCTGTCGTCACCCGATTCAATCCGCAGATGGATGGAAAAGTAGGTTTTTCCTCCGTCACACTTTTTCGGATCGGATCAGGTTGGATGTCAGCGGACATGTCCACCTAAAAAACTGACAGGCGGACTGTCAGAGAGGCCTTAGTCTAGTTTATTATTTCAATGCCTTCAGAAGCAGTGTGTGTGTCTTCCCCTTATCAGCAGAAAGATCTCTTGTGAGACTTTCTAACTGGTCTGCTGAAGAGAAGATTCTTCGCATAGGGTAAGTGCCATGATTACAGAACTGCAGCTCTACAGGGGAAGTAAGGTAATATAATTACTGAAAATTAAACAGGATAGATATATTTTTCCATTTTTTATAGCTTACAAGGAAAGGGAGACAATGGATTTTTTTGACTAAAGTTCTGCATTAAAAGTTATGTGCTCACTTCAGTGTTAGCCCCCGTACACACAGTCAGACATTCTGCCAACCAAATCCGTCGGATTTTGTCCGTCGGATTGTGTCCGAAACTGTTGTATACACACGGTCGGACAAAGTTGTCGAAAAATCCGATCTTTCAGAACGTGATGACGTAATTTCGTTACGATGGGACTACGTTCAGGCTAGTAGCCAATAGCTTTGATGTAGGAATTTGATCTGAGCATGCGTGGCACTTTGTCCGATCTGAATTCTCTACACATGATCAGAGTATATCCTATCGGACCAGTTTGTCGGAAAATATTTCCAACAAGTTGGAAAATTTGGTCCGACGGATATTCCGACGGAAACAGTCCGATGCATACCACACACAGTCGGATTATCCGACAACACGGTCCGATAAGACACATTCTGACGGATTCTCCGACCGCGTGTACAGGGGCTTAGAGTTGGAAGAGGGAAGGTTAAGTGTTAATGGGTATTAGAGTTTCTATGTGTTAAAGGCTTGTTTAGGTTATCAGTACTAGGTATTACCATAGGGAAGGGTTAAATATTAGGCCAGTAGTTCAGTGTGTGGCCCTTCATTTTTAACTTTAGGGGAGTTGCATTTGTTGCAGTTGTATTTAACCACTTGACCTGCAGAAGATTTACCCCCTTCATGACCAGGCCATTTTTAACTGACAATTGCGCGGTCGTGTACCCAATAAAAATTATGTTCTTTTTTTCACACAAATAGAACTGTGTGGTTCTATTTGTGGAGTTTTCTTTTTTTGTTGCTCTATAAACAAAAAAGAAACAATATTTTTTACTTTTTGCTATAAAACATCCAATAAAAAATGTTTTAAAAATGCAATTTCTTCATAAATTCAGGCCAATATATATTCTGCTACATATTTACCAATAATTCAATGTTACATAAATCCCAATCAGTGTATATTGATTGGTTTGCTCAAAAGTTATAGTGTTTACAAACTATGGTACATACACTGGACTTATTTATATTTTTTTATTCTAGTGATGGTAGCAATCAGCGACTTATAGCGGGGCTCCGATACTGCAGCAGACAAGCAGACACTGACACTTTGGAGACCAGTGACACTAAATATGCACTGTCACTGTTCTCATGACACTGACTGGGAAGGGGTTAAACATCTAGGGCAATCACAGGGTAAACTGTGTGCCTAGCCAGTGTTCTTGTGTACTGTATGTGCTTCTTTTGCTTTACAGGGACACAAAATCCATCACCCCCCCCCCCCCCATCAGAATGGAGATCTGCATTGTTTACATAGGCAGAACTCCGCTCTGTTCTCTGACCGATGGTCGATGGATGCTGGCAGACATCCATTGCCTTGCACCCACAGATTGGCTTCTGCTGTGAGTAATCACAGCAAAAGCGTCCCACTTGCGGTGCAAGCTTTCCCCCTAGGCAGAAATGCAGAATCATGTACAATATATATTCTGCACAGGAGGGCCTCATTGTAGCAGTATATATGATATAGGGTCGTGCTTAAGTGGTTAAAGTCATATTAAATCCAAAATATATCGCAGCTTACCAATTCTTAGATGTGGTGGCTGAATTTGTTTTCTATTTTTTTTCCTGTATTTTCACCTGTTGATCCATCCAGTAAGTCCTCTATTTTTCATCTTCGTTTAACAGACCACGCTCCCCAGCAAAAGTGTCAATTGGAGACAAACCATATAACATCTACAATGGCCAGCTTTTATTTGTTTATGTAATACATTTATCCCAATAGGAAAAAACTGTTGCTGTAAGTGTTAGCTGTGATTTGGCTTTGTCAGAACATTTGGGGTTAAAATAATATATATATATATATATATATATATATATATATATATATATATATATATATATATATAAAGTCGTATATTGTATAATTTTTCATATTTTTCATATTCATATATATTGGACATGAGAGGAGCCATTTTGGCTCTGGAGTTGAATCAGGAGTTCATGGTACATGAATAGGCATTGTTACAAAAGTTATTTTCTGTCTTACAATGAAAGTCTGTGAGTCTTGTCTGTACCACCTTCGCAGACCATAATTTAAAGGCTTGGACATTTCTAGATAAGGGGAGTTGGTACAGACTTACACAGATCACAAACCTAAATAGTATTTTCAGAATAAGCTACAGAAACCAGAGGGCTTATTCACAATTGCTGTTGTGTTATGTATATCTTAAATAATGTTTTTCTTTCATAATATGTTTATAGTATATATGTATTAGTTATTAATTTAAAAACCTGTCCACATATCCTATTATTATAAGGTTGCAAGTGTGGGTTCCTATGAAGAGTTTGTTCATGAAACTGTTATGTTTATCATTAGAATAATGACTTTGGGTTCTAAGATTGTATTGGCATGAAAGTATTAGGAGCTGTACTTGTGAGGTTGTAATTCAAAGTATAACTTCACTTTAATGGCATTTACCAACACAACTAATTGTGTGGGTGCATTTTCTCATGCCTATATATTTTGAGAAGTGCCAGGATGGCTGGGGATAGTGATACTTGATTGTCAACCATTACACAATTAATGGTGGTTTGTTAAGCCAAGGTCAGAAGGTCATGTCAATCAAATTTAAAGTAATGTCTGATCCAACACTGCCCCCTAGAGGGGAAAATAGTAATAATCTAAAATGGCCACACATGCATATTGCCATGGAAACGTATAAACAACATTGTCATATGACATCATCAGCTGCATAGTAATTAGATACACACCCACTTTTGGGGAAGAAAAAAAGTAGCTACAGACCACAGTTTGGGAGTCTGATGGGAAAGAACTGATGGCTGGACAATTCCAACTCTATAGAGTCTGATGGGAAAAGGAGTCATGGGAAGTCTAGAGAGAGATCTCTAGGGAGCAAGCTATAGTTCACTGAAAGACGGAGAAATGTAGTGAGGTTGGAAGAGGTCCCTCTGGGGGACTCATTATCTCCTAGCTGTAGCTTCTTAAGATGACAGACTTCTTAAAGCTCTAGTAACGTATTTGTTTATTTATTATACCTTTTCGGTAATTGAATTGTTTTTACATATACATTACTAAGACCATTTAAATATATGGCAAAGCAAATTGGAGTTGTATTATTTTTAACTGCAGTATGAAATAATTAATTCCAAATATTTAAAGACATACACAGTTTTATTTTTCTTTAAAAAGCTAAAAGCCAACATTTGTAAAATGGTTTTATCAAGATCTATGTAAAATAAATTCACTCTAAATTTAACAGAAGCCTTGATCAAATTATCAAACGGTGCACAATATAACAATTTTGTTTGTGCATTTAAGAGCATAAGAAAGTCTGTTTGTTTGAGATCATCTATCTATCACATCATATAGTTAATGTAAACACAGATTGTTTACATAAGCCCGTGCAGTCACGGAAGCTACGTCTCTAAATGTTATCAAGTCTAAAATGTATCCAGTTATTCAAGAATTGATACCGTATATACTCGAGTATAAGCCGAGATTTTCAGCCTCTTTTTTGAGGCTGAAAGTGCCCCCCTCGGCTTATACTCGAGTCATCGCTGTCTGTCTGCCCGATCAGCGTGTCGAGCAGACAGACAGCGGCCATTCTAGGATTCAAAGGCCGCGCCTCCCTCTCCGCCTTCGCCTGTGATAGGCGGAACACTGAATTTCCCAGCAGTCTGTGTTCCGCCTATCACGGACATCCTCTCATCCTCGTCCGTAGTATGAAGATGAGCGGACGTCCATGATAGGCGGACCACTGACTGCTGGGAAATTGAGTGTTCCGCCTATCACGGACATCCGATAGGCGGAACACTCAATTTCCCAGCAGTCAGTGGGAAATTGAGTGTTCCGCCTATCACCGACGGAGGCGCGGCTTTTGAATCCTAGAATGGCCACTGACGAAGAGCTGAAGGACGGAGGCTCGGCTCGGGACGGGCCGGGACGGGCCGGGACGCAGGCCGGGACGGGACGCAGGCCGGGACGGGACGGGACGGGACGCAGGCCGGGACGGACACAGGCCGGGACGGACACAGGCTGGACGGACACAGGTAGGCTCTACTGTGTCTTTACTGTGCCTCTCCTGGAAATGAAGAAATCAATGCATGTGCCCTATTCCATTTTTCTTTCAGTTTGTACCATATGGAACCCATTACTTCAATGGCTACTTCCTCTGACTGGTGTTTATGATGATCAAACAATGTTTAGCAAATAATATACATACACATATGCTTATTATAGTGCTTTTGTAACAACAGCAATGTAAAACCTTTCTATTACTGGTGTTACTGGTTTATTCCTTAGTAGCCTATTTGACAGTTGTTTCTAATTCCTTAGGGCAATTTTGATATATTAATGAACCAATCAAACTAAGGTGGGAAAAAGCACACACACACACACGGATGCATGCGCACACACACACACACACACACACAGGGATGGATGGACACACACACACACACGGATGCATGGACACACACACACACACACACACACGGATGCATGGACACACACACACACACACACACACACACACGGATGCATGGACACACACACACACACACACACACGGATGCATGGACACACACACACACGGATGCATGGACACACACACACACACACGGATGCATGGACACACACACACACACACGGATGCATGGACACACACAGGGATGGATGGACCCACAGGGATGGACGGACACACAGGGATGGACAGGCATGTCTCACCCTCGGCTTATACACGAGTCAATAATTTTTTCCAGTTTTTTGGGGGTAAATTGGGGACCTCGGCTTATATTCGGGTCGGCCTATACTCGAGTATATACGGTATGTGGTATTTTGTTATAAGAACTTGAATAATAGAAATGTGAATAATATTATCTGTTTCATCCTTTATCTGATATGTAGAAGTATATCCATTTATTTGTTTTATTCACAAAATATACCCAATATTATTTTGCACTGTATTTTAATTAATAAATATATATTTTTAAGCAATATCATTTATGTCACTTGTCTTCAAAATAACACGGATTAACTAAGTTGAATTTCTTGTTGTTATTGGCAGAAAATTGTAAGCCTCCCAAATCAAAGATTTGCATATTTTCATAATTACAATACAAGTTCATCTAAGGCCAGGTTCACATATGTGCAGCCACGGTTCCCAGCATGGGTAACGATGCATCTTTGTTCACCGGTTCAAGTGTGAATCAGGTCTGAATTTTTGCCTGAATTCACACCTGAAATGTACCCAAAGATGGACAAGGTCTTTTTGGAATGCGGACCGCGCCTCCCTAGGACATGTGTGAACTGGTTCCATTGCAAGCCGGGCACACTCGCATGTCATGCAAATTGAATGCGGGGAAACTCCCATCCAATTCGCACATATGTGAACACAGCCTTAATCTGCTGGTCTAACGCTATCCTCTCCATAGACTTAAAATACTGCTGCCCAAAGGTGGCCCCATTGCCCTTCCAGTGGAGACACTCTATGACATTAGTGTTTAACTGGCCAAATTGCCAGATGAAAATAAAGTAAAAAAGACACAAAAAGAAAATGATTGCTGCAACCTATTCACATTTGAGATTTGATAGCTGCAATATATTGCAATTTTGTTTTTAAATTGAATACTGTTTTAATTTGTTTTTGCCAGGGAGAGTCCTAAAAAACTCCAGTGCTCATCTGCCTGGTCTGAGAAGAAACATGTCAACAATGACAGCTTGCCTTATACCAATACAGAAAAACATAAATAAAAAGCTTAATTTCATTTAAAGTATATCTAAAGTAAAACTTTTTCCGTTTTAGATAAAGCAGAAAATGGTAAAAAAATAAAAATTGTTTTTTTTTTCTTGCATCCATGTTTCAATTATTAGATATACATTCACGTTCAGTCCTGCAGACACAACAGAAAGTGAAAGGAAATCTCTTCAAAGTAAAGGAAATCACCTTAGACAGCTGTCACCAGAATAACTGCCCCCCTTAGAAGATTACCTCTTTATTCCTGTTCTGGTGACAACATTTTAGACTTGCCTTTATCTTAAAGTATTGATATAAATGATCTGATTCCTTAGCAGACAGCTTCTACTCCCCAGAGGATCTCCACGGTCTCCTTGGCTTATAGTGTAATATAACAAAAATGTATTTTCAAACGCCACCCTACTGCTAAGAGGTCCAGATACAACTTTATTATAATAAACCCTTAAATTCTTTGGGTACTTTTTGCACTGTCCCCTTGATTTTGGAATAAATTTGTATCTGAACCTCTTAGTAGTGCTGTGGCACTTTGATTTCCATTTTTGTAGCAATAAAACCTGGCAAGGTTATAACCCTCCCCCACTGTAACCTAAAACTAAAAATAGTTGCGCACTTTTTTTAAATAAAATGAGTTTTATAGAGTTAACTTTAAGGAGAATTTCCAGTGTCGAAAAAACCTTATTGCTGCTCAGTGGCGTAACCATGTTAAAGATGCATTACTTCAAAGAGAAGACTTTCCACTGGCAGACAACACAGAGGTATAAACCCTCTTTAAGGCTTTCATCAACATTTGAGCCTCAAGGATTTCTATAATAACTAAATATATCTTACCTAATGCTGTTCTTGCTGGTGTGGCATCTTTTTTTATCCAGAATGATACCCAGGAGAGCACAACTGTTAGTATGCAAGGGATATATGTTTGAATAGTGAAGTATCCCATTCTTCTGCTTAAATCAAAGTATACTGTCATGACAACGTAATCACCTGATAAGATAAATAAAGAACATATTTTAGAGATGCATATCATGATAAACATAGTGACCCCAAAGCTGAAAATGTCTTAAAAAACCTGTGAAGAAATCAATTCTCTTATGGCACGAGGTCACGTTTCTACATGAAAACCCTACACAGTGAGGGAAAAAAGTATTTGATCTCCTGTTGATTTTGTACCTTTGCTCGCTGACAAAGAAATGACCAGTCTATAATTTTAATAGTAGGTTTATTTTAACAGTGAGAGACAGAATAACAAAAAAAGTCCAGAAAAACGTATTTCAAAAAAGTTATAAATTGATTTGCATTTTAAAGAGTGAAATAAGTATTTGATCCCCTATCAATCAGCAAGATTTCTGGCTCTCAGGTGTCTTCTATACAGGTAACAAGCTGAAATAAGGAGCACCACCTTAAAGGGAGTGCTCCTATCCTCAGCTTGTTACCTGTATAAAGTCACCAGTCTACAGAATCCACAATCAGATTCAGATTCCAATCTCTCCACCTCAGTCAGATTCCAATCTCTCCACCATGGCCAAGACCAAAAAGCAATCTAAGGATGTCAGGGATGAAATAGTAGACCTACACAAGGCTGGAATGTGACAACAGTTGGTGCGATTATTCGCAAATGGAACAAACACAAAATAAATGTCACTCTCCCTCTGTCTGGGGCTCCATGCAAGATATTACCTTGTGGAGTTTCAATGGTCATGAGAACAGTGAGGAATCAGCCAAGGACTGCACAGGAGAATCTTGTCAATGATCTCAAGGCAGCTGGGACTATAGTCACCAAGAAAACAATTGGTAACACACTACACCGCAAGGTATGGAAATCTTGCAGCACCCACAGAGGAGAACTGGGTGAAAGTTTTGTGGCCAGATGAGACCAAAATCAAGCTCTTTGGCATCAACTCAACTTGCCATGTTTGGAGGAGGAGGGATGCTGCCTATGACTCCAAGACCACCATCCCCACTGTTAAACATGGAGGTGGAAACATTATGCTTTGGAGGTGTTTTCCTGTTAAGGGAACAGGACAACTTCACTGCATCAAAGGGACGATGGACGGGGCCATATACCATCAAATCTTGGGTGAGAACCTCCTTTCCTCAGCCAGGGCATTAAAAATAGATAGCGGATAGGAATTCCATCATGACAATGACCCAAAACACATGGCCAAGACAACAAAGGAGTGGCTCAAGAAGAAGCGCATCAAAGTCCTGGAGTGGCCTAGCCAGTCTCCAGACCTTAATCCCATAGAAAATATAGGGAGGGAGCTGAAGGTTCGCGTTACCAAATGTCAGCCTTAAAACCTTAAAGACTTGGAGAGGATCTGCAAAAAGGACTGGGACAAAATCCCTCCTGAAATGTGTGCAAACCTGGTGGCCAACTACAAGAAATGTCTGGCCTCTGTGATTGCCAACAAGGGTTTTGCTACCAAGTATTACGTCATGTTTTGCAAAGGAGTCAAATACTTATTTCACTCATTAAAATGCAAATCAATATATAACTTTTATGAAATGCATTTTCTGGATTGTTTAGTTGTTATTCTGTCTCTCATTGTTAACATAAACCTCCATTAAAATTATTGACTGATCATTTCTTTGTCAGTTGTCAAATGTACAAAATTAGCAAGGGATCAAATACTTTTTCCCCTCACTGTTTAAATTCCCCTACTCCCCTCCTTATGTCCCTACACAGACTTCAGATGCAGCGTGGACCTGCACTCCATGGAGCAGTAGTTACGACAGTTTTTTCAGTTGCTTGGGAGAGTCATCTAGGGAAAGCTGGCCCTGCGCTGCACCAGAGTAGTATGTGAGGGCATGCTAAATGGGGGAGGGAGGGGGGTGAGGTAAGGCACTTGTTATGTGAAAATGTCATAGGCTACTGTTGTTAACCTGCTGATGGATTGGCTTTAATATTACCTGAGACACTGATCTGTGTGGAGAAAATAAAACCCAACCCTTTTTTGACATTCATTTATAACATGCCTGTCTCAGTTATGTGAATTAATTATGTTCACACACAGCACAATCAGACAACTAGCACATTCAGAAGGAGGCCAGCAATGGCAACCCCCATACTTATCTCATGAAAAGTGTACTTTCAGAACACATTTACTGAAAATGATTAGAAAAGCAGTAAACCAGAAAACACACGAGTATTGGATTGACATATTTCTGCACAGTTGATTTACTGAAGGAAGAGATTATGTTTACTTTGCAAAGGGAATGGTTGCAAACTGCAAGGAAAATTTCCACTTTTTTCCGCGTAACCCCTTTCCACCTGCCGTACACATACTGTACATGTGGCAGCATGGCAGAGAGCTTTAACACTGCCACATACTGTATATGTGTACAGCCAGCGCTGCAGTTTTGTGCTCATTTGGCAACCCCTGTGGGTTGCGTCGGAGCTGTGAACAGCCAATTACAGCGATTACAGTGATTGCAAAGATCGGGAGCCTGCCTATTGGCCCCTGGCATTAAGATCCCCTTAAGAGCTGAATCTCACTGGCAGGAAGGGGTTAAACGATGAGGTGAAGCTGTGCTCACTCCAACCATCATATCACATGAAAGCACATTTTTTTATTTTACCTTGGGTGTTCTTTGCACTATCCCTTTAGTAACTGCTTACAATAACAAATTGGAAATCTTTTTTTAACTAATCTCACGACTTCATTTGACATAGCATTGCTCTTTATTGAGAAGCTCTGAAAATATAGATTTTGAGGAAATGTAATGAAACCGCTATATTAAGAAATACAGTATAGCCCTAACAGAGCATGCATTTTACCAGGTGCCCAGTACTAGCCGATTGCAAATATACTTTTTGATGAAAAATGTCAGGTGATACGAAACAATTTATAATATATACACTTCTGAATTTCTACTAAAGAAATTAGTATACTGCATTGTTGGCACTGCTTTACTATGGCAGAGATTCAAGTAATGGAATTAGCTTTAGTGCGGTGGCTGGAGGGTGATGGGCTTGAGATGTATTTTACTTCAGAGATCCATTATCATATAGTTGCACCCTAATCAATTTTAAACACTGCAAACAAGTTCAGAGTCATCTATCTTTTAAACTGTTTAATTATACATATAAAATGGCACAAAAGAGAATGGTATAGGGCATATTTATAAAGCAGTCGATGTGACTTTCATCAAAACATTCACTGGTGGAGGTAAATCAACCATTGCCATTTAAACCACATGTACCTGGAAGATTCACATGCAGTGAATTTTTGGTGAATGTCAGATTCACTGTTTTATAAATACAGTATGCTCCATATTCTTATTTTTTTGAAGAAGAAAAAAATAATTTCACTTTCAAACCTACTGAAAAACATCAGCTCATTTGTTCTTACTGTTATGTCCAACATTCATAAATCCCTTTAAAAAAAACTGCCATAAAAATCAACTGACTGTAGAGAATGTGGCAATTGATCAAAGGACATGTTAACATACTTGGAGTGGCAGACAATGTGCAATGTTTGAAGGCTATTCGTTTGCTTCTTGTTATAAGTTTACATCAGACACTCCTAAAGATTCATAGTGCTATACAGTATTTATGTTAGACATTATTACATACTTGTGACACAATACCCTTAAATATATATTGTTCAGGCTTGTGTTGCCATAGGTGTTCAGATTCCTCATCAAAAATACAGTAGGTTTTGTTAGATTTGACCACTATTTCTGAATAGTCTTGTCACTCATAAATCCTGCAATCTTATTTCTGACTTGGTGAAGCCAAGTTTAAATCTGGCACATTTTTCTTTTATTAGGTTGTATAGGGCTAAACATATACCAACCATATATACTGTCATGGCTTGAAAATATGATCCGACGAGTACAGACTGGCTGACCAGGACTTGGTTAAAGCAGTTGGGGCAGCCAGTGGGGAAACAGAGGAGAAACAGAGAGAACAGCATGCCCATGTGATTAGTGAAAGAGAGGGGGCCAAAGTACAGGAGCTAATAAGCCAAATGGTCTAAGATTGGACATGGGTTTGACTGTATCCAGGTTGTGACCATCTGACCTGAGCAAGCAGTACTACTGGTGAAATAGTACAGATGCACAGGGGTGAGTCTCATTTTGCACCAGGGCTTGCTAGAAGTAAATGGAACAAGTCTCAAGTCTTTTGCAGCAATGGGAGTTATGAGATTGCCGGAGACTCAACAAAGGGAGATTAGATGTAGACAGGAGTGCTCAGAGAATTACACATGAGCTAGAATGCAGGTTGTTGCCAGTACACAGAGATTCAAAGAGGTGAAGAAAGACTTTATGCTGGCTGGGATGCACAGGTACAGGTAAGCTGGTTACAGGCTGGAGTACACAGAGAATCACACACATGCTGGGATGTAAGTTGCTCACTGGATGTGTTGCTATGGATATTTAGGTGCTTGTATAGCATATTTATTTGTTAGATTGCATAGTTAGATTTTTAAGACCATGTGCTGTTTTAAGAATCCAGTCAGATTGGTTTATGAGCTAAGCAGAGGACAGGGTACGATATACAGGAAGTTAGGGGGTGGAGTTTATGACTTTTGAAACAGGCATGTGGGCGACAAAGGACAGAGTTGGTTGGAACACTAAGGCCGCGTACACACGGGCGGATTGTCTGTCCAACTTAGTCCGCTGAACCGTGTTTCAGCGGACAATCCGCTCGTGTGTGGGCTTCAGCGGACTTTTTCAGCGGACTGTCTGACGAACAAAGTCTTACGTAATTTCCGTAATTGTGTCCGTTCAAACTTGGTTTTGTCCGTCCAAACTTGGTTTCAGCGGACAGTCCGCTCGTGTGTAGGCAAGTTGGACGGACTAAGTATGGCGCATGCTCAGAAAGGATTTACACGGCCGAAGGTTGCATTGCAGTGTATAGGACGTCGTTTTTCTAGTCCCGTCGTACGTGCTGTACACGTCATCGCGCACGCTTTCAGCGGACTGTTTGCTCATCGTGTGTGGTCAAGTCCGTTCATTCAAATTTTGAACGGACTGTCTGTCGGATTGTCTGACGAACTTAGTTGGGCAGACAATCCGCCCGTGTGTACGCGGCCTAAGAAGCAAGATGTGTGATGGAAGACTTGAGGAAGATGTTTGGTGTTGGATTCCCGGAGATTACTCCATCAATTGATAGCCTGAGCTGAGTAACCATTTTGTTTACTTATTGCATACATATTGTAAATGCTTATTTTGGTAGCAAGGATAATTGGCTTGTGCATGTTGTAGTCATATATTGTAATTTATAAATTGTGTATTCTGCAGTTGTATGTGTATCTGTTTAGTAAAATCATTTATACACTACAAAAGTCTAAGCTTCCTTGGCTTGTACTGTAAATATTCTTTAAAATACACAAGCAAAACATTTGGGGGCTCATCTGGGATTTGTGCTAAAGCTCATTTGAAGCAGACCTGTTTTCTGTGGTGTGTTCTGTTGCTACTGCTCGGAAAAAAATGCTGCATACACTGTTTAGGAAGATTAAGGCTGCAAAGGTTTCTGGTGTCCAGGAGAAGAAGGTGTGCACCCTTCCTACCTGGGCCTGAGCTACTCAATGGATGTCTGTTGCAAAGAAGCTGGCTAGGTATGCTTCTCCTTTTAAATGAGCTTGGGGGAATGGAGTCTCTGCTCTTTACTCAAATGTTATTCTCAAAAACTTGGGTTCAGTAAGGGAGAGATGTGGGCAGTTGCTATGTTTGGTTTGCACTTTCTGCATGCTCTACAGTACATATTGAATCTGAAAAGAGGAAAAAGTCAGAGTTAGAAAGAAATTTACGTGCAGTGGGGATCAAGTGCTTGGATAACACTGCAAGCAAGGCAAAGGGTTTAGACAGTATAGACATCAAAGTCAAACCTGCTGAAGTGTGTTCAAATCAAGGCAAACAGAGCTGAATATTTGAATGAGTGGTGTTCAGACATCATAAACAAGTCTAATGATGCCATAACAAAGGACAAAGGCCCTAAGCTTGAAAGGCAAACGTAGGATATGTGCCACTGTCTATTCCCATAAGCAGAAAGCTGGTAATCTGATCAACTCAAATAGTGATGGCCGAGTTGAGTCAGATAAAAGGAAGGCAAGGCCAATGGTCTCCAGGAGACACATGTGAATTTATTTACTTAAGGTGGGGGTCCTTAAAGAGGAATGCGATTTCTACACCAGCATTGCTTAAGAGGTGAAAGTAAGTGGTTGAGAATGGTAGATTCAGTCACTGTATGTGTTTCCGGTTGTCATAAAATGGGGCACTTTGCTAGAGAGTGCCATGCTGTGAAAATCACACAACAGTAGGCCAGTGTTCCCAGGACAGCATAGAGAGAGAGATGCAGGTTTGCCGCTGGAAATCTATGCCTTTCTGGGAAAGTGTTACAAGGCAACAGTGGGCACCCTAATATAGTTTTGCAGTTAGAACTGGGGAAAAAGAGAAATGTGAGCAGTGAGCTACAGGTATGTTATTTGCACAGTTAGAAGGAACATATACTGTAATTTGCTTTTACTCTTTTAAGGTACTGAGCATCGAGAGGTGGAGCATGCAGAGCAGATTACCAAGCCAAATGGGAGGAGGAAGACCAAAAGATCAGATGAGAGCCTGAAGAAGATGCGTAACGTTTCCTGATGGTGGCTGAATTGGACTTGACTTTCATCTAAGCATTTCCTTATGACCAGGAGGACAAGGAAAGGAGGACAAGGGACTTCATCATCTGGAACTTTCTTTTCACTGACTGCCAAGGGCATTGCTAACTCTGCTCAAAGCAATGTTTCAGCTTTACAGGGACAAAAGTCTGATATGACAGAAAACACAGGGTTCGAAATAATTTTTTTCTCCCATTTACAATACGGGGAGGGGGGGGGGGGGTTATTTAGCTCCTTCCCGGGCAAAAGCTTTAAGAGATGTTGATAATTGAGACATGTGCTGGAAGACTTTATAGGATGTTTGGTGTTGGACTCTCAGAGATTACTCTATCAATTGAAAGCCAGAGTTGAGTAACTGTTTAGTTTACTTATTGCATACATATGCTTATTTTGGTGGAAAGGATTATTGGCGTGTGCTTTTTGTAGGCATATTCTGTAATATATAAATTGTGTATCCTACAGTTGTATGTGCAGCTTCTCTGTTTAGCAAAAGCAATGATTTACTACAGAAGTCTAAGCTTTCTTGGCAAACATGTACAGTATAAATTACAAGACACTTTTATGGTACACTTCATAGAGGCCCCAACTAGGAATGATGCTTTGCTGGACCTGGTAATCCTGGTAATCTCAAATCATGCAGAGTTTATTACTAATGTTCATCTAAAAGAACATCTAGGTAGCAGTGACCCTAAAATTATTTCATTTAATGTTAGCTGTAAACTAACACATAGTAGAAATATAAAACACTTAACTTTAAGAGAGCAAATTTTCTAAGGCAGAGGGTTGCTCTCCAAGATTGGGAGGGAATATTGGCATTGAACACAGAACAGAAATGGGAATTCTTCAAAATAAGCGTATGTGAAGACACTGTAAAATATATTCCCATGGTCAACAAGCTTAAAAGACTAAAAATAAAACCATGGCCAAAGTTAAAAAAGCTATCAATAATAAATATTTTAAAAATGAAGGAATACTTCATTGTTTAAATGTTACAAAGAATATAACAGAACATGTAAAAAAGGAAATAACATTCTAAACTAACAACAATTTGCAGAATATAGTAGGACAAAGCCCAAAATATTCTTCAAATATATTCATAGCAAAAAGGTAAGGTCTGAGCATGTAGGACCATTTTTTTTTTAAAGGTGTTTATTTATGGTCTTTCATAAACACAAAAACAAACAATATAGTACACTACAAAGACATTATTGAAATGCAGCAAATAAACATATTATGTCTTTTAGACCCACATGGCCGATTGAATATATTGAGAAGGAACAATACTTCCCAATTCCCACACAACCAACAAGAATGGTGGCGGGGATGGGACCATTATGAACTGGGTCTTAAAGGTACAGTTACCAAAAAAACAAACAAACCAAAACAGCCATACACACATGCCCATGCACATCTATGTCCCACCCTAATACCACAGTGCCACGGTCCCAACCTTTGCAAAACAAAAACATAATACCATATAGAACAATGCCCAGCACAACTACTCAACATTTGTCTGGCCTGCATGGCTGAAAAGTAATAAAGGCTGATCTTGATAAGTTCAGCTGAGAGGACAAAACATTACCCCAAAATTATTTAGAGGTATCCAACCATGGTTGCCATGGTCAAGCATGCTCTAATGTTATAAATTAGCTTTCATTTGGGAAGCTCCCCATTAGTAATAGGGTACAAAGTATGAGTCGTTGGGGAGGTAGCATCCTTCCAGTGCAACAATATAATTTTATGTGCATAGTACAGAACTGTGTGAATTAAGGTCCAGGCATGAGTGTCAGAAACCATGAAACAGACTGATACAGAAGTACAATCAAATCACACTTGTTTATTAATAAAAATAAAAAGGTAAATAGAAAAAAGCGTAGTCAAGCATAGCCAGAGTCCAGTAGCCAGATCGAGTAGTCAGCCAGTCCAAAGTTCATTAAAAAGATTGGGTAATCAGCCAGGCCTGAAGTCAGGGATCTAAGGAGAGCAATCGTAAGCAGGATACGAAGCCAGGTGGGATGTCAGAAGAAACAAAACAGCAGGAGATGGTTACCGGTGATGTGACCATCGCGAAGGCAAATGAAAAAGTGAGCAGGAAGGCTTTAAATAGGCAGGTCAGACGAGCATCATCGGGAACAGCTGGTAACTATGGAAAGAGAAAAGAGCTGGCAATTAGCCAACAGCTGAGCGGTCAGCCCAGAGGAGGAAGGGCTAAGCCAGCCCTGACAGTACCCCCCAATGACCCCTCTCCCCTCTCCCTCAGAGGGCCACCGGGCTTGAGAGTAAACCGTCTATGGAACTCGCGGAGGAGAACAGGGGCATGTACATCAGAGGATGAAACTCAGGAGCATTCCTCCGGACTGTACCCCTTCCAATGCACCAGGTACTGTATGCGCCCACGGAACCTACAGGAGTCAACAATGGATTGTACCTCATACTCCTCATGGTTCTCAGGGTTAACTACTGGGTTAATCCTGCAAAGGATCCGGAACGGCCCAATAAACCGAGGTGCAAACTTCAGTGAGGGAACACGAAGCTGGAGGTTGCGAGATGACAGCCAGACCCCGTCCCCAACCTGGTAGGAAGGCGCAGGAAGGCGCAGGCAGGCGTCTGTGGTCAGTATGGAGTCTGTACCTATCATTAGCATGACGCAAAGCCTCCTGGACTTGTACCCGAGTGGAACGAAGACCACGGAGATGCTCCTCTAATGCAGGAATACTCTGCGGAAAAAACGAGTCAGGCAACATGGAAGGTTAGAAACCATAATTCGCCATAAATGGAGACAATCGGGAGGCAGAATTCAAGGCACTGTTGTGAACAAACTCTGCCCAAGGTAATAGGTCAGACCAGTTGTTATGATGGTCAGAAATATAGCAACGTAGGAATTGCTCCAAGGACAGATTGGCTCGTTCTGCAGCCCCATTAGACTGCGGGTGATATGAAGAAGAGAAGGCAAGCTTTATTCCCAACTGTGTACAAAAGACAAACTGACTGCCCCTATCCGAGACAATCACCTTGGGTAGCCCATGTAAGCGAAAGAATCCCCAAGCAAAAATGGAAGCTAGTTCCTTAGAGGTGGGCAACTTCTTAAGTGGAATACAATGACACATCTTTGAGAACCGGTCAACCACCATAAGGATAACAGTGTTGCCTTGGGAGTTGGGCAATTCCACAATGAAATCCATGTGAGTCCAGGGCCTCTCTCCATTGGGTATGGGTTGTAGGAGGCCCACTGGAAGGTGTCGTGGAGTCTTACTCTGAGCACACACGGGACAGGCAGCTACGAAGGCAGGAACATCAGCCCATAGACTAGGCCACCAGAATTGTTGGGAGATGGCCCAAATGAGTTGATTCTTCCCAGGATGGCCAGCTGCCTTGGGAGAATGATAAGTCTGGAGCACTGCAGTACGGAGACTCTCTGGGACAAAGCAGCGGTCACAAGGTTTATCAGGAGTAGCATGGACCTGAGCAGCAAGAATTTTGTCACCCAAAGGAGAAGTAAGACTGGTGTGAACCGTAGCTAAGATACAATCAGGAGAAATCATAGGAACCGGAACCGACTCCGACTTGGAAGTGGAGGAAAATTGTCGTGACAAGGCATCAGCCCTTACATTCTTAGGCCGCGTACACACGCGCGGACTGTTGGCCCAACTTTGTCCGTCCAACAGTTTGAGCGAACAGTCCGCTCAAACTTAGCATGGACGGACATGGCCACACACGACGAACGAACAGTTTGCTGAAACCGTGCGCGATGACGTGAACGGCACGTACGACGGGACGCAAAATACGACGTCCTATACACTGCATTATAACTTTCGGCTTGAAAATCCTTTCTGAGCATGCGCGGAACTTAGTTTGACGAACAAGCCTACACACGGGCGGACTGTTCGTTGAAACAAGGTTTCAGCGGACAGTTTTTCGGAATTTCCGTAAAACCTTGTCCGTCCAACTGTCCGCTGAAACTGTCCGCTGAAAGCCCACACACGAGCGGACTGTCCGCCCAAACACTGTTCAGCGGACAAGGTTGGGCCAACAGTCCGCGCGTGTGTACGCGGCCTTAGTACCGGGTAAGAATGAGACAATGTAATTAAAGCTCGACAAGAAAAGAGCCCATCACGTCCTTCTGGGAGAGAGTCGCTTAGCCTCAGACAAGAATGTAAGATTCTTATGGTAAGTAAGAATAAGAACAGGCACAGTGGTACCTTCAAGGAGATGTCTCCATTCTTTCAGGGCTAAAATAATCGCCAACAGCTCTCTGTCACCAATCTCATAATTGGACTCAGCAGCTGACAATTTCTTGGAAAAGTAGCCACACGGATGCATAGTGCTCTCGGAGTTAGGACGTTGAGACAGAAGGGCGCCAACTCCCGTCTCAGAAGCATCAACTTCTAGGATAAAAGGCAATGTAGGATCAGGATGTGCCAACACAGGAGCAGAAACAAAGGTGGCCTTGAGAGTCTCAAAGGCCTTAATGGACTCCGGAGACCAACTCTGTGGGTTACCATCCTTTCTGGTCATATCAGTCAGAGGCTTGACCAGAGACGAGAAGTTACGAATAAACTTCTGATAGTAGTTGGCAAAGCCCAGGAAATGCTGCAGAGCACGTAAACCCACAGGTCGAGGCCACTGTAGGACTGCCGACAGTTTCTCTGGGTCCTTCGAAAAACCAGCAGTGGAAATGACATAACCCAGGAATGTAACCTGTTCACGATGGAACTCGCACTTCTCCAGTTTACATTAGAGATTGTTCTCTCTTAGTTTCTGAAGTACACGACAGACATCTGTGTGGTGGCTCTCCAGGGACTTGAAAAATATGAGGATGCCAGCGAGATAAACCACAACACACAATTGCAACAAATCTCGGAGGACATCGTTAATAAATTCCTGGAAAACTGCTGGGGCGTTACAAAGGCCAAAAGGCATTAGCAGGTATTCATAATGGCCTGTTCTGGTATTAAACGCAGTTTTCTACTCGTCGCCCTCCTTAATGTGGACGAGATTGTATGCCCCTCTCAGGTCAAGCTTTGTGAAAACCGTTGCTCCCTTGAGGCGG
The DNA here is from genome assembly GCF_037356315.1 of Lithobates pipiens. Taxonomy (NCBI): domain Eukaryota; kingdom Metazoa; phylum Chordata; class Amphibia; order Anura; family Ranidae; genus Lithobates; species Lithobates pipiens. Next base: position 449,117,503 of record NW_027507748.1, on the reverse strand, counting down.
TCAAATAGCTCTGTAATCAATGGAATTGGGTAGGCGTTCTTAATCGAGACACGATTGAGACCCCTATAATCTATACAAGGTCTCAGTTCACCGCTCTTCTTTTTCACAAAGAAGAAACCAGCACCAGCAGGAGACGAGGACTTGCGGATGAAACCTCGAGAAAATGCGTCAGCAACATACTCCTCCAAGACCGACAAAGGGTAAATCAGGGCACGAGGAGGTATGGCACCAGGTTGAAGGTCAATTGCGCAATCATAAGGCCGGTGTGGAGGCAAACTACCAGCTTGACCTTTATCAAAGACATCGCCAAAATCACGGTACTCCTCCGGCAAGGAGGGAAGTGTAGCGGTGCACAGGACCTTGGATACATTCAGGAAGCATGTCTCACTGCATTGTGGTGACCAGGAGAGAACCTCAGCATGGAGCCAATCAAAAGAGGGGTTGTGCCTCTGTAACCAAGGATAACCAATAACCAGCAGAAATCAGGGTGAGGAAATAACTTGGAATTGGATTATCTCATGGTGAAGAGCCCCTACGGCCATGGCCAATGGGACCGTCTCATGAGTCACATGGGCAGGCTGTAAAGGTCTCCCGTCAAGAGCCTCAATGGCAAGTGGAGTGTCACGCAACTGCAGAGGAATCGAGTGCTGCGAAACAAATGCAGCATCAATGAACAGGCCTGCAGCCCCAGAGTCGATTAGAGCCTGTATCTCGATGGACGACTCAGCCCAAAAAAGGGTGGCCAAAACCAGGGGCTTATCCATCTGGATAACTGGGGACGAAACAACACCATCTAAGGTCTGTCCATGACAGGACCTCAAGGTACGGGCGTTCCCTGGACGGGTAGGACAAGACTTCAAAAAGTGACCTGCCTGGCCACAATAAAGGCACAATCTCTCCCTCCTCCTAAAGGCTCTCTTATCTGCAGAGAGACACGTGAAGCCCAGGTGCATAGGTTCATCTTCACTGACCAACTCGGTACCAGGAGGCATGGGAGGTGAGGGAGGCATGGGTGGGACTACAAAGCTCGGAGGCAAACGTACAGGAGGCTTCCGCAAGCGCTCCTTAAGAGAAAGTCTTTCTCTGAGTCTGGAGTCAATGAGAATGGCAAACGAGATCAAGCTCTCCAGCTCAGTGGGTATATCTTGGGCTGCTATCTCATCCTTGATGGAATCCGAGAGACCATGAGAAAAAGCAGCCACGAGGGCCTCATTGTTCCAAGTAACCTCTGCTGCCAGAGTATGGAATTCAATGGCGTAGTCGGCAACAGTTCTCGTACTCTGTTTGATGGACATGAGGCACTTGGCAGCAGGAGCGGAGCGTGCAGGAACGTCAAAAAACATTTTAAAGGAGGCCACAAACTGAGGGTAACTCAAGACAACAGGTTTTTGCGTCTCCCATAGGGGGTTAGCCCAGACCAAGGCTCTCTCAGAAAGCAAAGATATCACGAAACCTACTTTGCTTCTTTCTGTGGGAAACGCCTGGGGCAGCATTTAGAAGTATATCTCAACCTGATTGAGAAACCCTCTGCATTGAACTGAATCACCCCCAAATCGCTGGGGAAGCGGAGCAGAACCAGACATACCTCTTATAGAGGTAATACTTGAGGCGGGTGCCTGCACAGAGGCTGGCGCAGCAGCAGGGACGACCTGCGACTCAGGTTGTACCGGAGCAGCCACCATAGGGGATTCCAGGTGAGCCGTGTGATTCAGGAGCATTTGTAATGCCAAGGCAAACTGATCCATGCAGTGATCTTGCTCATCCAATCTGGAAAAAATATTACCAACAAGTGGATTGACTGTATCTTCTGAATTCATGGCCTTCGTACTGCCAGAAACCATGAAACAGACTGAGAAAGAAGTACAATCAAATCACACTTGTTTATTAATAAAAATATAAAGGTAAATAGAAAAAAGCATAGTCAAGCATAGCCAGAGTCCAGTAGCCAGATTGGGTAGTCAGCCAGTCCAAAGTTCATTAACCAGATTGGGTAATCAGCCAGGCCGGAAGTCAGGGATCCAAGGAGAGCAACCGCAAGCAGGATACAAAGCCAGGTGGGATATCAGCAAGCCAGTCTAGAAACAAACAGCAGGAGATGGTTCCCTGTGATGTGACCAACGCAAAGGCAAATGAAAAAGTGAGCAGGAAGGCTTTAAATAGGCAGGTCAAACGAGCATCATCAGGAACAGCTGGTAACTGTGGAAAGAGAAAAGAGCTGGCAATTAGCCAACAGCTGAGCGGCCAGCCCAGAGGAGGAAGGGCTAAGCCAGCCCTGACAATGAGTCCTTTGTACAAAGTCCTTCAATATGCCAAAAGTCCCACTTCTGGGGTCTGTGGTAGTGGAAGGACAAGCTGGTTGTTGAAAAACCTAAAAAATTCCTTTCAGTAAGAAGTCTGTCCCGGGCAGCTCCAAAACATATGAAATAAATCAGCATTAGCTAGATTACATCTGGAGCAGACTACAGCGATTCCTAAGCCCATAAAAGCCAGCTTAGATGGGGTATAGTGTAGATGATAAATTAATTTAAATGTAATAAATTGATCAGCAGTGCTAATAATATCCTGAAAACAGAACTCAGTGGCTAAATTCCTAACCCTTCTCAGTGAGCTCAGGCAACAACACCAACCATTTATCATATGAGTTCTGAAATGGATCCACCCCCACCAAGGAAAGATGACTATAAAGGGTTGTTTCTAATTTAGTAAGTTCAGGATAGGATAGTAGGTCTTCCATTGGAGACTCCATGAGCTACATAGTCAGGGAACCGAACTATGCCCGGATGGCATGTCGGAGTAGTAAGTATTTGAACAGAATTTATGGTCAATGCCAGGGTCATACTTCAAGGTGTCAAATGACACAAAATTATTCCCCCGAACAATATGTGAGAGATGGGTGACTTTAAAGTGAACCCACCATTGCGAGTTCAGGTGCCCATAGACGTCACGGAGGCAGGGGTTGTTCCAGAGGGGAGTTTTTGGTATCTGGGGAGTTTGCTGTTGTCTCTCCAGGCTAAAAAAAACCCACATATTAAGAGGAATGTCGGTAACACTTAGATTTAATCGATCTATGCAACTCATCTTTGATAGAGACAGCAGGGCCAAAGAAGGCTGACAAGTGAGCAGTGGAGGTATCTGAGGGTCAGAGTTCAACCAATTGTAGACATAGGCAAGTTGGGATGCAATAAAATGGTGATTTAAATTTGGGTAAGCAAGACCCCCCTTTAATTTAGATGCCTGTAGAGATATAGAGGATAAGGTGGATTTAATACTCAAAAATAGTTTTTTTTTAGGGAAAAAAGCCAGAGCAGCTCTAAAACAATATAAAAATGTTGGCAAATAAATAATTTTAAAAATATGAATGCCAAATATAAGGTTCAGAGGCAGCGTTGACCATGTGCATGACCAAGTTTGTCTGTCATCTGTTTGATTATTGGGGGAATATTAAGGTCTTCATATTTGGAGAGCCCATTATGGATCTAAATACCCAGGTACTTGAAGGATTGAGTCATTTGTAGGTTAGAACCTGTAGTCATCAAAAAAAGGAGGACCAATAGGGATGGGTATAAATTTGTCCCAGCCGACCTTCAGTCCAGACACCTCTCCAAACTCCCCTACCACCTGCATTAGCTTGTTAAAGGAGCTTTTCTTGCCATCAAGGTACACAAGGGCATGGTCCGCATAAAGTGTTATCTTCTCCTCCAGCGGGCCATAGTAGATATCCCCTATGTCAGACGTCTGACACACCGCTAGAGCAAGAGGCTCAATAGTGAGAGTGCACAGGAGTGGAGAGAGGGGTGTCTCTCTTCAATGAAAATGGCGAGGAGAGATCGCTATTGATCAGGGGTTATGATAGTATAACCTTCTGTAATCTAAGCGCCAGTATTTTTGCATCATTATTTGGGAGAGAAATGGGATGGTATGACCCACATAGTAATTTATCCTTGTCAGGTTTAGGTAAAACTACAATGAGGGCCTCATTCATCGAATCAGGGAGTATTCTCTGATCCAATGATGCAGGAAAAGTAGCAAGAAGTTTAGGGGCAAGTGTTTCAGTAAATGCATGATACCACTCAGAGGGAAGACCGTCAATGCTGGGAGTTTTGGAGGATGGCAAGGAGCGGATAGCAGTCTCCACTTCCTCCATTGTTATGGCCTGATCCAGAAGATGTCTGTGAGAGTCACTAAGTGCGGGGACGTCTAAGGAGGAGAAAAAACTGTAAAGGTGGTCTTAGGAGGGGTCATAGAGTCCATACCATAGTATGATGGAAACTCTTGATTTATAGTCAAAGGATCTGTAATAATAATAATAATATTAATTGACCATCAGATAGCTGTATGTCAGAGATCTAGCTGTCCTGGAAGTCAATATAGGCAAGAAAAGCAAGCAGCCTTCCATTTTTTCCCCCCATGCTCATGTAAACAAGCTGAAAGGTGTAGTTGTTGTATTTTAGTCATGTCAACCAGGTGTAGCTGTAATGCATTATGAGCCTCAGTCATCCCACCCCGAGTTACAGATGACGGATTTGTCAAATGTTGAGATCTAGCGACCTCTAGGGATTGCTCAAGTGTTATTTGTATTGCATGCCCAGATGATCTTTGTGCTTAATATGAGATACAGTATGTATGAGCCCCGCATTACTGCCTTAAAGGTGTCCTATACTGGCCCTGTGGCTGCAGCGTCAGAGTTAGATGCCCAGTAATTGGCCATGTCTGTTGGAATGGACTCATGAATTTCACGTCTGAAAATCCAGAAAGGACTGAGCATCCGGACCCAAAACGTGGGCCTATGACCCAGGGTCAGAATCACCTGTACTACTGAGTGGTCAGACACTGTCTGGGAATAAATGGTAGGAGATCCTTAGTGGCGAGTGCATAATCCAACCTGGAAAGAGTACAATATGAATTAGATTGACAAGAGAAGGTTCCTATAGTAATACATTTCCAGCACCATATATCTACATATCCATAGGCCTTACACCATCTACTGAACAATTTGGATTCCGATGTTAAAGGCCTCAACCTATCCATTGATGGATGTAGTACCAAGTTAAAATCCCCTAAAATGATTGTAGGACATAATGGCAGAGAGGGAAGCTTTGTATTCAGCTCAGTAAACACATTGGCCATAATTGGGGGGGATGTAGACCATGACCAGTAAAATAGGAATCCTATGAACAGTGGCGTGTAGCATAAGATATTGGCGGCTTGGAGTCCGAAATTGCAATTCGAATTTGCCACCCCTCAGGCATAATTAGCATATGTGGAGTGATAATTATGTGAGACCCACTGTTTCTTTAGCGCTAAAACGTTGGAACCCATTAGGTATGTTTCTTGAAAGCAGAGAATATGTGGATTAAGCTGCTTAATCTGCTCAAAAAACAGAGCCCTTTTAAACTTTGTGTTCAGTCCACATAGGTTCCATGAGAAAATAACTAACTCAGCCATATTGGGGAAAGACCGTCCATAGGGCAAGGACAAAGAAAATGGGCCTTAAGGGCCTTTGAACACCCCCCCCCCCCCCCCCGAACCAGTCATAGCCACTGTGTTATAGGTGGCTATCACATTGGCATTCAAACAACTATCCACACTTCATACATACAACCACAAAACTATTTACATAAAGGAAAAGGCCACCCAAGGGCAGCAACACCCCTGCTGTACTCCTAAAAAAATAGAGTGGGCTTAAACCCAAAACTTGTACCTTGCATGGCCTGTTACCCATGTAATGAACAAGTAAGTGTCAGTGTTCCACAGATGGGAGGATTAGCATACTTCCCTCATGGCAGCTCATGCCAACTCAACAGAAGAGGGTTGGGGACTCCCCTGTAGGAGAAGTAAATTGGGTGATCACATTACACATCAGAGGTAAAAAAATGTAGCAGAAGAACTGACACCCATCAAGAGGGTGCTCACGGAACCTGCAGCAGTGATTCCCACCACGCCATGGCATTCCTAGGAGACTGTACTTTCCCTTGATGGATGACACAGAGGGTGGAGTGATTTGGATAAAGCGACACCACCACATTGTTGATCTTAAGACTTCCCTTCAATCAGGTAGCACGCAGAATGGAGTCTTGGTCTCTGTAATTTAACAGACGAATCACCATAGTGTGGGAAGGATTTCCTTCTGGGAGAGGTCGACCCGGGAACCGATGAGCCATTCGATCACAAAGCATGGGGATATCAGATCACGGCCGAACTCTTGCTCCAGCCAGCTTTTCATGAAAGCCACAGGGTCGGACCTGCCCACCCTCTCAGGGAAACCCACCAGCCTCACGTTATTCCTATGGAGGCATTTCTTGAGGTCATTCACCTTGTCTTCCAGGGCTATGATCTTCCCGCCAGCAGTATTGATTTTAGGCAGTTAACGGTGTCTCCAAGGTCGCTGATGCGGCATTTGGTTGGATGCGGCATTTGGTTTCAGTGACCTGGCCATGTATTTTTTGCACCTTTAGCTGCATGATGATTTTAATTTATGCCACCATCCCCATTAGATCAGTGTGGTTTACCTTAATGGTATGCAGCACCTCGGATAGTGTAGTCCCAGTCCCATCATCTGTGCCATCCTCCCCCATGGATGCTTGTGAAGACAGATTTGAAGGGTCTGGGACTCCCAGGGGGGGTGGTGGAGAGGTGTCCGGGGCATCCCCAAAGAGATCAGGGGTAGAGGCAGGCAGTATGCATGATGTAGTAGTGGTGTGGTGGCCATCTTGGCCTGAACATGTAGTAACATTCATCTTGGCCAGTGGCTGTTTCTTCTGTTTGCTCATCCATTAAAAACACCACCCAGTGAAGCAGGTCTCTTCCCCGATAGCGTAGGCAGTGTAGGCTTGTTGTTTTGTTCATGATCAACCCAGGTTGGAGCAGGGATGTGAAAGGACAGGCCAGAGCTGCACTGGGATTAGCCTTGCTAGGTCTCGCCTCCCTCATGTAGGACCTTTACAAAATAATCTGGAGTGGATGACCGGGTACAAAGAGAAGGCAAATTACCTTCTTTAGCTTTGTATATGCAAAGGAGCATGGTGTTGTCATATAGAGATGACAACTAATAATATGTTGTCATATATAAATGAAGGATGAATGATAATTATTATAAAATTAATCTCTGCAACAAGTTCAATGGTTCTTTTCCATAGAGACGCATTTATTAGATTCCATAGTCCATAAAAGTCCACAAGGTACTTGCAACACATGACAAAATCAGGAAAGTATTTGTAAATATTTGTAAATATTACAATGAACAGCAGCCTTCAAAGTCCCATTGGTCATTCATGTCATAGTAAGCATAGAGGCACTACACCATCCATATGTCCAATCTATAATATGCACCTAGGTATCTTCAATGCATGCGATAATGTATACTATGTACAAATTCTAGACATGTACTTTTCTAATCATCAATTATAAAAAAAATCATATAATAACCTTAACAAGTAAAAACTCATAAAAACTAAAAACGAATTAACCAAATACTTTTGATCTTACAAACAAGGCCAAGGATAAATCCAAGGGAAAAATCAAGCTTAAATTTAACAGTCTGCGGGCTGGTGGTAAGTTAAGCTTGGTTTTTCCCTTGGATTTATCCTTGGCCTTGTTTGTACCTGTTGTTAGCCTTCCAATGCTTCTTACTGGGATAGCCAGCTATAGATGGGAGCAAGTGGCATATTTTTTGTACCACTGTCTTGTTTTTTGTCAGGCAATGCACTGACCTTTGCAGCCATTGTGCTATATGCTGGGTGTTCAGTGTGCCCCTGTACCTTTAAGAAGGGGTGGATCCCCTTCAGTCCACCTGCTCTCACCTATCCATCAGAATGCATGTGTCTCCACTGTGGAGACACTTATAAATTAGTGTTAGGTACCACAGATACCAGGGTGCCTTGATGAGGCTCTGTGGCTTACGCATGCATTTGAAAATATGTGCAGACTAAACCCCTGCTTTTAACGCATACTGTTAAACAGGTTATTTGGTTGTCTGTGGGCTTGTGATAAGTTAAATTTGTTTTTTCCCTTGGCCTTGTTTGTATCTGTTGTTAGCCCCCCAATGCTTCTTACTGTGATAGCCAGCTATAAATGAGAGCAAGTGGCGTCTTTTTTGTATCTCTTGATCTTAACATGAAAAGCCCTACTTGCAATTACTGGAAATAAAATATTAAAGTCACTATATTTATTTACTAAACCTAGAGAGGGCAAAATTAGCCACAATTCTGCATAGAAACCAATCACCTTCTAACCTCAGCCTGTTCAATTAAGCTTTGGCAATAAAACCTGAAAGCTGATTGGTTTCTATGCTAAACTGTGACTATTTTGTGTAATTTTGCCCTTGATTTACACAGTTACAAGAGGAGAGACTCACCTGGCAATTATATATATATATATATATATATATATATATATATATATATATATATATATATATATATATATATATACACACATACACACAAAATTCATATGATAAAGCATCTGGACCAGATGGCATACACCCATAGATCCTAAAAGAATTGAGCTCTGTCATTTCAAAGCCATTGTTTCTAATTTTTAGGGACTCTTTAATGACTATAATAATATCACTAGATTGAAATAAGGCCAATGTGGTACCTATATTTAAAAAGGGATTAAAGTCTCTACTAAGTAACTATAGACCTGTTGGTTAAACTTATATAGTTGGAAAGATACCGGAGAGTTGAATAAAAGACCACATACATGCGTAAAAATATTTTAAGCGAACAGACAGCATGGATTCATGAAAGACAGAAGTTATAAGACAAATCTGATTTATTTTTATGAGGAGGTAAGTAAAACCTTAGACAAAGGAATGGCTGTGGACGTAGTATACTTGGATTTTGCAAAAGTGTTTGACACAGTTCCCCATACATAGCTAATGTGTAAGGTAATGTCTACATGCTTCAAAAAATCAGTTTGTGAATGGATAGTAAATTGGCTAAAAGACCATATTCAGAGAGTAGCAGTTAATAAATCATACTCTGAATGGTCTAGGGATGTTAGTGGTGTACCCCAAGGTTCAGTGTTGGAGCCCTTGTTGGAACCCTTGCTTTTTAATTTAATTATAAATGATATATGGTCTGGGATTAAAAGTACAATTTGAGTCTTCAGCAGATGAATCCAAGCTATGCAGTGGAATTGGGCAACTGAGGTTCAATATCGATAAATGTAAAGTTATGCACTTGGAGGCTAAAAACATGCACGCATCTTACATGCAGTACCAGAGGGATTACAACTGGGGGAATCAATGATGGAGAAGGATCAGGGTGTTCTGGTTAAGGATGAGCTGAACACCCCCCCTATTCGGTTCGCACCAGAACCTGCGAACAGACATAAACTTTGTGTGAACTTTAGAACCCTATTAAAGTCTATGGGACTCGAACGTTCAAAATCTAAAGTGCTCATTTTAAAGGCTAATATGCAAGTTACTGTCCTAAAAAGTGTTTGGGGACCTGGGTCCTGCCCCTGGAGACATGGATCAATGCAAAAAAAGTTTTAAAAACGGCAGTTTTTTCGGGAGCAGTGATTTTAATAATGATTAAAGTGAAACAATAAAAGCGTAATATTCCTTTAAATTTCGTACCTGGGGGTGTCTATAGTATGCCTGTGAAGGGGCACATGTTTCCTGTGCTTAGAACTGTCCTTGCACAAAGTGTCATTTCTGCAGAAAAAAAAGTCCTTTAAAATCACTTGCGGCTATAAGGAATTGTCGGCTCCCGTAATACAGAGAACACTCATTGAAAGTCATTGATAAAAAAAAAAAAGAGTGGGGTTCCCCCAAATTCAATTACCAGGCCCTTCAGGTCTGGTATGGATATTAAGGGACATCAAATAAAAAAAAAATTGACGTGGGGTTCCCCCTAAAACTCCATACCAGACCCTTTATCCGAGCATGCAACCTGGCAGGCCGCAGGAAAAGAGGGGGGGACGAGATAGCGCCCCCCCTCCTGAAACATACCAGGCCACATGCCCTCAACATTGGGAGGATGCTTTGGGGGTCTGTGACCCCTCAAAGCACCATGTCCCCATGTTGATGGGGACATGGGCCTCATCCCCACAACCCTGGCCGGTGGTTGTGGGGGTCTGCAGGCGGGGGGCTTATCAGAATCTGGAAGCCCCTTTTAACAAGGGGACCCCCAGATCCGCCCCCCCCCCCCTGTATATATCAGTTCTGGGATCACAGCTGTCACTCCCTGGCTCTTGTAGCCAGGGAAGCAGCTAATCAAACACAATTTGTGCTTGATTAGCTGCAGTAAAGGTCATGGGAGACATTGGGCTCTAATAGACCTCTGATGTCTCTATAAAGAGGAGCTGTCACTTGACGATGTTATCAGATAGCCCTAATATTGCAGACAGTCACATTTCCCCGATTACCACCACACCAGTCACAGTGTTGCTAGACCAGTGTAACTAAAATCAGTGTTCCTAAATTGTGGTTTATTGACCACATTTCTGCTTGTTGCCTGGATCAATCCTTTGCCTGTATGCTGACCATTTCTCTCCCTGCACCTGAACTGATCCATATGCATGTCCAATTGACTATGTTCCTGCAAGACACTAGTCCTAGTCATCCCCTGTGGACAACTGCACTCCTGAAACTAGACATGAGAAGAACGGAAACATTTGTTTAGTTTAGTTTCGGATAGATTCACTATGTTAATATTTTGATTCATTATGGAATTCATTTAGTTTGGTTTCAAAATTAGTTTCGTTTTCGTTCATTTTTGTGGAAATAAATTTAGTTTTTTTATTTTGATTCATTTATTAATTTTCTAATGAATTACAACTTTTCAGAAGGATTAGAATTTGGATCGGTCAAAATAAAGTTGACCGATTCAAGTTCTGTGTGAAGAATAGCTGGTTGTTAAGCAGTGGGCCGGGAAGCCGGCCACCCTCATCCTTAACAACCATGATTCATCATCTGTCAGCTGGCTTCCCCACTAACAAATGAATGTAAAGAAAAGAATGCCGACATTGCCTGGCAATAGAAAAATGGGGAGAGGCCCACTTGTTAAAGGGGGCTTCCAGATTTTGATAAGCCCCCTGTCTGCAGATCCTCCACAATCAGTGGTCACGGTTGTGGGGATGAGGCCCTTGTCCCCATCACCATGGGCACGTGTATGTACAATAATTGTATTACTCTTGTAAGGTATCATTGCAAAAAACTGAGTGAGAGCAATAAACCTTGGGCCAAAATTCATGGTTAATCTAAACTGACAGCCTGTAAAGGATTTGAAAGCATTTTCTATGAAATAATTTTGTGTTTCATCATTTTTTGAGATTTTACTGGCACACGCAATTTTAAGACTTCACAGGTTTAATACCCACAGTATATACTTGTCGCAAATCCATACTTTATATTATTAGTAAATTAATTTTAGTGTATTTTTTCCTGAAAATAGACATTTGTTAATTAGCTGTGCAAAATTGTTTAACTGCCCTCCTTTTATTTTCCCAGGGTATCAGCTCTAAAAAGAGATATAATTGTTGGGGGTTTACACTAAATTCAGATTTTACCATGTGTGCAGAAAAGTTACAATTTGGCCTATTAGACAAATAGTTAGCAGACCTTCAGTCATTTTTTCAACTTTCCATCTATTAAATCTTCTGCCCTTGTTGTTTTAACTTTAAATAGTAAAATATTTTTTTTCTGCCAGTAAATACCTTATACAGCCCACTTCCTGTTTCTTGTCTGGTCATTAGCCTAGGCTTATAACATTATGCACAGCTCTCTCTCTAACTGCAGAGGGAAAAAAGAGATTGCCGCACTCCAATGAAATATATTTATTAGTGTCAGTCCATACAGAAAATAATAAAAAAGATACTGACGCGTTTCACACCATGATTACAGGTGCTTACTCATAGCTTGATCTTCAAACAGATAATGACATATATGTACATGCAGAAACGGAAACAGGCTTAATTGAAAAAACTGTGCACACCCACTACAAGTGGTAGACTCGTGCTAATTGATACTGAGATGAAACAGCTGAAGTCTTCCTCTTCACAGATATCCTAATAACCCCTTGTGGGTAGAGCAGTCAGACATAATTGAAACCCAAATCCTTACGATAGTTTATACATTTCATGATGCAAGCATTGACTAGTGAAAAACCTTCCACCTAAAAGGATCACATAAAAACAAAATTTGAAAATGAAAAACTTCAATAAATAAAACACATACAAACCTATGTGTACATATATTCATTGATGCTAGGGGAATATCTGAAGCACTTCACACAGAAACTGTATATTGACACAGTTTTACAGCTAATTTATCTATCCATCTATTATCCTCAATTTATATATATATATATATATATATATATATATATATATATATATATATATATATATATATGGAAAATAAAATCATCATAGTTCTTCTATATCAGTGTTCCTCCAGCTAAACAGAGCCCCAACAGCACTAACATGACATAAGACCCCCTATCCCTTGCATGGCTACATGTGCTTTCAATGTAATTGAATTCACAATAACCTTATTTAACCACTTACAGACTGGACCATTTTGCTGGTCAAAGACCAGACCACCTTTTGCGATTCAGCACTGCATCGATTTAACTGACAATTGTGCTGTCATGCGACGTGGCTCCCAAACAAAATTGATGTCCTTTTTTTCCCACAAATAGAGCTTTCTTTTGGTGGTATTTGATCACCCCTGCGGTTTTTATTTTTTGCGCTATAAACAAAAATAGAGCAACAATTTTGAAAAAAACGCATTATTTTTTACTTTTTGTTATAATAAATATCCCCCAAAAATATATATAATTTTTTTTTCCCTCAGTTTAGGCCGATACGTATTCTTCTACATATTTTTGATAAAAAAATCGCAATAAGCGATTATTGTTTGGTTTATGCAAAAGTTATAGCGTTTACAAAATAGGGATAGTTTTATAGCATTTTTATTAATAATTTTTTATAATTTTTTTTTTTTTTACTAGTAATGGCGGCGATCAGAGATTTTTATTGTGACTGCGACATTATGGCGGACACATCGGACATTTTTGACACATTTTTGGGACCATTATCAGTTATACAGCAATCACTGCTATATAAATGCAATGATTCCTGTGTAAATGACACTGGCAGTGAACGGGTTAACCAGTGGGTGGCAGTGTAGGGGTTAAGTGTTCCTAGGGGTGTGTTACTAACTGTGGGGGGTTGGGCTTTCATTTAGTGAACACTGATCTCTGCTCCAATCAATGGGAGCAGAGATCAGCGTCACTAGTTGCTAGGCAAAATGGAGAAATGCTGTTTACTTCTCTTTGTTTATGAGGGGGGTCGTCAGCTGTGTTTTCTATAATTAACCCTGCCCCTACTGTGCAGGCAGATTTTAGTTATCAGTTGTAAACTATATTTGAACACTCAAATGAAAAAATACACGGGGGCGTGGCTGGACACGGATGAGAGAAGATGCGCTGCAGCTGAGCTACGCTGAGCTTAGCCAGCGGACGGCTCAGCCGACTGCCCGAGAGTCCCCTGAACTGACCCCACTGCATTTGAGGACTCCCGGCCATCCACAAAACCTGTGATTAGGCCCGAGGCCGGCTCCATTCACCGGGCATCGGTCGCTATCTTGCAATCTACGCGACTGCCGGATCCTCCGCTCTAGAGTGCCGTGGCCTGAGGGGGGAGCGGCGGCCCATCCCGCACATACAAGTGACGATCCCCGCGGCCTGGGGGAAGGAAAAAAGCGGAGCCCAGGGATAACCGGCCACACATAGCTGAGGAAGGTGCTCCGAGGACAGAGGTAGGAGGCGGCCATCTTGGCACACCCAAACCACAATAAAAGGCCCTCATCCTCCAGGAGCTAGATCCTATCCCCCCAGTGCATAATAACACCCCACTTGATGGAAGTGGCCCAGAGGGGCCCCCGAGATGGCCATGTAAGGACCCAGCTCCCGCACACAAGAGGGCGAACAGCTTTACATTAGGGGGACTAAGTTGCTTGGCCCCAGTATGGGGAAATATAATAAGAGTGCCTCAACACGCCGCACTCAAAGAGACCCGGGTACCCATCAATCAGGTAACATCCCGGAGTTATTTAGAACCTGCCAGGCAGCGCAACACAAGGCATCACAGGCGTCTCAAGCTGTACAAGCCACATCCCCTTTTTCGCATATCGGCTCCACAGAATAGCTGATGGACGGGGACATCAATAGGCTCAGTACCTCACACCCTAGCCTCCTAGACATCCAAAGAGACCTCCAAAAGGTAGCCTTAGACATCAAACACACCTTCACTGAAGTGATATCCGATCTAAAAGCAGATATCCATGAAATGAACAACCGACTCACTGATGTGGAAGAGAACTCCCGGGTGCAGGCAACAGCGACCAGGCAAGTCCCAAAAAACTTATGACATACACCTGCCACACATGTTTGAGCTGCACAGACAAGTAGAGGATCTGGACAATAGGGGGCGCAGGCATAACGTGCAGGTAAGGGGGGTCCTGGAGGGAATAGACCAGGCTACACTGCCACAAGCAGTTTTCTCTATTTTTAACGATCTACTTGACCACACCGCAGACTCCCCTATTGAGGTGGAATGGTTACACCGGGCACTAAGACCCCCATCCCGTGACTCAGAACAACCCAGAGACATTGTCTGCTGCATCCTGAACTTCTCCCTCAAGGAGGAAATCCTCAGGGAGGCAAGAGACAGAGGGCGCATACTATTTAATGGTGCTGAGATAAAACTTTTCCAAGACCTGTTGCAGATTACATTACAGAACAGATGCAGTCTGCGCCCCCTGCTGGAAGTTCTCAGTGCACGCAATATCCAGTACCGATGGAAATTCCCTTTCTGTCTCTCTGCCTCGAGTAGAGGCCGCACTGCAGTCCTTCGGACCCCAGAGGACTTACCCTCCTTCTGTGAGCAACTAGACCTACCTCCGGTTGACCTGCCTGAATTGTACTCCTTCTACTTCCCTACGGAGCCATGGGAGCCAGTCTCCCACAATGCATCTCCCAAGGTGCAAAGACAATGGTCCAGGCTTGACCCCACGTCACCAGGAGAAAGATTCTCCCACAGAGATCCATCACTCCGCAGCCCGGGTCCAGCAGACACCCCACGTCGGAATCATCCACTGGTAAAAAGACATTGAAGTTACAGGATGCTCTGCGCACACACAGTCCTCCCTAACCTTTTCTTGTTTATCTCCACCTGATTTTACCATCCCCCCATTTAATTTTCTTTTTAAATGAAAAAGAGGATGAAAGAAGAAATGTATTTTCTTCTTTTTCCTACTTTTCGTTCCCTGCTGAGCACCTTACGCCAGGACCCTCATGCCCAATTGATCTTCAATCCCCAGCGTACACTGGCACTTGGTATTGCACAACCCTGGGGAGGAGGGCGTTTCGGATCCTACCGCCAACCCCCTCCAGTTATTTTTTTTTGTATTTTTATGGAAAAGTTTTCCTTCCCCCCCCCCCCTCTCCTCTTTCAGTATATGTGTTATGATTAGCATGTGTACACATAGAGAGCTGACAGGTGGGGGAGGATGGGACCCTAGCCAACAGGAGGCGACATTTAGCTTAAGTCGAAACCTTACACCACTTAGTGATGAAAAACGTAGTTGCCCTCCTGGTGTGGGTGACGGCCTCCTTCATGCAGCTCACATATTTAGAGTATTAATTATAGCAGAGGCTATGCTATATACGATGGTATACCTCTTATCCCTCCAGCAGAGGACTACCATTCTTCTCCTCAAATGCCAATGGAAACTGGGGTTCACTGATAACCATTTAGAGACAAGTAAAACATACCTATGCCCCACGCACTGACCACCGATTACCCGCCATTACTTGACTTATCTTTCTCCCTGTAAACCAGACCCGGGTGTAGGCCACGGTTATCCCTATAGCGATACCAGCTACACACATAAATACATCTAGCCAAGGGAACGCAGAGGGAATCCTATGCACTGAAAACCGGGTCCGACCATCGGCGGTTTTCCATACTTTCACAGCAATATACATTCTAGCATAGTCCTGGGCTATTAAGGAGGAGGCTCTCCTAGTTCATGAATAATAGTGAAACAAGACAGGGATGGTCCCCCTTCCTAGAAATTGAATACATCACCACCTCCAGTAGACATTACATATCAGCCTCTCTAGATAATAGGGTTAACCGTGCAAACCAGGTCCCTTTAAATCTTTAAATCTTTGAAGCAATCTTTGAAGCAATCTTTGAATCGTTGAATTACTGAGTTACTGTGTTATTGAATTACTGCTCCGTAGGATAGTGGTTACAAATACGATCAACTGTCTGATGTCTGTGTGTCGCAGAATAACTTGAGCAGCTATTTCTTTGTTTATGGTTCTGCTACTGCCCCAGGTGTCTACCTGAGGCTAGTACTTTATTTCAGTTTGCCTACTGTTCAGTAGCTTGGACCATTTATGCGTGTGTTTTTTCTCTCTTTCTGCCCTTCCTAGGGAATTGATCCCTTTCACCTTACCCCCCTCTACCATAGCTTGATTAACAGTTCGCCCTCTCCAGTGCTGGAGCACTCATTCACCCTCAGGTTTACATCCACCCCACAGCTGCCCCGACGTGCCTTAGCTGACACTCCAGCCCAGACATTTCAGGTGGATTGGTCCCTCCATTTCCACCTCTGGTAGCTGTTCACATAGTCTTCGTGTGTACCCTGCAATATTAGGACCCTTACAAACCGTTAGCGACCAAACACCCCCTCCTCCCTCCCACCTTCCGCACCCAAACACTCAGTCCATACCCTATTTCCTTCCATTTTTCCTTCCGCTTCTGTTCTATAGTAGCCCCCCTGCCTCCCCGCCTACCCGCCGCCAGCCTGGGGTCCCTAGGAGCGCACTACCAAAGTACCTGGCCCAGACTTAGGGACATCAGTTGGCGATACCTCGACAACTTTTGTTCATAGACTTCTCATCCTTAGTTGAGAACGCATCCCTCTCTGACAATGCAACAACAAATACCTCTGAAATCACTAAATGTTAAAGGCTTAAACCTTCCAGAGAAGAGATCACAGGTACTAACAGTCTTGACGAAACACAGAGCCCACTTTTTGCTCCTGCAGGAAACACACTTCTGTACTAACGCTATTCCCAAGCTAGCAAACCACATTTATAATCGGTCGCTACATTCCACCAATCCAGAAGCTAAAAGTAAAGTGGTCTCGATACTTATTGCCAAGCATGTCGATTTCCAGCATAAAGAGTCCAAAATAGATCCGGAGGGGAGATATCTCTTTATCAAGGGTACGTACGCACCTAAACCAATTACACTGGCCAACATTTATTGTTCCAATGAGCTATCTTTTCTCAGGACAGTATGTGATTTATTATCTTCCTTCCAAGAAGGCATAGTGATTTTTGGGGGAGATTTCAACATTCCGATGAATCCTCTCCTAGACACCTCTACAGGGACATCTTCACTTCCATACCGGGCGCTACGCCAAATCAAAATACAACTCCAAACCCTGACCTTACATGACACCTGGCGTACCCTATTCCCAACAGTCAAGGACTATACTTTTTTCTCCTCATCACACCAAAAGTATTCTAGATTAGATTACCTCTTCCTGACCCAACATGACCTGACATACCTCTCCCGAGCGTCCATCGAACCAATGTTTTTATCGGACCGCCATCCCATCACAATGACTCTCACCTTCACTGAATCAAACCCCAAATCCAAAATTTGGAGACTGAATCCCTCCCTTCTGAAGGACCCAGCTTTACTGACACAGATACACTCTCGACTCCTACTATACTTTAAAGAAAATCGATCCCCTGACATATCACCCATCACACTTTGGGAGGCCCACAAGTGTGTTATTAGAGGGAAACTAATCTCCCTAGCAATCGCCTCTAAAAAGAAACACCAAGAACAAATTAAAACCCTTATTGAAGTAATTCACAGGCTCAAAAGGACACATAAACAGGCCACTTCCCTAGCAACACTCCAGGAACTCACGCTAGCGCGCTCCACACTTTTAGATGAACTAGGGAAACGCACCAGAAGACGATACATTCTGGACCAAAAGGTATTTTATGAGCACGGTAACAAAAGCAGAAGACTCCTAGCACCTACGATACAGGCAGCCAAATCACAGACGTCAATCCATCAGATACAAGACAGCAAAGGTAACCTACTCTCCAGAAACACGGACATTGCCAAGCAATTTGAAATGTTCTACTCCAAACTTTACAATCTGACACGTGACGACACAGGAGCACCTAAGATAGGCGACCGCAATGACACAATTAAAGACTTCCTGTCCCAATACTGCCCTAAACCAATTACACCTCAGCAAGCACAAGCCATGGAGAGCCCCCTCTCTTCAGAGGAACTCCTCTTGGCAATCAAACAAATGAAAGTGGGTAAGAGCCCAGGTCCTCATGGCCTCCCCCTTATCTATTACAAAACATTCCCAGAAGAACTGACGCCATCCCTACTACAGACTTTCAAAGCTCTAGCAAACCCCAACGCTTCACGGGGCAGACTGCTGGAAGCGCACA
Source organism: Lithobates pipiens (assembly GCF_037356315.1). NCBI lineage: Eukaryota > Metazoa > Chordata > Amphibia > Anura > Ranidae > Lithobates > Lithobates pipiens. The sequence continues at coordinate 449,098,982 of NW_027507748.1, read as the reverse complement.
TAACAGTTATCCCCAAAACCGGTAAGGACCCAACGCAAGTATCCAACTATAGGCCCATATCTCTGCTCAATGTCGATATCAAACTGTACACAAAGATTCTCACCAACAGACTGCTTCCTCTTATTCCTGATCTCATACTATCTGATCAAGTGGGCTTCGTCCCCGGTAGGGAAGCCAGGGATAACACTATTCGCACATTGAACCTACATCACTGGCTTACTTCAACACTATCCCATGGATTCTTTCTGTCTCTTGATGCTGAGAAGGCATTTGACAGGGTGGCTTGGGACTATATGCAGGCAGTGCTGAAGGGAGTGGCACTCCTTCCACGCATGTACTCACATACTGGCGCCTTGTATGCGAACCCTTCGGCCAAAGTAAAGGTCAATGGCCTCCTGTCGGATGCCTTCTCAATCAGCAATTGGACGCGTCAGGGTTGCCCCCTATCACACCTAATCTTCATTCTGTCTCTTGAACCCCTACTAAACAGATTAAGAAAAGGATGCTTTATAGGTGATAGAGAGTTTAAAGTAGCAGCCTTCGCTGACGATATCTTATTGTCACTTCAATCCCCGCGTATTTCCCTACCTAATCCTCTCAGTGATATGAAACATTTTGGGGATTTATCAAACTTGAAGATCAATTACTCCAAATCATATCCCCTCAACGTCTGACTTCCACCACAAGAGGCTATGCACTGTCAGGAGTCCTTCCCATTTAGATGGCAAAAAGATAACATAACATATTTAGGTATCCAAATTACACGGAAAATGTCAGATTTATATAACCAACATTTTCTACCCGCGCTCACCAAAATTCAGACAGAACTTAAAGACTGGGCCAACCTGAATGTCTCGTGGTTCGGTAGGGTGGCCTTAATAAAGATGATTGTCCTCCCTCGACTCTTATACTTGATGCAGACAATCCCGATCCACCTCCCTCCTTCTTTCTTTGCTTCTTATAAAAAGACTTGCACTGCCTTTATTTGGAAGAACTTGGCCCCACGTATTAAATACTCCCGCTTGAATGGGACTATAACAAAGGGAGGAATTGGTCTTCCTGACCTCCCCAAATACCACTTAGCCTGCCACCTAACCAGGGTTGTAGACTGGCGGATCCACAAATCCGGGAAGGCATGGATTTCTCTGGAGGATCATTTTACAAACAGCAGGCTGCACTCCCTTCCCTGGCTTACCCCAAGCCATTGGAACCAGACAGTTAAAACACATTCCCTTATCTTCCCCTCACTAACCAAGCTTTATGCCTTGCCAAAGTGTCCTTGCGTCCAGGTCCTCTGACCCCCTTACGCAACAACCCATATTTTCACCTGGGGGAATCCTCCTCGTTTTTAAAAAGGGAATGGCCACATGAGGAGGTATTAGCCCACCACCTCTTCCACAAAGGTCGACCACGCTCTTATGAAAACTTAGTTGCACTCTCCCCAACTCAAAGCTTCTCTTTCTGGTCTTATAGACAATTGAGACATTTCCTAGCCTTGGAAACCCAATCCGCTACGTGGTATAGACAACTTTCCCCATTTGAACGCCCATGTACCAGCAACACTCCTCTGAAACACCTAATCTCGAGCATATATGTAATACTACAAGATGATTCTGACCAGACACAGTCGATACCCACACTTAGCTCCTGGGAAAAAGACTTACAGATCAACCTCACAAAAGAACAGTGGGAAGACATATTTACTTACACTCATAAAGGTTCGAAGAATGTAGCAATACAAGAAAATGGATCCAAAATCACAAACTAAATGGTACAGAACCCCTGCTAGGCTACACCAATTCTCCCCCACGATCCCCAATACTTGCTGGAGATGCAAGTCAGCGGTAGGCTCTATGATCCATATCTGGTGGGAGTGCCCCTTAATACAACTTTCCTGGCAGGAAGTTCACTCCATTATCTTGCAGGTCACCACTTATACTTTAAACTATAACCCCCCACAATACCTCCTCCATCATACAACTCTCCCTAGACAGACCTACTACAGATCGTTAGCCATGCATATGATCAGTGCAGCCAGACTGTATTCCTACACAAAAGGATGAGCTGTTTGGTTCGCACCAGAACCTGCGAACAGACCTAAACTTTGTGTAAACTTTAGAACCCTATTAAAGTCTATGGGACTTGAACGTTCAAAATCTAAAGTGCTCATTTTAAAGGCTAATATGCAAGTTACTGTCCTAAAAAGTGTTTGAGGACCTGGGCCCTGCCCCGGGGGACATGGATCAATGCAAATAAGTTTTAAAAACGGCAGTTTTTTTGGGAGCAGTGATTTTAATAATGATTAAAGTGAAACAATGAAAGTGTAATATTCGTTTAAATTTCGTATCTGAGGAGTGTCTATAATATGCCTGTGAAGGGGTGCATGTTTCCTGTGCTTAGAACTGGCCCTGCACAAAGTGTAATTTCTGCAAAAAAAAAGTCTTTTAAAATCACTCGCGGCTATAATGAATTGTCAGCTCCCGTAATACAGAGAACACTCATTGCAAGTCATTGATAAAAAAAAGCGTGGGGTTCCCCCAATTTAATTACCAGGCCCTTCAGGTCTGGTATGGATATTAAGGGGAACCCCGCGTCAAATAAAAAAAAAATTGACGTCGGGGTCCCCCTAAAAATCCATACCAGACCCTTTATATGAACCCCACGCTTTTTTTTTATCAATGAATGAATTGTCGACTCCCGTAATACAGAGAACACTCATTGAGTGTTCTCTGTATTACGCCGCAAGTAATTTTAAAAGACTTTTTTCCCTGCAGAAATGACACTTTGTGCAGGGACAGTTCTAAGCACGGGAAACATGCGCCCCTTCACAGGCATACTATAGACACCCCCAGGTATGAAATTTAAAGGCATATTACACTTTTATTGTTTCACTTTAATCATTATTAAAATCACTGCTCCCGAAAAAACGTTAGTTTTTAAAACTTTTTTTTGCATTGATCCATGTCCCCTGAGGAAGGACCTAGGTCCCCAAACACTTTTTAGGACAATAACTTGCATATTAGCCTTTAAAATTAGCACTTTAGATTTCTCCCATAGACTTGTACATGGTGTTACCGGCTTTTTGAATTTGCCGCGAACACCCCAAATTGTCGAATAGTCGAACAAGAGTTTGACTCGAACTCAAAGCTCATCCCTACCTACACATTGGCGATCTACTGATGTCCTCTGTATTCGGGAATGGCTGACTAGATATTCTCGACAATCTGGGCATTCTGGAAACACTTTCAAACCACAGACAAATACAAGGCATTCTTTTCCCCCTCAATCAGGGATGCATAACTCACAAAACAAAGGGGTGCGGTGTCGGCAGGGGGGGGGGGCACCGGGCACGGCGCCCACCTCCCTTCCTCTTCCCCCCTTATACTTCTACTTTCTCTATCCTTTCCTCCCCCAACCCCTCCCTTCCTTACCCCTTACCACCTATCCAACTAAACAATGAACCCTCCCCTAGGATACTCAACCGACCTTTAACCACATAGAGTTGCACCTAAGTAGCTGTCTACATTCCCACACTGTCATTAGAGTCAGTATTAACACGTTTTTTGGAACCTAAGTTAGACCTGATGATAATGGTCTCACGGGTTGGGCACTGATATTTAGCACTACCTGGCATGACTTGAGTGCACCTCCTCTAATATATCATTATATCGGTTATACGTTTGCTGTTAAGCTATGACTATCTTTGTATAGCAGTGTCCTATTAACCACGGCCAATGTAAGTTTGTTATAGTGACACCTGCTCCGCGATACGAGGCAGCGCTTTTGGTACTTAATTTTTACCTGTCCCACATGTCTGTATAATGTGAATTGTTTAATAAAATCATTTATGAAAAAAAAAAAAATACAAGTGAGCGCTCAGAGACGAAGGCTGCTTGCACAAAAAGGTGACACACCAACCATATACCAAAATAAAACAAAACAATACACAGAGCTTCAACATAAGGTGCAACAGAATATGATATAAATGAAATGAAAGTGCATCGATCAATATTGTATGCAGCGATATACAAAAAACATGTAACGTCCAAACAAAGCAGAAGTAAAGTGCCAGTACTCTACAGTTAGCTAAAAGTTTATAAAAGTCCCAAAATCGTTCAAGAGAATCCTCTTGAAATCCTCAATAGTAGTGGTTCCCATTGTGAAAATGCTTCTACTCTATCACCAGAAGTGCAGTAATCCTTCTCCTTAAGGAACTCACCGGACAGACAATAAACATTAGCATATAATCACAGCCATTCTTGCAAGCACATTGAATCTTCTCTTAGTTCAGATTGTCACACACCAAAACAGGGTCCTGTGCAGAATTTTTTTTACCACATGGAGCCCAGAGATAAGGTATATAGTGCAGTATTTATTGATAAAGGGGTCATACATAATACATAAACACACGCAAATGCCGTTCTGAAACCTGAAAGCAGCGGCATGACGTCAACACGTAAGGCCCCACCCAATGCGTTTCGTGTGCATGCACGTCCTCAGGGCATACCTGAGAGGTTAAAATCAATCTGCTCTTTATGTACGCTGTGCTATATGGGATATACCAAAAATTCTATCTTGTTTATTGAACAGGCACACTTTTGCAAGCTACACATTTTTGTAGCAGCTGATCTATGCAGAATCAGCAGTTGACCAAATAAGGTCATTCAGAGTTTTCATATCTGAGAAATTTACTTTAGGTATAAAGTTATTACTTGTGCACAGTTATAACTATGCTGCAAAACACACATAGTTTGCAGGCTTTTGGATGTTTGTTTATTAATAAAATCAGATGTGGACACTGGAATCTACTAGTGTGAAATGTTTGTGAAATGCAGTGGGATACAGACATCATAACAGAGAGTCTCAGGATCAAAATTCAGAAGCATCTAGCAGGTTATGCATTAAAGAGTGTTCAAGGGGAAATGGGGCAGAGAGCAATCACTTCAGTTTTAAAAACAGAAAGACAGAATGAGGTCAGGGCAGCATGAGTTCATGTGTCAGTGAACAAAAAACAAGATATTAGCAATACATACTGTATATTAGATTAGAGTGGTAGCATTCATTTAAATGCATTCCAGTTTCCATTGCAAATAACTGATAGACTAATATGAAAAATTATTTTTCTACCACAATAATAGTTTATAAACACATGGAAAAATAATGTACATCCAAATCCATAAAAACCTCAAAGTTTCTTTTTAAAGAAAGGTTAGTGCTGTACCCCATATAAACCAATAACCATTAATGTACCTACTCTAAACTGTGTTAAAAGAAATACAATCACTATGGTTATACCACATTACTGGACTTGGCCCTAAAGCTGCTGCCAGTACAATTACATAAAAATACAGAAAAGTAACTGCAGAAAAAAGACAGAGTAGTCCATTGAGTCTGCCAGTTTTTTTTGTTTTCTAAATAGTTTTCTAAATAGTGTTTCATTAAATAATGTGTGTACAAAATTTATATGAAAAATGTCATGATTAAAAAATATTTTAAATAAAAAATTGAAAATGTTAAATAAATTAGAAAAAAACAGTTCATCTGTGTCAATGCTTCCAAAACAATTACCCCTGTGTGTGTTTGTCCTCAAAAAGATCAATATCCAGTGCACACCTCCACCAGCTAAAGTGCCTGCTCACCTCAAAGATGAATGGAATTTAGAGGGACCTCCACGCATTTTTTTTAAAATTTTGATTTTGGGTTCCCCTATGGGGAAATTCCATGCCGTTTTTATCAATGAACTGTTATGTGTATTGTCGGACCGACAATTCATTATAGTCGCGAGTAGTTTTAAATGACTTTTTTTCCTTTAGAAATGTAATTTTGCTGTCAGACTGTTCTAAACACGGGAAACATGCACCCCTTTACAGGCATACTATAGACACCCCCCAGGTACGAAATTTAAAGGAATATTACACTTTTATTGTTTCACTTGAAGCATTATTAAAATCACTGCTCCCGGAAAACCGGTCATTACTTTTTTTGCATTGATACATGTCCCCTGGGACAGGACCCAGATCTCCAAATACTTTTTATGACAATACCATGCATATAAACCTTTAAATTGAGCACTTTTGATTTCTCCCATAGACTTTTAAAGGGTGATCTGCGGCTTTCGAATTTGATGCGAAAACCCCAAATTGTTCGCTGTTCGGCGAACATAAAAGCCAATCCCTATTCACCAGTCATGGGGAACTTCTCCTGTTACAAGAAATTGATTAAAATGATCTGGTAATGGTCCAACAACTATACCTCAAAGTTCTCTTAGAACTCTGGAATGAATACAATCAGATAGAAAGAAAAAATACAATGGGACCACTAAAATGAAAAGTGAGCACACTGGAGGGAAGGGTACCCAAATGTAGCAAACCATTTAATCAATTACTTCTGTTCAGTCTCCTCAGAAATAAATTGTATTAGCAATAACAAGTTGGGTAATTATATTGCTTCTAGTAATGACGGTTCATACTTCTGGAGTCAGAGGTGGCAGGGGAACTGGCTCAAAAAAAGCCCTGAATAGCCTTAAAGCCTAATAAAGCAATAAGCTCTGATTGTATTCATTCCAGAGTTCTAAGAGAACTTTGAGGTATAATTGTTGTACATTCTAGGCAACAAAAGAAAGTATTTTCAGCAAATTACTAGTTTACTAGTACATTTAGAAAACTACCAATAGTATCTGTAAACATAGCAATTGTGACTAAAAAAGAAAGGTAACTCAATTCTCTAAATGCCTCTAAACCCTAACTTGATGTAATTCAATCACCATGTATCAAACAATTGCCATTGTTTTAATTTTTCATAAAATAGTGTTTTCAGCTTTTTTCTTCATCCTTTGATGCATCAGTGTACTGAAAATCTCCTGAAATCCTATTGCAGACACTACCTGTCTACATGCACTTGTTAGAGCAATAGTTATCATTTCTCAGGCATCAGTATGGCCCCTTATAGGGGTTGATTTACTATATGTAAATAGCCTGTTCACTTTACAAGAGAATCTGCCTCAGAGCTTAGTAAACACAGGGAAGTTTCACTTTGCAAAGAATACCCAATCACATGCAAGAAAAATAAAAAAGCACATTTACACTTGCAGATCAATAGATATTGGAGATCAGCAGAGCTTCACCTCACTCACCAAGCTCTGGGGGAAATTCCCCTGCAAAGTGCAACTTTGCTGGAAAAGTGGACAGCCTACTTGCCTACAAATATTCACTCCCCTAGTCTCCATTGGGAGAGCATGAGTGAAAACTTAGAAGAACAACTGAAATATAGGGACAGAGCCTTGTCACCCTATATAAGGCTGTGCCTGAACAAGGACCTTCATGGCAAATTTAACGGATATTATTTTATAGGGGGTAATGCAGATTTTAAAATGTTGAAAATTACATTCAAAATTACAGTAATATGTTAAAGCTTTTATCAAGTTGTATTGACTGGGTGTACACACACTTTAATGTGAGTTCTCTCTACTCCACTGTTGAATGAGTATACACAGCTCCTCACAGGGTCAGAAGGAAGGATTACTGAAGCCTCTGCTATGTTACTTTATCATTTTATGCTTTCATTATCACCAGTAGGTGCCCCCCCCCCCGTTTCACCCCCCCGGTTCGGTTCGCACCAGAACTTTCGAAACGGACAGAAAATGTGTGCAAACTTTAGAATCCCATTGAAGTCTATGGGACTCGAACGTTCGAAATAAAAAGTGCTAATTTTAATGGCTAATATGCAAGATATTATCTTAAAAAGGGTTTGGGTACCTGGCTCCTGCCCCAGGGGACATGGGTCAATGCCTAAAATGTTTTTAAAAATTGCAGTTTTTTCAGGAGCACTGATTTTAATGACGATTAAAGTGAAAAAAAAGTGAAATATTCCTTTAAATATCGTGCCTGGGGGGGTGTCTATAGTATGCCTGTGAAGTGCCATGTGTTTCCTGTGTTTAGAACAGTCCCTGCATAAAATGACATTTAATGGAAAAAAAAGTCATTTAAAACTGCTTGCGGTTTTAATGTAATATCTGGTTCCGGCAATATGGATGAAAATCATTGAGAAAAATGGCATGGGTAGCCTCCCCTGCCCATTACCAGCCCCTTTGAGTCTTGTACGGATATTAAGAGGAACCCCGTACCCATATTAAAAAAAGGAAAGGTGTGGGGCCCCAGGCCCTATATACTCAGAACAGCAGTATACAGGCGGTGCAAACAAGACAGGGACTGTGTAGGTTTCTTGTGTTAAGTAGAACCTGTTTGTAATTTTAAACTGGTACGTTTTTAAAGTGTAGCTCCAGTCAAAAAATCTATTTTTAAGCTTTTTGGAAAACATAGGGAAGGGTTATCACCCCTGTATAATTTGTTTTGCCGTCCGTCTTTTTTCATCTAACTTCCTGTTGTCTCCTTCCGTTTGCAAGTAGGAGACGTTTGTAAGTTGGATGTTTGAAAGTAGGGGTCTGCCCTATATGCTCTGCAGAAATTTGCGCTAAGGTGTTGGTGTTGCCACAACACTGTAAGCCCTCAAAGTGACTCTTGGTAGGTGCTGGAGAGCCCCGCTGTGAACAATTATACCAATAATTGTAATTACATGCCATTGTTGAACAGTGGTAGAAAAAATAGGGCCTTTGGTGGTTGTGGTGGTGGTAGTGGTGCTGGTGCCACAACACTGTAAGTCCTCATAGTTACTCTCAGTGGGCGCAGGAACGGGCCCTGCTGTGAACAATTATATCAAGAATTGTAATTACATGCCCCTGTTAAACAGGGCTGAAAATTGGGCATTAGGCACTGCTTGCTGGTGCCACAACACTGCAACCTCTCCCAGATACTCTAGTTGGGGTGCAGGAAAAGAGCCCTGTGGCAAAGCATTGCATCAAAAATTGTATTACATGCCCCTGTTAAACAGGGGCTGAAAAATTGGGCCTATACACTGCAACCTCTCCCATATACTCTAGTTGTAGTGCAGGAATGAGCCCTGCTGCAAAGCATTGCATCAAAAATTGTAATTACAGTAGGTGACCGCGATATTGTGTCAATCTCGCCACTTCTATCGGCGAGATTGACACCCTACGAGCCCTGTCGAGGGAGCCAGTGCCAAGCTGGCTCGCATCGGGAAAGGAAAAAATTTTCTTTTCCTTTCCTGATAAGCGACAAGCATCGCTGGCCGGGTTGACACTGGTGCGGGGATCTAAATTGGATTTCTGCCAATACCAGGCACTGTGTATGGCATGAATCCTAAGAGAGAACTCCACGCCAAATTAAAAAAAAAACGGCTTGGGAGGCATACCAGGCCCTTAGGTCCGGTAGGGATTTTAAGGGGAATCCCCTACGCCGGAAAAAATGGCGTGGGGTCCCCCCAAAATCCATACCAGACCCCTATCCGAGCACGCAGCCCGGCCGGTCAGGAAAGGGGGTGGGGACAAGGGAGCGGCCCCCCCACCCCAAAGTACCTTGTCCCCATGTTGATGAGGACAAGGGCCTCTTCCCGACAACCCTGGCCGTTGGTTGTCAGGGTCTGCGGGTGGGGGGCTTATCAGAATCCGGGAGCCCCCTTTAATAAGGGGGCCCCCGGATAGCGGCCCCCACCCTATGTGAATGAGTATGGGGTACAATGTACCCCTACCCATTCACCTGTAAAGAAAAAGTTAAAAAAACACAACACACAAGGGTTAAAATAGTTTATTGCACAGCTCCAGAGGTCTTCCGTCTTCGGGGGTCTTCTCACCAGACTGGTCCGCTATCTTCTGCTAGCTCTTTTACTAGAAGAGGAGCCCGGCTTTCTTCTTCGCCGCTGTCCTCTTCTACTGACTTCAGGGGGTCTTGTCCCCCTTTTTGGTTATTCTTGCCAGCCAACGCTTCTTCTTCCAGCTCTTTAACTAGCGGTGGCCCGGTCTTCTGTCGCCGTCGCCGTCACCGCCGCCACCGCCGCTGCTGCGGCCACCACTTTCCGTTCTTCTGCTTCTTCTTCTTCTTCTGGAGATGTTGACTTGACGCTCTCTCCGGCCGCAATGCCAGGGACGTGGTGCGCAGCGATTTATATAGGGACAAGGGGTGGGGTCACCGGTTGATGTCACATGGTGACCCCGTCCCTTTATGATGTCACAGTCCCAGCATCCCCCGGGACTGTGACATGGTAAGGGGGCGGGGTCACCATGTCACATCAACCGGTGACCCCACCCCTTGCCCCTATATAAGTCACCGCGCACCGCATCCCTGGCATTGCGGCCGGAGAGAGCGCCGAGTCAACATCTCCAGAAGAAGAAGAACCAGAAGAACGAAAAGCAGTGGCAGCAGTGGCAGCAGCGGCGGTGGCGGTATAGGGCGACAGAAGACCATGCCACCGCTAGTAAAAGAGCTGGAAGAAGAAGCGTTGGCCCGGCAAGAAGAACCGAAGAGGGGGACAAGACCCCCCGAAGTCAGAAGAAGAGGGCGGCAGCGAAGAAGAAAGCCGGGCTCCTCCGCTAGTAAAAGAGCTAGCAGAAGATAGCGGAGGAGTCTGGCGAGAAGACCCCCGAAGACAGAAGACCCCCGAAGTTGTGCAATAAACTATTTTAACCCTTGTGTGTTGTGTTTTTTTTACATTTTTTTCAGCATAGGGGATTCCCCTTGAAATCCCTACCGGACCTAAGGGCCTGGTATGCCCCCCAGAAGGCATGCTTCATGAGTGAGGCGACATTATCGCCGCTCTCGCTACTATAGGAAAATGACATTTTCCTATTGCAGCCAGCGCGAGAACCAGCGCAACGGGATCGCGCTGGTTAGAGAAGCCTGTCGCCGGGAACCAGCGCGACAATATCGAGCTGGAAACACAATATCGGCGGCACCTACTGTACATGCCCCAGTTAAACAGGGGCTGAAAAATTGGGCCTTATGCACTGGTTTTGGTGCCACAACACTGCAACCTCTCCCTTATACTCTAGTTGTAGTGCAGGAATGAGCCCTGCTGCAAAGCATTGCATCAAAAATTGTAATTACAAATTTAAAATTGGGCTGGTGGCATTACCCAGAACCAAAAATGTTCTTCCAAGATATCAGTGGAGGAGGAAGAGAATAGACAGTCAACATAACAGGACAGTCACTCAGCATCAGCATAGGCAGTCTTGAAGGGATGTGATATTTCAAAAGAAATTATTCGGTTACATCAGCTTCAGGTGCTTGGTAGCTGGTGGTGATCCAAGACTGATTCATCTTTATGAAGGTCTGTCGATCAACCGAGTCGGTAGACAGGCGCACCTTGTGATCGGTTACAAAGCCACCAGCAGCACTGAAGGTGCGTTCCGAAAGAACGATGGATGCAGGACAGGCCAGTAGCTCAATTGCATACTGTGCAAGCTCTGGCCAGTGATCCATCCTCAAGACCTAGTAAGCCAGAGGATTTTCCGTGGGAAAGGTGTTCAAGTCTGACCTTGCCCCTGCACCATGTAAATCAGATGCTGGCGATGGTTGCTGGAACCGATCATACCTTGGGGCTGCGGACTAAAATATTGTCTGAACACATCGATCAGACGGCCACCTTCTCCACCGCTCCTTCTGACCGATGCCTCAGCAACACATTGTCCAGGACCAGGAGTTTGTAACCTCCCAGTCTCTGGGAACGCGTTGCACAGACCTTTCTGCAAGGCCTCCTGGAGATGTCTCACCCACTAACTCCTGCAGATGCCTTTAATAAAGAACAACAGGAATTAAAGGGTAGATACTGGTTATACTGTGCTGTGCTGAAGGCACACAGCACCAACTAACTCCTGCAGATGCCTTTTTTATAGAACAACAGGAATTAAAGGGTAGATACTGGTATATGCTGTGCTGTGCTGGAGGCACACACCACCAACTAACTCCTGCAGATGTCAGATGGCTCAATTACAGAAGAGCAATATAGGTAGATACAGGTGTATACTGCGCTCAAGGCACACAGACAACACCCACAAACTCCTGCAGAAGGCTAATGGCTCAATTACAGAAGAGCAATATAGTTATATAGGTAGATACAGGTGTATACTGCGCTCAAAACACACAGACAACACCCACAAACTCATGCAGAAGGCTGATGGCTCCATTACAGAAGAGCAATATAGCTATATAGGTAGATACAGGTGTATACTGCGCTCAAGGCACACAGACAACACCCACAAACTCCTGCAGATGGCTGATAGCTCAATTACAGAAGAGCAATAAAGCTAAATATGTAGATACAGGTGTATACTGCACTGAAGGTACACAGACAACACCCACTAACTCCTGCAGACACCGAAACACTACACAAGGCCGCCGCGCTGGCGGCCTTATATAGAGTGGGGCGTGTACTACACAGCCTGAGCTATGATTGTCCACAGGCATCCTGCCTGTGGCCAATCATGCCTCTCCTTGCTGCCAGCGCTGTGATTGGCCAAGCATGCGGGGTCACATTGCATGCTTGGCCAATCATGAGCCAGCAATGCACTGTGATGGCGCAGTGCATTGTGGGCCGTGAGTGCCACATGATTTGGCGCGAACGGCCCACAGAGTTCTGGCTTCTCCAAACGGGCGAACAGCCGGTGTTCGAGTCGAACATTCATTCGAGTCGAACACCAAGCTCATCCCTAATCACCAGTCATATTCAAACTACAAAAGCTGATTTGAAATTGGCCATTGACTGTGAAAAAATGTTTCAGTGCAGTGTTCAGGTAACATTCCGGCGATGTTTAAGGTCTCAGCAGGGGAAAGCCCCAAAGCCTCTAGCTCAGGGCAGCACTGCCCAGACATTCAGGAACACAGTCTGAAGCACCACACAGTGAGATGCAGCCTGCACAGAACCTCAGCCTCTCTGACCTGCAGATGGTCGCCATGGACATTAAATCCACATTATATGTAAAGAAAGATTACCCTCGCGCCACAGTGATTATAGAAAAAAGAAAAATACACAAACAAAAAGGATTATGGTTGCAGCAAAGCACCGACAGGGGTTCAAACCCTCCCCTGAGTGAGTAAAAACAAATGTATGAAAGTGGTGTTGCGCTCCTTAAATAAATATATCAGTGAATATGTGAAGTACACAATGTACAGAAAAATTAAAAGTGAATATTCCTACAAACTATAAACGCATGATTTAGCATCAAAAGGTGCATTCAATAAAGTGCATACAAGTGCTCGGGTAGATATATAATATGTCCAAAGTGCACAGATTGCAGTGATAGCAGGATCTGCAGCGTGATTAAAAAACACTCAATAATCTAATATCAAAAAGTGCAACAGGGAAAAAATATATATATGACAATAAAATCATAAAAAAATAAATAAATTATATAAAGTATATTCCACAGTCCGCATTAGATCATGCACTGCAAAAAATATTAATCCACTCTGTGTGCAAATATCTGGTAATCCCGTGAGTGAGACAAATATATATAACAATAAAATTATAAACAGATTAACTATATTATATAAAATATATTCCACAGTCCGTATTGAATCATGCACTGAAAAAAAGTCCACTCTGTGTGCAAATATCTGCTAATCCCGTGAGTGAATCTTTATTCCATAGGTGATAGCGTGCAAGGTGTCCACACACTGGTAGCAATGGCTACCTTACCTTACTGCTGTAAGGGAACAGCATATATCCTTTTGAGCAGGTGGTGGATGTAAACAACAATGGATGCCCCCCTCTCTCGGTCCTCAGTCAAAGGTAGCATATGCATCCATAGGAGAAGAGAAAATGCTAATAGTGAAGTATGTAATGCAATCCGAACTTTATTTTTTTAAAATGACACAGTCCAGGGTACTCACATTTAGCAAAAACCATAAATGCAAAAAAACTTTACACAAAGCGACAGCATCAAACGAACGAGCAGGTAGTGTGTACTACGAACGTCACTTCTGGTATCCTCCTAGTCCAATCCTACGCGTATCGTCACTTGGACATGTGACTTCATCAGGGAATAGATTGTAGGAGGACGCTGCCCCTTAAATATCGGGTATAGATCGCGGCCATTTTCTTGTAGCCCGCTAACTACTATAATAGCATTTGGATGGCAAACACCTTCGGCCATCTTGCTGTAGTCAGTATATATTAAAAAGGATACGAACGCTATGGTCGTCGTTTCCCAAGACCTAATATGTATTATCAAGTAGGGGGAGAAAAAAGGTCCGTCACGTCACAATACACCTCATATAGTTTACCACTAATTGCACTTTCGGAGAAACGAGCGTTCTAGTGGCCATCTTTCCGAAGCGCAATCCGCCTTGTCATGAGTCGTGGCGGCCATCTTCCCATCTCCTCCTTTGAGGTAGAATATCTCTTCCGGTCTGGGCTAGCTCCCCTCTAGTAATCATACTGAATTGATGTTGAATATTGATATCACCACCTTACATCAGGATAAGGCTCAATATTTTTTATCTAGTCTGTGTTTGGAACCCCTGTTGCAATCATGATTGATTTTATTGATACTGTTATTACTATCTTAAATTAGGGTAGGTTCCTTAGTATAATATTTTAACCTACTCTAGGTCTATAACCCCTGTTTACTGATGGACGATAGGTTTCAGATATGGTCTTTTGGGTAATTTTAAAAGATTTAAATTAAAACTCTCTGGTTAGCTTTGTGATTAAATATATGCTCTAATTTTAATTTCAATTTTTACTTTTCCTGTATCCCATTTTATATTTCCCCCCTTTTAATAAGGGTGACCCCAATAGCTACATATGTGCACATAACCCAGCGCCACTGCTATTTTATAATGTTTTAACCTTAGCGTAATATATTATTCTTGACAGTTCGGCCGTAGTTGCTATTGTTTTGTTTTTTGTTTTTAGCCTTGAATGCTCAAAAAGCCATAAGCACTATGGAGCAAGGCCCTATTATTGTAACCATATAGATTTTTCTGTGGCTATATAATGTATTTTATTAGGCCATTGAAGTAGTAATGGGATGTACGTCCAATAGCCTATATTTTGTTCCGTCTGTTGTTATGAGTATAGTTAGCGGTTTACTTCACTGTCCTTTTACTATGGGAAGATGGCCGCCACGACTCATGACAAGGCGGATTGCGCTTCGGAAAGATGGCCACTAGAACGCTCGTTTCTCCGAAAGTGCAATTAGTGGTAAACTATATGAGGTGTATTGTGACGTGACGGACCTTTTTTCTCCCCCTACTTGATAATACATATTAGGTCTTGGGAAACGACCACCATAGCGTTCGTATCCTTTTTAATATATACTGACTACAGCAAGATGGCCGAAGGTGTTTGCCATCCAAATGCTATTATAGTAGTTAGCGGGCTACAAGAAAATGGCCGCGATCTATACCCGGTATTTAAGGGGCAGCGTCCTCCTACAATCTATTCCCTGATGAAGTCACATGCCCAAGTGACGATACGCGTAGGATTGGACTAGGAGGATACCGGAAGTGACGTTCGTAGTACACACTACCTGCTCGTTCGTTTGATGCTGTCGCTTCGTGTAAAGTTTTTTTGCATTTATGGTTTTTGCTAAATGTGAGTACCCTGGACTGTGTCTTTTAAAAAAAATAAAGTTCGGATTGCATTACATACTTCACTATTAGCATTTTCTCTTCTCCTATGGATGCATATGCTACCTTTGACTGAGGACCGAGAGAGGGGGGCATCCATTGTTGTTTACATCCACCACCTGCTCAAAAGGATATATGCTGTTCCCTTACAGCAGTAAGGTAAGGTAGCCATTGCTACCAGTGTGTGGACACCTTGCACGCTATCACCTATGGAATAAAGATTCACTCACGGGATTAGCAGATATTTGCACACAGAGTGGACTTTTTTTCAGTGCATGATTCAATACGGACTGTGGAATATATTTTATATAATATAGTTAATCTGTTTATAATTTTATTGTTATATATATTTGTCTCACTCACGGGATTACCAGATATTTGCACACAGAGTGGATTAATATTTTTTGCAGTGCATGATCTAATGCGGACTGTGGAATATACTTTATATAATTTATTTATTTTTTTATGATTTTATTGTCATATATATATTTTTTCCTTGTTGCACTTTTTGATATTAGATTATTGAGTGTTTTTTAATCACGCTGCAGATCCTGCTATCACTGCAATCTGTGCACTTTGGACATATTATATATCTACCCGAGCACTTGTATGCACTTTATTGAATGCACCTTTTGATGCTAAATCATGCGTTTATAGTTTGTAGGAATATTCACTTTTTATTTTTTCTGTACATTGTGTACTTCACATATTCACTGCTATATTTATTTAAGGAGCGCAACACCACTTTCATACATTTGATTAAATCCACATTAGCTGCAGCGATCACAGACCTCAAGGCAGACATACAGTCTATTGCAACTAGGATGGGGTCAGTAGAATAGGCCTCAGCATGCCATGCGGACGCCACCAGGCAAGAACAAAAATCATAGAGGATTTGATAATCGCAGCTATCGCCACAATATACATGTAAGAGGGGTACCAGAACCCATTGATCAAAATCCTCTAGAACATACTGCCTCAGCCATCTTCAATGAATTACTTGATAGACAACCAGCCTCTCCTACAGAGTATGAGAGAATACACAGGACCCTCAGACCAAGATGCCGAGATATGCTGTTTGGTCAACTTTCCTCTAAAAGAGGCTATACTGAAAAAAAGCCAGGGAGAAAAACCATGTGATCTTCAATGGCAATGAAATTAAACTGCACCAGGAGCTTTTCAATATAACATTGCAGCATTGCGCCAACTCCTAGATGTACTGCATACCAGAGGCATTCCATATAGATGGAAATTTCCATTTTTCTTATCAGCCACATGGAGAGGCCATACAGCCCTACTACACACACCGGACGACCTCCATGCTTTCTACGAGTCAATAAACGTCCCTATCATAGAGGTCCCTGAATGGTACAATTCTTTTTCACTCAAAGACACTGAAAACAGTACAACTGGAGCCCAAAGACACAAGGACTGGCATCGTAGATCACCTTCAGCCCAAATAAACAGGAGAGGAGAATGCCAAGGAAGCCCCAGATTGTCCCCTGCATGCCTCAGAGATTGCATGGATCACGCCAATAGGATGGACACTTGAATAGCTTTAAAGAATAAGCAACAGCTTATTTACTTATTCCACCTTTTAGTCAAGATTTTTAACAATGACTTTCCAAACTACACCTACTTCAACAACGCTAACCCGCAGTTCCTAACCTCCACTTAATATTAACTGCCTATGTTTTCTATCTTTATCTCATTATCTATACCCACAGCACACATCAAATGTACTGTCCAGAAGAAGGACGTGAAGCATGGATATCAACAAGCCTTATATGCATGTTTTAATCAATTATATAACACTCGTGAGTAATATATGTCTGACTTACAAATTTCAACATATGAGGTTTCCCTTTTACTTATAAATTCTGAAATCATACACCCCTCATAACAGTATACTCCGTTTTGAAGAAGTAAACATACTAGGTATAAGTTATGTATACATAAACAACACTGAAATATTTTTCTTTGTGCATATCTAGGCCAGGCATGCAATGTTTCATGAGTGGCCTATATATAATAGGGAGCATTGTATATATGTTCTGTAACAATCTGCATAACAGAAAACATAAACGAACAATGACATCCTGGTGGTCGATTAATCCAAAAAGGTACACTTGGCTGGCCTGATCCTTATCAACCTGATTCATTTCACGTGTGGCGATTTTTACATCCCTATACGTGAAATACTACGTTATAAACAAATAGCAGTCTAACACAACCTTTAACCATGGATTCAAACACCTCAGGACCACCAGAATGGATCGTATATTAATATATGTTAGTTATATGACTCTCACGGTTGAATTTGTTCTAAAAGGTTTAATCACACAAGTTTTAACATGTTTACCTGTATTAATAGGTGTTTTTTATCTCTGATATGGTAATAAAAAAATAAAGTTTAACTGGAATAGTTAAGAAGTTATTAGGTTAAGTGTCTACCCAATCACTATAAAAGGTAATTGGTGAACTAACCTTTGACAAATAGGCTCTTAAGAGGAAAGAGAAAGAAAAAAAAAGACAAAACAAGAAGAAACAAAATGAATAGTACCACATATACAATACATGGCCCTATTCTAAACACTCAATCAGGGATGACCCTTTTCCCAAACATGTACACTTATCCACTTTTTTCCCTAAAATAATTTTTCATTAATACACTGCCCTCTGGTGACAGGAATCAATACTACAGTAGAACCTCTAGAACACGTTCCCCAACAGAGGGAGATTTTTTTCTATCCCCTCTAACATTCCAGATCTTTTCATCTCTAACCTATTTTCACTGTTCCTCTTCTGGACTTTTCCTAACAAAGAGATCAGGGGAAGAACACTACATTCCCTAACACATACGGTGGAATAGCAGGTCTAATTCTACCTCTGGTACTCATATAAGGTTTTACTTTTTTTTCCCCTAACAAACCCCTCCTCCTGTCTGTTCTAAAGTCACCACACCCTAATCAAAAATCTCAAAACTCTTCATTATCAATGAAACTAGTCTCCATCAATGCAAAAGGACTCAACATCCATGAAAAAAAAAATCTCAATTTCTCAAAGTAATTTAGCAGTATGAAGGCAAACACTGTAAGCATCCAGGAAACACATTTTAAATCTGACAAAATTCCGAAAATTCACAGACAATAGGTTTCCATTGGCATATCATGCCACTAATCCAGACTCCAAAACCAAATTTGTAACTATACTAATCTCTAAACAAACACCTTTCCCCCTGATAGACTTCATGTATGACCTATTGGGTAGATATGTATTTCTTAAAGGAAAAATTGGCCCCCACCCCATCACAATTGCATTTATCTATGAACCTAACACTAAACAAGTTGCATTCTTCCAACAAATAGGGGACTTACTAATTTCATTCTCCACAGGCATCCTCTTTCTAGGGGGGGACTTTAACCACTTCAGACCCAGAAGAATTTACCCCCTTCCTGACCAGAGCACTTTTGCGATTCGGTACTACGTTGCTTTAACTGACAATTGCATGGTCATGCGATGTGGCTCCCAAACAAAATTGACACCCTTTTTTCCCACAAATAGAGCATTCTTTTGGTGGTATTTTATCACCTCTGCGGGTTTTATTTTTTGCGCTATAAACAAAAAAAGCGACAATTTTGAAAAAAAATGCATTATTTTTTACTTTTTGCTATAAAACACTTGCAAACTTACCCCCTTCCTGCCCAAGACAGGACTTATACCACTACTTACCTCCCTCATATCATTAGACCAAGTAGGGTTTATTCTCAGAAGGGAAGGATGGGACAACACAATAAAAGCAATCAACATCCATCATTGGCTAACTACCAATAAGAAACAGGGCTTCTTTCTCTCACCAGAAGGCATTCCGAGTGACCTGGGACTATATGGATGCGGTATTATCATGCTAGGTCTTATTTTTGGGGAAATAGGGTATTAGCTCAGTCACGTTGGAATAATTGAACTTCACACTGGCACAATACCTTTTGCACCACAATAAAATTTCTGCCTGTTGACAGGCCTGTTCTGCCTGTCAATCTGCCTGTTGACCTTTTACCATGCTCTTGCTATAACCCCCGATCAGCTGTAAACGGGCACATCCTCCAGTTAAGCCCATCACATCTTTGGAGTGTTCTGACAAAGATCTGATAGCATGTATGTAGACTCTGGGCCTCAGTCCTTTTAAGGGCTCACTCCCTCTCCGACATGCATATAGCACAGCAGGTCCACTATCCATTTTTGGATATCCATACCTGTTATACCTGATACAGGTATCCTGGTACAGTAATACCTCGGGTTGCGAGTAACGCTGTTAACAAGCGTTTTCACAATACAAGCTATTTTTTTTAAATCCTGACTCAGTTTGCGAGCATTGTCTCACAAAACGAGCAGGATTCAAGTCTCTGTGCTGTGCAGTACCACATTTGGCTAGAGGTGCAGGGTTTGATTTACCTAATGCTTGTTCACTAGACAAGTAAGAAACTTTTTTCAGGCTTAGGGTCCCCCATGCTAGGTTAGAGATTGAGACAAAGATCAGTTGTCAAGAGGCCTAACTAAGCAGGTTGAGCCAAACAGACTGCATCAGCAACTAGGTCCCAACCTGAAGGTAAAACTTTAAAGAGGGATTCCGCCAAAAAAAAAATATATTAAAAGCCAGCAGCTATAAATACTACAGCTGCTGACTTTTAATAAATGGACACTCACCTGTCTCGGGTTCCAGCGATGCCGGCAGCCGAGGCCGATCGACCGCTCGGGCCTCGGCTGCTGCCGCCGCCATTCTAGGTGAGGGAATCAGGAAGTGAAGCAAATCGGCTTCACTTCCCAGTTCCCTACTGCGCATGCGCGAGCCGCGCTGCGCAATAGGAAATCTCCGCGCTGTCACTGGGACCCGTGTGTGTCCCAGCAGACAGCGCGGCAGGGCAGGAAATGGCGTAGACTCCCGTGGGAGTCTATGCCCGGAAGTGAGTGAAAATATCTGTCTTTGACAGGTATCTCCACCCCCCTCCCCCCTGAAAGGTGTCAATTGTGACACCGGACGGGGGGGGGGTTCCGATCAGCGGAGGTTCCACTTTAGGGTGGAATCCCGCTTTAAGTCATTATTCACAGGAATACAAAGGTGTAGGAACTATATCAATATGGTGTACGATTAGGTGGGGGTTGGATTCTTTATTGCCTCTGAAGAAAAGGCAAGTGTGGTGTAATAAAAATTGAATAAAACACACCCCTTGGTCTCAGTAGAGATTATTTAAATTATTCCCTAAAATACAAATACAAATATGTGTATGTGAAAAATAATTTGCATGACTTTGTTTATTCATTCTTGAATCAATAATAGTTTACACACAACAATAAAATGCTTTGTGCAAGGCCCATGCATTGCTTTACAAGTATAGCTTGCAGGAAAAACATTTTCCCATGCAAACAATTTAATGTTAACTTCAGGAAAACCTACTAATGATATATAGTTCAATGGGTACTGAAAAACCTCCATCTCACTTGTCAGCAGCTATACATTGAACCGTCTTAAAGCAAATTTCCACTTTTGCAGTAAAAAAAAAAAAAAAAAACCAAGGGCGCATGCGCAGCTTTTGACATGGTGGACGTGCAATGAGTGAGGTCTCGGTCCCGTCTGGTCTCCGTGGCCTCCATACAGTTACATCGTCCTGGAAATAAACCTACCCCCCTCAGGCTATTTTAACCCCGGACATACTGGATGACAAGCTGCAAACCCTCCTACAACAAATCACTCACAACATTGCAGTGGAGTTGGGTAAGATCTCTCAGGAATTGCGGGATGAAATCACCCAAATAGGTGAGTGTACTGATGCACTCTAGAACAAGTTTGAAGATCTGGTGAATTATGTACATGTACATGAGGAAGAAAACTCTACCCTAAAACACTCAGTCTCCCAATTGCAATTGCAGCAAGAGGATTTAGAAAACAGGGAGAGGCACCAAAATCTGTGTTTTCGGGGGGGCCCTGAAACAATGGGTGACAATACACTACACCCCTACCTTCTGGGCCTTTTCATTACACTGGCCCTTATGGTGGTGGATGTACATATCCCTGGGTCCTAAGCCTCTGGCAGGAGCTAGACTCAGCAATGTACGGTTTCACTATTATGATAGTAGGGAAGCTTTCACCCTGGCTGCGTGCAACAAGTCCCAGATTGCATATAAAGAGGTGAAGATCCAGATATTTAATGACCTATCTCCCATCACCTTAGCCAAGCGGAGGAATCTTTGTCCTATCACAGTGCACCTACAGCATCACTGGTCTTGTACTACAGGGGTATACTAGCTTCTGTCTCATCGTCTCCAGAGAGGGAGTTCAATACATTCTCTAAGATCTCCAAGAAGAGGAATCCTTCATCAAAAGCTCAAATCACCCTCCTTTGCCTGAAGAAGACCTGTTTCCTTCCCTCACACCAGGTCATCCAGAACCTTCTACTTCCAGCTGTATCTGGACTCCTGCCCAGGGTCAGTTGAAGAAGTCGTTCTCTACACCCCAATGTTCTCGATTCTCCAAGCAACCTCATTGATGTGAAGGGAATAAACCTTTCCTCTTTTCTCTTTTTTCTAGGCTACTTAGCTTTGTGGTCTGGACTCCAGTTTAGAGTTACCCTCTTTTTCTGGGTAAATGCTCCCATTCCCATGGGGTTTTGATGTTGTATATCATTCTCTTTCTCTAAATTTTGTTGCTTTAATTATGTTCACATGGACGAGTGGGCTCCCTCCTCCCGAGTTTCTTTCTGGAAGCCCTCATGTTTCCCTACTTGGCTTTTGACTTATGCCAATGCCTCCTGAGATGCGGCTGCCTCTCAGACCTTCTAATGTTGTTTTTTCTTTTTTTTTTTTTCAGTGCCTGTTTTAGGTCCATATGAGTCCACATCCAAGTGTCATCTCTGTAGGTTAATGTTATGTTTTACTTTTTTGCTACTGAGGTCTACATGCCTTTACATTCATCCAAGTATGTTTCCTTTGCATTAGCGGCACTTCTAATTAAAAAACCCTGTCCCATTAAGGTCAAAACTGAACATACTGACCCTCACGGATGGTTTATTATCCTG
The DNA here is from genome assembly GCF_037356315.1 of Lithobates pipiens. Lineage (NCBI taxonomy): Eukaryota > Metazoa > Chordata > Amphibia > Anura > Ranidae > Lithobates > Lithobates pipiens. Next base: position 449,076,430 of record NW_027507748.1, on the reverse strand, counting down.
GTGTGTGAATACATGTCCTCCTCTTTTACCTTGGTTAATATATATGCTCCTAACTCTGGGCAAATTGACTTTCTTAACCACTTGAGGACCGCCGTATTGCCATTGTACGTCAGCACAATGGCACAGGCAGGCATAATCACGTACATCTACGTGATTGCCTTCCAGCGGGTGGGGGGTCCGATCGGACCCCCTCCCGCTGGTTACGGCGGTCCGATTCGGTCCAGGAGCGCTCCGTGATGAGGGGATGGCCGTTGGTTTTCGGCCACCCCCTCTGGATCGCTCCTGGCCAATGAGAAGCTTCCTCCCCTGTGTATTGTTTACACAGGAAGGAGGAAGTGATGTCATTCTCCTCGGGGCGGTCTTTTTGACCGGACTACGAGGAGAACAGTAAAAGTAAGTGTGCACCAACACTACACTGACATGTAGGTACACACAGGCACACAAACCCCCCCCGATCCCCCCCCCCGATCGCCCCCCGATCCCCCCCCCGGCCCCCCTCCCCCCCCAGTCACAGTGTCACTGATTGCATTGATCATTTCTTTACTGATCAATGCATTCAGTGTCAGTTGTGACAGTAAAAACTGTCAGGACAGTTAGTGTTAGGTCCAGGGTAGCCCCCTATCACCCCCCAATAAAGATTTAACCCCCTGATTGCCCCTAGAGTTAACCCTTTCACCCCCTTTTGCCAGTGTCACTAAGCGATCATTTTTCTGATCGCTGCATGTGTCGCTAGGTAGCTAGTTATTTTTTTAGGTTTACCGCCAGGTTTTTATAGCGCTAGGTACCCCGATATACTACCCAATAATGTTTTTAACCCCCTGATTGCCGCTAGTTAACCCTTTCACCCCCTTTTGCCAGTGTCACTAAGCGATCGTTTTTCTGATCGCTGCATTAGTGTCGCTACAGTCGCTAGGTAGCTAGTTATTTTTTTAGGTTCACCGCCAGGTTTTTATAGCGCTAGGTACCCCGATATACTACCCAATAATGTTTTTAACCCCCTGATTGCCGCTAGTTAACCCTTTCACCCCCTTTTGCCAGTGTCACTAAGCGATCATTTTTCTGATCGCTGCATGTGTTGCTAGGTAGCTAGTTATTTTTTTAGGTTCACCGCCAGGTTTTTATATCGCTAGGTACCCCGATATACTACCCAATAATGGTTTTAACCCCCTGATTGCCGCTAGTTAACCCTTTCACCCCCTTTTGCCAGTGTCACTAAGCGATCGTTTTTCTGATCGCTGCATTAGTGTCGCTACAGTCGCTAGGTAGCTAGTTATTTTTTTAGGTTCACCGCCAGGTTTTTATAGCGCTAGGTACCCCGATATACTACCCAATAATGGTTTTAACCCCCTGATTTCCGCTAGTTAACCCTTTCACCCCCTTTTGCCAGTGTCACTAAGCGATAATTTTTCTGAACGCTGCATCAGTGTCGCTAGTGTCGCTAGGTAGCTAGTTATTTTTTTAGGTTCACCGCCAGGTTTTTATAGCGCTAGGTACCCCGATATACTACCCAATAATGGTTTTAACCCCCTGATTGCTGCTAGTTAACCCTTTCACCCCCTTTCACCAGCGATCACAGTATAAGTGTCACTGGTGACGCTGGTTAGCCAGTTAGTTATTTAGGTTCCCCGTCAGGTTTTTATATAGCGCCAGGGACCCCCATATACTACCTAATAAAAATTTGAACCCCCTGATTGCCCCTAGTTAACCCTTTCACCACTGATCACCGTATAAGTGTTACGGGTGACTCTGGTTAGTTTGTTTTTTATAGCATTTTATATTCAAATCCGGAAGGCAGTGCTTGGTTTTCGGGGTCCCGTACGTGGCTAGGCTCCCAAAAAGTCCCCCACATGTGGTATCCCCGTACTCGGGAGAAGCAGCAGAATTTATTTTGGGGTGTAATTTGACTTCTGCACATAGCATGTGTGAGCAATATATCATTTAGTGACAACTTGGTGCAAAAAAAAAAAAGTTTGTAATATTCCCGCAACTTGTGGCAAAATATAAAATATTCCATGGACTCAACATGCCTCTCAGTAAATAGCTTGGGGTGTCTACTTTCCAAAATGGGGTCATTTTGGGGGGTTTTGTGCTATTTTGGCATTTTATGGCCTTCGAAACTGTGATAGGTAGTGAGGAGTTAAATCAAAAATTTGCACCCTTAGAAATCCTGAAGGTGGTGATTGGTTTTCGGGGTGCCCTGCGCGACTAGACTCCCAAAAAGTCCCACACACGTGGTATCGCCATACTCGGGAGAAGTAGCGGAATATATTTTGGGGTGCAATTCCACATATAACCATGGCATGTGTGAGCAATATATCATTTAGTGACAACTTTTTGTAAAAAAATTTTTTTTTTTTTTTTTTTGTCATTATTCAATCCCTTAGGACAAAAAAAATAAATATTCAATGGGCTCAACATACCCATCAGCAATTTCCTTGGGGTGTCTACTTTCCAAAATGGGGTCATTTGGGGGGATTTGTACTGCCCTGCCATTTTAGCACCTCAAGAAATGAGATCGGCAGTCATAAATTAAAAGCTGTGTAAATTCCAGAAAATGTACTCTAGTTTGTAGACGCTATAACTTTTGCGCAAACCAAAAAATATACGCTTATTGACATTTTTTTTACTAAAGACATGTGGCTAAATAAATTTTGCCCTCAATGTATGACTAAAATTTAGTTTATTCGATTTTTCTTATAACAAAAAGAAGAAAATATCTTTTTTTTTCAAAATTTTCGCTCTTTTTCCATTTATATCGCAAAAAAAAAAATCGCAGAGGCAATCAAATACCATCAAAAGAAAGCTCTATTTGTGGGAAGAAAAGGACGCAAATTTCGTTTGGGTGCAATATTGCATGACCGCGCAATTACCAGTTAAAGCAGCGCAGTGCGAAATTGCAAAAAGACCTCTGGTCCTTAAGGTGTTTATTGGTCCGGAGCTGAAGTGGTTAATGAGATTTTTGAGTCTACTCATTACCACTCCCAACCTTTTATGATTGTCGGTGGTGATTTCTATCTGGTCATGTCCCCTACTAGAGATAGGCAGACTCTATTTCGGGATACCCCCTCACGGAACGTCTCCTCTCAAGCAAATTCTTTCCAAAAATGTATTCGATTTCATCAACTGTTTGACTAATGGAGGATTAGTCATCCCTTCACTTAGGAATTCACTTTCTACTCCATGGCCCATAAAATGTACTCCAGACTGGACCACTTCTTTATCTCGGCCCCGCTTACCCCCCATATTGTTGAATATGCCATCTCTCTCATCACATGGTCTGGCCATACTCCTATTACACTGGATTTTATTTTGTCCCAGACCTCTCCTAGAACATGCCACTGGCACTTTAACAATCACCTCTTACAGTCACAGGTCACCCAAACTAAACTAGCTAAGGAGTTAGAGGAATTTTTCCAATTGAATGTGGGCTCTGTTCAGGACTTATCTACGCTGTGGGAGGCACATAAGTCCTACTGTACTTTTGTGGTGTTTGAATCGCGGAGGGCTCCCGCCTGAAGAAAGATAAGGCTAAACTTATACAGTCCTTATTGGCGGACTTACGAGTGGCAGAGCTTCGGCTTCTGTGTAAACCCACAGTGTCAAGTTTGTGTAAAGTCACATCCCTTCAGGAACAATTCAAATCTTTAGCCCTAAGTAAGACTGCTAAATCAATGGTATGAGCAAAAGAAAAATTCTATGAATTCTATAAAAAGCCCCATAGGATGCTAGTAAATTAATTTTTCCCATGACCTTTCCACTCCTTCCCTGATTTCCTTTTACAGGTGGATGGAACCAGGACCTACTGCCACCTTACTATGTGTAAGACTTTTAGAACTCTTTATCGTAAACTTTACAACTGCCAAACCCATTTTAAATTTACAAGAAAATTTTTCACCGATCTTTTTTTACCAAAGTTGTCCTCCTCTGATCTAGTCAAATTAAATGCAGCTATACCTATTGAAGAACTTTCAAAGACAATCAAGGATCTCCGACTCCATAAGTCCCCTGGTCCTGACGGACTCCCTTATTTCTACTATAAAACTTTCTTAGTCTTTCTGGCTTCCCATATATTGGATTTATACGGTACTTTATTTAACTAGTACTAATATCACTGAACAATATATAAAAATATTCCTCACCGATCCCAGCGCTCCAATAAAAGGAAGTTATCAGAATCCAATTGTAAGCTGCTATCATAAATTAAAATCATAAATCACATAGACATATAGTATACACCATCTGTTAACCCTTCATAAAATAAAATATACTATATTGACAGCACTAAATATCCAATAAATTTTGAAACAAATATAAAAAGATGACAGTTCATAATTTTCAAGGAATCCACCAAAAAAAGTTTTTTGAAGCCCAAAAAACGTGAATATGAGCTATCCACTACAGTGTTCACAAGGTGATGAAAAAGAGAAGAAAGTCCATCTCCAAGCCAGAGACACCAGTGCACAGAAGCTTCACAATCGGTGACACCCCTTATTGTAAAAAACGCACCAGAACTTAAAGGGTTACAGGCACATCATAAACAATTATTATTATTGGTTCCTCGGATTCCTTATAGAGATACTTCTCGATATAACCAATACCAAACGGTTGCCAACATCAATAGTTAGAGGTTCCTTGATCTCCTTACAGCAATATCTTTGGATTTACAGTACTCCACTCGCCCTGGGGTGACTCGTGTACCCTGTGTATTAGTATTCCAGGCTCTGCAACTTCACTGGACTAGTAGTAGGAAGATAATACAGCCTCCAGCCGGGCACCACCATCAGCATCTTCTTCTATGGTCGGCCCTGAGGGAGGGAGTCAGTGAGAGAAGCCCATAGCACGGCCACACACGGAGCGCCAACTTTCAGGAGGACACAACTAAGGAGGACTCGCTTCCCACACGGAGGACGGCTCAGGAGCTTCTAGCCAAGCTTGTCCCTCACACTTTCCATGTCCCATGTCCCTGTGCACTTCCCTCTTTGTTGCGTTACTGCGTGTGTTCCAGAACGGGGCTGCTTCTGGTTACAAGAAGCAGCCCCGTTCTGGAACACACGCAGTAACGCAACAAAGAGTGAAGTGCACAGGGACATGGAAAGTGTGAGGGATCTAAGTTCCTCTATCTCATAGCTGATATTCGAAGAATGGAATATTTAACTGCTATCATACATGATACTATTCCATAGTTTAATAAAATATGGGAAAAATGGGAACAATGGGAACAATGGGAACAATCAGAGTTTGGGTCACCCTTACCAGGTTCTGTGTCTTAATGTGTGGGATACGCTATTGATATGTTTCCATATATGTTACTCCTATGTGATCCAACCTGCATGGTGTATCATAAGAGATTCCTGACTTCACATGCTCATTATGCAAGTGTGTACGACCTCCATATAGTGATTTGATTTGTTAGAATGTTGACTCCACTTTTGTATAACTTACAGATACCTACGGTTTAATGTTATTTTGGACATTTCATCTGTCTGACATACTTTTTGTTTCATATGTTTTTTTCACATGGACTGTGTTTTCTTTCTTTTTTGCATCAGTGCCCTGATTTCATTCCTAGATGTCCCACTGTGTGGAGATGCCGCTGATCGGCTCTCCTCGCCACACACCCTGTCAGTGTGAGGCCAGGAGCACTGATTACCGGCGCTTCCTTTTTTACATGTGACTAGCTGTGATTGGACACAGACAATCACATGGTTAAAGAGACGTGGACACGGATCTTTCCAGATATCGGGGTCACGCCATGTCCTAGCAACACAGCATGGCCGCGATGAGGGCGTACGAGAGTGGCCGTTCTGGGGTGCCGTTATATGACATTGTCCCAGAACGAGAGCCACACCGCCCCACTGTCATTTGACGGTGGGTGGGTGGCTAGCAGTTAAAGTGATATGATTGCTTGTTTAGAATAGACTATGTTTAGAATATGTAAATACTTCAATTTGCATGGTCTGGGAACAGATAAACTTTAACCATAGCCGTCTAGTGTGAGGAACACTGTGCTGAATTGTTCCTAGTATAGATGTACCAGTGTGTTGGCAGACAGATTTTTTTCTAAACTTTAAAAATATATATTTTTAAACAATATACCTGCAAGAAATGAACATTACAGAATTACTATGTGCTTAATAACATTATTATTTGATGTTATTTTATTATCACTGGTTCAAATAGATTTCCTGTGATCCACCAAGATTCCATATTTGTTTAAGTTAAACAAAATGTGTTTGTATCTGAAAAGCAAAGCCTCATTATAAAATTGTCTTAATAATTGGATTCTAGTTTGATATTCCACAAGATGACCTACTATCTTGCTAATAGCAGGTGATGGAAGTTTCATTAAGATGAAGTATTATGTTTATAATTAAACCATTTTTTTCAGACTCTAATCAAAATCTTTGACATGGAAACAATTGTTGAGCATAAGGACGATGGAAAATGAAGGCAAGTCCTTAAATAAAAAAATAATTAGCAATTAAGGAAGGTCAAACTCCTAAATTAATTAAGCAGGAAGCCATATGCATATATAGAATAACAATTAATGCATAATGAGCCACTAAGGAAGACTTATTACATATATAGAAACCATTAATCTAATTATTATGATCCATTAAATGTAAAGGATTTGCCTTTTTTCCCTTTATTCAATATATTTATTTATCACAAAAACTCTATTCTATTTTACCACCCAAAATACAAAGCTTAGAAACTCTGAAGCAATCCAATCAATCAGCAATCTTTAATTAATTAAAAGTCACTTAAATCCCCTTTCTTCCCCATTCTGATGCTCAGTTTGAACTTCAGCAAGTTGTCTTCCCCCCATCTAAATGCCTAAATGCATTGAGTTACTGCCATGTGATTGGTTGATTAGCAATTTATGTTACCAAGCAATGCACCAGGTGTACATAATAAAGTGGTCGGAGAGTGTTTATACTGGGTAGTCAGTCTGGGGATAATTTAAGAGGGGTTTAATTTGGGAGGGCAAATAGTTCTCCTTCAGCCTGTCTTATAAACAGGTGGGGTTAGAGAGACAATACTGTAGTGGTGGTGCATGATAAGAAGAGAGCTGTTTGTCTATGTAATGCACTAATAAGAAGCTATTACACATTTCATCTGCTGGTCTGCTGCATGAGGCATCCCAGAGAAGAGGAGGCTTTATTAAGGCCCTAGGCTAAGGGGGGTGAAGATGTGGCCCTGGACTGGGGAGTTAGAGGAGGCCCTGGACTGGAGGGTCTGGTGGAGGCCCTGGGCTGGTGAGGGTTCAGAGGAGGCCTTGGGCTGAGGAGTGCAGAGGAGGCCCTGAGCTGGGGGTGCAAAGGAGGTTCTGACCTGGGGGGTGCCGAGGAGCCCCTGGATTTGGGGGCATGGAGAGGAGGTCCTTGGCTTGAGGGTGGGTGCAGAGGAGGTAGTGACCTGGGGGATGAAGAGGAGGCCCTGGACTTGGGGGGGTGCAGAGAAGGCCCTGGACTGGGGGGTGCAAAGAAGGCCCTTGACTGGGGGGGTGAAAAGGAGGCCCTTGACTGGAGGGGTGAGAGGCCTGGGACTAGGAGGGGGTACACAGGAGGCCCTGGACTAGACAGGGGAGTAAACCAGAGGCCCTAGACTGGGGGGTGTAGAGGAGGCCCTGGACTTGAAAAGTGGGGTTGATAAAGGACTTGGATTCAGAGAGCAGGGTGCAGATGAGGCTCCTAACTTTGGGCTGGCTGTAAAGGAAGTCTTGGACTAGGAAAGAAGTACAAAGGAGACCCTGGACTGGGGGGGGGGGGAGTGTAGAGGAGATCATTGACTAGGAAATGGTGCTTGGATTGACAAAGGCCCCTGGATAGGGGGGTACAGTGAAGATACTGGACTAGGTGGGGGCTTGCCTGGAGGTCCCAGATTAGGAGAGGGGGTGTCTGGAGGCCTGGACTAGGCAAGAAGAAGGTGTCTGGAGGACCTGGACTTTGAGATGGGCATAGTGGAGGACCTCTGGACTAGGAAAGAGGGTGCCTGAAGGACCTTCCATCTTCCAGGAGAAAGAGCCTGGATCTAAAGCCTGGGCTGAGGAAGTGCCTGCAACATGAACAGGAACATTTATCAATTGTTGCAAGTATTACCAAACAGGAGCAAAGAGACAGGTTGCGTGATAGATTTATTAAAGGAGAAGTACAGCTAAAGCCTGTTTGGTTGTACTTCTGTTGATCACAGCAGTGCAGATTGTTTTGCACTTCTGAGCCCTGTTTTCAGCTGGCATCAGGCTTAAGCCTGCTGTCGACTGATGTCACAGAGTCAGTCCACGCTGGGAAAAGATTACCTGGACCAGCACCCAGCTCAGCCTCTCAGTAAGCTGCTGAGAGCCTGAGCTGGCCACTGCCACACCCTCCACAGCCCAGTGTTTCAGTGAGCACCAGGGGGAGGGGGCAAAACAGAGATCCAGTGACTGACAGGCACCAGCTCTCTGCTCAGGGAGCACTGATCACTGAGTGATCGTCTGTTTGATTACTCGGTTCTCAGCCTTGGAGCCAGCAGTGGACAGATGCAGCATCTACCTAGGTAAGTACGATTCATAAATAAAATTCCCATACTTCTCTTTTAATTACCTAATCTCCTCTTTCCTGCTATTTGGTCCACGTGACAACAATTGGGCCTCATTCACATGGAGAATATGCATCCATGCCCAGTATGATGGCTGTGTACTGTGTGGAGATGTATGGTGTCCTGCATGCCAAACTTTGACATGCAGACAGGAAGGAATGCATGTATCCAAATACAAACAATATCTGAATTCAGATCTGTGAACCCACTTCCATAAGTGGACCTCTCTGGTGGATGCAGATGCAGCAAAAAGTGTCTCAGCATTCAGGACCTGTCTCACCGCCTGTCTGAATGAGCCCTTAGGGGAATTTATAAAAACTAGAGCAGACAGAATTTGGAACAGCTGTGCATGGCAACCAATCAGTGCATAGCTTTCATTTTTAAAGCTGAATAAGCTAAAGATAGCAGATGATCTTTTGCCATGCACAGCTGTTTTTTTTTTTGGATTCTGACTGCACTAGTTTTGATAAATTCCCCTCACTATGTTTTACATTTCTTATTCCTGATTAAGGATGAGCCGAACATCCCCCGGTTCAGTTCGCACCAGAACCTGCAAACAGACCTAAACTTTGTGTGAACTTTAGAACCCTATTAAAGTCTATGGGACTCAAACGTTCAAAATCTAAAGTGCTAATTTTAAAGGCTAATATGCAAGTTATTGTCCTAAAAAGTGTTTGGGGACCTCAGTCCTGCCCCAGGGAACATGTATCAATGCAAAAAAAGTTTTAAAATATCGCCATTTTTTCAGGAGCAGTGATTTTAATAATGCTTAAAGTGAAACAATAAAAGTGTAATATTACTTTACATTTCGTACCTGGGGGGTGTCTATAGTAAGCCTGTAAAGTTGCGCATGTTTCCCGTGCTTAGAACTGTCTCTGCACAAAGTGTCATTTCTGCAGGGAAAAAAGTCATTTAAAATCACTCGTGGCTATAATGAATTGTCGGCTCCCCGTAATACAGAGAACAGTCATTGAAAGTCATTGATAAAAAAAAAAGCATGGGGTTCCACCCAAATTCAATTACCAGACCCTCCAGGTCTGGTATAGATTTTAATGGGAACTCCACTTCAAATACCCCTACCATTTCACAAATAAATTGTAAAAGAATGTTAAAGAAGACACACACACCGTTGCAAAAGTCTTTTTTTTTAAAAAAACATTTTTTTTTTTTATTCCAGCGGTGGTAATCCACTCTTGCTATCCATCATCTCTCAGGGGTCCAGCGATGGCTGATCTGATCCAGCGACGGGTGATCTCTCCCTCCAGCGCAGCGCATCCATCCTCTGTCTCCACTGGCAGAGACACTGCGGAGATCCCGGCAGCCTGACATTTCTTATATGAGGAGGGCGGGGCCACCCGTCACCTGACACCGCCCCCTCTGATGCAAGTGGGAAAGCCTGGCTTCCCCAATGACGTGTGGGTGACCCCGTCCCCCTCTGATGTAACGGAAACCTGCGTTACATCAGAGTGGGCGGGGTCACCCACATGCCCGCAGACCCCCACAACCACCGGCCAGGGTTGTGGGGATGAGGCCCTTGTCCTCATCAACATGGGGACAAGCGGCTTTGAGGGGTCACAGACCCCCAAAGCATCCTCCCAATGTTGAGGGCATGTGACCTGGTATGGTTCAGGAGGGGGGCGCTCTCTCGTTCCCCCCTCTTTTCCTGCAGCCAGCCTGGGTGCGTGCTCGGATAAAAGGATCTGGTATGGATTTTTAGGGGGAACTCCACGCCATTTTTTTTTAATTTGGCGTGGAGCTCCCCTTAAAATCCCTACCAGACCCGATGGGCCTGGTAATTGAATTTGGGGGAACCCCACTCTTTTTTTTTTATCAATGACTTTCAATGACTATTCTCTGTATTACGGGGAGCCGACAAATCATTGCCACGAATGATTTTAAATGACTTTTTTCCTGCAGAAATTACTTGAAATGAAACATGCACCCCTTTACAGGCATGCTATAGACACCCCCCAGGTACGAAATTTAAAGGAATATTACATAAACACAATTATTATTATACAAATATTATTATTTATTGTTTCACTTTAAGCATTATTAAAATCACTGCTCCTGAAAAAACTGCAGTTTTTAAAACTTTTTTTGCATTGATACATGTCCCCTGGGGCAGGACCCAGGTCCCCAAGCACTTTTTAGAACAATAACTTGCATATTAGCCTTTAAAATTATCACTGTAGATTGCTCCCATAGACTTGTACAGGGGGTTCTGCGGCTTTTCAAATTTGCCGCCAACACCCCAAATTGTTTACTGTTCGCCGAATAGGCAAACAGGCAATGTTCAAGTCGAACATGTGTTTGACTCGAACTCGAAGCTCATCCCTACTCCTGACTACTGCATTCTAAGTTCAGCACATTCTTTGTTAAAGTGGTTGTAAAGGGACAAGGTTTTTAATCTTCATGCATTCTATGCATGAAGGTAAAAAAAACTTCTGTGTGCAGCAGCCCCCCCAGCCCCATCTAATTCCTACCTGAGCCCCCTCTCAATTCAGCAATGTCCACAAGAGCCTTGGCTGTCTGGGGACTTGCACTCCTGATTGGATTTTGGTAGCAGCAGAAGCAATTGGCTCACACTGCTGTCAATCACAGCCAGTGAGCCAATCAGAAGAGGGAGGGAGCAGAGTCGAAGCCATGGATACTTGTGAATGGACACACAGAGCGACAGCTCAGAGCATGCCTGCTTGGGTGCCCTCATAGCAAGCTGCTTGCTGTGGGGGCATCAAGAGGGAGGGGCCAGGAGTGTCAGCTAGGGACCCAAGAAGAGGAAGATCCAAGCTGCTCTGTGCAAAACCACTACACAGAGCAGGTAAGTATGACATGTTTATTCTTTAGAAAAAAACAAAAACAAGACTTTAATATCACTTTAAGTTTAGCTGCATGTAGTAAAGGATATGCGCATGTTTAAATGAGTATGCTGATGTTTGTACTGTCTGATACATAGTCGCTTGTGGCACAGTCAGTAAAGCATATGGCAATTTAAGCTCCTCCCACTGTTGATGCAATCTGACCACACCCACAGTGTTGGCATGGCGCTGCTATATTACCACATACCATTTTTCTTGGGGGGTGCAAAAAATGTCCAGCCCTGGGTGCCAGATGTTCTAGCTATGCCACTGTTATCACCTAACTTGGACCCACACTTCCTTAACCATCTGAATATAGTGCACTTACACCCCCTATCTGCCCAAGCCAATTTTCAGCTTTCAGTGCTGTCGCTGTTTTAATGACAGTTGCGGGGTCATGCTACACTGTAACCAAACAGAATTTTTACCATTTTGTTCCCATAAATAGAGCTTTCTTTTGGTGGTATTTTATCACCTCTGGGGTTTTTATTTTTTGCTAAACAAATAAAAAAAGACCTAAAATGTGAAAAAACGTTTTTCTTTTGTTTCTGTTATAAAATTTTGTAAATAAGTATGTTTTCTTCTTAACTGACAGGCACTGATAAGGCGGCACCAATGAGGTGGTATCAATGCGGTGGCACTGATGGGTACTGATGGTCACCGATAGGCGATACTGATGGGCACTGGTAGGCGGCACTGATGAGTGGCACTGATATGCAGCACTGATGGGCATTGAAAGGCGGCACTGATGGGCACTTATGGGTGGCACTGGTGGGCACTGATAGGAGACACTGATGGGCACTGAAAGGCTGCACCGATAGGTACTTATCGGAGGCACTGATAGGCGGCACTGCTGGGCACTGATGGGCAGCACTGCTGGACTCTGCTGGGCACTGATAGGTGGCACTGCTGGGTACTGATATGCGGCACTGAGAGATGGCATTGATAGGCATCACTGATTTCACTTGCACTGGCAGGCATTTGGGATGGACACTGATTGGCAGCTGACTGGGCACTGAAAGGCAGCTGCCTGGGCACTGATTGGCATTTGCCAGGTGGTCTAGAGTGGTATACCTGGTGGTCCAGGGTGGTGCCAACCCCTGGTGGTCATAGCGGCATCCTGGTGATCCTGGGTGTGCATCCGAGGGGGGGCTGTGCTAATACACAATCAGCACAGACCCCCCTGTCAAGAGATCAGCCGATCAGCTCTCCTCTACTCGCATCTGTCAGATGCAAGTGAGGAAAAGCTGATCAACAGTTCTTCCTGTTTACATCATGATCAGCTGTGATTGGACACAGCTGATCACATGGTAAAGAGCCTCCATCTGAGATCAGTGTAGCAGTGTGTATGATTGACACACCGCACCACCGATCACCGAGATGCGTTCCCCCGGGGGCACGCGAGAGTGGTCGTTCTGGGAGGACGTCATATGACGCCCACCCAGAACAAGAGCTGCACCGCCTGGCCATAATTTGACAGCCAGCGGATGCGAGGTGGTTAATCTATAATGCCACAAATGTGCTTTTTAGCTTCTTGAGAACAGTAAATACCCATATTACCCATTACTTTTTTTCTTTCTTTAATTTTTTCCTACCTATTTTCTTTTTTTATATTATTATTCTATTTTTTTGTGACTCTATAATAGGTTAGGAATCCACACTGAAAGACATACTAACAGAATCTAAAACTCATAGAAGATGTGGCACTATATCTGTTTACATGAATGAAAGGGGGATATAATGCCTCCTGGGATATTTGACCTTGGTATCCCAGGAGACATTCGCCTAGAAACAATTGGTTTCAGGGGGCAGTCGCAGCAGCAAAAGAAGATAAATAAAAAAAGAAATAAAAATATTAGTTAAAGAAAGGACAGCTTCTTTAAAAAGTGGAAGGAGGAGGATAAAAATACTGAAATGTTTTATTTTAGAAATAAACTCTGCTTTAAACACAATGAAGTTGTTTGTTTTTCATACCCAATTACTTGCAGGATTTTTTTTTAGAATTCAAGTGATCACAACATGACTGGTGTGAATGAGTAGAGGCTGTCCACTCATCACAGTAAATGTTCTCATTGCAAAGTGTATGTTCATCTAACTAAGGAAATTGTGTGAAGCTGTACTAACTTTAAATACTTGATCATTTACAAGAAAAACAACAACAGGACTTTTGCTAGAACATGCTTAGGTTATTAATAAACTCATTTCATTCATAGGCAGTGTTTACACCCATTTTGCACAGAGAACATAAGCTGCCCCATGTGAATACACTCTATTCCTTTAGTAAATTAGCCCCATTGCATCTACTTTACTGAATTATTAGATAATCTGCTTATAATGGGTTCTTGCACATAGGCATTAGATGCAAATGTACTATATAGCATGATCTTAAGTTTTTTTCTTTGCATTGCAAGAGTTTCTTGTAGACATTTCTTGCTTCCGAGTTTCATAGATTAACCTTTGAATTGCTCAAGCAGTTGCTTGGGGCTGCTATGAGTTGCTTCTGCATTTCATAGAAAGAAAAGCAACTCAGACACAAACATGGACTGGTGTACAAGGGCACTTACAATGCTAACACTGGACTGCATTGCAACATCCATGAAATGGTATGGACATTAGATGACTTATGATAATAATATTTTTCTACAGATAAATAAATATTACATACGTGTATGATATCTACAGATTAAATATGAAAGGCATTTGTTTCATTCACTAATGTTCAATCTTGATCCTATGTTTACAGCTAGCTCTATAAATAAAATTACACCTGTGAAAAAAGGGAGTTGGGGATTTTAATGGCCATTTAAAAAAAAAAAAAAAAAAAAAAAAAAGCTTTCTTGAGCTTTACTGCAGAAACAGTTAGCAAAATGAGTTTTATTTTTCATTATTGGAAAAGCAGGTGTGAGCATATTAACACATAAATCTTCATACCGTACTTTAATTAATCAGATCAAGCAATACAAATCTGGCTCTTACAAGAAAATAATTTTAGAATTAATTACCAGATGAGTACACAAACACAGTTTTGATTCAAAATGAAAAAATGTAAATGTAAAAATATACATATTACATAGACAGGGTCTGTAGACTGCTTGTCTTTATTATCTGGCTTTTTTTAAGTAATTGTCTAAAGTAAATGGTACAAACAGTTTTACTGTTATTTTATGTGCTTTGCCCTGAATTATATTTAGTAATCATAGAAAAGAAATACTTGATTGGTTCAATACATAAGATAACCTTTTTCTCAAAAGAATAAACATAGAAGGGGATGAGTCACAACCCTTGTTGAGTATTGCTGTCTGTGCCTCTAATGGGGAGATTCACCCACTATTTGTCCTGGCAACCATTGTCATGGTACAGAAATCAATGGAAAATTCAACTTTTTTGTTATAGTTATAGCGTCTACAAAATAGGGGATAGATGTATGCCTTAAAGAGTCAATGTACAGATACAATGACTCACGCAGGGGACCCATTATGCCGCAGTATAACTGTGGCAGCTGGTCGGGAAGGGGTTAATTATACCAGAGTTATTATTGATTATAAAAATTATACCCGATGCTCCATTTTTAGCATATAGTATATACTGCAGGAATGGGCATTCAAATCTGTATCCTTTTTGACCACTTAAGGACCAAGCCTCTTTTTGAGATGTGTTGTTTACAAGTTAAAAAAGTTTTTTTTGCTAGAAAATTAATTAAAACCCCCAAAAATTATACTTTTTACACCCTAGAGAATAGAATAGCGATCATTGCAATACTTTCTGTCACACCGTATTTTCGCAGCTGTCTTAAAAGAGCACTTTTTTTGAAAAAAATACACTTTTTTGAATTCAAAAAATAAGACGGCAGTAAAGTTAGCCCATTTTTTTATATTGTGAAAGATAATGCTACACTGAGTAAATTGATACCCAACATATCACACTTCAAAATTTCTCCCGCTCGAGGAATGGAGACAAACATTTACCCTTAAAAATCTCCATAGGTGAAGTTTAAAAAATTCTACAGGTTGCATGTTTTAAGTTACAGAGGAGGTCTAGGGTTAAAATTATTGCTCTCACTCTACCGATCGTGGCAACACCTCACGTGTGTGGTTTGAACACCGTTTCCATATGCGGACGCTACTCACGTATGCGTTTACTTCTGCACGCAAACTCGGCGGGACGGTTTAAAAAAAAAAATCTTATTTATTTTACCCTTTATTTTTCTATTTTTACACTGTGTTTAAAAAAAATGTGTCACTTTTATTCCTATTACAAGGAATGTAAACATCCCTTGTAATAGAAAAAAAGCATGACAGGACCTCTTACATATGAGATCTGGGGTCAAAAAGACCTCAGATCTCATATTTACAGTTAAATGCAATAAAAAAAATTGTCATTTAAAAAAATAATTTCAAAAAATGGTTCTTTAAGAGCTGTGGGCGGAAGTGACATTTTGTCATCACTTGCACCCTGCGTTGTTATGGAGACAGGTGGGAGCCATCTTTACCTCCCTCGTTTCCATGCCCAGGGTGAAGATCTGATTGCCTCCACCAATGCAGACTGATCCGGTATGCGGCAGAGGGCACCAGAGCGCCCCCTCCCGCTGATAAAAGTGATCTTGCGGCGAATCCACTGCAGAGACCACTCTTATCAGAAACCGTACCGCAGGCCGAACACAAGGATACCGGGGTTATGGCAGCTAGCTGCTGCCATAACAAGATATCCCCAGTCAAAGTTAGGACATATATCGGCGTGTGGCGGTCCGGAAGTGGTTAAAGACGTAAATGAGGAAAAGCTATAATTCCATTATTTCAAGTATTGTGATTAGTGACAAAATAATTGACTATGTCTCTATAAGATCGAGGATCTCTGATGTTTCTTCTACTGAGATTGCAGGCATGAGATAAAAAAAAGTAACACCCCTATACCAACCTAAGGTATCAATTAAATAAATTCTAAACCTTACAAATCAGAAATAACAAATTTATAGGAACATGGGGTCCAGGGTCTTTCAATGTGTAGAAATGCAATATAAGCTATCCCAGTCAGTGTGCTTTTTATTTTATAAATGTCATCAAGTATAACAATTCCTTAGGGCCAAACAGAATACCTTTAAATGACTCAGTTGCTATACTAAAGTTTTCAAGAAAGGAGCTCCTTGTAAAAGGAAAGTGCACATACTTGCCGTTTCTGCTGCCCATGCTTCTGAATACTGCTCCACTCTTGACAAACTGTCCTCTGGAGTGTCATTCTCCTAGGTACCCCACAGTTCTCACCATTTCCTCTGGCTAATCTCATATCATCACAGAAAATAGTAGTGATAAGTAAACTGAAGGAACTGATAAGAACTGTGGTGTTTCACGGAGATCAGCATTCCTGTGTCACTTCTTCAGCGGACTCCAGGGAACCATTTCTCAGCATTTAGCTGTGCTGGAAAAGTCTGTGAACTCTTCTTTTACAGCTTTTCTTATAAACTTTAGAATAGTGACAGAGTCAAAAACACATTTAGATTTATAACAGTTAGTATATGTTGGCTTTCTGAGAGCAGAAGAGTGGTCCTAGTAACCACCTCAGCCTAAGTAAGGCTAGACAGGCAACCACAAAACTGAAGAATCTTCAGCCCTCCATGACAGCACTAAGAGGTTGCTGCATTGCTTGCACTTACTGTGCAATTTGTAGGCTCTCTTAATACGTTTAAGCAATTAAAAAAAGAAAAGCAATAACTAACTGCAGCTGAGCAAAGAGAGTGTAAAGGTTTGAGTCATGCACGAGCACCAGCACAGGGATTTGTGTGGGTAAACACATAAATTTCTGTGCTGTCAGAGGAGAGGAGCCATATCGTTTGTTCCTACTAAGTAGGAAAAACTATATGGCTCCTTTCCTAGTCAATCCTATCCCCATACAGTTAGAAGGGGACACACGATTAACCCCTTGATCAGTTTCGTGACCATTGTCTTTCTAATCTCAATCTTCAAGGAAATCCCTCTATATACTACAAAGAAGTATATATACAGTATATAAATTGTGGCTGAATTGAGGGATACATTGATATATACCTTCAGTGACCTGAATGCAACAGGGCACATGTGTAAATAAGGAGGATATGTCATTCTTAATATTGGTGTGAATTTGGGGGTGAAAAGGATTTATTTGTATGGAATTTATGTACATACTGGGGGTGGGTGTTCCAGTGGTTTATTATATAGATTAATATTATATATTTAATAGTTATTATAAAATCACTGTGGGTGCAGGCACATATTCTTTTTTTTTTGTAGTAAATAATTGGACCCAAGACAGGTAAAATCTATATGGGTGTGTGGCAAGGTGCATTTCATCAAGGTTTTTTATGCCTCTAAATATTTTAATGTTATCTAGATATAGTTTACAAATTATATTCTACCTCCAAAAGTCAGAGTGTAACCAAACAGTGCCTAGAGTTTCTGTGCCTCATAGCAGCAGTCACATGTTCTGCTATGGCTCTAGTTGCACCCCTGTAGAACTGGTCTGCTATCCATGAATGCATTCTGCAACTAGTGGGTTTTGAAATGTAATTTTATGACTCACTAACCTCTGTGTGCAAATTAGCAATGTTTGTTTACAAAGTATTTGATTCAATAATGACTTGCATATTTTTATTGAATTGCCCTATATGTATTGCTGTAATTTATTAGATGAAGTTAGAACTTCTCTCTGAACAAAATAAGTCTCTAAGACCTGGCTGTAATCTAGTGACAAAATATCAAAAATAATGCCAGCCACAAGAAGATAAATAAAATAATTACAAATAACTAAGGAGCTGCTGGATTATGATCAAAGGTTACATGACTATTTAATTTTGTTCAAAGATCCATAGCTCTTTAAATGTTAAGTGGAAAAGTAAAAGTAATGAAAATAGGAAATTTGAACAGAGCATTGTCAATTTCAAGAATTCTATTCATTATGATTGCTCTATCTGCATCGATTTTAAACATTCGGTAGAGTTGCAATAAATACCGTATGTCAACAAAAGATTAGAATTAAAAAACAAAACAAAATGAATTACAAAATGGTTATTGTCACAAAGTGTGCACAGTTTTGTACAATGGGCTTTTATTCAGTTCTAAGTTGATATGCACTACAGAAAAAAAGAATTACTCCATAAGATTGTTTTTTTTTCTTTTCTATTAGAAGTTTAAAGCATAAATATCTAAACACAAGCTGTGTGCTTATATAATTTAAAGTGAAAAATAAACCATTAAAAAGTAAATGTAACTTGCTGATGTTTTGTGATTACTCAAAACATTACTCTATTAAGGTACACTCCTGACTAAAGCTGCATGAACAGCCCTCTAAAAAATATATATATATATATATATATATATTATTGAGGAGAAGCAAATGGGCCTTCCTGGAGTTCCAAAAACATAGGGGTTGAATTGTGAAAGAAAAATAGTCTGTGCACTTTGCAACTGTAGTTGCCCCAAAGCCTAGTAAATGAGAGGAAGCTCTGCTAAGTCTTTTTATTTCCCTTGCAAAAGATTGTGTATTCTTTGCAAAGTGAAGCTTCACCTCATTTACCAAGCTCAGGAAAAAAAATGCCCTTGCAGAGTGCAACTGCACTTGCAAAGCGCACTGTCTATTTGCCTTTAGTAAATCAACCCTATGGTTAACAAGTGTATAGTAATATGGTGCCTTGGGGCATAAGATAAAAATAGAAACAATATCAACAAGGATCTGTGATCTTTGACATTGTTTGTGAACCAAACCCAGACAGATTTAGTCCTAATTTTTATATTAAATACATATGCACATCTACGTGTGTATGTGTCTGTATCTATGTTCCTCGATGTGTTTAGTAACTCACTAACAGAATCTTTAGAATTAAATATCTTTGTATCATTTCTAAGGCAGATGTTTTGCTTTAAAGATCAGTAGCTACATAGCTTGCACTTCTTATTAACCTTCAATTTTAACCTTAATAAATGACTCAGCTCTGGTTCTAATCCAGATGGAAGAGATCCCATTTTTATCCAAGATGTCAATGTGAATTTATAGTCGTGGTGTCAAAAGAATCAGAACTATGTGCAGGAAAATATTATCACATTATCGCATAAACATTTTTCCAACAGCACTGAATTGACATTAGATAAATAGTGTAGAAGATTGTATTCTTTGGCAACTTCTGATTGGTGACTATGTCAGGCAGCATCTAAAATGCAATGAAACCATGAACATTCCTTGAAGCAAAATAATTCTTGATAGATTTAGTATAACAGAATAAAATGATATCTTAAGGCAACAAATCTTATAGAGGAATAAAAATAGCAAATTGTATTTCCTATGAAGTTAGTGCATACGTTGACCCAGTGAATATTCATTAGCATTGATGCAGGGACATAAAATACATCTTCTTAATGAGGGTATCACCACTTGTGACATAGCAAATAAATATAACCTTACCATATGTGTTCAGCTTTCTGTTTATTTCAGTGTTCTGTTTATGGTTTATTATTTAGAATGCATGTTCCTTATTTTGTTTGTGTTGTTTCAGAATATGGCTGATTACTGTATATGAAGGTAGAGCATGAGACAGCAGTATTGCCATTCTGACATTACAGAAATGTATTTTTTTTATCACTTAGATTTGATTGAATTACAGAATTGTATTTATCATATACAGACCTTTTTACTAGGCAATGAAATTACACAAATCAAGCAAAATAAACATACACATTAGTAATGTCAACTGCATAATCTATATTTTCCTCACCTTTATATGATAAATGCCAATGGGCCATGATATATGGGTTACATTAGAAAAAGATTTCACTTTTGTGACAACATTTAGAGTAGTGTGGTATATTTAAAATGTATTGGGAGCAATGCCATTTTAAAAATAGTACATAGTTTAAGTGATTACTTTTGAACTGTACCCATCTTTGTGCATATTTTCCTATTTATGTTTAAAAAATATCATATCAGTATATACTGGATTATAATTAATACAAGAATTCCTACACTTTTGTGGTCTGGTGTCTAGTTATGTATGTATTATGGGCAGAGTAGGGCTGCCAAAGGGGGGGGGGGGGGTATGATCCTTAAAAATATCTTCTGCCAAGCAGTTTAACCACTTCCCGACCAGCGCACGACGATGTACGTCGACAGAATGGCACGGGCAGGCATATTGGCGTACATGTACGTCCAATATTCGTTGCCGCCGTGCCATCGGGACCCGCGGACTTGATCGCCGCGGGCATCCCCGCGATCGTCTCACGGAGCGGCCGAATGGAGGAAATGCTGTATAAACAACATTTTCCCATTCTGCCTAGCAACTAGTGACGCTGATCTCTGCTCCATGTGATTGGAGCAGAGATCAGTGTACACTAAATGAAAGCCCAACCCCCCCACAGTTAGTAACACACCCCTAGGAACACTTAACCCCTACACTGCCACCCACAGGTTAACCCTTTCACTGCCAGTGTCATTTACACAGGAATCACTGCATTTATATAGCAGTGATTACTGTATAAATGACAATGGTACCAAAAATGTGTCAAAAATGTCCGATGGGTCCCCGACAATGTCGCAGTCACAATAAAAATCGCAGATCGCCGCCATTACTAGTAAAAAAAAAAATAATAAAAAATTATTAATAAAAATGCTATAAAACTATCCCTATTTTGTAAACGCTATAACTTTTGCGCAAACCAATCAATAATCGCTTATTGCGATTTTTTTTACCAAAAATATGTAGAAGAATACGTATCGGCCTAAATTGAGGGAAAAAAATGTTTTTTTATATATTTTTGGGGGATATTTATTATAACAAAAAGTAAAAAATAATGCGTTTTTTTCAAAATTGTCGCTCTATTTTTGTTTATAGCGCAAAAAATAAAAACCGCAGGGGTGATCAAATACCACCAAAAGAAAGCTCTATTTGTGGGAAAAAAAGGACGTCAATTTTGTTTGGGAGCCACGTCGCACGACCGCGCAATTGTCAGTTAAAGCGACGCAGTGCCGAATCGCAAAAAGTGGTCTGGTCTTTGACCAGCAAATTGGTCCGGTCTGAAAGTGGTTAATACATGTCATGCCTCATATAAACATCTTTACAAATATGCTGATATTGACTGTTACATTTAATGATTTGCTGTTGTTGAAAATATGGAGTTCATGATTTCTTGTTATTGAAAAAATAGTTTTATTTTCTATTATGTAAAACATGCATTGGGGTTTAGTTTATTGTTTTTTTATTTTGCTTTTTCTCTGGGGGATATATATGTATTTTTTTTTTCTTTGCTAAAGCCTCTCTTGGAGTGACAGCATGTCACTACATACTTGTATGTTAAAGTAGTTTCCAACAAGGTACTACATACTGTATTTACATCCCACTTTTGTCTGGCTGCAATTAAATGTAGGCAATCCAGTTTATGAAAAAATTTCAAGCAGGTCCAAAGTGAGAAGCAGAGATTCTGCATGCAGAGGGAGCAGGGGACATGCAGATTGTACAGGATAAAGCAAAGGTCAAGCAAAGGTATGGGTTCACCCCTACCAAGGTTATACCCTGCATGTTCAAGGTTTGTGGTCCTGATGATTTAATGCAGGAACCCATCAGACTCTTTGTAGCTTAGATGGGCCAATATTGGGTGTGGCATGACCCTAAAGGGATAGGACATTTGGTAGAGAGCCCCAAGTGATGGTTCAGCAGCAGGAGTTTGCTAAAAAGTGGGAGCCAGTGATAAGGGGGTGGCACACTATCCATTAGCCCAACTGACCTGAGAGGAAGAAAATTGTTAGGGAGAGGCAGACTAGTAGCAAGGAAGGGTTTTGTTTAGGGAAAGGAGCAGGAG
Organism: Lithobates pipiens; assembly: GCF_037356315.1. Taxonomy (NCBI): domain Eukaryota; kingdom Metazoa; phylum Chordata; class Amphibia; order Anura; family Ranidae; genus Lithobates; species Lithobates pipiens. The sequence goes on along the minus strand of NW_027507748.1, from coordinate 449,054,181 downwards.
CAGCTTGCAGAGAACTGGAGGAAGCAATCATCCTAATCCATCTGGAAGTACTGCACCACAGGCCAGACCACAGAGCTCTTCACATGGCCTTTTTTATCTTTTGCTGACAGCATTGTAGTGATCTGCGGCCTCTACCTGTAGGGTATATCAACTGTGCTAAAAGCAAAAAGCTGAAAAACACATGACTTTGCACTAGTTGGAGCAGCATCTCAATGAGATGAATTAGCAGCAAAAGTCTGTACACTTCTCCTCTCCCCCACATCCATATGCCACAACATCTGAGGTCTGTACTGAAGTCTCATAATAAGTTTCAGGGGCTTACAATATGCCACATTAAGCAGGAAGAGGGTTATATGGCCATGTTAAGTAGAGTCAGGTAAAGACTTAAACCTTTACAGCAGAATTTTTCAGGTGTCTCTCCGGCATCTATTAAAGTGGGAGAAATAAATGACCCACACCACTCCCATGCCTTGCATTTTAATCCCAGTTTGGTAATACTGTTGGATTTACAATATCTTTTATTCCAGATTGTGGAGTTAGCCCCTTCTTTAAAATGATGGCCTATGCTAAATGACAGTGGAAATTACCCAGCCACCATTATCTTGCCCAGAAGGCCATCCCTGCCCTCCATCAGCATGTGAAATGTAATGTGTCTGTGCAGCTGAACCACAATGTCAGCAGCAGGGTCTTGTCTGATAGTTACAAGCACCCCAGAACATATGCAATGTCCCAGGTTAAATGTTGGTTTGTATGCTTAAAGACAGGTATCACACTGGGCCAGAGCTACAAGCATCGCTCCAGGCCCAGTCTGAGAGGAGGCTGACTTCACACCATCGAACCAAAAAAAGAAGAAAAGGGGGAAGCACCACCTAAGTGCATTGTTAGTTATAACACAGGTTATTTGCAACAGATTAAAAATACTCACTAGATACAAGGTAAAAAATTGCTTATCATAATAAGGCAGTATCCACCACTTGTCTCCGTCCTGCAGTCACCATAAGGGATCCAGACCACTAGTGTGATCTTTATGGATGCACTGTGGAGACCAGAAAGTCCACGCCAACCAGTGTAAAATGCACTAGCGGAAGTGACTTCACTGGGAGAGAGAGAGAGAGAGAGAGAGAGAGAGAATTCTGGACAAGTATCAGGCTACAGACTCTGAGCCATCAGCTCCTTCTATAGGCCTCAGAGGCCTATGTCCAGCAGGCCAGATCCCTTGCAGTGCCTGCAGGACAGAGATGAGTGGCAGATCCTGCCTAATTATCATGAGTTATTTTACACCTTGTATCTAGTGAGTGTTTTCAATGTGTTGTGAATAAACTTTCTTATAGCTAATAACTGCACTCAGTTTATGCTTCCCCCTTTTCTTCCTTTTTTGTTTAACACAGAGCTAGCCTAACTCTGAGGATAGTGTCTGCTGGTGTATTGCACTATATCCAAATAGCATGGACTATGGTCATTGTATATACGATGGACTCTAATGCCGTGTATACACGGCCTGACTTTTCGACAGCAAAGGTCCAACCGAACGAATCCGTTGGATAATTTGATCGTGTGTGGGCTTGATCAGACCTTTGCTGTTGAAAAATAAGACGGACTTTAGATTTATAACATGTTTCAAATCTTTCAAAGTCCGGTTGAAAAATCCATTCGTCTGTATGCTAGTCCGACAGATGAAAACCAACGCTAGGGCAGCTATTGGCTACTGTCTATGAACTTCATTATTCTAGTCCAGTCGTATGTCACACCCTCTCTGACGACACAGGGACTTTCCCATGTCTTCCCGATGGTATCAGAGGGGGCGGGGCCACCCAGTTATGCCCTCAGTTATATAAGAACTGTCAAAGGTGATGAAGCGTCACATGGAGGCGGATCGGTAACGGTTAAGGTGACAAGGCTACCCCAAAGCACCCTCCCCATGTTGAGGGCATGTGGCCTGGTATGGTTAGGGGGGCACTTTCTTGTCCCCCTCTTTTTATGCAGCCTGCCAGGTTGAGTGCTCGGATTAGAGTCTGGTATGGATTTTTTGGGGAGCCTTACGCCATTTAAAAAAAAAAATTGGTGCAGGGTTACCCTTAAAATCTGTACCAGATCTGAAAGGTCTGGTATGGATTTTGAGGGGGACCCCTATGCCATTTAAAAAAATAATAAAATTCCTGAAGGGCCTGGTATGGATTTTAGGGGGGCCCTCACGCAATTTTTTTAAAATTTTGGTTCGGGGTTCCCCTTAATATTCATACCAGACCCAAAGGCCTGGTAATGTACTAGGGGGGATCCCATGCTCTTTTTTTCAATGAGTTTTATCTACATTGCCGAGACCCGACAATTTATTACAGCCGCGATCAGTTTTAAATTACAAATTTTTCCTTTATAAATGTAATTTTGCTGTGGTACTGTTCTAAACATGGGAAAAATGCCACTTTGCAGGCATACTATAGACACCCCCCCGGCACAATATGTAAAGGAATATTTATTTTTTATTGTTTCACTTTAAGTATTAAAAAAATCACTGCTCTTAAAAAAATGTCAGTTTAAAAAAAAAAATTGCATTGATACATGTCCCCTGGGGCAGGACCCAGGTCCCCAATCACTTTTTATGACAATAACTTGCATATAAGCCTTTAAAATTAGCACTTTTGATTTTTCATGTTAGTGTCCCACAGACTTTAACAGTGTTCCGGCGGCTTTCGAATTTGCCCCTAACACCGCATATTGTTTGGTGTTCGCAGAACATCCGAACAACCAAAGCTCGGCCCGGAACTTATGCTCAGGCCGAACCATTCGCCCATCCCTAGTGGTCACCAGGGGTCAATGTTTCACATCTGGTGGAGCTGCCCTGCGCTGAAGACATTTTGGTCAGACATAGCAACATTTATCCGCTACAGGCCTCACCTTCTCTTTAACTCCTCAGATGGTGTTACTCAGCATCAGGGGCAAAAAGACCAGGGGCTTAGCCCGAAGTCCAAGGCCAGCAATGGGGGGGGTATATGTGGCGCAGGCTTTTTCTTTGGCTGGGGGGTGGGGTTGTCCACTGTGCCCGTTAAATTAAGCCTCTGTGCCCATCTTATGCAGTAACTGTGCCCCATCAAATGCAGTCACTGTGCCTGCTAAATTAAGCCACTGTGCCCGTCAAATTAAGTCACTGTGCCCATGAAAATCAAGAAAATCAGCACCCATTGCATTTCTACATCTGACTGAATATTATTTATTTGGTGGGGGGGGGGGGGGTAGGAGGGAGACACCAGAAGCACCTTAATACCTTTATCTTCTCTTCTGTCCCAGCCTCCGTGGCTGTTATTTTATTCTCCTGCTAGCTGCTGCCCATACATGTGATTCTGGAGGAAGAAGGGAGTGTAGCCACTCCGGCTCAATACAATAAAAATCAAGCACCACTGCCGTTCTCCTAAACTTCTGCTGCTTTCCTCAGGGCACAATGGCATATCACTCTCAGGGCCGGTGCTAGGCTATTTTGCACCCTAGGCAAGCCAAGCTATGTCCCCCCCCAAAAAAAAACAAATTTAAAATTTAATACACAGGTCACTGTACTATGGGTGAGCAGGAACTTAGGTAGAAATGCACCTGCATCCTTGGTGTCACTGAAAGAGAAAAATTGTCCCTGCATCCATCATATGTGATGTGCACCAGTAAATTTAAGTGAGTGGGGTAGTAGGAAGCTGACAGTGGGGTACAGGGAGGGTGATGATGACAGGGGGATGCATATGGCAGGGGGTACAGGGGGATCATGATAACAGGGGGATGCATGTGACAGGGGATACAGGGGGGTGATGACAGGGGGATGCATATGACAGGGGGTACAGGGGGATCATGATAACAGGGGGATGCATGTGACAGGGGATACAGGGGGGTGATGACAGGGGGATGCATATGACAGGGGGTACAGGAGGGATGATGATGACAGAGTGATGCATATGGCAGGGGGTACAGGGGGGATGATGATGACAGGGGGATGCATATGGCAGGGGGCTGATGACAGGGGGGTGCATATGACAGGGGGGTGATGATGACAGGGTAATGCATATGACAGGGGGTACAGAGGGGATGATGACAGGGTGATGCATATGGCAGGGGTACAGGGAGGATGATTACAGGGGGATGCATATAAAAGGGGGTACAGGGGGGTGATGATGACAGGGGGTGCAGGGGTATGATGACAGGGGGATACATATGACAGGGGGTACAGGGGGATGATGATGACAGGGGGTGCATATGACAGGGGGTACAGGGGGCATGATGACAGGGTGATGCATATGACATGGTGTACAGGGAGGATGATGATGACAGGGGGATGCATATGACAGGGGGTACAGGGGGATGATGACAGGGGATGCATATGACAGGGGGTACAGGGGGATGACGATGACAGAGTGATGCATATGGCAGGGGGTACAGGGGGGATGATGATGACAGGGGGATGCATATGGCAGGGGGCTGATGACAGGGGGGTGCATATGACAGGGGGGTGATGATGACAGGGTAATGCATATGACAGGGGGTACAGAGGGGATGATGACAGGGTGATGCATATGGCAGGGGTACAGGGAGGATGATTACAGGGGGATGCATATGAAAGGGGGTACAGGGGGGTGATGATGACAGGGGGTGCAGGGGTATGATGACAGGGGGATACATATGACAGGGGGTACAGGGGGATGATGATGACAGGGGGTGCATATGACAGGGGGTACAGGGGGCATGATGACAGGGTGATGCATATGACATGGTGTACAGGGAGGATGATGATGACAGGGGGATGCATATGACAGGGGGTACAGGGGGATGATGACAGGGGATGCATATGACAGGGGGTACAGGGGGATGATGATGACAGGGTGATTCATATGGCAGGGGGTACAGGGGGGATGATGATGACAGGGGAATGCCTATGACAGGGGGTACAGGGGGATGATGATGATGATGACAGGGGGTTGCATATGACAGGGGGTACAGGGGGATAATAAAAAGATTGATGACAGGAATCGGAGGTAGTATGGTGGGATGCCAGGAACAGGGAAATTATGAGGGGCATGATGATGACAGGGGGATGCATATGACAGGGGGTACAGGGGGGGTGATGACGGGGGATGCATATGACAGGGGGTACAGGGGGGGTGACGATGACAGGGTGATTCATATGACAGGGGGTACAGGGGGGATAATGGTGACAGGGGAATGCCTATGACAGGGGGTACAGGGGGATGATGATGACAGGGGAAAGCCTATTAGGCTTGTGCAATTCGTTTCGTAATGAATCGAAATTCATCCGAATTTTGCATCTTTCGGACATTCGGATGCATCTGAATGTCCGAATAAAAAAATAATGAATAACAACGAATACGAAAGAAATATAACAAATTAATTTGAATGAATTCGAACGAATTCAAATGAATTAGGTAATTCTTTAAAGATCTAATGAAATAAAAGGTCAGCTCAAAGTAAATCTTATAGTCCATTCAGCTAATTAATTTTGTGCCGGAGGACGGAATACTGGCAAAGTGCATTCCTGAGAACTGAGTTAGAAGGGTGTTGTGTTGTATTTGAGCCGAGGAGAA